>NC_141347.1:28825102-29425102 GCF_057382095.1 Aulonocara sp. 'chitande type north' Nkhata Bay
TGCAGCACAAATTACTTTTACATGATAAAATAAACTATTTAAATATTCAAATAGATAAACAAAGTTAGTTAAAATGTCTAAAAAAAACCCAATAAAAACATAAAGTATTTTTATTGTGTGCATTTTGCTTTATCCTATACATATTCTATACTCTATATCTTAGACATCTTCTTTTGCAAAATTTGGTCCCGGACAGTGTTTTTTTTGTTTGTTTGTTTACAACTAATTTACTAATTTACAATTTTGGCAGACTCCCATTATAACTCCTGAAAATCTAATGTAATAATCTCAGTTTCCTGTAGATGACTAAAGATCAAAAATAATAACTTGTCTCACCTGTGTTTGCTGTACTTTGTATTCTTCTGAGTTTTAAAAAAATGCTAGAAGAAGCCTATTAAGGTAATTTTTCAAACCTTTATTCTTGCACTCTACTGATGTTTCTTGCATTTATAGTTCACAATACTGCTTTGTTGTATAGCCCATCTTCCATTTGGCTTTCTGTTAGCAGACTGCAGGTTTCATCCACAGGTGGGTGGGATTTCCCTGCCTAAAATGACCATAGTAGGTATATCGACTCTCGCTGATATCATACAGAGCCAGTGTTTGAAAAAAATGGTACATAGGTACATTTTAGCATGTTATCTATATAGGTTAGTTAACATTTAAGATGATAAACTTAAAGGTTTACAACTTTTAAAAGCACATCATCAACAGCTGCATGAATTGGAATAAATTTTATAACACTTCTTTAAATGAATGGTCTCCTGTGGATGTTTGAAATTCTAGCACACTTTAAATGGCAATCATAAGTACTCTAACTGCTAACTCACTGTGTTAGGGTTACTTGCTTAAGGAAGTAACCAAGCGTCCATAACAAAGGGTATCTAGATGCAAGGGTAGGTTTCCCTCATAATAACAACACTGTCACTTGTTCACTAAACCAGAATCAAAAATGCCACTTTTCTCACATCTGATAAAATACAAGTTTTAAAGAGGAACCAAATTGTCAAATATATCTTTTAAAAAACATTGCATCAGAAGGATATGTCCTTGATAGCAAATCTTTAAAAAGGCAATTTTCTATTTTTGTGTATTTGTATTCTGTCACTTATCCCCTATAGAAAAAACCCACGTTAGAAGCGAACTAGAGAGACATAAAATCTAAAAATGTTCTGTAGTTACAGCAAAATAGTTTTATCATATCATGTGTTTGGTAATGATAATCTTACTTCCACAGCTGTAAAGTATGTAGTCAGTAGTCAAGCCCTGATGGGATTCTTCCATCTCAGATCAAAGCTAACACATCAACACATTAACAGCCAAGGCACGAAGATTATTAACACTTTTTTTTTTTAAAGCAAGACAGCTGTAGCTTAGTGGTGATGGCTCTCTGATGAGATGATCTCCAGCACTGTCTGTGAGAATTAAACCCAGGTGTGTCAATTAATCCAAAGTTACACATCACCTAACAACATCTCTTTCTAACTGCTCGTCAGCTCAAACGGTGGTGAAAACACTCCGCTGTCAGTGTTGTCACCACAGAGCTGGCGGGCTGAGGTGGCTTTGATCAGCCTGGGATCTCTGCAAGAGGCAGCTGGTCAGAGCTAAGGTGAGTCACAGGATGGTCATTCCTATACGTGCTGTGAGGACTGCAAATCCATCACCTGTGTGGCCCTTTCATCTGCACCTGTTCAAACACTAAATTAGGAGGCAGGATTAGGGGTTGAGCAATTCGGATGTCTTTACAGCCTGAGTTGTACCTGAAAGCCAGTATTTAGGTGGAGTGTCTTGTCTTGAATTGCAGATAAAAATTGCTCGTTTTCCCTACATTATGATTCCATAACAAAAACCTAACAACAAGGAAATGTCAGCTAATAAAGCATTTTAGCATCTCTTTAGCAATCAAATCACCCCAACCCAAGAAAACAGCACTTCTAACTGCACTATTAATCAGTATGAATGATCTATCGTTTTAAGTGAGCCAACTCAACAATTAACAGGTCTTAGCACTACTTTCTACTCATGTGGAAGCGTATGCATGTAGGGATGGGAAAGGACAGACGGCGATTGAGAGAAATAATTTCTTGCGTTTGCAGGGAAAAGGAAAATAGATTAGAAGTGTCTGGTTTGAGCTGTGGCTAAATAAACACTGTGTGTGGCGGGACTGATGACTGAATAGCCATTCTGTTTGTCCCTGGCACACAGATAGTTACAGGGATTTCTGGATTGTCTGAAAGTAGACCCCTTTTCCCACCCTCAAACTACTTCTGTTTGTCTGTGCCGGGGTCCTTTAATGCCCATTGATCCAGATAATCAGGGACAAGATTGGTGAAAAACCAGCGGGGGAGGTTCTGACAGTAGTTGCTCAAAAAGCCTGATAGTGGATAATTGAAGGAGGCATTAAGACAACAATAGTAATGGCTAATGCCAGCCTGTATTGGAGTTCCAGCTTCTTGAATGACAACACTGGAGATCCACAGCTAAAGTGGCAATCATTGTATTATTAGCAGACCTTCAAGTGAAGGGACGGACTACACATTATCTGAGATTTTAGTAAGTCACCAGTGGGATGCTCTTCACGTGTCTTTAGCTTGAAATTGGCATGTTTGAGCTTGAAATTATTCATTGTGAAAGTAAAAAAAAAAAAAAAAGTAAAATCAGTTTTTCGGTCTCAAAGTGAAGTAAAGTGTTTTGTTTCTTCCACTTCAGTCACACTTGAATTTAAAACCAATCATCAACTCTATCTGAAATAAAGAAGCAGAAAAGTACTATTAGACAAAAATCATTATTCAGATTTGAAATTTGTTTACACCTGAAAGCCAGTGTGACTGTTATATAGCCATCTGGCAGCAGTGTATATAAATTATGAACACAACATGGATATACAGTCATGGTACAAACAAAGTCCACCGGCTGTCTCTTCAAAGTTTCACATATCAGGACATAATATAAAATTATGTAAACCTTACTAGGTCTTAAATTAGGTAAATACAATCCCAGACGAACAACGCTTGACATATTATGCCATGTCACTATTTAACAAAGTCAAAATACAGAAGCAGTGTGTGAAAACTACAGTACAACTCATGAGTCAACAGTTTACAAAAGCACTTCTGGCAGCAACAACGTTAAGTAATTATTTCGTGTATGACCGAATCGGTCTCTTGCATCATTGTCAACTCTCATTTACAGCGATGCTTGAGTTCATAAAGATACGTGGGCACTCACAGCTCTTTTAAGTTCCCACCAAAGCAGTTCAATCCACCCAATTTGGTACAAAAGTCATCTATTGGACAGACAGCCTCAAATTTCACTCTAGAATACTTTAGTATACAGAGGAGTTGTGTTCATGACCCCTCCACCACTGTGCTTGACAGCTGGATTGAGGTGTTTGTGCTGATTTGCTTAAAGTGCTTCTTTAAGATCATTGCTAATATACCACCCCCTTAGCATTGTGTTAACATACACCTAAATGTTCCATATCTGCAAAATCCTGCTTTTATAGAAGTGCTCACACTTGCTAATGGTCAATTAATCTCTTGCAATTGATTATCAGCACCTGGCTGCTACTTACCTTCCAATGGAACCAGTTTTCAGATACGTCTTCTGCAGTTTGACCTAATGTTTGCCAAATACATAATGACACATTGTAATAAGACTTGTTTTGTTGTTCACCTGGAGTTGTACTTATCTAATTTTAAGACCTGTTAAGAACTAGATAACCTTTCATTATGTCCTGATATGTAAACCCTTAGAACTGGCAGAAGGTGCATCTCCTTTTTACCATGACTTTATCACTTTCGGGTTGAGATGGCAAACATTTTATCAAACAGCTGCTTTTCAGTAGATCCAGTTAAAAATAAGCATAAGGGAAGTCTGAATTGAATATCCAGATTCCTGATAAATCTTTGTCTATAATTAATGCTCTTGAATTAGTCAGTTTTGGTCGCCTACAACTCCTCCAAGAAAATACTTAAAGTGTCTATAGCAAGCACATCAGGAAGTTGCAGAGTGAGTCTGTCTGCAATTTGTTTTTTCTTTAACTTTGTAACCTAAAACAGCTTCTGGCCGCAGCCAAAAACAACATTACAAGAGCTGCGTGACACAGGAGCTGATAATTATCTGTAGGTTCAGTTTTCAAGTATATAAATATTAGTGGGGGAAAATAATAATCTCAATACCTCCAAACAAACCTATGTATAAAATAACCTACTGAAGACATGATAACTCTATTTAAAGCTATTAACAAGACTTTTTTACTGATGAAACTTTTTATATCTTTAAATTTGTTGCACAAAAAAAACACTTTCACTAAGCTGAAATTTAAATTAAATCACTCAGGCTATTTACCCACTTTTTTCCTTGACAGACATGGCTGAAGTGGATTAACTGTCACGCTCTGCCCTCGTTGTCATAAGATACCATCTGCTCTAATAGAGATCGTGAACACTGTGCATTATTATTTTTTCTGATCCACTCCAGTGGCACTTTAGCTCATAAAACAAGAGTTCTGCCAAATGTCATGCGAAGATGGATGATTATCGTCAGCTCCACTGTCATGGGAATTTATCTATCTGGTGTAATTTGCAGGCTGGAACAGCAATGAGCACAGATTCAATATTTAATGAAAGTATAAGTGAAGCTTAAGGGTTGTCACTTATGCCTCTGCTGTTAATGACGTGTCACATTATCATACTTATCTGATTGGGTCAATTTTAACTGCAATTACTAGCCTCATTTCTTTTTAATTCATTAAAAATGTTGGATCATTTCAGTTGTCCACCTCTGCAAACACATTGGGAATGTATTGTAATGTATTCTCTAGCTTCTATATATTTTAGTGTCAACTGTCAGCACAAACTTAAGTCTAAAATCTATTAATGGGAGCTTGGATTTGTATAATTCAATCAACACACCTAAAACATTTTAGTTTAGAGGGGAGAAAAAGTATGATGACTGAGGAAGCCCCCATGGTT
This sequence comes from Aulonocara sp. 'chitande type north' Nkhata Bay, assembly GCF_057382095.1. NCBI lineage: Eukaryota > Metazoa > Chordata > Actinopteri > Cichliformes > Cichlidae > Aulonocara > Aulonocara sp. 'chitande type north' Nkhata Bay. Next base: position 28,830,079 of record NC_141347.1, read on the forward strand.
GGTGCCTCACTCTCGCTGGTAACAGTATCCCACAGCGAACTGGTTGATTGTTTTAGTCCTGGATCACTGGCCATGGGATAAACCTGAGAGCCCAGCCTGCTTTTCATGTCAAAACCTTCAAGGGAAAGCGGCCACAATCCAAAAGCAATCACACTTGAGACATCAAAGTGCCAGGGAGAAGAGAGGCGAGAGACGGTCCACATTTTTTCCATGCAAGCCAAGTGCAACTCAAGCGTGGAGTAAAAGGAGATGATCTAAGACGAGGGTGCCATTGAGAGGAAGACGGAGAGCAGACAGATGTGCATGGGCAGGTAGTGGCACATCAGGGCCCCTCCTGCAGCTGAGAGAAAGACCAAAAGGCCTCCAGTGGTCGGCATTCCTGCTTGCCGCTCATTTACTGTCCACTTTGACATGGACGGGGAAAATCGGTGATTTTTCCAACACTTGCATGGTTGGTGCTGGAAGAAATATTAAGACTGTGTATTCAAATTAAAGTGATCTTACATTGAGCAAACCAATTATAGCATTCAAATTGTATAGTACCAAACAATTACAGCAAAATGTTCTGTAAAAATGAAAACTCCAAGCACTCGTTATGCACAAGTGACTGCTGTTAAAAAAAGAAAAGTGTACCGCAGGTTGAGATGGAGCTGAAATGTTTTAACCACAACTTAAACCGTTTGGTAGATTAGTCCACCCCCACCCCCACCAAGGTCACGGCCTTAACACAAGAGTGTGTGTTTTGGGGGCTGGAGACCATATGAGAAGCCTCGGTGTTGGAGCTGCAAATAACCAGGGAGAAATCTGAAATGTGATAAGGAGCACCAACAAGTTGACGTTCACGGCATTAAATAAGAATAACATTTACTTTTATTCTGAACTCTTTACCCTTAAATCAGCAGTTAAAGCCGGTGCCAAAATACATTTAGTGCATAATTACTTTCTGCAGTAGATTTGGTTTTTTGAAAGGATTCTTTATTTTACCATGAAGCAAAATGTTAACTGTGATCACGCAAACATTTAGCTCTCTGCAGCTGCCTTTGAGTGGATCTGGATTGGTATGATGAATAAAGACAGAGGTTGTTAACTTGTCAGTGGTCCATCAGGCTATTCAGCAATAGGCTTGGCCCCCCGCTCTCCCTCCCACCACTTCCTCGTTCGCTGTCACTCATCTCTGTTCCGCCTCACTGCTGTCCAGCCAATGGGATGCTGGCGCCGGACCAAGAGCCCAAGCTGCTTGGACTTGTGTAGTCTGTTGACTGATAACCATAAACAGAATTTTTGGCGAGTTACAGGACACCTTACAGGTGCAATTAACATATCACACAGCAAGTATGGTGCACGATATATATTTTCAAAACGTTTAAAATTTGAATTATGAACATCATTGTTGTCACAAGTCACCCTGTGACAGTCCCCCAATACGTTTTTATAGCACTTTGTCCAACAGTTTTGTTATTGTTGTTTTTTTTTTATAAGAAAAAACACATTATTTTGATCTGAAGAAAACCTGCTTCCAGCTGCCAGGCCCATATATCTCAATGGGTGACTGAACATTTCTGAATGACAGATTCCACTGACCCACCAGTGTGGGCATGTCTTACCATCACTGATGATCCTCAACCGTGCTGCGACTGCATCTCCACGTCCTCCTATGTAACAAAACACCAGGAGCACTCTACGTTGTAAAACGGCCTACCCACATCACATCTTCAAAGAAGCCTTTGGTCTGTGTGATTGAACAATTACCACCATGGTTAATTTACCATAAATGTGGACGTCCACTTTGCTAGTTTACCGGCATGCCTGCACATTGTTTAACTTATCCCTTTGACTCCATCAAGAGGTTTCCAGATGAAGTCACTGGCACTGGGCAAAACAACTCACACTTTCATGGCAAAATGGTTTCCATCACAGCATGTGCATCACGCCTTTAATTTGTCTGTTACACCCCAGTGAAGAGCAAGCGTACATGTGACAGCTGTTTCCAGTTTTATCAGGATCCAAGAAATATTGGAATGAAATGAATCCTTACAGCATGAATTTTTCCTCAGTTCAATCTTTTTTTTGAGGTGCTAAAATATTATTTTGAAAGCTAATAATGGGTTCTTGTGAAATTTCTGTTGCTACATTTTGAACTTTAAACTGCTTTCCATATTAAGTTCCATCAAAGTGTCTCCACTGAGCTTCCAAACTACTGAAATATTACACTCCTCACATCCTGTCAGGTTGAGTTGAATGAAAAATAAAAAAGTGGCATTTTCCAAAAGTTATTTTATTAAGTTCACAATAAGGTTGCTTCCAAATGGTGCGCAGGTTTGAAAGGAATTCACAGCACTGTTTAAACAGTTACACTTTTTCGTTTCTTAGTTTTAATGATTCACAAGCTCTTCGAACATTTTAATAACTAGTTAATAAATGAAAGCTCTTCTTGAAACCAACTAATACAGTCAAGAAAATAAGTTAAACTCTTAATTTCAAATTCTGGAAATTCAAAAATTCAAAGAAGGACTTCATTTTCAAAACTATTAAAAGTGTGAAGCCAAAAAACCCTTCTTTTTTTTTTCATGAAGCGTTGAAATAGTGCATCTGTAAATAATTTAATAACTTCAGAAATGCAAAAGTTTCTCTCCAAATTACACCCCAAATTATGAAATATGAATTCCTATATTATATTTATTTTTCATTATCTTCTGTTGAGAATTTCTTCAACGTTATCCGCTCTGCTGTCTCCAACTAATATTCCTATATAATAATATGACCTTTTGATGTTCCATTTAACTTTATTGTTGAAGTAATCGAACCAAGTTAAATAATCCATATCTATTCAAATGTAGCACAGTAATACCTGTTCCATTATTACAATTACGCTGATTTTACCATTTTAATTATATTATTTTCATTTTATTCAATGGGATTTTTTATGCATTTCTTGAAGTTAATAAATTATCCTGAAATTACTGAACTGAACTTAAGGGATTGAAAAAACATAATATCAAGGTGTGGAACGCAAAGAATGACTGACAGCATTTTTAGTCAGACGTGGAGTCAAACACTTTATCGTTAGGTTGTTGCTTCCATGTGAAGGACTTTCATGGACTCTGAGATCATTGAACTGGTGTCGATTTGTCCGTAGATACCCACCAAAAACGCCTTGTAGAGCAAGATGTCTGCATGTTCTGGAGAGGGAGGGGGGAAAAGAGAACACGGCATCATTCAGCTACAAATGTGCGACAAAGACCTTTGTTAACCTAAGACCCAAACTCTTCCACGGCATGCATTTTTAATTTATCTTTGATATTTGGGCATATTGGGGCCCGATGAATGTAAAAACAAAGAATTACCTGATTTTTTTTTTTTTTTTACCTTATTTTTGTTTTTATAAAAAATGAGAGCCACATATGAGGATATTCGTTTAAAATTTTGATAGAACAGTAGCAGTATGATGTCCTCGTAAATGGTTATCAGGCCCTTGTGGAGTAAAATTGAGTATTTTGGTCTAAATAACCCAAAATGCGATGTCCACATATGTGGACGCCAAGTCCTAGGAGGTTAAATCACTTAAAATATTTAAAAATACACAATTTACAAAATGTTTAATATGTGGTTCGTTTGACCAGAATACCAGCGCAGGACTCACAGAAGTGTCTTCTTACCTTGACAGAGAAGCACATATTCCGGAAGATTCCTTAAAGCAGTCTGCACCACGTCAAAGTTGCCACTACCCATGCAATACATGAAAGTTGGCAGGAAGTCTGTTGCCAGGCTACAACACAAGAAACACACACTCTTATGTAAGCAATCAGAAATTATATAAATATATGAACTAAAGAACAATGACAGATAGAGATCAACATATTTTTTCATGACTATTGGCCTTTTTCCTCCTCTCAGTTATTGCCACACATTTTCTTTTGCTATCAGCATGTTTTCCTTTGAGTGGTTTGTCCTGAAATGCTTTGAACCTACCATGGATTATTCTGAATGCAGCGTAGGGCGAGACTGAAGGCCATGTTCCGACACAACTCCTCAGGCGAAGTCATGAGCCTCTGCAGATCATTCTACCAACAGAAACACAAGGTGGTGATTGACGTGTTTCACACTGAGACACTGCACTTGACCTTTTTTGTGTCCATTTTCTGTGACTCACAATGAAGTACTGTATGATCTCTGGGCTCCTCCTTGACTTCTCATCCACCTCTGTCAACACCTCCAACACATCTATAGCAGTTAAGGGGGAGAGAAAAAAATGAGTGTATTACTCACTATAGGTATTAAAACACTACATTACTCAGTATGTTGTAGGACATAGAGGAGAGAAGTTACCCTCGACTGCCTCTCCCTTTGACATCTTTTTCAAGTACATTGTCATGTCTGCAGCGCTCAGTAAAAATGAGGCCGATATGTTGACTAAGGGCAGAGAACCTGCAGCCAAGTCGTCTGGTAAAGAGAAAAAAAATGAGATTAAAGAATTCACGCTTTTGTGGAAACCACAGTTTGCATAGAGAAATTACAAAAGATGCTCTCAAAGTGTATCACTGAAAACGTAGCAATGTATTCAGATATACAGTATGCCAGCAGGCACAAGGTGATCACTTGTAGCTTTAGTGTAATTACACATGAGGATCAAATGTGGACAACAGCAACTCTTACCATCTCTCTCTTCTGTAGATACCTCTGCAGAAGAGCTTTTTACAGGCAAAGTGAGTCCAGCTAGGAGAGATTTCAGCTGGACCAAATCTGGATTTTCTGCACACAAACTCCTGAAACGAGAACAGAAAAATTTGCCAAGTCTTTCTGCAGACTTTTTTTTAAGGTGTTTACCCATCAGGAATGCTTTCTAAAGTTACCGCTGCCACTTACTGTAAGATGTCAGAGTGCTTCTGTAGATAAGGAATGGCTGCTGCTGCGTCGTGTGTAATGTACTTCTGTGTAAACTGAAGAAACTTGTTAATGAAGACCAACGGCGAACGTGTCCTCTGGAAATTCTACAAGGCAAGAGAGAGGCACAAACATAAAAAAGACACTATTAAAATCTTATTTGTAGCTCCTTTTGGTAGGATCCCGATACTAAATCCCCTAAAGAAGATTTGGAAACGTGGAGCTACCCACCTGAAGGACCTTCATAAAAGACAGAAGGCAGTCTTGAAGCGCCCTCTGGTGATCACTGTGGAAAACAAGTGGCTGCAGAAGCTCCAGAATAGCGAGTACATTGCTGAAGAATGTCATGTGGTTTTGCTGGCGAAACTCCTGCATGTTTAGGTGCATGCGACCGTGTAGGAGGCCTGCAATCATGGGCAGGTGTCTGGAAGGTCAAAAGAAACAAAAGCGCATCAGTAATCAGCTTAAACACAACACACACATCTATAGTGGTGGATAATTTACAAGCTCATGCAACAAAAAACGGCATCATAGTTTAGTCTTTCTTTTTCACCTGAGTAACAGTACAGGGTGCGATACAGCCAACTTCCTGCAAGCGAGGTTGGCATCAGACACGCGGCTCTCGGCAGACTTTGAGTCTCCTATATCAGCAAGCAGTGTGACCAGGCGATGCACCAGGACATCAAGCTGAGAAACATAACATTTGGCAGTAAGTGGTATGTAGTAGTGAAATTGTGATTTTAAGAATTCAGAAAACATTATTTATTAGGTAGACAGAGACAAAATATTTTACAAAAACACAATTCAGCATTATGAGAACTTTTAGTGGGGACATCAGAGATGGTTTAACCATTAAGCAAAGCTGCAAGTTACGATGTGTGACCCGTTTCTAATACACAACATCATGATATTGCTATAACTAATTGTAGCACTGAATAAAGGGAAATAAGAATAATTACATTTAAAGACACAATCAAATCACTCAATTACTTCTATTTAGTAAGAACTATACCATTCAGTCTACAGTAACATCTTGTTGCAAAGCTGGATCATTATTGGATCCTGGCATGTTGATGTTGTTTATACTTATAGTCCACCTTTACGTCGTTGGATACAAAAAAATACACGAGGAGCCTACACAAGATTAGGCAAGAAGTTCTATAACAGAGGGAAGACATCTTTACCTTGCAGCTGCTGCCATCTGCTGCCCCGCCGCTGCTGAACGTGCTTTCAGGCAGGGCAACGTGCTGGATGACCTCAGGGAAGTGCAGATAGATCTGTAGCAGCAGGTTCTGGCACCTCTTACTCATTGCACTGAAAGCCAAAATAAACAAAACACTAAGTATGCTATATGTTATGGTTCCACCATGAAAAGTTTCTTTGGGAGGCGGGGGGAAGACACCATTAATGCATTATTGGCTTAGAACAGTTCAGTTGTCCATCCTAAAGCTCCAAACTTAGCGAGAAAATAATCAAGAGTTTAATCCCTCATGTTATGGAGTTGTGTCACTTGGACCTTTTTATTTGACAGTAAATGGACGCTTACTTTTTGTGCAGTCACAGAACACTTGTCACAGCTTTTCTGCTCAAGCGAGCAAGAGTCCCACTGACTTTATAATGTAACTTTTATCAAATTCACCCAAACTAATCTTTTTGCAAGTGATTATACACCGAGCTGACGTGACACCAGTTTAAGGAACACGATATAGTAGTTCCCTATTATTTATGTCTGTAGGCAACAACAATTAACATATATTAACACAAGCTATTGACATGAATAGCTTGATGCAATTCAGAGGTATTCACCTTCGAGTCAATGCAGTTTTATAAAATCCTCTTACTTGCTAAGGCTCTTGTCAGGCTCAAATGATGCACTTCTACTAAATGAGCAGTTTATTACAGCTATGCATTAAGCAAATCAGAGTGACCTTGACCAAGAGTAAAACATCGGCTCACTGTTCAATAGTTTCTGTGTAATTGGAATAAACACCAGCTTATCTGTCAGCAAGCTCTCGCAAGAAGAATGCTTAACATACAATCAAGTATTTACTCGACACAAGGCCGAAACCCTCTACTTTCAACATGTTTTTATCCCGCCATATTTTCACTAGCAACCATTTCACCAAACAGCTTAACTGCACTTAAATTACTGTAATTCTGAAGCTAATTTTCCTTGACCTTGGCCAAAGTTTCCTCATTAAAGTGGTTTAATAACCAGAGACATATTCATGAAAGGAGGGTTTGCCTCCACAAAGAGTTGCACCCTGATCTCTGACAGCTAAGTCAGTGCAGGAATTCACAACACAGGCAAGTTTAGAGCTTCAGCCTTAATCCTCTTGCCTTCATTATAATACACTGAGCTTTTAAAGAGATCACAGTACAGACGACTTCTGCTGGTTTTAATTTCACACCAATAGACCTAATTATCAAGTTTTCCCTGGTCCACAGCATTGTGGCTGACAGAGGAAGTCTGAAAAGTTCATCTGCACTGAGAAGGAAAATCTGGTGCGATTTACCCCAAGTTTATCAGCACAGCATAAGAAGGAAAAAATGACTTTCAGTATTGGGGCCAATTAGTGTGATCAATACAATGTGTCACAATAAGATTAATTGACTACTATGGTAAAATATCCACAACTAAATGCAATAAACATATGTGTTACCAACTAAGAATGGATAAAGAAAAAATCAATCTGAAAAAAAAAACCCCAAAAAGATGAAGAAACAGAGGAGGCGTTGCCGATAAATACAGCAAATTTTTAAATAATATAAACCTTACCTGTCCTCCCATTTTTTTGAGCAGTTGATGAGGTACTCTGATACTTTCTTGATGTCTTCTAAATTTCCATTACAGTACGAGTGAAGGAGGGGCAGTCTGGATTGGATGAGGGAGCAGGGGGCCTGGTCCACACTGTTTTTGTCATCCTGGAGTGTGTCGTGGCTGTTAAGCTCTGATTCTGACAATATCAGGTCCATCAGGCTAATGAGCTCCTCTGAACTGAGCCGGAGAACAAACTTTTCGGTTTTCTTCTAAAAAGACCAAAAGGAGAGCACCAGTCACCAACATCAGCAGAAAAGAAATAAGAAAAAAAAGGTGGTAACTATGAAAGCTTTTGATCCTACTTGAGGGATCTTCTGGTCACGTCCTTGCCAGATACGAGGAATGTGGCTGCACGCCCACAAGAAATCCAGAGCAGAGGATGGGTCCAGTCTAATAAAAGCAGCAAAGTGAAATTTTGAATTCTCTACACATAGGATAATCCTCAATAAAACCTCAAGACTGTGGCAGACAAAGGTTGTGATAAAACTACATACTTGTAGTCTCTGCGCTTGCTGAGAAGAGCACTGATACACTGCAGCAGAGTGGACCAGTTTGACTGATGTGTAAGCAAGGCCAAAAGATAAGGTCTGTAAGCTGGGGTCCCTCGTGCCTGAAACAGATAAACAGTAAGAAAGGATGCATCGCTAATGCCAAGCAAACACCTTCTCTGGTGTGATAAGCCAAGAACACTATCTGCACACAAGCCTTATCTTACCTTGTTGAGGGCAAACAGCAGCTTCTGTTGAAGGTCTGGACACACTGAAGTAACCTCAGGGTCAAGACGCTCCAGCCAATCAACCAGAAGCCCAGAGCTAAGTCCTGACTTTGTCACCTCTGAGCCACTGCCAAAGATCAAACCAAAGGATTAGTTTATACAAATGTAACTCAGCATCTGTTAACTACTAACAGGAGAGCTAAGGCACATCAATAATAATATTTAGTGTTAACAAAGTTGTACTGGTCAATTAGAAACAACAAACCAATTTTGAAGTTGTTACATGGAACCTGTCTTTGTCACCTTTAATTATCATTTTAGCCTCAATAATGACAACAAAGCTTTTAGAGCTACATCCCTTTTCTGACAATTTACAGAGAGCATCCAATAGTGCTATTACTCCCTCTACTTGTACTCCTATCAGAAAATATATAACACAGTAAGCAACTTCTCAGTGGCAGAACTGATTACAGATGTCTTTGATGTCCATAGCACGTGCATCTGAAAAGCCACCACAAAGCTGAAAAGCTAATTCAACGTTAAAATCCAAATGGAGTTTAAAGTATAAGGCCACAGGCAGCAGGCGCTGTTCTGCTATTTGTCCCAGGCAGGCATGTTTGCCATCTAGTCCTGTCAAATATAAATGTTTCTTGCATGACTTGTGAGGGAAATAGAATTGTAGCGCTCACTTATTAGAATCCACTTCCTTTTTCACAGCTCGCTCCTCGCTTTCCTGAAGGAGCAAAGAAATCACCATAGCAACAGAGCCCGCTGTCCCATTCTGTGTACCAACAGTCATCAGCAGAGACAGTAGCTCCTCCAAATATGGCGACTTCACCTCCATCAGCCCTTGTAGCACTGAAAAATATTAATAAGTAGTGTATTTATCATAGGCTTTGGACCACCTTTATATTGTTTAAACACAATAAATGGGAGTATGGGAGTGATAGTTCCTAATTCAAGCTGCTGTTTCTATCTATCTATCTATCTATCTATCTATCTATCTATCTATCTATCTATCTATCTATCTATCTATCTCCTAAACAATCCAGTGACTTCATTATTACCTTTGCCAACAAGTTCAGGTTCTGCATTACATTTCTCTCCAGTTTTCAGCATTGCTATGATGGCTCTCAGTGGAACTTCAGTATCTCTGCGATATGCCAACGCCTCAGCCAGGTGAAGGAAACCTGTACGTACTGCAAAGCAGAGAAACACATTACTCGCAGTTTATAGAAAATGAATAAAGCAGCATCTGCAAAGAAATTACTGGCATACTCACCATCACTGAGCCTGTGCTTGTGAGAGTTCTGTCCAGCAAAAGATCTGAGCAGAGTCTTTAGTGGTCCTGCCTCTACAGTTGGGTTGTCTAACCAGATTAACATCTCAACAATGACTTTGAGAAACAGTGATGAGAAAGCAATGTCCTGGGAAACGAGACGCTGCAAAGAACATGCAGAAAGCAAAAGATGGGAATACTGTATTTAGAAGCTTTATAAAAATACATAGAAATATGAACTGACTCTGCTTGTGTATGTGTGTTCCACCTGATAGAGATGAAGCTGGCGCATAAGAGGGCAGGACAGAGAGTGACTCCGATGCATTGATATTACTATTGGCCCTGCATGAGCAGAAGCGAGCAAGGCTGCAATGGCCTGCAGGAGTCGAAATGCCAAACCACCCTGCTGAATCTGGCCCTGCTTAGCTCGCATTAACTCTTTAGCTAAGGCCTGTTGGAGGGCCAGGGAGACCTGACTGGGAGGAGGGCCATGCCAGCGGGGGTCCACTTTCAAGGGGAAAATCTATAAAGATTAAGAGAAAAAAAAAAGTAGGAGAAGTTACCCAACATCAGTCTCAAAAGAAATAAACTACTTTTTATTTGGATTTAAAACTCAAATAAATAATAAAATTCAGCCCAAAGGAAATTGTAACTTGTCTACTAAGTGAGCTAATAGTTTAAATAATGCCAGAAAGAGTGGAGAAATAAATGGCCAGTACATCCTACCTGAAGCAACATGCCAGTGAGATCATCGTCAGGCCCGACTACAGGAAGCTGAGTGGCTGCTCTCATCTTCACAGAGCTGTGAGGAGTTTCCACTGTAACTTTGGCCTTACTTGTTTCAGATGAATCTGCCGGGAACAGTGCAATAAGAACATTAAATAATGTTGAAAATGCAATAAATTCTGAGGTGTAACTTTGCAATCTACTTCAAATTAAAGCCCAGGGCCGTGTACTGTTAGAAATCAAAGCATAATATGTGGATAAACATTTAATCTATCCAGTGATTTTAATGTTTACTTAAATGTTTTCAGTGTTGGGGAGTAACGGAATACATGTACCGCCGTTACGTATTTAGAATACAAAATATGAGTAACTGTATTCCGTTACAGTTACCGTTTAAAAAGGTGGTATTCAGAATACAGTTACTTTGTTGAAATAAATGGATTACACTGGGGTACTTTCCTGTTTCATTTTGTCGCGGGTCAGGACTGTTTGGGTTTTGTTTGACAGCTACGATCTGTTGTTCCAGGCGGCAGCGTTACGGTTGCCATGGTTACAGGGCGACGCTCTCTCTCTCTGCGACTGTGTGTTTCCTGGGTGAGAGAGCGCCTTTTCGTTGTTGTTGTTGTTGTGCTAAGCTAACAGGCAGAATGCTACAAGCATAGCTCTAAAGAATGTAGCATCATGTTCAGTGTAGTCCGTGCTGCTGGGAGAATGGACTGCCATATACGTTATGTGTCTGTGAGCGCGAGGAGGGAGAAAAAGGAGAGTGGAAAGGTACGAGCAGTCATCGAGCAAAAACGGGAGCTGGAAGCATGTAAATATAATAATAACCACTGCAGCCAAGAAGAGTGCCTGATGAGCCCAGTTGTAAGTAAGCTATTAAGACTCGACTGTACACTGTGTTCGTGTTTTCCTCCGAAAACAACAAGTTCCGTTGGAGCAGCCTTTCAACGCCTCTCTCTGTCTGTCGCAAGAAAAGTTGACCCACACAACAAAGTAGAGCTATTTTTCGGCTACCAGCCGTATTATGCTGGGCTTACACTGTGCGATTTTTTCAGTCGCGCGATTCAGCTCCTGCTCAAACTGTACGATTGACTCGCAGGGGTTAGAAGTTCATAGGTCACGATGCAGGGTCTCACACTATACGGCCCGATGCTCTGATGCGACCTGAGTGCTCACACTGTGCGTCCATAAAAATGAAGGTTATAACAGAAATTCTGTCGCTCGCTCTCCCTCTCCATCTTTCACTCACACAGACACACCACCACCATCAACTTTGCTAAATTGCTAATGAAAAACATTGGTCAGGCAGCTGTGATTGAGCAGCAGTGTCGATCCAACTATTTTCACGGTTGTTGTGGTCGTGATAATTTTGTGAGGCCACATCGAAAGGGCTCGGATGGTTCTACAGGTTGTGCCTCCATCGCTTGTGTCCAGATCACACGCTGCACTGCCGTGCTACGCCGTCTTTTTCGCTGACATTTGTGTTTGCGCGTGCGCAGTGTGGCAAACTGCGGTGACACCCTCACGACCAAGCGATTGATGATCGGGAGCTGGTCGTGAGGTGTCAATCGCTTCTCGTTACCCCACGTATACTACACGATGCACGACGCACGATGAAGGCCAAAATCGGGCCGATCGCCAAAACGATCGCACGACTCAAAAATCGTCTCAAAATGGGCCAAAAATCGCACAGTGTGAGCCCAGCATTAGTCAGAGGTCCCTTTACTACAGTTCGGAGTCGCGGACCTTCAGTAATAGTAATAAATCACACAGCAATAGTACATTCACGTTGTTGTAAAAAGCATGATAATATTGTAGCGGGTCAGGGCTGTTCGGGGTTCTGCTTGTACAGTTATGTTTTGTGTATGTTGCCATGGTGACGGGTGACGCCCTCTCGCTGCGACAGTGTGTCCTTTCGGGGTCAGAGGGCGCCCTATGTGTGTTGTGGTTGCTGCGCTGAGCAGTTAGCTAGTGGCAGTGTGTTCTTCTGCAAATGTAATAAACGGCTGTGCTCCCTGGCTAGCTCACGGGAAGCAAGACCAAACGATACCTCCGTCTCCTCCTTGTCTGAACTCGCCACAATATATTAAGTAATCCAAAGTATTCAGAATACGTTACTGTCATTGAGTAACGTAACGGAATAGGTTACAGAATACATTTTGGGGCATGTATTCTGTATTCTGTAATGGAATACATTTTAAAAGTAACCTTCCCAACACTGAATGTTTTACAGGATAAAGACACTGACCTCTGTGTGGAGGAAGAGAGGAACTGAGTAAAGAATGGAAAGTATGCCCCCCAGTGGCCCCTCGCTCATGCTGCACTTCAACCAAATGGGCCATGTAGTCTGTGACAGAGGATATACACAGTAAGATCAATGTTAAACAATTTTAAAAAATCCCCCAAAAAGTAAAAAAACAAAAACAAAAAAACAGGTAGAACACAGAAGAAAAGAAAATCTTACGCTTGTCCATGATGTTTTGCTCTAAAGCCTGTGGATCATGGGACACAGCCTGATCCAAGTACTGCAAAAGTTTACTCATACTGGAGACTGGAATCCCAAAAGATTGAACAAAAAGCAGCAGCTGCTGAGCCTCGAGGTCTTGTAAAGCTGATAAAAGGGTACACACACATTCATTAAAAAGTAAAAAATGAATTATTTGATGAAAAACAAAGATTTTTATCCACATGACAAGTTGTACCTGCATCGACCAGTCGTGAGACCTCAGAACGAATCATCCTCAATTTCAACCAATCGGGAAGCAGCAGGGCTTCCTCTGAGGTGTCAACCAGGAAGGCAGTGGGTAGAGGTTTCTTGTCAGGAAACCAAATGTCCAAAAGCATGTGGAAATCACTCTCTCCTGTAATGATACACAGTGCTAAACTTGTTCTTACAGCCCTTTAGCAGTGCTGACAATGTACTTTAAAGCAAACAGGGCTACCTTTGGGTGGTCCCAGAGTTAGCAAGATAACAATAGCATGGACTACAAGAATGTGCATTGTAGCAGTCTCCCCTGTAGTCCAGCGTAGAAACACCTGGTCTTGAGATTCTGACTGTAAAACACAAAATAAAGCATGAAGTTACAAAATAAATGCATCTTTCCCTGGTGTATGTCCCCAGTTTTAAGAACAGAAATTACTCTTCGATTTAGAATGACTCTCAGGTGGAAGTTCAATATTTTCTGTACTTGGCTATTCAGTACTAGAATTTTTTTTTCTTTAACTCAAAACTGTTCAATGAAAACAGAAAAATTATTAGTTTACAAGGCCTAAAATCTTAACATTTATTTAAAAGAGGAGCTATTTTAAAAATTTCTGTTAACTTTCTTATCACTTAACTAGACTAGCTTTGCTAGGTTTAAAATAACCCTTATTTATCTTAAACGCAGCATTGGGCAGTTTTATCTCCCTTTAAGACCACCCTCCCTTAAAGAAGGAGGGTGGAGTCTAAAGCCTGAGCTTTTGGATCACAGGGATTACTTTTAGACAATTATTTGAAATCTTTAATAGAGAATCCAACATTGTAACAGTAGTTATATGACTAAAAATGAGGAAAAGTTTAAATTGCTGTGGGCTAGTGAGAAGATCAAGAGAGCAGCATTCATCGCCAGTGCTCACCCAGCTGTAAAGATCCTCGCCCTCCTTGGTCTTCCTCATCCTCTTAATATACGTAGAGAAGATGGAGAGGAAAGCATAGAGCACAGCATCAGACTCAGGTCTGCTGGAGTGTTTGGAAAAGAGGTTGTTCATGATGGTTGAACGCTCGACGATGAGCCGGGCAATGTCCTGCAGAGAGCAAAAGGGAGACCAGACCCATGTCAGCGCTGCTCATTGACAAAAAGAACGGTTTAAAATAAAGTGACATGTGGAAACTCAAGCAACTCGCTGTGATTACCAAAGCCAGGTCATTATGAGAAGCCTGCTCCTCCACTGGTGCATGCTGGGATAGATAGATGAGATAGGCACTGATCGTCTGTGGATCTGTCTCCATGTGAATGGCCTTTAGAAAGTTAACAGACATCAAAACTCTTATTAATCTTCATTAAAGTTTTACACTTATTTCCAGTCCACTGTTGAGAAAAACTGACCTGCTGCAGGGCAGTGGATGTCATGCCCCTGACACTGTCAAACAAAGGGAGCTTGGGGAGGTCCTGTAGCAGCCACTGGTAACCTGGCAAGAGCTCAGCATCTGCAGAGTCTTCTTCCATGGGCTGGTCTCGCTCCTCCCCATCTTTCAGGCCTCCTTCAGTCAGCACCAAAGACAAACCCTGCACACAAATATGCAATGTATATTTTAAATAATGATTTACGTACAACACAACACCATGAAACATTTTTCATCCTTTCAGGACGGTACCTTCATGGCTAAGACTCTTGATGCCACTTGAGAAGAGCTGAGACGGCGCAGGAAGTAATCCAGTACTTCACATGTTGTCTGCTCATCAGCCTTGGGACCTAACAAAAGATCCTGGAGGCGCCCAAGTAATTGCCTCTGCTTTTGTTGTCTCTGACAGGAATAAAGATTAGAAATCATAGGATTAGTCATTAAGTCTTATTTTGTACCCAGATGCAAATTTCTATTATCAAGCACATGTATACATTTTGTATGGAGGGTATGAATTTGGGATGAAGCCGTGTAATTAAGAAATAATGTTAAACTAATTAAAATACTTGTCTCTTCTTGGCTTTCTGCTCTTTGCTTTCTCCTTCTTCATCATCGTCTATGAGCAAGCTGTCATCTGCAGCATCGTGAAGAAGGAATTCACACAGGCATTGCACTGGGAGCACATCCAAGGATCCCTCACTGGACTGGACCAAATCAGCCAACCATGGCATGGACTGAGAAGAAGCCTGTAAGGGATTGAAAATATACATTTTAACACTGACATTACAACAGCAACACAATTTATATTTTCTTCCAAGTCAGTCCCATTCAACCAATCAGTCTGGATGTGAGAGGTAGGGTACACCCAGAACAGTTTGCAGGGGTTACACAAAGAGAGAGACAACCACTCACACTAACAACTTAGAAACACCAAGTAAAGTACAAGTACATGCACTTCTGGGGAGAATCCACACAGGTACAGGGATAAATATGTAAACTCTACTCAGAAAGGCCAAAGACAGCAAGAGGATTTGAACCCAGAAGCAATGGTACTAACAACAACTCAACCATGCTAAAGCTTACAGCACTCATGTGGTTTCCCATTCAAATACAAACCAGGTCAAACCCTGCTTAGCTCTTGAGATCAGATGAGAATCGGGCACACTCAGGGTGGTACAGCCTAAGCCCCAAGCCAAGCTAATATAGCTAATATGCACATCATATGTTTGTTGAGGCATAATCTAATCTTTTATATCTAATATAATTATAATCTAATATTACATGTTCTTGGAAACATTAGATAAGTACTGAAGTCAATATAATACAACAATGACCAGGTCATTTTGGACATTTTAAAACGATATGTTCCATGTAATGCCTTGAATTTGGTCATTGTTTGGCAATTACTGAAGATGAGTTTGAAAAAAATTTCAGTCGCAACAGACAAAACTCACTGATTAATAACATAAACTACTGCTCTTTTTCAGTACTGTGGCTGAACTGTCGGGACTACAACAAAAAAACTGAAAAGGGGGAAAAAAACGGGTTATTTTATGGAGATGGGGGGGGATGCAGAGTTTGGGAGAGTTATTGAAATGGTCATTACCTGTCTCTGGATGATGTTGAGAAGAAAGTCGGGGTTGCGACTGCGGCAAAGGAGGTGACCGAGACGCAGAGACTGGTTGAGACTTTTAACCTGCTCCTGGACCTGAGGGGGAGGTCTACGAGGAGGTCCCCTAAAACACAAACACCAGCTATGATTCTGACCAGCAAATAAAAGCTAAGATTATTTGTTATGACTTCATTCACATTGTGATGCAAAGATATTAAGCTTATATAATTTTTTTCAGTAAAATAGGGGATTTCAAATGTCCTAATATATGAGCAAAAATGTTTCATTCTAGTATGGGTGTCCACTCTCAAATAACTGTCTTGGTATCTTACTGTGGGTCCAGACTGGTAAGCTGAGACAAGAGCAAGCTGTTGCTCTCCGTGATGGTCTGTTTGGTTGAAGCTGCAGCCAAGTGGCTCTCAAAGGCTAAAATCTCTTGTTTCTCTCTCTGGGAGATCTGTAACTCTCTGTTGATCATCTCTGTTTTTGTGTCCTCATCCGCAATGGTACAAGGAGGGTATGTATAGTTACTATAAAACCACAGAGACAAAAGTGTTAGCCAATCAGAATTATTACATTTAAATAATTTAACTGTTACTGATAACCTTTACTTACTTTGTCATAACCATCTCCATAAGCATTTTTAGGGTGGGATATCCATCCCAGGCAGCCAAACCTAAAAGAAAAAAAGATATCAGACACCATATCTGTCAACAGATACCTATAACAATTTATCTTATATGAAGATGTATGTAAATATGACTGCTGTACCTATCTTCTGAGGGTTAAATGCAGCCACAACAAGCAACAATAGCCATGCCTTCCAATAGAGTGTGGATATTGCCAAATTTGGTGGTTGGTACCTTAAACAAGAGTAGTCATTTGTTACTTAAGTCTGTAAACAGTATGACCTATATGTGTTCTTAAAAGCCATTAAGGATAAGTGACATACCCAGCAGGCAGTTGAATGTTCTCTGGGTGGTGGTATGTACACAGATTCAGAACAGCATCAATGAGCTGGATCCTCTCCACTCTCAGGACCTCGAGATCTGCTTAACAAGAAACAGGCAGACAACTCAGCAGCACGCATCGTGCCAAGAAAACTATAACAATGAAAATAGTCTTTCCTTTGTTACTAACATTACTTAGCAGACGTAAAAAACATAAAAGTTGCCCCTTGAAATATTTATGGCAGCTCATTAAAGAGAGGCACAAGTGTTTAACAAATCTACAAACATTCGACTAGAGTTTATCATAAATAACTTTAACAGCAGTCATAAACATTTACAACCAAAATGGATCTTCCACAAACCATCTGACTGAACTCCGGCAGCTCTCTTAACCAGGTGATCAGCAAGCTCCATTGCGTCTGCCGGGCCCAGAGGCAAATCACGTGACAGCCCGATCACCAGAATACGCATCAGAGTGTCCTCCAAAAGAGGAACTTCAGAACAAAGGCGAAGGAAGAAACTGAGGAATGAAAAGAAAAGGTCCATAAAGTTACAGAAGCTAAAAAAAATTAAGAAATAACAAAAAGCAAATTATGTGCAACTATTTCAGGGTTGCTCACTTTCGGTCGCTCTCCGGAGGCCAGTTGTCCCACTTGTAATATGTCTCAGGCTGCTCTGTGAAAAGCACTTTGTGAAGGCTGCAGACATGAAGCAGATAAATGATTTATAAAGCAGCAAAAATATTTCCACGTGGACAATCGACACATCTGCTACGGATACTGACCAGTGAACGTAGTCTTTTGCACCAAGTTTGCTGATGGTAGGAACAACAGTGTGAAGCCACCATACAGCATCTCTCTGGATGGCAGCAATCTGATTCTGAAAGGACCTCAGGACCTCAAGATCTGAAACAAACCAGACACATGTTTAACCCAAGCCAAGTCGAGCTACTTTAAATACAGCAGAAGGACAAATAGACAGAACGCACTCTTCTTCTCTCCTTTGTCCCATGCAATGCCTGCTTCCTTGACCTGAGCGGTGATGCCCAACATCATAGAAACAGTGAGTAAATCTGTCACCTGGATGACAAATCGCTCCTATGGGAGAAATAACCAAGTTTAAATGCATGAACGAAACAGCTTCAACAAAGTAGGCCTGCTGAATTTTCATATCCACTGACTTTAAACTCCATGTCAACATAGCTGGCCTCTTTTCTCTCCTGCATCAAACCAAAGCAAAAGGACTGAAAGTTGATCTCATGCTTAGTCTGTTTGATGATTTCTCTGAGCAAAGCTCTTGAGGCACGAAGGTAATCATCTTTATTGGTTAACAGGTCCTGGAACACCATTGCCAAGAACTGCCGAGACAAAGATAAAATTAAATGCAGAGTTTATTAAAAAATAATTTCATTTCTGTTGAAATTTTTCCAAACGATCTAGTTTTACCTTTGGAGCTTGCTCTGGGCTGTGCTGCAGCACTGTATGGAGGACTTGCATGTTGTTGGGATTCCGGGCATTGGACAGCTCATTAAAGATGACGAGCTTCACCATAGTTCCCAGGTTGTCTCTGTGTGCATTTAGTAGCTCCCTGCAAAGATATACCCAAAGCTCCGGTTAGTGCGAATTACTGACTGTGATGACAAAATAGATGTGTGACAATAAGAACAACTTTACAGACCTGACACACAGCATGTAATGATTAAGAAGAACTTTGGGTTTGAGTCGGATCTTGATCAGGTTGGAGATAACCTCCATGTCATCTGCTCCGTGGGTGTTGCAGTTCATGCACAAAGACATCAGGAGGTCCTGAGCTGGGCGAGTCAACTGCAACCACAGAAAAACGTAAGCTAATGCTTAGTCGCCTACTTTTAATGTATTGCAATAGCTGTATCTTTAGAGGCCACATTTCACCTTTTATTTACACAAATCCTGCAACATATTATTAGTACAACTATATAACACTATGGATTTATTTAACACAGCTGTCAGTATCAAGGGTTTCACCTTTGGGTTCTGGAGCCACATCTCCAGCCTTTGCACCGCCATGAGTCTTGCCTCTTTGTAGCCACATGTGGCTGTGAGCAGACGCAACAGATTTCGGGACACATTGTCCATCGGCTGCCTGCGGTTCAACTGATCCCTGAGGACATCAAGCACATAGTCCTCCACACTCTCTGCAAGTTCGTCATACCTACAGGTTTCCAGTGAATAAGAACAATAAACACAAAATGATCAAGGAGCTCAGTGCATTGTTTCAATCATTTTTCATTGTTCAATTGTGAAAATGTAACCGCGTTACCTATATATGCTGTAAATCTGAACACACAGACTGTACGCTATGGCCGTCACATTTATGTTGGTAGCTTTCATACCTTGGCATAACCTGCCCTTCATCCTCAGGGCTGAGTTTCTCCTCAGCTATCAGCAACTCAGTCTGGCTGTCATCCTCATCTGGGGTTGATGGATGAGGGCTGCTACCTAAAGATCAAAAGCAGCATGACCAATCAGCACTTGTTTCTGACATCAGTAGTCCTGACTTACAGAAACCTGAATGTACCATACCTGCACTCAGATCTCCAGCAGAGCGGCCCGTATCAGCCTGGAGCAGCATACTCTTTGGGGGCATTTTTGTTCCAAAAGCAGTCTGAATGTTGTCAACAAAATTCTTACAGTGAGAGCTGTCCACCCAGATTCTTTCACCCAGAGAGTCCTCAATGTAAACCTGAAAGTATATGTCAGAAGGACAAATTATAAGAAGAGCTCATGCATGACAGAAATGTGTTTGAATTTTGTGGGTGTTCTCACTTTGACAAATATCTCTGGCCAGTTCTCATCCTCCTCGTATGCTGCCATCAGCAGATTGCATGCCAGAACAGAGACCAGGCTGTTGCCTTTTGCTTTAAAGTTGATAGAAGCATCCCTACGCAGGAGGCTGCACAAGGCCTAGTGACACAAGTGTAACACATGGAAAGTAACAAAGATTTTGTCAAATCAGTGAGGTTCACTTGGCGAAATATTGCAATGCTGATATACATTATTCATCTGTGTATATGTACTGAAGAATAACTGTGTTAAAATAATTACCTCAATAATTCCCTCAGTTGCAAAAACATTGGGCTTGATTTTGGCCAGAAACATGAGGCTAAGGTAGAGTGTGATGTCGGGCTTGGCTCTGTTCATCTTGAGCTGTTTCACTGCTCCACACAGCAATCCCTCAATGCGATCGTCATTTCCTTCTGATTCAGCAGCTTCAATCTCGTCCAACAGCACTGCTGGAGAAACTGCCACAGAGAAACATATTTTTTTACTTTCCTTGTCAGTTGTCACCTGAAGATTTTCTGACATTCCTATCTCAAATTTTACAACACTTCAGAAATGCACAGGCTTCAAAGTTACCTTCAATAGGTACTACTGATGGCTCCTTTATTGAGGGCGATATAGCCCTCTTGTCCACTGCAGCAACATCAGCGAGACGTCCAAGGGCACTGACAGGAGGGGTGGTGGATAGTTTGGGCCGCTTAGTTAGGTTGGCTAGCCCTGATGAGGATGGCAGAGTGGAGGAAGTCTCTCTCTTGCGGTCAGCAGGTAAATTTGTAGAGGTTGCCTTCAGGAGGACAGCAGGGGCTTTTGGCTCTCCTCCCTGGCTCTTAGAGCCCAGAGCAATAAAATCTCCTGTAGGGGGATGGCCTGCAAAAATGCAGATGTTACAATTTTAGTTTCTCGTGCCTAGGTGCTATTCAACATGGAACACACAGCTAAGATTGGATTTGGTTGCACAAGTAGTCCGACCTGATGGTTTCGCTGCACTGGGGCGCCTAAGAGTTGTAGGCTTTGGACGATTCATATTTACTGGTAGGCACAATTACAATCAAAGTAGAGCGGGAGACATGTATGTGTCATATGTGTAGCCTGTGTAAAACAAAACAATAAATAAACATGAGGTTAGTAACAACAGAAAAGTTAAAAACCAGTAATAAATAGCAGTTTAAATCGCTCTAAATCTCTACAGCTAGTAAATCAAAGCATAAGAAGACTAGCAAGAAGGATGCGTTCAATGCCGCTTAGCACTATAAAGGTTATTAATTACATGTTTACAACACACAAGACAAAAAATGCTAGGCTAACAACGAAAACTATGGCTAGTATGACTACTAGCACGACGTTAAACGTTAACACTGACAACTAACAGGCGTTAGGTTTCATTTAATTTAAATCAACCGTAATTCGTTTAATTAATATGCTCAATAAAAGTCATACTGATATGATACCTGGACGATATACTTCACACAAAAAAGTCATTCACCGCCTCAAAGCTATCAGACAGACAGAGCCGTGGTGGCTTCTTTTTCTCGACTGAAATTACTCGATAATACCAACAAGTAACAAGTAACAAGCGCCACCAAGCGCCAGGGAGGATCATGTACATCTACTTTGAGCGTCACCTCCGTATACGAACTTGCTCTCTTCTCTCAACTTTTTATTATTAAGGCATTTCCAATCAGTTCAAAGTAAAATAGTTCGTCGTATCCTTAAATGTCTATGCAGCAAACATTTGTGTGTAATTACTTTTACAGATTAAAATGGTTAACTCTTCCAATCATGGTGGTATTTTTATCTTTAACCCTCATCTGTAATATTTACGACAGAACTGCGCCATCACAGTTTTATGATTTTATTCCCCAGCTTCAGTACCAGTAGACGTGGTTTACAATATGTAAAAAAAGTTAAAAATCTAATAATAAAAACTATATATGTTTAGCCAGTTTTATTTGCGGGGAAAAACTTATCATTTAATCACATCTGCCTTGGTAGACATGACAAATCTTCTCCTATAACTTTGTTTAAAACTTTGTAACAAGTTTTTTTTAACCGGAAGTCGTATTATGTCATTGTTCCTGTAAGCTGACGAGCCAGCGGTGATCGTCAGAGGGCGTCCTTATACAAAATAACGACATTATAGATTCATAATACATAACTGTTTCCATTTACTGTTGATATAGCATAGATAATGTGTGTATAATGCTGTCACAGTACTATCTATGCTAATGTAATACACGTTAAAGGAAACGTGCTGTACACCACAGGGTTTGCACCATCACAGCAGACGAACGTGTATATTTGTGTGTACTGTCATTGGTCAATACTTAATTTAAAACATCTTCCGGTCACCTCCAAAATAAAAAAAACTTTTTTTTTCTTTTTTTTCTTTTTTTTTTTAAGCGAAGTAATTACGCGATATTACCAATTGGGGGCGCTAAAGATTCACACATTTTTCTTCTCCCTTTAGTGTTAATAACATGAAAATAAAAATAAACAAGAATGTGTTGATAAAAATGTTTTTGTATCAAAATTACTGATGTTAACATCAGTAATTTTGTGAAAAATAAATATGTGTTAATTGAAATAGTTTATGGTAAAATTAAGTTGAAATCAGTGTCACATAAAGAGACAGAAATAATATTTTACTACTCTCTACAGTATTTAAGTATATTTATATTTAAATATGTCACTTTTTTCAATAGAATCTCCAAAATCTTTTTCTATTGGAGAAAAATATGAGAATAACAGCAATGTTTTATACTTTGACTCAGCTTTTTGATTAGGTCTTTTTCTAAAATCCCAAGTGAAAGATGAAGAAATGGCCAGCAGATGTCATCACTCTAACTTTATCAAATGCTGCAAAACCGTGAATCATTTTAAGCATAGTTACTGGCATTTGCTTAATGGGTTTCAGTCAGTGCCTTGCAAAGCTTTTTCATCATCACTTGTGCCAGAGTCTGCAGATATTTTGCCATCTCATAATCATAGTCATCATTATTTCTGCACACTGTTCCTCACTACAGCTTTAGACTGGTCGAGCTTGAAAAAAATACCCCTCTTCTTTCCCATTTAACCTTCATTTTTTAGTCTCCTTTGTGTTCCCTTGTGAAGTCGGAGGACAAAAAGGCAAGCATTGCATTTGAACTGTGAGTTTTAAGCGCTTTATTCTGAATTAAGAGACAAGATAGCTCTCATCACTTCATTTGATTCACATCATGCGTTTAATTACTTTCATCCTTTGTGAAAATTAATTGAAAAAAATTAAACCCAAGCAAAACTTTGGCTGCTTTTAAGCTTAATAAAAGAACTGCATTTCGCTTTCAAAAACACCGCAGCCAAAGGTCTGGAATGAGATGCAGGTCAATCAGCTATTCTACTAAAATATGAAGATTAAATATTCTTCTGTGGAGGGATGCAGGTGCTTTTTTGCCCCCTTTAGCAGAAATGACCTTTTTTAAGAGTTTTTACATAATTGCTTACTATCTGGCACTGGCTGGTTGAAATTTTTTAACCACTCCTCTATGCAAAATTCCTTCAGTTGCCAGATGACCTTAGGCAGGAGGGTTTTCAAACAGCAGTTCCTCTATCAAATCCTTTTTGAACTCTGGGCTTTAAGGACATTCAATCACCTTACAGTTCTTCCTTTTGAGTTATTCCAGGGTGGACTGAAGGTTAATTATTGCCTTGTTGAAATGTCCCTTTCTGATTCACTTTTCAGACAGGTAGCCTCATATTATATTCCAATAATCTTAGTTATGATGCAGAATTTATAGTTCAATAAATGATCGCCCAGTCCCCCAAGAGAAGGGAGGCGACCCCAGACCTTCCCATTTCTGTCAGTTCTTCTTCTACTAAGCTCCCGGTATGACAAACATGTCTACTGTTACTTTAACCAAAAAGCTCTGCCTCTGATTTGTCTAGACAGAACAAATTATTCTAGAACTCCCAGCCTCAGCCTGTTGGCAAAATGTATTTTACTCTTAAATTTTTTGCTTCGAACATCAAAGTATTTTCCCTGCCACATCTTCAATACAGGGAACCATCTCTTTCTGATTGTCTAAACCTTTGCCTTGACAGTAACACTTGCATGAGCTACCAGCAGCTCCTCTAGTTAAAACTAGGGGTTTTGTCACTCTTGGGTTGGATTTGCTTTGGCAGCCGGTTCAGTAAAAACTGGCAGCCATCTAAAATCTACAGTTTTTACTGAGAGTGGAATCGTGGCTGCAAAAAATAATTTAAAAAAAATCTCTTGCTATATTCTTCTGGAGGTCTTAGAGAAAACTTAAGATTGTGGCATGATGATTTCAAAGAGAAGCAGCAAACTCTAGATCGGTTTAATTAAGACAGGCTCCACTTGTCACTTTGCAAGCGGAGGCTTATTTTATGCTAACAGTGACTAAACTTTTCTGAATATAAAGAATTAACAGTGTTCATTTTAAATGTGTTAATCTTCACTTCTTTTTTTTTTTCAAATTTACAGCTATCAGTAGCTTTAGGGGAAAAAAATGAGAGCATCAAAGTGTTACACTTTATAATGCCCATATTTAGTCCCGCCCATAGTCAGCAGCAGTGAACTGTTCATTCCTTAAGCATTGCTCAGCTGTGACAGGACTAAAAAAGAGAAATAACTCTGTCCTTCTCTCTGCTCTCTTGCTGTCTGCAAATCCCCAAACTCACTTTTTTGCCATTTAAAGCGTAAAAGAGAATCTTGGTATTAGACTTTAAACAGTCCACCAGTGTTTGCTCCAGCTAGTACTGCCATCACTACCACTGTAACCTCACCATGTTCATTTCCATGCTGCTCTAAGCTGCCAGCTGGTTACGTAAAGTGTTTTCATATGAAACACATTTTGGTGAAGTCAGTGGAATGTTCAGTAAATGCTCCAAATTAAATCTTGTGTCACATGTGAAGTCTACAAATGTACAAAAAAAAAAGCTGTTTTTTAGCTTTCGAAATTACGTACAGCTCAGACTGTGCCAGAGCTGGCTGTCTAATATGTCAGGTATATTCAGCAAGTTGTGCCTGGACATTGTGGAAGGATCTAGTTGGGAGGAAAACAGGATTATTATTATTTTTAATGCAGTGTGAGTTAATTGGCTGTGAGTTTAAAGTATCCTATAAATATCTTAAAACCATTCTTCTGCTAACAAATCATTTGGAGTATTTGGAAGAAAAGGAATGCTCCCCTTACAACAGTGGGCCTCTTTGTACCAGATCAGATTTCTTAGGAGTTCAGAAGTCTGAGTCAGAAAGAACCCAGATTAGTGAGTCAATGTTACTTCCTGTAATTCAAAACTGCCCGCAAGAACCCAGACCCCACAGCACGTCGATCTGACAAAAACCCCGGCAAGTCTGCCGCACATGGTTTTGCTGTTTTTGTTTTGTTTCACACGTCGGGTGTATTTCAGGTCATCCGCATACACTGCTGCCAGATGGACAGTAACAGAGGGTTATGCCATTGACTGAGCAGCTGGATGTCTGACTGGTGCAGAATATTCGCGGTGGTCCTGCAGAGACTCTCCAGTTTGATCCCTTTCTTTTCTCTGTCTGCACATTCTCTAGAAAACAAGCAATGCACCACACTTTTGTATTTACATTTTCTGCATTGTATCCCATCATCTTATTTCACTTAATATGTGATCCTGATTTACTCAAGCTCATCTTTAATACAGTCCAATAACAGTTATTCTAATAACTCATTTGTGTCTCATCTCATCTATAATCTGTGATGTGATGCAAGTAACCTGTACACAAAGAAGGTTACTCATTTGGTTTATTTGCTTTTTACTCGAAGCAGGTTCCAGCATAGATGAAAGTACGGAGCCAACCATCCTTAGTAAACAATTGATTCCATATGTGATTCGGGGGAAAAGGTTGAACTGTTGAGTCATTTGCCATAAATGATGACATTCATTTTAAATCTATCCCAGTCTGCTTGTCTGGCATAAAGCCAGAGTACCAAAAAAAAAAAAATGTTCTAAGGAATTAGTCAGTTTTTCTGTAAGCAAGCTTTTGTGAATCGTATAAAGGACTGCTCCTCTCTGACTCAGAATTGTCAGTGTCCAATGTTTTTGTCAAGTGCTTTGGAAAAACTGTAAATGTTAAACCATCCACCCACCAGAGAGAAGTCTGCACAGAAAGATCTCAGCGCACTGAATCGCCCAGCCAGAAGCCAACTCAGCATTTCTTCTTTATTTACTAATAAACTACAACTCATTCTTTATCTAAAGGTCACGCTTTTGTCATGGATCGGACATTGTGTCTGTGTGCCGCTCTGTTTCCTCATTCGCCTCACCACTTGCTAAAGATAGCACCATTAAACATCATGGAACAAAAAATGATTCAATAATGAAGCTGCTTTTGGCCTAAAATGGTCAAAGAAAAAAAAAGCTTCCCTGACGTCCTGACAGCATGTCCATGCTCAGATTTTGAAGAGATGTATGGTAAATGCACAATAACAGCTCAAGAGAGTATTTAACTGTTTGATATTCGTCATAGGTAGCCATAAACCAATAAATAACCACAAATGGCTGAGTATGCACTTTAATAAAACCAACCAAAATCTACATATTTGGATGGCTTTGGATCCAGATGTTCACTTCCCCATGGTTTTACTGCATTGTACAGCAAAAAAAAAAAGAAAAAAAGAAAAGAAAAGTTTTCAGCAATTTCAGCTGCCCAGCTCAAAGTGTTTTCTAGTGTCAGCATACTGCATCTGACTATAACAGGCACCATAGTTCAAGTCAAAGCTGAGATCTTCTAATACCATATAGCTGCAGAGGAAAAGCCATACAAGTAGAGGCCATAAAAGGCTACTGACTTAACATATTTACATTCAGTACTTAATTACCCAGAATAACCTGTGACGCTATTGGCAGTAGTGCAGTAAAAATAAGAGAAATCCTGGGACTGCTGAGCTACTACACCACATACTTTCCTCAGGAATGGAATGCTGCTGCTGCTCCTCAAGTCTGAGGGAGGAGGTCGCTGTTTTCCCTCACTCAAAGGTATTTTTTGAATACCTTGTAGTGGAGAGCTGACTCAAAAATATAGGAGTAGGAGGAGAAGAAGGAGGAGGGGGTGGTGAACATACTTAGAGAGCAACAGGTTTATGACTTCCTTTAGAAATCTGAAGTTTTTCTTGGCTAATGCTGGCAACGTGAGCTGACTTTGTGCAGATTAGTTTTGTAAAGTAAGCAAAAGCAGTCGCCAGCAGTATCTGTCTTCTATTTATGGCCTCCCCCAGGCCTCCCCCCCCCCCCCTCCCCACCCCACCTCCCCAGACTGACGTCAGCACAAAGTTATTTTCATGAATGGAGGGGGCGGTCACGAGGAATCGGTGACGTGAGTGCTTGCGGAAGCAGAGCGTGGAATGTTGGTACATTGTTGTTGTTTTGTAGTTAATTTAGTACGAGGATACGCCGCTGCCCGTCTGTGCTGGACGCTTTTTACCAAGTTTGTCAACTTGCTTCACCGGTTGTCGAGGAAACATACTTTGACAGTTTTACACACTCCGGTCCACAGATATCTGAGTCCACAGAGGTGAGGTTGTATTTTTTTTAATTATTTATTTTTTTCGGGAAGATGTTTTGACATTCCTTTCTAAATTACTCGAGTTCTCACGGTGACATAGTGGCGCACGCAAACAGGCTTGTGTTGTGCATCCTCTTCGTAGGATAAGTTTTGATCCCAGTTATGAAAGCTCATGTTGATTTCGTAGATTTGTTTCTTTCGGGCGGACACGTGTTGTGCTGGAGATACATAATACAGTGCTTCAAAAGTGGCGCAGACCTCCGAGCAGTCGCATATAGGAAGTTAGAAATTGTATGAAAATATGTAAAAGGGGGAAACAAACGTGTGTTTTGTCGCTTTCCTGCGATTTGAAATAGTTCTTTGAAAATAACAGCGGTGATTATGACACTGACTGAATGCGGTCCCTTTAAAAAAAATTATAGCTAATAATTTTTATAAACTGTATAACGAGCGAGGAGACGTTTTCGACCAGCATTGTGGGAGGGAAGAAAAATAAGACGATAAAAATCACACTATTTCTTCGCACTTCTCATTAAAAGTAAAGCTAAAGTTACAGAATGTGTTACAAAATATGTTTATATACTATTACTAAGCATGCCTGAACCTCTAAGGTTTTAGATTATAACTTTTTCTAGAACGAAAAAAACCCAAACCCCAAAATTGCATTCCCCCCCCCCCCCCATGTGTGTTTATTTATAGCATTTCTGTGACTTGAATTAGATTTTCGGAAAATGGAAGTGAAATAAACTTTCTCACTTTCCTATTGAAACAAATCCATGTACAACATTTTTCACATCCTCCTTAATTTTCGCGCTCTTCCCCAGCTCATGGCAGCGAGGTTGATAGCGGGTGCTATAATGCAGAATACCAGCCTGCTTTTGACATTGAAATCGACACGTGGTCTGCATTTTTAGACATGTGGGACAAAGGGCACGATGTGGAGTGGAGGTAGACCACCGGGGTTGACTAGCCTACAAGAAACAGCAGAAGGAACCCATATTTCCACAAACGATGAATCACTTTAGAGACTTTATCTCATCGCTGTGTTTAGCTATAATTCCTGCTCTGCATAACTCTTAATGAATTGGGTAAAGATAAGAAAACCTTGAATTACAATGACTAATTGAATTTTTGACCATGGCTCTAAAATAGCTCACAATGATCTTCTTTGCAGTCTTGTATGTCCACCTTTCAGTTTGCCCTTTGCCATTTACTTAAAAACTTGTGATTAATATATGGAAAATATTTGTCTGAGTAACTTGTTCCGCTTAGATGGTCACAGGTTGATGTCTTGAGGGGGGGCTTTATGATTCACTGTTGTTTCTGGTGGGTGCACACTGACTTTCAGTCTGAAGCAGTAGGAGCAGGGTGTGCTCCTGTCATGAGGTTAACATGTGGTTCAATCACCAAAGTGATGATATCTTTTTTGGATGGAGAAGTTACAGCAGCTGACTCATCATACCAGTATGGGACAGTGGGAGGGGGGGGGGGGGGGAGAGAGAAATTCCCCTGAAGATGCAGCATATGGTCAAATTGTCTTCCCTTTGTTTCTCATTTTGCCGGACAGTGGTGATGGATGAAAGCAGTGCAGAATGCGAGACCGTTTTTGTGGTGGAGTATTGTGAAAGTGAAATGTTTGTGGTTAGCAATGCTATGACTCACACAGAACACGTTGGCTGTGATGTGTTTTGCTCCTCTTACTGGAAAAAAGATGTCAAGTTTTGATTACTGACTGTGGAAGCCAGTGATTTTTATTTGCAGCCGAACATGCCAACCAGAGTGGACACAGGCAATAAGAGGTGACTGTTTGAACAGGTCTGCCTTGCATCTGTCAAACGTGACTCCCTGGCAGTTATATAGCATTTGAGATTGTTCCCTCTGCCACTGGCAGCGACTTGTATCAAGTCATTTCTGTCAGAAAGACTGGATCTCAAACCACTGCTTTCACCTCATTATGGTCAGAGGTACTCCTGTAATTATATTGCCGGATTGTGTTGCTGGGAATTCTCTGTTGATTCCTGATGGAGCTGGATGCAACTCTTGATTCTGTTGTGATTCAAACTCAAATCAAATAATTCGAAATGTTTGCTCAACCTATCTGTCCTGAAAGAACATTATCGAAATCTTTAGGACTATTATTAGCAGTGACTGAATATTAATATGTCTTCTTTTATTCACTAATTATTAGTTATAATTAAAAAAAGGACCGATGTGTCCACTTTTCATTCTTTACATCGTTCTGAAAACCAGTGTCGATGACTGGGAGAATATCTTCTCACAGATATTCGGTGAGATCTCCTCCCTTTCCGCAAGAAAGTTCCGCTGGTCATGCCAACCATTTCTGAGGTTCTCTGTACTTTTCCTTCCTCTCCCTGAAACAACGGGATTTTCCAGGAAATGTCAGATCAGGAGGGTGTGATTCCCTGCTGCTGGTTGTCGCTTTTACCAGTAAACAGCATGACTCACTGCTCAGCTATGCTCTCCATTTCCTTCACATAATATCCCACCAAATGTGCTGCGCTGGAGAAAGAGCAGAGTGCTGCGTGCCTCAGTCTGTGAAGAAATCTCTCCACCCCCCTCCCCTTAGAAAAGTGCAAGAAATGCAAGCGCTTTCTCATGAAGACTAAAGTTGAATGTCAAGGGCAGCATTAAGTCTGCTTTGCGCTGAACCCCTCCCCAACCTGCACAAAAAGAGAAGAAAAACAAAGAATCCAGACAAGCCAGCTCTGCATTTATTAGTGAAGTGTGAGCGCATAAGTCTTTGATACGCTGTTTATTTTAGGGGAAGGCTGGGCCCCACAGTTACCTGCTGTAACTGAACAGCAGCCATGAACTTGACCCGATCCCTGACTTCAAAAACAGTAAGCTATACTTTAACCACGAGGTATCGGTGAAGGAAAGGTACATACATTTATTTAACTGGCTTGGTCTCAGATGTGGAGCAAGGTTACAATGGATTTCTTGTCCCACAATTGTTTGCCTAGAGATGATTCTTTTTAAAATCACTGTTTTCTTGCTTCTGCTCTGGTTTACTTGCTTTTGAACTAGTTAAAAATATTCATAACATGCATCTGTACATCTTCAAAGAACACAGCAGGCAACATTGTGCTTTTTGCTCAAATCCCCCAGCAAACAAGCAGAGCCGTGAAATGTTTGTGCTTATAGTGGATAGACAGTGGAGCATTTACTCCAGTGAGTACTTATTTGGTTATCAGTCGTCAGAGGGGTGTCGTTAGGAATAAAACAGTATTGCTTGTTGTATATCAAAATGAGGGAAAGTGAATTTTTAAAAAAAATGAAGCACTTTGTTTACAATTTGTCCCTCAAAGGAACACAACAATAAGAAAGAAAGACTCCTGACTTCCACACGTAAGCATGCGCAGGCTGTTTTCCATTTATTTGGCCAAGTGACAGATGTGCGATACTTCAAAATTCCAGACATTTTGTGAAATTTGCAGCCATTGTTTTACAAGTGGGTTTGTCTCCACTCCACCCCCGTAGCTGAGCGCATTGCAGGATATATTCAGACTGCATGTTCCCTCTTCAGCGAAGGTTCGCCTGTGTGCATGTGAGGGTTTGCACATGTGTGTTCGCTCAGGAATGTGGTTTTGTTCTTTACCCGCCAACTGTGGCTTTTCTTTGAGGTAGCCTATTTTCCCAGACTCCTTTCCTTACTGTTATGAAGAAAAAAAAAAAAGCCTAACGTAAGTTGTTTTCTTGACTATAGTGAGAGGATGTGTTTTGTCTGTCTTCTCTGTGTGGTTGCTGGGGTTTGTTTTGTTCTCTGAGGAAACTTTGGTGTCTTAATCAAGAAAGCCGTGTCCCTGTGCAAGTTGCAAAAACATAAGCACATGCCTTAAGAATTTCAGGCAAACAATCTGGCATACTGGTTCAGACTGGGGACCTCTTGTATAAAGATCAGAGAGGCCCCAGTCCGCTTTTCCATGATTTTTTCAAGGAACATACCCAGGGACCCCCCTCTGACGCAATACCACTTAAATTAGACCGTTTAGGGCCAGCTTGCTTTTGAGGAATGTTTTATTTTAGTTCATCATCTTTATTTGATGCCTCTAAAATCTCAGTTATGTAATTCTTTGCAGCATGTTTTGCAGATAAATAAAGGACATCAGCGAGCACACCAGATGTTCCTTAAATCTCTAAACCGAAGTTTGTGTGGATTCTGTTTGTAGCTGTTCGCTCATTACACACATTTGCCATGTGTTTATTTTCCAAGTTAGGATTCTGACTTGATTTTCTATTTCAGGACAATGACTTAGTAATGTTTAAAAAACAAGAAGAAGAAAAAAGCATTTGTTTTTCTAAGTTTTCACTGCACTACTGGTCTGAGTTAGAATCCCCTAGAGGCCCTGTATTAACAGAAATATATATATCACACAATGAACAGTCACACCCACAGTATTTTCTTCCACGAATGCTTCAGCTAATAGGTCTGAAGAGAATATTTCCCCTCTTACTGAGGGTATCACTTATCGCATTGCTCCCTTTAAATTGTTTAGTTGGCAGAAATTTGTGTCAGCACTGCGGGCTAAATATATCCACGAGCGTTAAATAAGGGCATAGGGCAGCTCAGGAAAGCCCAATGTAAGAGGATCCAACCACAGAGAGACGGCACTAAATCGATAGACTACATTGTCTCCCAGCAAAAATACATCAGTGACTATAAAGGAAACTATTTCTCTGTGACACTCTATCTTTAGGAATTTTCCACATGCTGCCCTGTAAAGTTCAGCAGAACTATAAATGTTATACTGATGTGATGATTTGCTTTGATGAGGAGGCAGAATCCTGTAGACTGCTGCTCTGTAAATCCAGAGAGGTCAGATCAGAAGATAAATGATGGATTTAAGAGGAGAATTGAGGATTTTTGTACACAGGTTGCCTTGAAGTTAGCAGCACAAGTTAGTGCTGTTCTTTTTTTCTTTTGGTCTGTACTATGTATGGGCTGTGTTGCGGTTATGAATGAGACTTGTTTACCCTTTTGGTGACCATGTGACTCACACTCCCACGCCCATTTGCAGGGCGTTTCCATGGTATCTGTTGAGCATGGAACAGTGCACTCGTAGTCAAGCTGGTCTGTAGGTCTTGAAATGGAGCCTTTGGGGGATGTGTGCCTCTCACAGGATCGCAGCTCAGCGCTCTTGCTTTTTTTGGCCATGGCAGCAGTCTGGAAAGCATGTGGCTCACTGTAATGAGTACAGAGAGGCTTTTCTAAATACTGCCCTGGCAAAATCACTGAGGCAGAGAGCTTAAATGCAAAGTTCTGTGACGAGCAGGAGAGAGGTTGCCTGTTTCTAATTTTGCCTGGTCTAGTGAACTACATTGTCACGGCCCTCTTTTTAATATGTAAAGACAGACAAGCAACAGTGCTGACAATTAATAGAGTCATGCTGCCATCTGCTGGTATTTATGTCACTAACAAACAAACATGAGCACTGACATATGATGTAACCCTGGGATGTGACGTCTGTGCAGTAAACTTCTCGAGTATCACCACTGGGGGTGTCATTTCTGCTTATCTGTCATATCTGAAATGTCAAATAACATGCAAGTAAAAAATATCAGTATCTCATTTTTAAAATATAGTGCTTGAACTAAAATGCACTGTTTAAAATTCCTGTATGTTAACGCACTCTGCAGCAGAAGTAACCCGAGTAGTATAAACTAATGATATGTGCAAAGTAACACATGCTGTCCAGTCATTCTAGTAGAATAACTTCACTACCTCAATTGCTTCTAAATTGCCAACATAAGTAGCTGAGTAAATCTGCTTAATTGTAATTACTTTCGTCCATCAATAATATGTTCTGTTTCACTTACTTGAGGTCGTATGTTTTTTACTTTTCAGTGTCTTCTGTGAGATTCTGGTCATTTGTCTTCATGCAGGGAATGACGACTACTTTTAAGACGAGCAAAGCTTTAAAGGTAAGCATGAGAAGTTTGAAAAATGTTTTAGTGATTCACGCCTGCACACAGTTCTTCATGCACTGCTCGTGTCTTGCAGGTCAAGAAGGAGGTGGGTGAGAATGCCCCTGTGCTCAGCGATGATGAGTTGGTTGCCATGTCTGTGCGGGAGCTCAATCAGCACCTGCGTGGGCTCACCAAGGAGGATGTTGTGCGATTGAAGCAGCGACGGCGGACCCTGAAAAACCGCGGCTATGCCGCGAGCTGCCGCATCAAACGTGTTACCCAAAAGGAGGAGCTGGAGAGACAAAAGACCGAGCTGCAGCAGGAGGTGGACAAGCTGGCCCGTGAGAATGCCAGCATGAGATTGGAGTTGGATGCACTGCGAGCCAAGTATGAGGCTTTGCAGTGTTTCGCACGGACTGTGACCAGAGGGCCTCTCTCACCAGGCAAAGTTGCACCTACCAGCGTCATCACCATCGTCAAATCTACCAGCCAAAACAACTCCAGCCCATCCGCTTTCTCAACACCTTCCTAGTGTTGACAGGACTGGGCTCTCCTTTGCCTGCCTGGTCCTTCCTATTTCTGACCTGGTTTAAACCTACTCATCCCACACTGAGACGAGGCTCGGTAGTTAGACTGAGGGGTGGCCGGGGTGGCAAGCTCTATGTGATGTTATGCTGCATTCACAATTCTGTCTCCCTCTTTTTGTCTCTTTTACACAATCTACATTGTCTGTGCACTGTGCAAACCCCCTTCCTGACAACCAGCACCGGCAGGTTATCGGGCCTCTGTGACCCTACCTCCATGACTAATAGCAGAGATTTGCTTTTACTCAAATTTCAAGTATTTGACACGCCTTAATGTGGCAGCACATGGTCTGGGACACCTCTCATACTTTATGATGTAAAGAATAAAATACGAGAGGTTTAAAGTAACGCATATGAGACAGTATGGATACTTTTAAAGTCTTTGCCAAATCACATTTTCTTTGTATAAATATTAATGAGCCTGTGTCTGTTGCCTTGAACAGTTCTACATGTGATCTATGCAATATCTCACATGTATTTTAACACAGAGGTGATATCTTTCCACTGTGAGGTCAAATGGACACTTCTTCAAGGCCACAGTTATCAGATGCCTTTGAAAGCTAGCCAAACGCGGCACCGGAAACTTATATGCTTAGCACTTTTAGGAGGTGCTAAGCAGTAAAGTCACTTGACTAAGTGTTTGAGTAACATGAAAACTTATGTAGAAATGGTTCTGAGGGATCTTTGCATTATACTGTTGACAACTGACCAATGTTTAGCTAAAAAGCTATACTAGTCTTTTAACCATGATACCTATATAAGTAACTTATTTAGAAAGCAATACCAGTACAGTTCAGAGAAGTTTGAATGATGCAGCTAAAAGTGATCTAATCTGGCAGTTTTGAAGAAACACCTTAAATTAATATTTGGAAAGAGTTAAAATCACCCATTACGATAGAATTTGTCTTTGTCAGACTGGACTGTGTTTCCTTGTACAATATTCTGAAAAGTGCCATTTGTGCCTTCATTCCTCCTGCTGGCAACTGAGAAAAGACATGTCTGAGTACCGTCAGATTTCAGAAGGGGTTCCGATCTCTCTTGTCAACTACATTCTAGTTGACAGATAGCTGAAAAGTACTGTTATGTTATGTTGTCAAAGACAGTGTAGGCAGTTGGAGCTGTTGCATGTGATTGCATTTGTGTGTGGCCCCTTGACTCAGAAGTTTCTTGATATATATTGTAGAAAATTTTTTAAATTCTGTTTAAATGGTAAACTTGGTCAGACTAAATTGCAAAACTGGAAAGTGATTAAGGAACATGCGTTTGACAATGGTGTCTTTCATCAAATAGCACTTAGAGAAGACTGTTAAGATACAGTGAGCAGAAAAAAAAAAAATCACAGGGCCACTTGTTTAAAGGAAGTTACGCTTGCATTTCTGCAGTTACTGGAGCTTAACTAGGTGAAAACACAATGTGGTCGGACCACTTACAGGAAAGTTGTGCCGAATGTAACTAATGATAGTGAACTACTACTATCTGCTGAGGCACTTACTGAGTGGTGTTTAATCTCTTTTCTTTGTATGCAACTCTTGGTAGGTAATCCATATTGGATATAATAATAAGAGCAGACCTTTTAAGTATGATGCAATTCAAGTTGCTTACTGTATATTACAGACTAGAGACGGCAAAGCTCCCACCGCTTCTGTTGTCCCTTAGATTGAGAACTCCGTCCAAATAGAAATCATTCCTAATACTGGGTCACAAGAAGTGCTGCTGCCGGTGTTGGTATTTCCGAAACAGTAACCAGCTACTTTTCTTTTGACACGCTCTTCTACAAGAGAACTCCTGACGCCCGTCTCTAGAAACTGTGGTGTCAAGATAACTAAATGCAGTAAAGGCCTTGCTCTCATTGTACATTTTGTAATACCGTATTTAAATATGAAATTCACTTGAAATCGAGCTGTTCTTACCGAGAATCCATTCCCAATTTGGAGTGAAGTCAATAGATTGTTCATGTCAGGATTTTCTCTTGGCTAAGAGGACATGACTGTTCTTCCCCTGTTCCATAGCTGCAAAGAACAGTATGGGGAACTTTGCTGCTGTACAACCTGCTGTGATTTATAAGCAGGGGCATTGCTGTGTTCTTACTCTCATTTTGTATTTTTCATTTGGTTTGTGTCAATACAGCCCATATTCTTTTTTTCCTGATACTTAGTTTTATAAGCATATACATTATATAAATATACATTATATAGTACATATTTTTCTATATTTATGTCTTTTACTATGCTGGGAGTGGTGTGATTATGTAATCGGTCTTTGAAGTCTAATTATATGAATGCTGAACTTTTCTCTTAAAAAGAAAAAAAAAGGAAAAAAAATAGTATTCAAATTTACAACGAGAGAACTGTTTTCGTAACTTAAGTTTTGTGAGTATTTATGGCCCAAGAATAGTTCTTCTCAGCATATTCACATGTATCTAATGCACGACAGTAACTAGGGTTACATGCAGGCTGCAGATGACCTTCTGTAGAAGCTATCATATTTTGTCATGTCAAATTTGATCATTTCGAGTGTAACACGAAACACTGCCTAATATCAAAAGTGCCTAATTTCAACCAAGTGTTTAGTTTGCAAAATAGGCTTTTGGGCAGCGTTAACTGAGGAATTATTAAGAATATTGCAAATAGAATATGAGGAAAATTTGCTCTTAAAACAGATCAACCTGCATGCAAACCTAGTCCGCCCCTGCAGCCACTAAACCTGGTATACTTTTCTAAATATGTCAAGCCAGAAATTTCAGTGACTGCAATGCTTTTGTAACTGCTTAACAAAAAACAAAACAAAAAGAACCCCAAAGCTCTTTTACGACTGTTCACCCAGGCCTCTTACAGATAAGGAATGTGTCAAGCCTTGGACAAATGAGTACATATTACCTGTTTACATAACTTATTTCTTGAGCACATTCACCTAAAAGGCTTTGTGGCTAAAAGCATTTTCTGCATAGCATTACAGTGACCTCTTGTGGTTTAGTTTCCAAGCAAAACTAAGCTACATCAGGGTTTCTTTAATTTTAGCACTTATTACTGTATTTGAGTCTGAGGTGAATACTTTTTTATGAGCACACCTAAATAATAATTACCTGAAAAAAAAAAACAGTTTCAAATTTTAAAGTATATATTTATGTACAGTGCCTAAATAAGGACAAACCTTCCTCTGGGTGAATTAAGTTCTACATTTCAGTATGACCTAGCAGAGAGTTTATTCATGCTCTTTTCTTAAGCTACCCAAAAAAGTCTAGTAGACACACAAGTTTAAAGAAGGTTAAAGATGTAGATACATTAATGTAGACATGTTTATAGGGGAAAATAAAAAAAACCCTCCTGCCATGGGTGAATACAAACCTTGGTTTGATCAGCTTTCTTTCTACATCGAAGTAAACCGCAGTTAATACCAAGGAGCAGTAATAGAACAGATCTTTTTTTAAATCTTTCATACAATAATTATAGCAAATGCATGTACAGAAATGTGCATGCTTGTATGTCTTGAGTAAGCGTTCGAGGTGATCAGCCGTCTTTGATTAAATAAGCTTCAACACACAAGCTTTGCCAGTCCTACAAGCTATAGTATTTAACTTTAGCCATGTAGAAAGTCAGTTTTAATATTGTAAGAGTGGAGCATGTGTACAGATTAGGTGTGGCTAAAATTATGGATGAAATACATTGAATGTTAGTTTAACAGCAGCAACTTCTGCGTTTGTGAGTTTGAGATAAATGTCTCGAGGCTTAGAGTGACTGTCAAATAGCAGTAAAAAGGCAGCATAAATTGAGTATGTACCATTCATGACTTGTCATTACTCTGCTCATATATTTTATATTTATTTCAATGATTTGTGTAATTTTATTAAAAAGAAAAAACACCTAAATTATTTTTTACATTCATTTACATGTTTTCTTAATGAACTACCCTCATGTACAAATAAAATCTATGTTGTTTCTGCTCTTATTTAATGTGTGGTAAATTTATTCCTATAAATAAGGGTCACTGAGTCTTTTTTCTCATTAAAACAAAAAACATGTGAGTTAGAGAAGGAAACCTCTTATTTTATTTGGCTGATTAAGAAACAAGAATAAAACAATTTTGAATGTTTTTATACCCAAATGTAAATTAATTTCTGCTTTCCCAGAAAGACAGGCATTATTGGCACAAGAGGGTATAAAAATTCACAAGCATTTGTTAGCCTCTGTTTTAAAACAACTCTCATGTTTGCTGAAGGGGGAAAAAAAGAAATGAGCAAAAGTCTTTTTCTCCTAGCACAGGTTTTGGTTTTATCTAGGCCTGAGATACACACAATAAATATTATTAGGATCTTTAAAATTATACTCCAAACAGAACATATCATATCGAACTAATCAAATTCTGTACAGATTTCACAATCCCTGGAACATGGAATCATAATGTAAATAGTGATGTCCACATGTCAGCCTAAAAAAACAAAATAAAGCGCCACTAAAAGTACAACGCTGCAGGAACTGTGAAAAACGAATCTAGTAAACTGCTGTCTAGTTGCACTGAGTTTCACTCTTTAGCACACTGAGGAAATTAATGAGAATAATGTAACTCCCACACTGTAGGAGGCAGGTTTATCCAGTTTATCCCTGCTACGGTAGACACAAAGCATTGTGAAGTGCCTGCTCCAAAACTAATGTGTCTTTGAACAAATCCTTCCATTTATCAGGAAACCGTGCTGAGGAATGCTCAGCAAATACTTCAAACAAGCAGATGCGGGAAACGGTCCATGAAGTGCCACTCCCAGCCATCGCTGGCTTCCCTGCTTCCCACCTGGAGTCACACATTAATCATCTCCTCTTTGAAGCTGACACGAATCAGAGGGAGCACACTTCAGACGGCCAGAGCGCGAGCAGTGACATAATGACAGAATCAGCATCGGCGACACAGCTGAAAATCCAGCAGCTTGATTTAAATAAAACACAGCGCTCCAGTCTTCTCTGATAGAGTGAAGGCGACATGTCGTTTTCATGCAATTATTACTGCTGATATGAACTCAGATCAGATATCTGGCTATTAAGCTATTCATTTTAATACGTAATCCATCATGTGGTCAAATTAGCATTGAAACAGGACAGAAGTAGGAAGCTCATCTGAAATACTGGGAAACTGAAAATTAAACACCTGGGTTCAATCCAGCTTTATGCACTATAAGATAAAGCTGTTCCTCCAGGGGGTCAGCAACAGGGGTGGGAAGGGCACAAACACCTGGATCTTGCTGGAAAAATGCCTAGTACTCATCATCAGATGTAATCAGCATGATTTTGTCAGACTTGCGGGAGCTCTTGTTGCCTGTGGCCACTTTTCCATTTGTGGTGGGCAGGGTCACCTCCTGTGTGGATTGCTGGGTGTACTGCTGATAGGCTGGAGAGAAGTTGTGGATGGCATCCTGCACCATGTCTCCCGGGTTTATCGTTTCCTTCAGACCACTGGAAATGCTCTGCATTGGTGGGAGAATTTCTGTAGAAAAGCAGGAACGAGGACAGGGGCACATTAACGATCAGACAAAATGAGACTGCAATATAATTGCTTTAAAAATTTCACAAAAGTGATCAATTTGGCCATCTGAATGCAAATAAATGTGAAGGAAGTGAACTTTTTTTTTTTTTTTTAAATAACGGCATAATACTTTATTAAATCACTGAAAATTTAAAAAGGAGTAGAGTTTTCATGTACTGACAATAATGTCTATCAAAACGTCCCAATTGCAATGCTAGCAATTGGTCACAAAAAGTAATTTCATGTCTTAAAAAACAACAACAAACTAATAAACCCTTAATAATGAATTCCAGTTATTGGTGGGATCCAGTTTTAATAATTTGTTAGTACTTCTAAATGTTCAAAACATCCAAAAATCCACTAATCTGTGCAATCAACATTGTGTGATCATTGTATTGATTTCATTGTAGAGACAAAATGGTTTTTGATCTGGTTAAGTGACCAAAAATAGGGCTTGTCGCCATCAAGTGACTAAATATTTAATTTGTACTGTCTGTTTATTGTAAGACAACAATAAAAAATAAAAAAGGGGGTGGGGGGCTGGTAAAAAAAACACATAGATTTTGGTTTCAGGGTCACTGGCTCAGGCTTACAAAGGTGTGCAACGAGAAGCGTAAGGTGTGGTAGTTAGGCATGGCTGACCAAGGTTTGGTGAAACTGTAAACCAGGGGGTGTGGCAACTTCTGAAATAACATATCAACACCCGAGGAAATATGAATGTTATTGTCCCAAAGTTCAGCTGTATTCTTGAACGGGGTGACTTAAAACTAATCTAATAATGAGGTACTCTATAGAGAAACACTGTTCTATCCAAGTGGACCACATTTCAATTCTGAATTCAAAGAAGTTTAAATGAAACTATGCCTTTTCATCAGCATTTCCAGAAATTGTGTATAGTACGGATTTTAAGGAATGTAGGATTTCCTATATCAGGAA
This sequence comes from Aulonocara sp. 'chitande type north' Nkhata Bay, assembly GCF_057382095.1. Taxonomy (NCBI): domain Eukaryota; kingdom Metazoa; phylum Chordata; class Actinopteri; order Cichliformes; family Cichlidae; genus Aulonocara; species Aulonocara sp. 'chitande type north' Nkhata Bay. The sequence continues at coordinate 28,870,480 of NC_141347.1, forward strand.
ACATTGCAAAATGGCAGAAGACACATCTTTTAGCTTCTATTTGCAATTTTCTTGCAAGCAGCATCGCTCACTTTTTAAAGTACAGTGCCTTTCCCCTCATTTTCCTCTGGTTTGCTCAAAGGCAAATTTTCTCTAACTTATTAGTCAAATTATATGCTCAGCAACTCCAACAGTCACATAGTTCATGTTTGCACTAGATTTAACTCAAGTGCAAATGTGTAAATCTATAGCTACACATTTCAGTTTCTATATCGCTTAAATCAGAGGTATTGTGACTCCTCCAAGTTGCTGGTCTAAAGAGGTACAGGGCAATTCAATTACTTTTACTTCCCAGGCTTTCAGGCCAGTGTCACTCCTTATTCTCTAGGGAAGAAGGGCAATTAGCCTGGGAAGACGCCAACAGATTTTCAAGGCGAGGACAAGAGGTAACAATCAATTGTTTGTTGTTTGTTTCCTCTGTTCTCTGTAAAAACGACATCCCTCACCTGGCACTTCATTTTTTTTCTCCTGGTAGACAGTGCAGGTGAAGGCGTATCTGAGGGCAATGGCAGCAAAGAACATCTCAATGCAGATGATAAAGTTCTGCCAGCCCGCCGCCACAGTACCGGCGCCAACCTCGTGTCCGTCGATGAAAAGTGCATTGGGAATGACGCCACAGCGCTCCAGGATGGCGAGGACCATTCCTTCAAAAAGACAACATTTTTAAATCAATTTATATAATTCTATAGGCTGGCAAAGAAAAGAAAAAAAGGGGACACGCACACTGAGCTTACCTTGCCAGAAGGATAAGAAGATGACGGATTTAATTGTGAGAAACTTGAGCACCGGTTCGTACGGTCTGAGCAGGTCACTTGTTGCGAAGAAGAAAAGGAATAGAGCGTAGAGGGCCAGGCTGACTGAAATATTGTAGATGATTGTGATATACAGGTATCCTCCATTCACACTGCATGAAAAGAAAGTTGGAAGAACGGCATAGTAAATTTGCAAACATATATAGGATTTCTTTTGATAGTGTCTACTTATTTGGGTTTTGACTTCTTCAGCTCTTCAAGCTGACTGAGAAGAAGTGGCTTAAATTTGAGGACATTTCAGCCATATCGCATCTTTTTGTCCTCTTCTTTGAACAAGAGGTTAAGACTTTTATATATACACAGCCTTCTTATTTTTAGGATGCATCCAGTAAACAGACATTTTTGATTGTCAGCCTGCCTTTTTACCCTTTTTGCATTCTAGAGAGCCTCTCTGAGGATTCAGCTGTGACTACACTAATTACTCCCATGCAGTATACCGTGCACGGTTGGCTGAAAGCGTATAAGTAAACAATCTGTGAATCATTATAGCCTTACTGCAGAGCCTAAAGAAAGATGTGAAGAAAGACACTTATTTCTGACTGCCATTTTTCCTGTTGAAGTATATGAAGAAATAATAACTTTAAACTTCTAAAAAGTGGGCGATGATATAAAGCTGATTGGATACTTCTATAAAAAGCCCTCATTGAACTCTGTGCTTCGTTGTGAAACAAGTGTTGTCACAGCTGAATCTTCAGAGAGAGACGGTGAATCAAGAGGCACAGAAGAGCACCTGAAAATAAGTCGGGCAGAATTTACGGCCTGCAGATTTTATAGCTTTTGATTATATGCTAAAGCTAATTTTATTGAATATATCACACTCTCCTTGTTCTGTTAAAAACCTTATTGGCACATGTGAAGCACTAAAGTATGCTGTAATTAAATCTTTCTGTCTGCAATTTATCCCCAGCTTTTGACAGACAAAGTAAAAATGTGAAATGAAGCAATGCTTCTCCTCCAAGCATAACAGGAAAAGAATGAAGGGCTTTCATTTCAAAACACTACATTTCAGGGAAAGTTGCAAAAAGCAATAACTTCACATTATCAACAATGCCAATGAAGCTGTGAGTGTGGCTACACATGTGACACAACTGGGACAAACGCAGCAGGGCACATGTGAAGTTTCTATCCATCAGTTTCAGCTTAAAATAAATACTTTTAATTCAACTATTTTCATCATGCCAGCTGTGAAGAGGTGATATAATTATCTCTATTTGCAAATTGTTCCCATGCACATAAACAGCAAACAAGCCTTCTGGCTATCATGAGGAAGCATATGATACATGGAGAAGGAAATGCAAAGAGAGGTGGTGCTCACTTAAAATCTCCATCGTGATATTTGCCAAAGACCTGCAGGATGATGGTGATGACTGCCATGATGGGTTTGACAACACAGAACTGGAGAGTCGCCTGAAGAAGAAATTGTAATTCAGAATGAGACATCAAGAAACTATGAAGGAGGATGTGAGAATCTGTTTGCACATCTGACAGACAAAAACAGTCTGTTATATCCCCAATCCCTTTAATGTCGTCACCAGCCATTTTCCCACCTCACAAGGTATGATTTTTTACATTATATGTCGTATACACCAATTCAGTTATTGTTTGTATTTAGTACAGCTAATAAATGTATGAGCTTACACAATTGAAGAAAAAAAGAAAGGAAAAAAACAAACAAAACACAATTCCATCTCCTGACATGGTAATAAACAGGTTAAAAGACAAATAACCGTTTTATGGTTTTATGAGGGGTTATGCACTGAACCATTTTTTGGCTATGAGAAACAACTTCCTGGGATCTCTTCTGGTTGCTGGGCAATTGCTCAAAGGTAAGAAACTGTCCTGCAGCATCGTCCCATAAAACAACAAATTGTTTTTAAACATCAGTTTCTGTGCAGAGTTATCATATCCAGTCTTTGAACTACGCTAACTGCTCTTAAATCAAGCTGACAGATGCTCTCAGCAACAAAACAAGCAGGCATATTTCATACAACAAATCATTGCTGTAATTATTAAAAGACTTAAAACACCTTATCATTGTAAAATATTATTTATTTAACCTACAGGATACATGTTTTAATGCTGATCTGGATGGAAGGTGGATGAAACAACAAAGTAGGCAGCGAATTGAGACCTGCATGCATGCATGCATCCCAAGAGTGACAGGTACTCTCTGTGTTGTGTATTGAAGCCAGAACTAACCAATTTGAAAGAGGTTGCTCTAAACTCCCATCACTGCTGCTACACTTGAAAGCAACAGACCAGGTCTTTTCAACTTGAGGGATTTCCAGTGACGATGGTCAGCTTGGCAAAACGGCATCGATAATCGTTTAGAACACCGATTTACTTTGAAGCTCAAGTACCAGCAGTTTTCACTTACCGTACGCCTATTCGAGTGCAAGCTTGTCACCCCGAATATCCCCAAAGCAAGTAATTTGCATGATACTTCCTGCCATGCTTAAAATTGAAAACAAAATACATGGCCATAGTTTGCAGTGGATTAACAGTCAACCATGGTTTCTGGTTCAAATTAATTCAGTCCAAGCAATCCACAGTCTTCATACACTTAAATACTAATCTCAGATACATGTGAGAGTGCACTGCATGATACATATGTAAGAGGACACTGTAATTCTGCATGTTTTTTCATCTTGACTAACAACTAGTCAGTGAGTCTCTTTGCTGTTTGGTGTTAACCATGTAGATTTCACACTACACACTAGAAGTGCGATAAGAAACAATCAAAACAGTAAAGCTGAGGACACAAAAATATTGTGAAGCTCTTCAAAGCCCTGGAAAGCTGAAGATGTATGTTATTCCTCTGCCAAGGAGCTGAGATGGAGGTATGTTTTCAGAGCTTTTCGTTTGTCTGTCAGCAGGATTACACAAAAAACTACTAAACTGAGTTTCATGAAACTTGGTTGAGAAGAGGACAGTGGGCAAAAGAAGAATCTTTCATTTTACAAACAGATCCAGACATTTCAAATTCTAAAACAAGGCATAAGCTTTGGTGAAGGATTCGCTCACAGAGGGCGACTTCATGTCAGCCTAATTCAACTTGTGATTACAAATTTGCACATTTGATAGAATATTAAGTACAGCAACCTATTAAAATGATCAAACTACAACACTTTGCGGTCATACCATGTTTTACTGCACCTTATTTGTTTATTTGGAAGCAAAACAGCCACAATTCACATCCACGGGATTTCACTTGTGCTCAGTTTCAAGAAAAATGATTCCCCAAAGCATCCGACAATGAGATAAATGACTTGAAACTGAAATGTCATCGAACAGTTTAGGATGTAAGAGCAGCTTATCCTCTAACCTTATCTTCAAGAAACACCATGACTCCAGGCTGCTTTTTCATATCACTATTTCATTTGTTAAGCCCCCTTATAATCACAAACTGACGCGTTCTCAAAATGTGCGAAGAATTTTAATGCTCGTTACACCCGTGAATGTAGATCGAGGCCTATCAGATGTCACGTTCTTCCAGTTTAAGTACTTTCTTGTAAAGAAACTCACAGAGAACAGTGTTTTCTTATTCTGAACCACAGCTTTGTGTGATTGATATGAAGTGCTTCAGTGATTTAGTTCAAATATATTAATATGTATGGCAGCCACTTAAGCTTGTTTGGAGCAACTGTCAATGACTTTGCTTTGGTTTACATAAGCAAAACAGAATTTAATCAGTTGTAAGGTGCTAGATTTATAGAAAGCTTAGTATTAAGCCCTTTCTCTAGGCCTACGTTTCACTGATACACAACAAATTACAAAAAAAATACTGGAGTATCTGGATCTATCTTCTTCTTGTCTTGTCTTAATTACCCCCTCGTAGAGAATTATCTTGTTTATAGCTTTACCTCAAAGAAATTGCAAGATTTTCCTTTTAAAACATTTCATGGAGGACTTCTGCCAGGGCACAATGAGTGTTTATCACTTGCTTCTTATTAAAAAATGTTCATTTTATGCATTTTCTTTTGAAGACAGTTCTAATATCCATCAGTGTTAGACTGGAAGCTTGTGCAGCATCCCAAGACACTGGGATGAAGCACTGCGCTGACAGCTCATATCATCGCTCTGTGTTTATTATCAAACTGCTTTCACCTGGCCTCGATTGCTTTTGTTTTCCTTTTTGTAACCAATGGATGTTATCCTCTGAAAAAACACAGAGCCAATTATAACAGCTGTCATTTTTAAGCAGTCTGAAGACTTGAAGTGAATAATAACTCGCAGTGAAGGGTTTTCGTTTTCTTTTTTTTGGATGTATTCTTGTTTTCACTTCGTGCGAGTTTATTTCAGAGGCCCGAAGGAGAGTGTTTAGAGCAGAGATAAAAGCATGATTGAAGCTTACCTGTTTGCAGAATCTCAAAAAGCCAATGGAGTAGCTCATTCCAACGAGGCAGCAGGTACCATACAGACAACTTGATCTGTCAAGTCAACAGAACATGAGGAGTTTTTAAGTTGTGTCAATACTGAAATGTCTGATAACAAAATCAAGCAAAGTACACAAAAGATATTTTTCAAACAAAAACTTAAGACATCAATTTGTTCAAGCTTTTGTGGAGATTTTACATTTTATCTGGCTATATTTTAGATTACTGTGAACTGAGTATATTTGGGCTTTGGATCATTGGTTTGACAGAAAAACACATTAGAAGGTATCACCTGGATCATGAGGATCTATACATATCTATATCTACCTATATAGGTATATATCTTTTTTATTTTTAATATTTTTATTTTTAATTTTTCAACTGTTTAACTCAAATATCTAAATCAACCAATGGCGTTGCAGCAATCCAATGCATTTAGGCATGTAGACAAGCACAGGATAACCTGTTTAAATTCATCTTCTCTTCTCCATTCAATCATTAGAATGTAAAGAGTAGTGCTTTAAGAGAATTTGAGCTTGGCATGGTTGTTGGTAACAGCAGCTGGACTGAATATTTCAAAAATCGCCCATCTCCTGAGATTTTCCTGCATCTCTACGATTTACAGAGACTGGTCCAAAAACGAAAATATCCAATAAATGTCAATTCTCTGGGTGAAAATGTCTTGTTGATGCCAGGTAAAATGGCCCAACTGCCTGAAGTTGAAAAAGGCAACAACAACTCAAACAGCCACTTGTTAAAACCAAGATATGCACAAGGCTATCTCTGAACGCACAGCACATGTAACCTTGAGGAAGATGGGCTACTGCTGGAAAAGAACACACCGGGTGCCACTGCTGTCAGAGGAGAGCATGAAACAAAGATGCAATTTCACCAGAATTGGAAGATGAGAACTGGTCTGATGAATCTTAGTTCCTACCTTTCGGACGGTAGGGGTGTTGGTGAAAACAACATGAAAGCACCGATTCAACCTGCTTGTATCAATGTTTCAAACTGGTGGTGGTGGTGTAATGGTATTGGGGATTTTTTCTCGGCAGACTTTGGGCCCATTGGAACCAAACTAAAGATCGTTTAAATGTCATACCTTATCTGAGTATTGTTGCTGACAATGTTTTCCTTTTATAGCATGGTCAGCAACCATTTGTGACAGTGGCAGAGAAAAGGACATTAAAGAAACTGATGGACATTATGGACAATGCTGGGCATCCTCTGCACACGGCCATAAACAATCAGAAGAGTCTGTTCAGTGACAGGTTGCTTCTCCCCAAGACAAGAACTAACAGACTTAAAAACTCCTTTGTCCCACACGCCATCAGACTGTTTAACTCCTCTCTGGAGGGGAGAGGGAGGGGAAACAGGAGGACAAAGGAGGGGGGAACAACTAAGCTGCAGTGCCTCTGCACCTCACTGTACAATACCTTGTGCAATACTTTTTGTAAATAGTCAACAGTGCAATAGACTCAATACTTGAAATGTGCAATTCACTTGTATTTTTATTTTTTATTCCTATTTATTCTATTTATCCCCTTTGTATATTTTATTTATATTTGTCTCTGTATTTATTTATATATATATATATATAAATATATATATATATATATATATATATATATATATATATATATATATATATATATATATATATATATATATATATATATATATATATATATATATATATATATATATATATATATAAAAACAGTTCTGTAACTGTAACTTTGGTCGTTGCTGTGCTTTTTTTGGAAGTCGAATTTCCCAGAGGAACCCACCCGAGGGATTAATAAAGTTCTATCTTATCTTATCTTATCTTATTTATAGCTTTATATGCAGTGTGTCCATATTCTGATAGCTGCTTCTGATAATGTCACAAAGCTCAAATCAGAGTTTCCATTGAATTCCTAAAGGGTGAATGATCCTTAAACAAGATAAGCATTATACATCTTGTCTCCACCAGCTCTGTCAAGAAATACCATCATTTAACAGAGATCAGTCTCCTCAGGTAGTAGAGGCGCTGTTGGGCCTTCCGTGCAACTGAGGTGATATGGTTGCCCCAGGACAGGTCCTCGGTCACAGTTACCCCCAAGAATTTAAAACTGCTCACCCTCTCCACCGCCTCACTGCCAATGAAGAGAGGCAGATGGTTGTTATGACCCCTCTTCCGGAAATCTACAATGATCTCCTTGGTCTTTTTGGTGTTTAAGACCAAGTTATTGTCGTGGCACCATGACTCTAGTTGTTGCACCTCTGTCCTATAGGGGGACAGGGGACCAACATCACCCTGCGCGCCACCTTTTCCATCTGCTGCCCTCAGGGAGAAGGTACAGGTCTATACAGGCCAGAACATCCAGACTGGCCAACAGCCTGTATCCACAGGCTGTGAGGCTCCTGAACTCTCTGCCCCCCTCTCACGGACAATAACCATATCCAACTTCTTAATAGCAATGAACTGGTCTGCATTGGTGCATCATATCTTTATTCTCTTCCCCCTCCTGCCCCCCCCCCCCTCTTTCTTAAATAGATAACTATCATATCTGATATCATATCTCACAGTACAATAATATTGAATGGGTTGCATTGTTGTATTTTGTCATGTTTCTCAGGTCTTTGTCTGAATTTCTACGAACATTATTGCTAAGGATGGTCTTATTGCATTGGAGTCACACTGGGTTAAATATGTACACTTGGGTTTTAAGGGGTATTTATTATTTTCTTCTTTTTTTTGGGTTGTATGGAAGCCCCAAACGCAATTTCATTGTTCTTGACAATGACAATAAATAAATAAATACTAAATACTAAAATACTAAATCAGATTAGAGTCTGAACACACTCGAGAAACTGGCCCAGACTAGCTGCCCTATGGCTGAGTCAGCCATAAACACAGCTTATGAAGACTGGGTAAAAGCAGAGAGATAAAGAGAAGCCTGACCTATGAACAACACAGCAGTTTATTGGTAGCACTTTCACTGTGCTGTTCAAACAAAATGCTAATTCAAGAGTAGAAAACGCACTTTGGACCTTTTGGGATCATAAAAAACAACTATAGTTGGTTCCAGGTGAACTAATGTATTTATTACTCCTAGGTCAACGTAATCATTAACACTAAAAAGCTTTCCATCATGTACATGTAACATAGAACTGAGTGCACTCACTGTATAGGCTTCCCTCGGATCTCTGACATGATTGCACTCTCTCCTCTCAAATACTCAAAGGACAGGCTCAGGAAATTGTAAATGACAAAAGCTGTAACAAAAAAGGAAGAGTTATTTGTCTTTTTACCAAATTTCAAACACATTTCACTGAATAATTTAAACTGTAGGATAATTTTCCATCACCTTTAAGTTTAACTTCACCAAAAAGGTCAAATCATTTTAGAGGAAAAAACTTTCACATGATAAAAAATAATTAGTCCTACATTTTATAACAATAAATGTTTTAGTCCTTACATTAAGAAGCTTCTAAGGGTTCTGTGTCTCGGAAATCCCTTCCTAATCCTTTGTTGCTATTTAAAGAGGGATTAATGAAGCTAATGCAGATGGTGTCCAGTCAAGAGAAGGTTCATTATGTTTTAGCCGTAGCCGCTGGTGGTATTCCAGTCTTCCTGCTTCCTGATGCACCGCACTATCAATCAGCCACAAAATTGGCCTGCAAACTGGAAACTAATCGCTTGAATAATGCATTTCCTATTTTTCTTCTTTCTCAAATTACTTGTAATCCATTTTGCATATGATTCACCTTTGCCACCGGTGAAGTGCTTTAGTCTCAAAACTTCAATTCATAATTATAGGTACACTGTAGAAAGCGGCTACTCTACCTAACTGCCACCTAGAGAACAGGGTTTACCGTAAATTAGATTTGCATATTGAAAGTTGCTGCAGGATTTTCAATATCAAACCAAAATAAATTACCTTTCCTGAAAGACAGAAACACTGCAAACCAGGGAACAAAACAAATTCACCAAAAAAAATTCAACTCACCCTAGAAATGTAACACCTGAAATAATGAGGTCTATGCACATGAGAACAACGACTGCTGTGAAAAACTAGTCTGGCTACTTCCTTGTGTTTCTACTCCTGGCAGCCATATAAAACAAAGGCATGGAAGTAACAATGACTGCCCATGAAGAACACCATCACCCACAGTACTGGTTCTTGTGATACTTACCTTCATAGCAGTCTCGGACAGAATCAAAGTAGACATAGTACTGGTTGTTGCTGATGAAAAGAAGGCTGAGCCAAGAATCAAAGGCATAAACTGGCACAATAAACAGGATGCGGATGATGTAGCGCTGCTCATTTGGGACGGTGTAGGATCTAAGGTGTGTATAGATCTGCAATGAAAACATAGTTAAAGCATAGGAGAACAATTAGGAAACAAATAACCCTTTTATTGCCAAGCATGAATACAGAACCACAAAAAAGGGTTATGAATTCAATAACTTCTATAACTATAGAAGTGATGTCTGCCTACATGTGAAAATTGGTTCAGACCTGCCTTTATTGTTCAACGAAAAACTGTTATAAGGAGTATTACAACCTCAACTTGAAAATAATTGTTTTTTTTTTTAAATTCATTATTTATGAAGTGTCAAAATGACTTGTTACCTGGCCAAAGAAAACACATATTTACATTCATATGAATCAAATACAAAGTAGAAAACCATCTATCTTTCTATGTAAATCAAGAACAGAATATGCAGTTTGACATTTATTCCTTTTCACCTTTTGAATTGACTGAAAAATTCTTTAACAATTTGTTAACTCTAAATTTAACTTTAAGTTAAAAATATATCAATTGTAATGAAGATGCTGGCCAAAAAGAGCTTTTGTATATACTGAATCCATCATTTAAATACTAATAGAACACTAGAAAGTGTGCAGACAACTACGCTAATGACATCCACATAAGGAGTGAGGAGTTGGCAAACCTAGAGTACAAAACAGAGACGAACAAACCACTTGCTACTCACAAACAACATCTGTTAATATTTATTAGAATAGTCACTAGACTTAGCATAAACATGAAAAGGGTTAAGGATTTACAACAGGGTTGTTATTAAGTGGAGATGATTTATTGGTATGATTTAGATCATTCAAAACACCAAGTTTTATATGTTAAATGTCAGTATGTTATTAGCTTAAAATCAATATGTTTATGTATATCAGTAGCAGAGATGAAGATCATATCACATTTTATGACCAGGTATTTCAAGAGTCAATTCAGCCTCCATAAGGCTTAGATTTTTTTAATCACTGCATACTGATAATAAACTTAATAAAACTGTAACTCACCATTGTTTAATGTCTTTGGACTTTGAAGTTTTTACTTTATGGTTACTTATCAAGCTTTTCAGCTTATCAGACATCTGTAATGGAGAATGGTAACATAGGGGTGATAACTAATTCATTTTTTTTCTGTAATATACTTACATATCTATATTATTGCTAATATATATTGTAATATATGTATATCATGGCTAAAGCACTTCTGGATGGATGCAAACTGCATTTCGTTGCCCTGTACCTGTGACATGTGCAATGACAATAAAGTTGAATTCTATTCTATTCTAATTCTATTTTTCTACAGAGAAGAAACAATATAAACCACAAGAGTGTAAACACTAAAATGCCAGGCTCCCAGGAGCAACCATGTCACCATTTTCTTTTTAATCTGGATGGTATTCCTCGCCACATTGTATCTTGCCCTGACTGTTCTGTCTGCCACAATGAAATACTAGAAGCATGTTGTGTAAAATAAAGAGAAATTACCCAACACCCATTTTAATGACCTCCCCAAACAAAGTTACTGACCACACCTTACATTGTACAGCTCTTAACACTATGATCGGTAACTGGACTTGGTTTCAATTGAATTATATTTAAAATGGGATGTAGTGTATCTGGCAACACACACATATCACATGGCAGACAACTCAGCTGTAGTTTTTAGACTTTATATAAAAATCATCACCTGACAGGATAGTTTTACAATCATGTAAAACAGTCATGTTCAAAGCACCTACTTAAAATGAAGTATGGATAATAAAGTTAAGAAAGTGACTGGGTTTTACTATGTGTTTATGTTATGAAAAAATGTTAAGTGTAATTGTTCCTTTTGATGCTCTAAAGGTGACGTAATGCAATGCCACCACGGAAGTACTGTCTAGTACCATCAAGATTAAGAAATCCACAGCAAAATGCTGCAACATAAAGCAGTTGGGAAATATGGTGGTGGTTATATCCCAACTGTTTGTATCACTGAAATTTAAATTGATACAGTCTTGTCAAACTTATAATCATAGGAGCAATTGAACACAACAAAACCCAATGTTTATACTTATATCAGATTAAAACGAGTCTGTTTTGTATAAGAAAAACTTGTTCACAGGTTCTGTGGTAATATAATGATAACGCCTTTAATAAGCAGCTAAACAATGGCTGTTAGTACTAATATATAGTAGTGAGAAAAAGTCCCCCCCCCTCCCTTTCTGATTTTTTATTTTTTTGCTTGTTATCACATTTAAATGTTTTAGATCATCAAACAAATTTAAATATTAGACAAAGATTAAAAAAGGTAAACACAAAATACACTTTCTAAATCAAGGCGTTTATTATTAAGGTGGAAAAAAAAAATCCAACCCTATATGGCCATAGAAAAAGGGATTGCCCTCTGAACCTAATAACTGGTTTGACCACCCTCAGCAGCAACAACTGTTTGATGAGTCTTTGACAACACTGCAGAGGAATTTTGACCTACTCATGTTTTTAATTCTGGTATGACGTTCCTTTTCTGAAATGCCGCGTTACTTTCCGCCAGATGTAATAGGATAAACCTTCCAAAAGATGTAAACCTTTGTCAGTGAACAGAATATTTTCCCAAAATCTCTGGGATCATCCATTTGTTTTTTGGCAGATGTGAGATGAGCCTGCGCATTCTTTTTGTTCAGCAGTGGTTATATCCTTGGAGTTCTCCAATGGATGCCATTTTTGCCCATTCTCTTATTTGTTGTTGAATCATGAACTCTGACCTTAACTGAGACATGTGAAGCCTGCGGTTCTTTCATGCTGTTCTGGGTTATTCTGTGACCTCCTGGATGAGCTGTCAATGTGCTCTTGGAGCAATTTTAGTAGGCTGGTCATTTCTGGGAAGGTTCATCACTGTTCCAAGTTTTCTCCATTTGTGGATAATGGCTCTCACCATGGTTCACTGGAGTTCCAAAGCCGTAGAAATTGCTTTGTAACCCTTTACAGACTGATAGATGTCAGTGACTTTGTTTCTCAGGTTTTTCTTTAGATCACAGCATGATGTGTTGCTTTTGAGATCTTTTAGCCTGCTCAACTTTGCCAGAAAGGTTTTATTCAATGATTTCTTGTTTTTACAGTCTTCCAGTAATCAGGCCTGAGTGTGTTTAGTGAAAATGAACTCAGTTTTCCATAAAATGTGGTTAATCACAGTAAATTCACAATTTAACATAAGCGCAATGACATATTTCACACAGGACCAGGTAGGTTTGGATAACTTTTCTCCCTTAATCAGTGAAATCATCATTTAAACACTGCATTGTGTATTTATTCAGGCCATCTTTGTGTAAAATAAAATTTGTTTAATGATCTGAAACATTTAAGTGTGACACATATGCAAAACACTAGGAAATCAGGAAGGGGCAAACACTTTATCACGCAACTGTAACTTCAGTAACTGCGATGTAAAGGTTCTTGATTTTCAATTAACATATTTTTTTTCAATATCTTGTAACTAGAAAAAGTCTATCTAAAGCCATTTTAATTTACAAGCGCTTGTAGTGCCATTTTCAAAGTTACTTTTTACCTAGACAACAGTAAAAACACAAAATGCCCAACTAACCTTACAATTACTGTAATTAATTACCAACAATTTGAAGCAAAAAGGGTTCTCTTGCTTAAATGTATTATTTAAACATCCAAAAAGTGTCTAAAGACGTATAATAACACCCAAATTAGCATATTGGAGTGAGGAGCTTGCAAAGTTGGAGTCTAATCAATGAAACAAAATTGTAGGTGTGCATTGGAGCTAAAGAAGGGAAAAAAAAGCCACAAGCAAAGCAAACCATTTGCTACACAGCATCCATTGATATTTCTTGGTCAAAACAGTTACTAAACTTATGAGCATCAACTATATTTACATAAAAAAAACAAGAGTTAAAATTTACTAATGAGCCCAGTTAGAGAGGTTGTCACTAGGTGGAGACCATTTAGTACTGCGGGTACTCTACCTAGAAGTGAGTTCTGGGCTACAAAACCACAAGTACGTGGTTTTTAGCGGCTATTGAAAATCATGTCACATTTTATGACCAGCTAATTCCATAGGGCTCCCATACTTCTTGTCAGAAGTCATGTATACTGATAACAAACTTAATAAAACTGTAACTCACTTTTTGAAAATGTCTTAAAAAAGGAAGTTAGTGATGTGTAAGTGTCAACTTTAAGCTTATCAGACACTCTTATACCGATAATAACTAATGTTCCTTTTGTTTCTATAGAACAGACAAGACATATCACAAAGAGTGAACACAGACATATCAAACTCCTGAGTGCAACCATGTCATCTTTTTCTTTTTAATCTGTATGGTGTTATTTCTTGCGGCACTTTATCTTCTGACTGCCACAATGGAATACAAAAGGACAGAGGCATGTTGTCTAGAATAAAGAAAGATAATCCACCCTCCCACACCCTCCCAGAACATTCCTGCTACTAGATTACTAACCACACCTTACATTGAGGAGCTCCAACTTAAGTATATGTTCGCTATCTGGACTTTGTTTTAACAAACTGGTAAAAAGTCTTAACTTATTATTTTTACACACATGTGCATACACATACATACACACACAGTTGCCTCTATAAACATGGTTGACGACACGTAAACTAACACATGCACCATATGGCAGACAATTCAGCTATCATTCTTATCAGTGACCTTTAGCTTTTAGACAAAGCTTTACATAAACACGGAACAATTATTACACCAGTGAGTCACATTTATTGATTACTACTGTTAATATGGTTAAGAAAGGGATTGGCATTTTCTGGTCTGCTCTTAAATAAATAAAATGGAAATAAAACACATATCTGTTAGATAAGTAGTGGAAAGTCTGAGGAAGGTTCTTCCTTTCAGAGCTCTTGGGTAATGCAACGCTAATACGTAACCACAGTGGCTAAGACTGTCAAGATTAACAAATCGACAGTAAAACTGTTGGGAAATATGGAAGAGTTATATCTGTAGTAGTGTCTCTTCAGCTAAAAAATAAAATTTCACTGAAAAATTAGTCAAATTATCTCCTCAGTATTGCTATACTATTGCTGAAAATGGATGCAGTCAAGCACAAAGACCTCTTAAAGTAGAGTGATTATTAAAGAATAAAGAGAGACGACATTTTCTGGTAATAACTCAAGATTCATTCTTCATAAAATGACAATTTGAAGAAGAAAAAAGGACTAGCAGTTTAAATTTCCTCAGTAAACGCAGACACTTATGACTCATCAGTCAGCTACCTCTATATGAGAGGTAATCCAATTAATCCCACCAAGCTCAAGTCAATTTAGCCTAAAAATAAAAACATCATTATTTCAACTCTGACCATACCGCCTCCAATATTTGTATGATTATTTTTGTGGTTATTTCTGGATTGGCTGTAGCTCATTAGGTGGAGTGGAAGGGTGATGGTTTGTTCCCCCAACTCCCCCAGTCTGCATGCCAAATATCCTTGGGCAAGGCACTAACCACAAGTTGTTCTCTGATGCATCCATCGGAATATGAATATACAGTATGTGAATGTTAGCTAGAAAGCACTTAAAGGATAGAAAGTGCTTCTGTGAATGGTTGAATGTTGTATAAAGTGCTTTGAGTGCTCTGGGAGAGTAGAAAGGCACTATATAAGAATTAATCCATTTAGTCCATTATTTTTGATCTTTTTAAATTGTTAACTGAATAGCTTCAATTTAAAAGGTTACTAAAGACTTTAAAACAAACATTGTTGAACATTAGAAAAGCTGTGATGAGATTTTTTTTAATATAATTTTGGGGTATCTTATCAAGACAAATTGACAAATCCAGTCACTCAAAAAAATAACTGCCACATTAACTGATACAGAAAATAATTACAACTTCACCTTAGACAAGCACACAACTAGTCTGTGGATCACAGAACTTTCTCTACATTAAATGAACTCTAACCTTGTGTAGAGCATAAAAAAGAAATCCTTCAGATATATCATTTTCAGTCATTTTTGTCACAAATTTATGCAAAGCCAAAAAGATGAGTGCTTTGACTGGTGACGGCACTGGTGTTTGTGACAACCCTTCAGTGTACGTGGTAATGGGTGTGTTTAAAAGCATTTTGCAGCGCTGTAGGAAATTGAGAAAATTATTACCAATTTAATTTTTTTTTTTTTTTCACATGAATGCAAAAAAATGGCATGAATGGATCTAAAAATCTCACTTATAGCACTTTACTCAGCACATCCCCATTTCAGCCTACACATTAAAGGCTGATTACTGTGAAAACAGTGGCCATCATTTCACATATAGTGAAGCAGACTGTAGAATGATGCCCTAAATTTGCTTTAAAACACAGAAATATATATCCTTTCTGACTCCGCAGGCAAATCGTAGTTGTGTGATGAAAAATGGCTTCAGCCCACAGTATGGATAAGGGAAAAATGAATACACAAATAAACTAGAACAGGACTGAATCTAAAGTATACATGGTAGCTAAAGGAGAATGCCTCCTGGAACACATAATACAGTCATAAAACATGACATAAATTCAGTCTGATGTTCTTAATCCCAAATGCTTCACGTTTCAAAGGGACCAATAAGCCCACCATACACACACAAACTTCACAGATTGCTACTCCAAAATGCACTGGAAACATTATAGCAGAGGATCTAAGGCCATCGTCGATATGTGTTTAGTATTCAGAATGTGAGTTTAAGAGTCTATAGCAATCCTCTGGAGCGGAGTCAGATGAAACACCACTAGCATTGCAACACTCCTCCTGCAGACCGTTTTATTCCCTCCTGTGCTACACAAAGGATGTCGGTTACAAGCCAGCATCCTCCCTGTGGAACACTTGTTGTTTATTTGTTCAATTAAGATGTCTTGCTGGTAAGTGTTTGGCCAAACATGTACTATATTAAAAAGATAGAAAACCAATTGGGTCGATACTGTGTCACAAGTCCCTAAACACAGATTGCTTTTGGATCACTGATTGCAACATTTTAATGCTCTCTATGTCGCAAACTTATTTATCTAAATAAATAACGTGTCTTTCATTCATCACACTACATAATATAAATATGACACTGTATACATTTAGTCCAATGATTCTGGATGGGTGCATAATCAGTATTTAGGCTATAAGATCAGTGAACATGAGCACAAAATCCTCTTCCTTTATAATGTGGAATATGTTATTTTAAAAAAATCAGTTGGTTTCCCTGCTGATGGTGCACAGCACTCTTTAGCATTCACTATGAGTGAAAAAAAAACATAATGATCAGCTATCATCTCAGCACAGCGGGCACATCAACCACACATGCGGAAACACTTCTTTACAGCAGTGATAAAATGGTTTCTGGGTAAAGGTAGTCTGTTGTGAGCCACTCATTCATCGTGGCCATGTTCTTACCCATACAGAGAGGGCTCACTGTGCATTCATTGTCCTGTAATAAGCTTGGGTATTTTTGTCAGTTTTAATCTAGTAGTCAACAACAACTAAAAAGTAAAACAACGCTCACACTCACAACAAGTGAGGAAGTCCAACCAAGTTAGGGACTAAATTACTTGCTTGCATGGGAATAAAGTAATACCTTTAAATTAGATAAGAAAGTGCCAGGGTGAGAACCAAAACAAATAAACAGTAAAAGCAGGGACAGTGAAGTCAGTGCACTAATAAGCCTTTAGGAATAGAATAATTTGTTTCTGTCCTCTGGACAGGGAAGTGCAGCACATCTGTTTCTGTTACACTAAAATGGTGAGCTGAACTCTTTATGCATTTGCATCTTTGAGCGTGTGATGCTTTGTAATGCAGTGATTTTAGTTCTTTTCACGTATTTACAGTGATTTACATGAAAGCCTTTTGTGAAATGGTGCATACTCACCTGGTGACAAGTTATTAGCAAGGCAGACCAGACGAATATCCCTGAAAGGACCTGGGCAGCCACTGTGTTTAAAAACATCCCATTCTGTATGATTGCTCCGTTGCCTGATACAATAATGGTCATGTTGGACATGCCTGATTTTGAAGCATCCAGGGCAGACGAATTATTTTCGGTTAATGAAGCCATGTCTTCCGAAGAAAGGTTCATCTGAAACAGAAAGAAAACACGCCAAGTCGGTTTAGTTTTTTTTACAGTGAGCACACGGCCCCTCTGTGTTTGACTGAGTGACTGTATGCTGCCCATTAGGCACAAGACAAAAAAGGCAATAGTGTTTGCTAAACGGACACAAGAAGTGCCATTTTTAAAGAAAAGAGATGAATGTGGTTCAAATGATCTTATCGACTCGTACCTTCTTTACAGTCAACAAAGAGATCTCCTTGTCCCGGAGAGGGCGGAAGTAGCTTTATCGCGTTTAGAAGTCACTGTCCACGAGCCAAAATTACACGACGAGCTTTAAGGGTGAAATATATTTTCAGAACAGCTAAACGTGACAATTTAGGCCCATTTACTAACCGCTCGTTGACTTCATCCGCGACGCAGTCAACAAACTAGACTTCCTTGTTTGAGGCAGGTGTCTCGCAGAGGTCGAAGTCCACACAGTCGGAGAGCATAAAAAATGCTTCTATAGAGTATACAAATGTTGCGATAGAACCCGAATTTACTGCGAGATGCCACGAAATAACAAATAAAATTATAAACAGCAGAGATTTGAACGTATCCTCGAGTGGCGACTCTGGGAAGCGGCACAAATCAACAGGTTTACAGGTGGAAGGTTCACGTGACCTGGACTTGACGCCTGTCGTCATCACGTTACTTCAGTGACAGAAAGTGCGGCACATTTCCGCTCACAGGTGCGCTTACACCTGAGGCTAGAGGCAGAGGTTCGCATAGAGTTCAGTGGTTACGTCAAAGGCACATCAGGATCACCCATCGTCATCATCTGTGACACAGCCAAGGATATGCACCCAGACCCCAAGAATTATTGGTGAACTGGATGATTGCACCGACTGTAGCAGCATTTGCCGGCCTCCTCTCATATTATATACATCATGTATAACAAGACCACTGACTGTTGCTGCAAGATCACATAGACGGTGGCAGGACTTTCTTTAAAGGAGCCTGGACCAACAAACTCAGTGACACCTTGGTGCTGGTTTTGTATAATTAGACAAACATCATCTTATTCTTTACGTTGTCATATTATTGTAAAGTTTTTGTTATTGACTTTCCGTTTCTATGGGCTCTGCCTTCTGCCCTGTTTATGGGGAAAAATCTAAGATAAGATTCAAAGATGAGATGTATTCTCTACTACTAGCCTCTCATCAATGAGCAGCGCCCCTATGCAAAGTTACATGAAACAACAGGAAATTGGATAAACGCAGTGCTTTATTATGTTCTATTTCTAGTTCTACATTATTCATGTCTTTAGATGTTTTATTTAATGATGATGCTTTGACAAAAGTTGATAAATTTATAGTTACTTCTTGTCTTCTCTTCAAGGCAGACCCTATAGGAGGAATTTGAGGAAGGTTACTTGGCTATGAAGATAATAAAATATGTAAAATATGACCTGGCCTCATTAAGGGAACATCGGGTTATATGACAAAAAGTGCTATTCAGTACCTGTTCATACTATTTTTATGAACTCACAACTTGTGACTGAATATTTAAAAAATGTTGTCTTTGTCTTTTCCTAATAAGTTTTCCTTGACGTTAGTATAAAGAATCATGAGGGCAATAAAAGCTGTGAAAGAAAATAACGCCCAGTGCTCCAAAAATGCTTGTGCTTTATTTTACTTGATAATGTGACAGCGGACATTGTTGATGTGACTCATTTAAACTATGTTGGCTGGAATAAAAGTGAATAACAGTGAAAAATATAATTAATTAAAAAAATAAAACCAAAAAAAACGTAACAGGAAAGAATTCAGTTGCTGCTTTGTTTTCAATCTTATACTAACTTTAGTTAATTTATGAATATATTTTGAAACTGCAACAAGTTGTTTAACCCACAGGCAAACTATGACCACAGCACTTTAGTAAAATCGGGTGGTAATGATGTTGTTGCCCTGTGAGAAGCACTTTGTAACGTTGATTTAGAAAACTGTCTTGCTATACAAAGATAATTAGCTATAATAAAATGATCAAAGTGAAGAGGGCTGTAGTGTATCTCAATTTGCATTATGGCGTTGCTGAGAAAATGCTAATAATACTTACCCTTAACAAGTGCAAGAGTTAAAATTGATCATCTCTTTAAATGGAAAGCAACCATTTTTATTTAAGTTCATTTCTTTTCTAAATTCCAGCCTTGGTAATCAAGTGATATTATATCACCTTTATTTATTTCAGACAAGATAAGTCCCTATTATTATAAAAGGGAAAAAAATAACAAAAGTACTTTTGTTATATTTATACTGACTGCAGACCTATGAAACAGAACAGTGAGATTACATGGGTTGGGTTTTCTCAGATGGGCTTTTTGTGGTCAGTTTTTATGTCGACAATGCAGTTTCAGTATTTCAGTTTATTTAAATCATATTTTTTGAGGCAAGTTCTTATTGAACGTGAATGAAAACAAAAACATTAGAAAGGCACAAATTGTTTGATTTAGGAGAAACACAAGGAATTCATCACGTTTTAATTTAATACACCATTGAAATGTCTGCTTAATCTTTTGTAAACATGAGAAAGATATTCTTTTGTAAAGCAAGAGCCTGGAATATGCTCAACTCAGAAAACAGGTAGTTAAAAGTTTTCTTCCATGAAGAAGGTTAAAAATATAAGATGGCATTCCTTTTAGTTTCATTTGATGCACTTACAAATTCACACACTCAGGCACTACTGCTGTGCGAACTGGTTATGTAATGCTAGTCTGTGAGGGTTTTAGTTTCATGTCTTAGGATGAAATTTGGATTAAGATACTAACATTGAAAATTGGACATAAATATGCAAATTGCTTTAATAAATAAGGTGCATTTATATTTTTGCTACATTGATTTCAACAGAACATGTAAACATTACATTCTTGAAATGTATATTCTGAGTTATAGATTATATACATTTATGTTTTAGGATAATTCAGTATTTTTGTAATTTTCTCTCTCTATGCCACCACAGTTCTGTCCCATTCCCATTTCAATCAAACAATCAAGATATGATAGAAGTAGCAGGATGAATTGTGAAACGTATAGAGTTATACTCTGCTCAGATCCAGCCAAATGCTGCAAAACTGATCAGACAGTGCTTCACAGTACAAATGGATAATGACCCAAAGAATACTGCAAAAGCAAACTAAGAGTTTTTCAAGGCAAAGTCATGGGATATTCAGCGTGCAAGCCAGTCACCTGATCTCAACCCCATGGAGCATGCTGTTGCACTACTGAAGACAAAACTGAATGCAAAAAGGCAGTAACTGAATGTAGCTAAAAGTCTGGAAGAGCATCTCAAGGTGAGAAACATTTGGTAATGTCCGTGGGTTCAATACTTCAGTCAGTCACTAACTGCATTTTAAGCCTCTGAAAGTGGGAGAGGCACTTTTATCCAAGGCCTAACTCCTAAATAGTTGCAAATCAAAAAGACAGAAAACCAATTGCAAATCATTTCGTAAAACCACTTGGATTAAAGTTGACAGTCTGCACTTCAATCACAATTTCACTGCTTGACTTAAAATGCCCTGTGGGAGTGAAGCGAAAAAAAATGTGTCAGTTTCCAAATATTTATGGACTTGACTATACAACTTCACAAATGTAACAAAAATGTAGTATTTGTATATTACTGTCAGAAAATAAAATAATTTTTAGATGGCTATAATAAAATAATCTTTTAAGAAAGCTGGTCATTTTTCTCTGAAATTAAATGAATATTTCAGGGGTTTGGTCTATAGGTCCAGGATAAGACATCTAAAGGCTTTTCTTACTCCCATCTTACATTTAAACCAAAAAAATTGACCAAGCAAAACAAAATTGAGCATATTAATTACATTTAATGCATATAAAAGTTAGCTATTGTTCTAATATCAAAGCTCAAGTAGTGAGATGTTATAGAAACAAATGAATAACAAAATGTACTTGACAAAACCAAGGCTCTTATCTTAACCAAGCTCATATGCATCTTTAAATACAAATGAATCATATGTTCTATAAAAGGCTTTTTTTCACAAAAGTACAAAGTTCTGAGGATGATGACAAAAATAATCCAGAGTGTTAATAATGAAAAAAATATACAGCGATGACATCATTTTGCAAACCATCACTTAGCACACTTTGAGCTTTTGAAAGGAAAACAACATGCAGAAAATCTTTCTTTTTAACAAACAGTTAATTATGCGTTTCATAAATTATGTTTTGTGGAAGACAATCTGCTCTGCACATTTATGTCTTGGAGACATAATTGTTTTAATCAGATTAATTTTTGGAGGAGTTTCATTTTAAAAAAGATGCAGAGATAAAACGTGACAGTGTATCCAGACGAGCTGTATTTTACGCCGCCTACAGGCTTCATGTCCGTTTTAATTACTTCCTACCAGACTTGACAACTTTTGATCATCTCTTTAATTTGTTTTATTGCATCTATGGAGGAATCCTTCAGTGCCAGTCCCAGCAAGACAGGCCGGTTGCCAGATTCCTGCGACACGAACATTGCCAGGTTTTTGGCACAGACATGTGTCAGAGGCTGGAAAGAGAAAAATCAGGCATTAGATTATCACCAAAGCATTATTTGTTCAGTTCGCTTAAATCACACACATTACGACTACAGCTAATTCATTTGTTGAGGTTCCCCTGCAGGGAAATCATACAACACACTTTAATTTTCTGTGTCATGACTGTAAACTTCAAAACGCACAGAAAGCCTGTGTAATGACCTCTATGTACTTTCTCACTCGATCTAAAACAGTTGTTCACTTTACAAGAAACAAGCATTGCAAGTATCACCATTTAAAATGGTTAGAGGAGCAAAAATAACAAAAAAAGTATTCATAAGCAAGTAAACTTTGTATTAATCCAATAAGACACTGATACTACTTCTCCTGCAATGTGTGACTGTGAGAAAATGACATGCTCATGCAGAGATGAAATAGGTTTTCTTGAGTAAATCTTAACAGACCACTGAGCTTCAGGCCTGCACACATCTAATTTCGCCACAATCCGCCTGAGCAGTCCAGAATCAATCTCATTTGCCCTTTAACGGCATGAAATGAGATACCCTGTGTTGCAACAAGTCTGCCTGATGTCCCGTGAACAAGTTTGCATCACACTGACACGATATTTGTGTGAACAATTTCAGCCAGTGTACCTCATCTTTGCCCAGCAGTACTTTTGTAGAGAACGTTGGGGTGCTTAGATCATTAGATCTGGAGTCGGGTGTGACAGAGATCAATGTCCCAATTTTGCCATACTGAGTGAGAACTACAAATATGTAATTACTGAACTCTGTACAGACGACTTCTGTTGGAATTCCATTGACTTCTCTCTGAGCTTGTTTCGATCTGATGACAGACTCAGACATTTTGTTAACCCTGCACAGAAAAAAAAAAAGACAAAAATATGTACATGGAGTTTACAATGCAAGAGTATTTGCAGATTTTTAAAAATTTTAAACACAATATTTTAAATATTAATTATCTGCCACATGTTGTGGACAGGTTTAGTTTCCCACAGCAAAATATACATCTGGAACTTTATACACCATGCAACTATGCTTACAATGACTATCACAATTTCTGTAGACCTAAGATAAATTCTTCAAATTGCATTTTCTATTACACCTAGAGTTTATTATCTCATATGAAAATTAAACCGGCCCTTTCGCTAAAAAATCATACCACTATTCAAGTATAATAATAGGTACACATTAATGCTGCTAATCATGTCATAAAATAATCTACCAAAATGTTTCACTCATGTATTTATTTGGTGTGAACTGTGGAGTTCTTCTAGGTTTGTGCAAGTGCAAATCCCTCTCCAGTCAGCTTCAGGTATTCTTGATTACTAAAGGGCTTGCTATGTGTTGCATCCTCCCTGTTGTTTTTGTGTGCATGCTCGTTTTTAAACTGCACATCTGGTGGTTTCAAACCAGAGCTACAGGCGCAATATTATCTCATTTATTAGTAAATGACATTTTCAAACTAATAAGCTATCAGACTTTTCAGATACAATGCTGCACTAAGTACAGTTAGAAAAAGCTTGCTTTGAAGAATTATGCCCTTACTAAAAAAAACCGCATTCAATCACTTGGATCACAAATTGACTATATGTGTTATTTTCCTACCCTGTCGTCATCAACTCCCCACAAGGGATGCTGCATGCTCAGAGGCTAACGTTAGCTACACAGCTAGTCTGAGCTTAGACAGTGTATTAACCGATGGAATAAAAATACATACGTTTTGCCCCGTCTGTGAACAAATTCCTCGCCCTGTGTCTTCAGCTGCCCACAGTTAAAACTTTACTTTTCACAGAATCGCCTCACTTTAACTCAACTTCAGCCGTGCTCTGTCATTCAGCCTCCACCGTGAAAACAAACCGAAACGAACGTGCCTCGTTGTGTTGAGCGCGAGTACTCTGCGTGATGACGTTTTGACGTCACGCTCATTCCACCTCAGGACAAAGCGAGCAAGGAAGAAACGCTCGCGGTCAGGTTGAATGCAAAATAGATTTGTATATAAGCAACGTTATTATAGTTAACTAAAATTAAACTAAAAACCAAAAAAACATGTGAAAAAATTATTTTGGTTAACTAAAAACATATTTCGGTTTTTGATAAGAAAAAAAGATATAAGTAAAAACTAACTAAAAATTCAAAAACTAACTAAAATAAAATTAAAAATTAAAAATCTTGCCTTCGACACATGCCCTCCATACAATAATATTCAAAAACACTAAAACTAACATTGACACTAATAAAAACTAAAATAAAAACTAAGCATTTTTAAAAAATAAAAGCTTAACTGAAATAAGAAAATCCGCTTGGCAAACCAAAACAAAATAAAAATACATACTAATTAGAAAACGGAAAACTATAATAACTGCATATAAGTCAGCATAAAGTGCAAAGAACCTTGATTCAAATTCATTTTATGTGTGGTTCAAACTATTTGTTGTTGTGAAATAAGTAGCTAATTTTTAGAGAGCAAACATATGACAATTACAAGCATCAGGAATAGGCTATATTAAAAGCTTCGTGAAGTTGCACCTGCTGTGACTATGTCTAACATCATGATAAAGTTTTTTTTAATACAGACTTTTTCTATAAAAATATTAATAAGTATACTTTTTCCATAGTTATTGGTTTTCCAAGTGTACAGCTGTTATGGTCAATATGATTCATTTTGAAAGTCCTGCAAAAATATATGTTTAAGCAAAATGGGTAGCTGCAGCAAAGTAAATATACATCTCACAATGAAAGTTGTTATCAGTCCTCTTGTTTCTGGTTTGGTTTAGGAGAACAGTCTCCTTTTAGAAAGATTTGCAGGTTACCTTTTCATGCCCTTGGCATTGCTCTCACAAAACAGTTCCTTAAAATCCTCACAAACATGTTGTGGACAAGGGAAGTTTAGTTTCCCACAGACTTGAGGAATTAAAACACTTAATGCGTAAAGAGATCTTTGAGTTTTATTTTTCTCATACATTAAATATTCAAAGTTCTGGCATTGTTCACTTTGCATTATTATACTGAGAATGATTTAGCCAACTTTCATAAAGTATTATCAAAAGGGAATTTGTTTGAGCTTAAATTAAATCGGATCCCCTGGCCTGGTACATTTCAATCAATATTAGCCAACAGAAAGAGCTTTTCCAAAGCAAGCAATCACAGAAGCAGGATGTTTTTAATTAACTGTCAATGGAGCTTTAAAGAAGCAGATAAAGTTACGCCTTTTATTTTTCAGTTTATTTAATTATTTACTTTTGCTGTGGGTTTCGTTAAAATGTGATTTCACACTACTGGCTGAACAGTCCCTTTGTTTGATGAGGAGGCTGTAAAAGTCCATGGCACTATAACAGGAGATGAAAACAACAGATAGGGATGGACATTACAGTGTAATAAGTGGTATTTGCACTTCATCATTTTCTTTGTGCCTGACAGACAGTAATAAAAAAAATAGCTAACACACATGAGATGAAAACCACCTGCAAATGTATTGCCTCGACATTTAACGTATTCTAGTATTTGTGTGTAGGCCATGCAAGTACTGTTAAGTCGGCCCTTTACATTTAGACTACAGATTGGCCAACCAAGGCAGTCAGATTTGCTAATACAGCTAAAGGAGATACAGGCAGATGAGAAATTTTCACTGTTGGCAAAAATGCTTGCATGACTTTTTTTTTTCAAGTGGATGTGAGGCTTGACTGAAGTTTGTGAGTGCTGCATCAGGCTGATTCGAAAGGAGCCATCCCTATGAACATGACACATTCACAATGTCAAATAGAACAGGCTCAGCAGAATTGCTATGCACTCTGAGTAGGCAGCATTAGCTATGAAATTGGTTGGACCGCTCCCCATACTCCCTGACTGACCATCTGTGTCCTTGACTGATGATTCTGATCTAAACAAAATTGTAATGCAAATATCAATATATAGTATTTCTACATTAATGTATAGAATAAGCTGATCCTTTCTTTTGAATTTGGGTGAGTTAAAAATCACTGTTTTATTTCCACAACATGAATAGAAGGCTTAGAGTTTTACACTTTGTGAGCCTTCAAGTGCACGAGTAGCAAATGGGCACAAGGTTTGGGAAAATTGTGAACATTCCTGTTGGAATAAATAAACATGTCCTTGTTGAAAATTGATAGAGCTACTTTCATAGCTGATTCAAAAGGATAAAGCTGCTTACAAACACAGCTTTCAGCTTTTTGATATCCAGGGAGTACACTATTTTATTTTTACAGATAAATAAAAGATGACAGATGATAAGAAAATAAGACAATTCACGTTAAAGAAATAAAAGAAAGAAAGAAACAGAAATACTAGGATAAGGCATGTTGTATGTACCAGTCATGGTGGGCAGTCTTAACATTTGACTTATGCGATCTTTTAATTTTTGTGTTGTAAGCACATTCTGGGCATCATAAGAAGAAGCAGGTTTTTCATTCTCAACTTGAAAATGGAGACCATATTTTTTTTTCTTCAAAGTTCTTCAAAGTTGAAGTCATTTTTTCAAAATGTGCATGAGCTGTTAGCAACTTAAGCTTTATGGTAATGTGAATCCTGTGCAAGACTTTAAAATGAATTTGTTGAATATTTGTGTTGCACAAAATGGAAAAACTATTATTTATATAGATTGCCCATTGATGTCTAATTATTCACTATTTAGGTCTGATGCCCATTTATTTGAAGAGAGCACACTTTTCCTAATAAAGGACGCAGAGCTTAAAACTATGGATATCAGTTTTGTACTTTGGAGTTTCTTTCAGCTGTATATAAATCGTGTAAAGCTACACTTTCAAGTTGTTCTTACATTCAAGATCAACACACAAAACAGAGATCTGTGCTAGCTACATGGCCCCTTCACTGAAGGTTCTCATAAAAGTTTTTTCATCCTTTAATTTTGTCTGTCTTTGTCTTCATCTGAGTTACATCAGTAATATTTCTTCAATCTTTAATCAGTTTGAATATGTCCTCAGGGTCCTTGTTATTTTAATTGCCAACAATTATGACATGAAAGGACAGGCATGTGTTGCCTAGCTGTTTCAAAAATCTTGCCTGCTGTGTTTTTTTTCCACATCACGGATTTTGACTTCAGATCTCTACATGTAAGAGTCCAAAGAAGCAAAGAAAAAACAGTGGTTTCAACAGGTTTTTGGGATATGGTTTAATGACAGCAAATGTCACTAAGACTTTGAAATGAGTGCGTGTCCGTGTATTATTAAATAGCAAATTACTAAAGGCATTGCTGTAAATAATGAGTTTTAGAGACAATAACGTCTATAGTGGTTTTTCCTGGGATTCAAGGGCTCTTGCTGTTTCCAGGTAAATTGAGAAACCATATAGTCATGTGCACCTGTAGCTCAGGTGGAAGAGCAGGTTGTCTACTAATCACAAGGTCGGTAGTTCAATCCCTCTCTTCTCCAGTTTTCCATAATCCGTGGGCAAGGTAATTACCCCTTTTATAATAAGATTCATGTAAAGACAGCAACATGTGTTTTTGTAATCAATGCTTTGTATTCTTCTCTTCATCTATTTTTATATTTGCTGCTTTTGCCCATGATGTCACTAAAAGTAGCCTTGCACCTGCACTGAATGAATATGCTCTGGAGCGATGCTTTGGAGGTCCTTGAAAGCAAAGCTTTTTGATTTCGAATCACATAAGTGAGGACATTTTATTTTAGTTTCTAGCTGTGTAAATAGATTTGCTCTCAAAAGGAAAAGGGAAGTCTGACCATGGTACATTTCTGGAAGAGTTACTGATACTTAAGTGTTCTCAGTTTTATAAACACATCCCATCCTTCTGTCTGTATGAGTAGTCAAGCGTTTACTCTGTATCACACACAGACGGTCTGTGTCAAAATGTCAACCCATGTAAAAAATATCTTATTTTGCTGAACGAAGCCACGGCTGTTCCATCACTTCATTTTGATGTTCTGTTTCATTAGATTTGTCTCATCAAATGTCTTCTGAATACACTGAATGCATATAAAGCCGAATATGTTTCTTTTTACACCCTTTTTTGAATAATAACTACCTTAATATTTAGTCATCAGTACTGACAAACATTTTCCTCAAATCTAAAAAGATGAGCAGCAAAGAGCCAAGCCTTCACACCTTAGTGTGAGTTACAAACACACCCATCCTGTATGTATAAACTTCTACATAAAACCACTCATAAACAACACATACCCTAACAAAAAAACACAAGTCGTGAACCTCAAACAGGCCTTTAAAGGTTTATTCCAAAGTGAAAACCAGCCTGAACCTCACTCACAAACTCTATAAGTTAAACTCAGTAGGCTAGCCATAAAAGTATACAT
The DNA here is from genome assembly GCF_057382095.1 of Aulonocara sp. 'chitande type north' Nkhata Bay. Taxonomy (NCBI): domain Eukaryota; kingdom Metazoa; phylum Chordata; class Actinopteri; order Cichliformes; family Cichlidae; genus Aulonocara; species Aulonocara sp. 'chitande type north' Nkhata Bay. The sequence continues at coordinate 28,898,891 of NC_141347.1, forward strand.
GCGCGCGCGCGCACACACACACACACACACACACACACACACACAATTATTACCCTGGTGGCCACTAGAGTGCTGTGCTGTATTACAGATAGAACTCAAAAGAGTCTTTATCATGACATTTTTAAGTTGCACTACTGCTTTCTGGGACTGACCACTGGGGCTACTATCTGCGAAGTGTTTCTGAAACAGAGACAACAACAAGCCACAGTGAGCAGAAATCATATGTGCTGGCAAAATGTCAGACAGCCTGTGATTTACCTCTTCTGTCTTAGAACTACCCAATTACTATAATTTTTTTAAATGATTTCATTAGAGTTTATTTAATAAGATGATGGAAAGATGCCAGTGTGAAATTGGTAGTTTGAAAGCTTTGTAAAAGCAGCAGAGGATGACTATAATCTAGGGGGGGATAGGAGCTGTACATTAATAATTAACGATTACATCACAGGCCAGAGTTTCTGGATTTGAAAGATCACTCTCAAATCAAAGCCAAAAAGAAAGAAAATCTCTGCCTGCAAGCTTATGATTGCCCAGGGTCCCATCCACTTTCCATTTATATTTAACTTCTCAATAACAGCGGCCAATACACCAAGCAACTGTTCAGACATTTATATATTAAAGCAAAAGAATCACTTGACAAATCCAATTTTGGGGGCTACTGATTTATTTCTCACTTCCTAATCGAAGGCATCATTTATGGAAGTTATGTATAGCAGTTTGTACAGTTTGTTCTATGAAAGAAATTAGATTCAAATATTTTTCAAAGGAAAAGAAATGGGAGTTTAATTCATTATAAACATTAAACCTTGTCACAGTGAGCTTCTTACTGTGTTCCAGAATTGCACACATGCAGCTATGAGTGAAATGTCTCAGGTTTCATGCTGTTCCCCACTCCTGAAATCATATCATGCACAGTTAAGACACAAGAAATTTGCTTGAAAATGATTTAGGAACTAGAAAAAGATTTCCAGGAAATGCTGCATACGGACTGATTCAAGCATCTTTGAAGTGCTAGTGTTCATGTGAAGTACACAAAATTTTGGTTGAAGTACTTCAGAAATTTGAAGCAAATGCTATAATCTCTCCTTCGCCACCTCCTTGTGATTGGCAGAGAGCAGTAAAGGAGACAGAGGGCAGATACTGTGTCTATACAGATTCAAATCAATAGTTAGCATATAAAAGCCTTCCCCAAGACTGATGTAGAGCTGCCATTAATGCTTTGGAGGTAATACAAACTCAGCATGGTGAGGAAATTGTTTAATCAAACTGTGGTCTGAGTACGGTATCTGTCTAATAACATGACATTCAGATAAAAATTTCTAACTCACATAATATTTGTGTTCATAGGTTACAAATTAGACCTGTTAAAGGAACAGGTATATTACTTAGCTATCAATGGTATTATTTTAGTTTTAATGCTCTAAATTGATTTTTAATTTGCAGATAATCATAATGTATCAGTATTTAAAAGTTATAATGAGTATAACAGATGTTTTTTGTCTTTTGATAACTGTTTATATGATTTATATATATATAAGAAATTATGTATGCATAAAAAGACAAACTAAATAGATTGCAAAGAACAATGTCAATGGAACCTGCAAATAGTTTTCTTGCCATTATGTGTGTAATATTACCCATACCACATCACATACTAAAAAATAATTGACTGTTAATGTAACAATAAAATAATTACACCAGGAAAATGGCCCTAAAAAGCTCATTCAACCATATTGCCATAAAACTACTGCTAATATTTAATATTTAAAAACAACATAACATGAAAGATGTAAAACAAGGCATGCTGTATCTTACTTTCACAGTTAGTTTGTTTTAATTTCAAATTTCAAATTTATGAAATAGCTTTGTGCCAGAAATGTTTATTTTAATAATTAATAAAAAAAATTGCTTTGTAAACGAATTATATATTAAATTGTCTTTTTTCTGTTTCAAAAAGTGTTTGTGTGAACTACTTCATGAAATATCCATAATGAAAAGAAGGGTAGAATAAATCAGACCAGAGTGAAGGTGGGAACTTTGTGCAATATTAATATTTCCATCATGTTGAAAGTGAAACATCATCCTTTGGTTGAAAGTCACAAGGGGTTACATAACCGGTAACTGTTCAGCACCAGAGGTGTGGACTCGAGTCACATGACTTGGACTCGAGTCAGACTCGAGTCATTAATTTTATGACTTTAGACTTGACTTGAAAAAATGTTCTAAGACTTGTGACTTGACTTGGACTTTTACACCAATGACTTGGGACTTGAATTGGACTTGAACCGGTTTACTTGAAAAGACTTGATATTTTACCCCAAATATAAAATTTAACACGCATATTATATAGAGATTGAAAATGTGACGTCATTCACGGGTAGAACCGCAAAGGATTCTGGGAACTCGTGGCAAGCGGTACTAGCGCACGCAGGCTTTCAATTAAAATCAGTTATACAGCGATAAAAAAGAAACACAAAAATGTCAAGAAGCTGTTGTATTATTAACTGCAATAGCCGGTCGCATGACAGCCACGGGAAGCCGACGGGTAAAGAGATCGGTTGTTATCGGATTACGTCGTTGAAGAGAAATTGTTCGAGCCATGTTTCCGAAGTAATAAAGAGGCGACTGGATTGCAGCCATTCAAAGACCAATTATAACGTCCCAGAACACTCCAGCTCACAGGTTAGTCTGCTCCAAGCATTTCCACAAAGGTCAGTCTGCTGTTGTAGTTAATGCGTCATTTTTCTTAACATAATTGGTGATATAGGTTACAAGCAAGTCTGGCGCTGAACAGAAACGCTATGCTCCTTTATTTATTGTGTTTATTGTGCATAAATAGTGAATTGTCCTGACACAATATTGCGTTTCGCTTCTGTTATTATGGTACATTGACAAAAACATATACTTTTATTCACAGGATAAAACTGTTGTTTTGTATCACTAATTGCCCAGTGCGATTACAGCATACAATATTATTGTCACTGCTACATTTCTGTGATGCTACCAGAAATTATTTCCACTGCTAATTAATTACCGTTGAGCTCAAAGGTTATATTAATAAACGGTTAAGGAATGTGTATTTATGACGACGATTTGTGAGACTGGTAAACTTATGATACGTACGATGGTCTTTCGTGCATTTCAAGGTCCTGCACCCATCCGTCGGTAAACTGTACCTGGGCTTGTTGCAGTGACCGGAAGTTACTAAACTTCATGAGTGTATGCACTCACTCCAAGAACCGTATAATTATAAATATGCATATAAATATGCTACGATGAGATAGTTGACTTCATCTAACTAGCAAATGTTTTCCAGGCTACGTTGGTGATACAGTTTTTTTTAATGTGTATGATATTTTTGTCATGCGATTTTAAAGCTGGTCCTACAACCGCATCCAAGAATAACATGCAGCTTATCTCAGAACTGTCGGTGAAAATTATTCTTGGAGCTAGGTTTAATTGAGCTGCATTTTAAAGAGGTGCAATTTCACAATTTGTGTATATTTTCTAAGTTCACTATTTTGTCATGTGTTGAGAAAAACACAGATTTAAAAATTACATGGTCTAATATTTACATTTAGCATATAACTGCAACATGCTTTTTTTCGTTTTTTTTTTTTAAGACTCGAAAGGACTTGAAATTCAAAATTTCAGACTTGTGACTTTACTTGGACTTTTACACCAGTGACTTGAGACTCGACTCTGACTTGCCTGACATTACTTGAGACTTGACTTGAGACTTGAGGATAAAGACTTGAGACTTACTTGAGACTTGCAAAACAATGACTTGGTCCCACCTCTGTTCAGCACCATCAGATTCCTCAGTATTCAGCAGTGCATGTATGCTATACTTGTCCTTGTTAGATTACTCTTACAAACACACTCTCAAGTCTTCTGCATTTTTTTGCAAATGCATCTTTTTGGAAAGACCCTTCACCTTTTGAGCAAGAAAATTTGAATAATTAGCAGCAAAGAAGGCTTACTTTTAACAAATTGCTCTCATCTCAGGGGTGCTTAACATATTAAGTGCTTCACATTTTCTTTGTTCTCACACATTAAGGCGCTGCATTACGGTCTTCAGTCTTGTATTTGTGAACATTAATCATCACTAATGACCTTCATTAGTACTTAACTTATTCTATCTAAGTCCATGCATGTTTGCTGTGCCAGCTGAGAGCAGACTTGGCCAATTATGTATATATAATAGTTCATACAAGATGGAATTAATGTCACTGAAGTTGGGGATATTGATGGGTTTCAGCAAGACCTTCTAAATAGTTGAGCATATTTGGCTGATGAATTCATTAACGGTAATCAGTTTCAACTGGCTCTTGCCACGTGCAATGAAACAAAAAAGCCGCGTGCCCTTTAGAGTTGTTTAAATTTTCACGCAAATATATCACCTGATTAATTCAAATAACTTTGTTAATTTGTGCCTCTGATTATCTGCCTTGTCTGTGATATAGCACCTCATTAGAACAGAATAGCCAGAAGGCATTCATAGCACCCCAGCTAAAAAATTTAATATTCTAAACAATTAATATTGATATACAGAGGTATAATGTAAGACAACATAATTAAATGTAGAGTTATTAAATAAATACTGAAACACACTTCTCAAAAGATGAGGATGAGAAGAAGAATACAAGGTGATAATTTAATACTTCACCTGAAGTACTAAAGTGCACTTTACTTTTTCTGAAGGACGATGGAAAAACTGCAGAGGAGAAAGTATAAAAAGTATATCCTGTGTTATTTATTTATTTCAAAATTAATTAATTCATTTTAAACCAATGTTAATGAGGAAGAGTTATTTTTTCCTCAACGCCTCAGGACCTGGACTCAGTGGCATCTATTAGTTTGCTACACTGTTGCTTTTGTGGTCCATGGAGTAATACCCCCACACCTTCAAACTCCACTGAAGCCAAGAAACTCAAGGCCACCTAGAAAAGCACTAGGCACACACACACACACATACGCATGCACACTATTGTGTACATCTTCCAACTCACATCTGCAGTTGAAACAAGCTGCTTACAAGAAGGTCATTCAGATTCTCCAAGTTCCCATCAAAGAAGTCAGAAGTCATGTGTAGAAAAAATGTGCCTGCATTAGAATATAGTGGATAAAATCATTTTCACAAACGAATCTTCCACAAATAGTTGTGTAAGTGGTACTTTTGAATAAACAGAATAAACAGTGAAAATTAGTCGAGCTGAGTAAATACCTAAGCGTGAGCCCTTCCAAATTTGAATTAGTTAATGTACCTACATATTTTCACAACTGTGACTTTGTTCTTGTTAAAGCTATCATTAATTAATTGAAACAATATTGTATTGCTGTTATTATAGCGTGCCCTCTTTTTAGAAACCAATACCCAGAAGGAAGGAAACATGCCTGAAACTCATCATGATTTGCAGATTTGAACATGTTTGAATGATGGAGCAGTGAATAGAACTTTTTTATAACCTTAGTGTCATTTTATATTCATAGTGCAGCCTCATATTTAATCTGCTTCCATTTTTGCTGTCCTCGATTTGGTTGAGACTGTTCTTATTAGTCTCCATTTTCTAAGCATAGGCTCAAAATACCCAAAGGCTATGTTGGCTATGTATTGTTGTTATTTCTTGTTCTTTTCTGCAAATATTCTTTTAGAACCTCGACAATTATAGCAGTAGTGCTTTGATTTGTGTACACCTAAACAGCAGGCAAATCCAAAGCAGCTCATTTAATTCGGAGCAATACGAAGGCGACTACATATTTAATGACTTCGTCCTTAATTGAACATGCTGTGACATTTCCACTAAAGAGGTAGGAGCTTTAAAATGTGCTGAGGAGTAAAACTCTGAAAGGATAATTTGCTGCGATTAATTTACGCATCTTCTTACAAACAAACAGAAAGCAGACGTTAATGATTTGCATTATATGAGACAGTGTTACCTGTAAGATCTCCCACATCCAAGTGTTCGATATGGTGTTTCATGATGGATCAAAACATACAAGATGTGCATATTTTACAGAGCTGAGCGTTGTCAACCATGCAGTGTTAAGAGGCGATTCGCATCCTAATAATACTTGATGTACACATACATCTTCTGCCCAGAGGTGCAGATACAATAAGAGGAGCCTCAAAACAATGAATGAATAAAACAAGACTTGTGGCGACTGTGAGAAAGGGTGCTTTTAATTTTCCTCTCCAGATCAGTCTCTGAGCAGCACTGAATTTTTCAGTAGTCTATCAGTATTGGTGCCTAAGAGGAAGCCTGTCAAACAGAGCTCTGTTGTCTGTCGCTGTTTCTTGTGTATGATGGCAGAGCAACTGAGAAAGGTTTTGTCAGCAGACAAAGAAACCTTTTAATCACAGAAGGGGCCTCAAAAGACAGCCAGGGCAGCATGTTCTAATTGTGTGGCTCTTCATCTAATATTCCTAAAGGTGGAAAATATGGAACGCCAGGACTGCCATAATGAATTAATTAAATACACCATTAAATAATTAATTAAATGTGTCAATAATTAATTAAAATTGGAATTAATTAATTAAATAAATAGTTATGACACATGTAATTAATTAATTATTGACACATTTAATTAATTATTTATGTATTTCACATTTTAATTAATTATTGACACATTTAATTAATTAATTATTGACACATTTAATTAATTATTTATGTTTTTCACATTTTAATTAATTATTGACACATTTAATTAATTATTGACACATTTAATTAATTATTGACACATTTAATTAATTATTTAATGATATATTTATTTATTTCATTTTGGCAGTCTTGACGCCTGGCTCTCATCATGAAATAATTTTATCTGTCAGCCTCACCCATCAAACTCAGGGGGCGGGGTTAACGCTGATCGAGTCAAAACCATTGCTTTGGTCTGGAGTGGCTCCATGCAAAACATCGCAACCGTCATGGGGGATTTTCGTGAAATCGCTCTCGAGTTGGTAAGAGATATTTTAGACCTAGCAGATAATGTTGAAGCAGGAGTTGCTCAGCCGGAGCATGTGACAAATATAACTGAGGAATTTATTGAAATTCTTGGACTTATTTCCGCACTCTCCAACCAAGACATTGATGGTAGAGTGACTGCAAACTTACATGAAGTACTCCAGCAAAGCATCGCGGAACAGCGGCAAACTCACGGAACGGGACGCCCCGCTTTTGATATACCGATTAACGTTTTCGAGCATCATGTTCTCTGTGGATTGACAGCGAGTGAAATTGCGACGAGGTTCGGAGTGTCTGAAAGGACAATCAGGAGGCGTATGGAACAAAACGGCTTAAGGTATTTACTCACTGAGAATTGAAAAACTGTCTAAATTCTGTAATAAAATTATCAGCGTTGCTCCTTTACCAGGTGCAACAATTAAGTTTAACATCCAGGCATCCATGAAAACAGAATTTATGCAATTTAACGAAGTTAGAAGTTAGCAGGAAGTTAGCTAGCTAGTTTCCATCTAAGTATAATATTGCATGTTCACACCAAGAGATTTTCTAAATCAAATTAAGATGTACAGCTCTGCTATCACTTCACATAAATGAAGACAGGAAAATAAACGTTTTGTGGGGTTAATGAAGTTGGGCTAGTTGGTATATAATGATGTGCTATGTGATCGCTAGCTACACAGCATAGACACAGTGACCTGTATCAAATAATTAGGTCATTACCAGGCCTCTGAAGAACTTCAAGACATGTTGAGGAGGTAATTTAGCCATTTAAATCAGCTGTGTTTTGGTCAAGGACACATTTAAACCTGCACGACATCTGCCCTCAAGGCCCGGACTTCGAGACCCCTGCTGTAAATGGACAAAACTTCAGTCAGGAGAACAATCGAGATAATCCACCCAGTCATTAATATAGGTTAGTCATTAATATACTGCTGCATGGGCTGGGCTGCAGTTACACCCAGGTTTTAAAAACTGGTTTTTAAAATCAACAGTGGTAATGAAACCCTAGAGAGGCCGACAGTGATCACTAACTGTTTTTAGGGGCTTGTTGAGATTAGATAGACCAAGATGCAAAGCATTAAAACGTGTTAAAAGACAACAGCCTTAAAAAACACAGAGCAGTTTGAGCGTGGAAGCAGGATTCATCACGTCATCACTTATAGACCGATTGTCGACCAGTCTAAGATAATATTTCGTAAACTCCAACATTACTCAGTGTTTTTCATCTGTGTAGAAAGACAGACCTCTATTCATCTGTTACTGATGAGGAGTTGGATCGTATTGTAAATGAAGTCCACAGAAGCCATCCAAACACCGGCTACAAGCTAATGCATGGATTTCTGAATGCAAGAGGTGTGCGTGTCCCTGGTGAGTATAATAAGCCTGTTATTGAAATTTATGAATAAGTGATCTGTTAGTGAGCCAAGCTAAAGTTAAGCTCATGATTGTGTATGTATCCTTTCCTAAGCACCATGATTTGTTATGCAGTTTATTATACTGACACTCTTTCCTCAAAAGTGACCATGACAGTATCACTAACTGATGAATATTTGAAATTCTACTGGTAGATATTTTTACAATATTGGTCAGGTGGTTAATATAGGTATTTCTAATGAAGTGGCCAGTTAGTTTGTGGTTATTTTTGCCCACCTCTCAGTCTCAAGACTGCGGGAGTCTTTACGCAGAGTCGATGCAGAAGGAGTGAACATCAGACGTCTACGGCTGCATGTATTAAGACGACGGCAGTATTCTGTTCCAGGTCCAAACTCCTTATGGCACATTGACGGCAACCATAAGCTAATAAGGTATCAGTGGTATTGACATAGGAATCATTAACCATATTATAGATATTTTAAATAATTGTTCTACAAAAAGGTTGTTTTTTTTTGTGTGTGTGTTTTACATATTGTCTCACAGATGGAGATTTGTTGTCCATGGTGGCACGGATGGATTCAGTCGACTAATTGTCTACTTGACAGTGGCTGGCAACAACAGAGCTAGAACAGTCTTGGAGAGCTTTATTGCTGCTGTTGAGCAGTACGGACTGCCATCAAGGGTTCGGTCTGATAAAGGTGGGGAGAATGCCGATGTAGCTGAATTCATGATCAGGAGCAGAGGCACCAACAGGAACTCTCACATCACAGGCCGAAGTGTCCACAATCAGCGGTAAATAACATGTTTTGTTGCTGTGTTATAGACTCTACCAGTGTAATGCTTTATGAAAATTACATCACATAAAAATTTTCAATTTTATTTTAATCACAGAATAGAGAGGATGTGGAGAGATGTCTACGAGCATGCCCTAGACCTTTTCTATCAGCTGTTCACTTCACTGGAACATCAGGGAACACTTAATCCAGACAGTGAAATCCATCTGTACGCCTTGCACCGAGTTTTCCGTCCACACATACAGAGCAACCTAGACTCTTTCCAAGATGCATGGAACAGTCATGGTCTTAGAACTGAACGGAATCAGTCACCACAGCAACTCTGGATAAGATACAGAGACCAAGGCCCCGTGGAGGATCCTTCAGAGGTTAGAGAACAACCGCCTTTTAACAAAGTTAAAAAAAAAAAAACAAAAAAAAACCCTGCTACATACTGTTTAGTTTTTGACTAGGGGAGAAAACCCATGTGCTAAAAGGTGATAGTCAGCGATTCAAACCTAAGCTCTCCAACGTTTTGAGCTAAGATTTCTTTGTCGCATGTACATTTTTCTAGCCTATGCACAATTGTACTGTTTTATAGTATTTGATTGTTAACATATTATTTAAATACTCACCAACATGCGGACCAAAAAAAAGTCCCAAATAGGTTGTGCAATGACCTAAAGCATTATTAAAGTAGTTGTAACAACAACACTAAAGATTATTCCACGTTCAGGTTTCTGAAGACTACGGGATTGACTGGAACGGGCCTCACACTAACCATGGAGGCGCTACATCAGTACCTGACATTCAGCTGGGCCGTGAGCTATCAGATGAAGAGCTTGCTACTTTGCCAGTTCCAGGAGTTTCATTGACAGATGCAATCGGATCTTACTTGGAGACCGTCCAAATTCTGTCAAGAACCATAGGAGACTGATATACAATCCAAGCTTTTTATTTAGCATGCTAAAACAAACAGACATGCAATGTAAAACAATTTGCTTCCCTCACATAATCTTACAAGTTCCTTTCTTTCTTTCAAGTTTTTCCCCCATCATGACATTTGTCACATAATTTTTTGGTTAACAAAATTATAATTTGTTTTATTGTAATTGTGGGGAAAAAAAAAAAAAAAAGACATGACAGCTTGGGATGCAGAACTGCTGTCTCTCCCATTTTATATCAAAATGTAAAATTGCTTTTTAGAAAAATGTGAACCATTAAACATGTGTTTCATTCGCCTTTGGTTGCTTTCTGTTTGAACTATGGCGAAATTTCAGCCTGAAAAATCTTAAACCAGTCCAAAACCTGTGTGTGCACTATTTATTGCAGAAATAAGTGCTTCCTCGAAGTCTTGGTATGTCTGGAAATGAGCTGGCAGCTTTAGCGTTTCAAAACAAGTAGACGCTGTCGGAAAGGTGCCACCAGAGATCTCCACATTGAGTTCAGGAGGAAGCATCTCCCAGCCAACCCAGAATTTCATCAGTTGGGCCAGTCTACTTGATGAAGCTAGAAAGTCAGAAATGGAGTTAAGAAAACATTTAGTTAATTGTTCATCATGCTGCAGAGAATATACAGTGAAATTATGAATTTCATACATTATAACTTTAAATGCTTATTATCAAGCATTTGCAATATGAGCAATAGCTTTATTTAAAAAAAGGTGCCTATACCAGTTTCAATGAAGATCCGTAGAAATCCAGTGATGCGGCACATGGACTCAACATCAAATTCCTCATCTTCATCACTATCCTGAGCTGGCCATGTGATTTTGTCTATTACCATCTGATAGAACATGGAAGAGGACAACTTAGTCTAAAGTACTGGTGAAAAGAATATATTTTACCATTTTTATTAATAGGAAACACCAACTTCAGTATATTATATCATGGAAAGTTCATCAAATACATTTATAAATAAGGTCTCATAAATCAGTGGTCCCCAACCCCTGGGACACGGAACGGTCGGTGAGTCATGAGGTACAGGGCTGTGAGAGTTGATGCTCAGGTGTGAAATTTATGGTTTTCAGGGTTTTTATCGTTAACTCGGTATCCTTGGTTCTTTACCCGTGTGCTATGAATACATCTTTTTTTGTTAGCGGTACTGGTTTTATTTTCTTGTATTAATCCACTACAGATTTAAGGCTGGTCTCTAAAAATACTGTCAGACATAAACCATTCCATGGTGCAAAAAAGGTTGGGGACCGCTCTTATCAGTGATGAGAAAGAACTGGTTTACCTGTGGTGTGAACTGCATTTCTGCCATTCGTGGGAAAAGAAGCGGGACAACATCTGGCCTACTCGTTAGCAGGGGCCATACCATGACATCCTTGATTCCCTTTCTCAGCTGTTTGAGTTGGCGCATGGTTCTCCCAATAACCTTCCAGGCAGAGAGACACAAGCCATAGTATAAGAACAAATATCCTCCTGAATTCTACACAAGTTGGCACGGTAGAGGAAATTTACATGAAGACACACTGACATGCTTTGCCATATCTATTTACACTGTAGTAGACTGTATACACCAAAGACAAATATAATAAATTTGCACAGTTTACAGTAATATACTCTTCAATTCACACACACATATTTTATGGGGGCTTTGTTATTTTCCCAACATCAAACCACATTCTGCATTAAAAAAATAAATAAAAAAATTGCTAAGGTAACTTTTTTCATTAACTACAATGTGTCTTTAATGCCTATTTAAGTGCAAAACGTGGTAATGCAGACTTGAGATAACTGTTCTGCTGAAGGCACAACTGATGGGTGAGTGGGAGGATTCCCTTTCTAAATCAAGTAGTGATTTGGAATGTGTTTATTTTAAGAAGGGAATTTTAAAAACACAAACATACAGTAAATTTTTTAACTGCTGTCAGTATACTACAGCCTGAAGATATTTTGTAAAGGGATTTCTGTATTTGAAGTTTCATCTTGTGTGCGCGCATTTGTGGAATTAGGGTGTGAGTGCCAACACTTCCAGGTATGAAGGACAAGGTCAGCTTTTGGTTATGAAAAAATATGTGCATGATTTAAGAAAAAAAAAAAAATAAAGAAGAAGAATTTCAACTTGACTGGGAGAATGGTAAATTTTAGTGCTTAAAAACCCAATATTTACAAAACTAATTTCGGCACTAATAAAAAGGGGGGGAAAAAGGAAACATGACCATTGCCTGCCAGTGTAGAATAAAAAGCTACTCTATACAAATCCGTCTGCTTATTAATTTCAACAACTACAACAATGTCTTTGATACTTAACCAGCAAGAACCTACCGCATGCACTAGAAGTTTGTTATGCAGCCATCTCCTATTTGTTTTATTTACTGCTGGGAGATCCCAAGACAGGGAAAGATCAGAGACTGTGTCTTGCTGTTCCTGAGTAAGTTCTTCGAGTTCAAGCTAAAATTAAGATTAAACAAGTTATTATGGTAGTCCACACACTGATTGTAATTCAATAATTTTTTTAATTTTACATACCATTTGTATGATACTCCTGATGTGCAGATCAGGACAGTCTTCTATAACAATTGTTGCCAATTCCGGGTCACCATTGAACAGCACGTGAATTATTGCAGGACTTAATCCTGTGACACGGGGACCATCATGCAAAAAGGTGTGGGCCAACATCCTTCCTGCAACCCGGAAGAGGCTGCTCTCGATAAGTACCTCTGATGTTGCTGGGACCAGATGGTCCGGTTCACCCTCAAATAGCAGTGTTCGACCCATTCCTCCTAGAAGTACCAAGAAAGCAGAGTTTTCTTTATTTTACTTTTTTAAATTTGCCAGTGCTTTATGTAAAACTGGATTTTCAAAATTATCACAAGCTTTAAAGCAAGGAGAGTGAGGCAATTATGATAATATATACCAATATTATCCTTTAGTTAATTTCTTAAAAAAAAAAAAAAAAAAAAAAATCCAGACACAAACACCACATAAGAGTAAAATACATTTAAAAGTGGTGAAATACTGTGTATAGGAATTTATTTTACTTATGTATTAATCACATTATTTTATCGTATAATGCCTTGGTGCCACTGGATTTTAACAAGTCTCACACTCATACAGCAAGACAAATGATGGGGGTCCAGTAAGGAAGTTAGGGGAGCAGACGACTCCACAGGAAGAGTCTTGTCTCTTCGAGGACTCTGGGAGGTAGCAAGGGAGTGTGAACCTTAAGGTGTGAAACAGCTGTGTACTGCTTTTTGTTCCTGAAAAAGGTATTTAACTGAGAGCCATGCTGGGCTCAGAGAGACTCTGCTGACCGTCTGTCCCGCGGACATGCAGGCTCCACCAAGCTTGGTTGTCTGTTCTTTGTGTGTTTGGATTAAAGAATGTTAGCTACCGCTCACCGCTCGTCTGCAGGCTTTCTTTAATGGAAAAATTCCACAACAAAAGCATATGAAAATAGTGGTACACTTACCAAGATCTACTCTGAATCCAAACTGGAGTTTGGATATTATTGTTGTCACAAAGTACCGCATCACCCCTTGTCCAACAGCAGCATCACCTGGAATAAAATACAGATGATTACACTGTACAAAAAAAAAAAAAAAAAAATGGCTGAGTATTATTGCCAAACCTATTTAATTAAAAACATTGTTTTGTTTTGTTTTTTTTTTAAAGAGAAAGCAATATTATCTTGGTTGGAATCCTAGAATCCTGACCCTGCCAGAAAACAAAAAAAGAGGAGTATTGTACAATACACATTTATATTAATAGTGGTAAGGTATATTATTTAGGACCACTGGGCCCATTCACAACCAACTTATTAACCTGTAACAAATTAAATTTTTTTAATATTCAATTCAGTTTTTCACAGTAACAGGGCTAATTCTGTGTGATAGAGTAAAAACACTATAACTGTCATTGTAGTTAGCATGATTGGCCAACGGAGCTCATCGTATGATGCATTTCAGCCACATGAAATCAGTAAGCCACTAAGACAACTCCATTGAAAGACATTTAACTAATTTAATTTATTTAACACAATAGATTTCTATTACTAACCATCAAGGGTACAATGAAGTGGACATGCCCATTCTTGTTGCCGTTTATAGAATGAGAGAAGTGCCCGGTCTCTGTCCTCCTCAGAGTCCCTCACATCCATCCTCAGCTGAAGTGGTGTCCCAGATGCATGTTCCCGAAGTAGATTTTCTCTGAAAACTTTGGCAGCATGAGCTGGATCTTTAATCACCACCCAATCTAGACCGCAAAAATAAATGAAAAAATTACACATAGAAAAAACCTTCTTAACATGTTACATGCAGATATGCATTCCTTTACAGTCAAAGATGAAGAACACCTGAAAAATGTCATTCAGTGCAGCACCAAAAGGCAAATGGCCTAGTACCTATATAGTGTTTTACCACAAACACTAAAAGGCCTTTATGCTACAGTCGCATTCACCCAATCAATCTTCTAATACATATTACCAGAAATATTCTAAATATTCCATTTCTGCACAGAATGAGGTTTGATTCCTGGTTTCAGTTACCCTAGCATCACTTTCAGGGTTTCCAAACAACATTAAGAACCCAAGAAAGTATTTTAACATTAATAGTCATGAATTACATTGTTGATTACATGCAGTACTACTTATTTTAAAGTAATTTTATTAAAGGTAATATTTTTTTTACTGAATGAATGTAAGTTGTTTGCAAACTTATAGCACCTCTATGTGTTTACACAGACCATTGTCAGGTTCTTTGTGAACAAACTCCTCAGTACCAGTTACTACTGGTACTACTGCACTTTGAGCTGAGGTTTCTGATGTTTCAGGCCTAACTGGCACACTTTCACTGACTGTGGCTGGCTCTCTATCATTTTCTTCAACATGGCCTCCCTCTCGTTCTCTATGTGATTCCTGCATGGATGTCCTTGAAGTTAACAAAATTGACATAGTCATACTCTCTCATTTTCCTAATGTAAAATGAATATGTAGTACACATATGTCTTTGTTAGTACATACCCAGCACAGCTGTCTCTGTGCATTTTTATTTCAGAAAAGGAAAATTCCTTCTGACAAGTAATACAGGAGATGAGTGGACCAGAGGCATGACCTGAGCTCTCCTAAAAGATAAAAAACATCCATTTATAAATTTAAATTCCACAATGCTATTTATTTGATGACAATGATGACAATATAGATTTATGTACACAATCAAAGTGCAAGTCCTGTTGAAGTGGACGGATGTAGATTGTAGCCTGCCCAATCATTGCAGATGGGTCTTTCAGATACCCAATGGTATATCCAGTGCTGGGACATTGAAGCAATGCAAGATTTCGACTACGAGTAGATCCTGTAATTTTTAGAAACTCAAATCCTCCCCCTTCTTGGAGCTTTGGAAACACTTCCATCAGTTTAGTTCTTACAGTCTCGGGATCATTGTCATTCCCTGTATTTAAAAGAATAAACAGATAATATCCATTCAATCAAACACCCACATATTTGAAAACAAGCCAGTACTATCTAATAGCCACAAAATAACAATCACACAGTTGAAATTTAAGTCCAATTTAAATTAAAATGACAAAATATTTATCACATTCACGCTAAAAATTATAAAAACAAAAAACAAACAAACAAAAAAACCTACAGTGAACCACAATCAAAACTGGGCTCTGGTAAATTTCTACTATCAGACTTACCTGAAAATGTCACTTTTTGCTCTCCAAGTCCTGCAGCATGGAGGTCTGCTTTAAGCTGAATGCTTGGAACTTTGTTAGCCTTGTGATCAGCCAAGCAACAGAACGTATGTGTGTAGCTTCTTCTAGGTACTAGGCTCTGTGCTGACCGTCTTATCATATTTCTTCTACTCCCACCATTATACGGAGCAAAGAGCCTTGCTAGCTCGGCTGCAACACAAAGAAAATATCCCAGCGGAACAGACCACCAGTCAGCTACAACAGTCTGAACTTTCAGCTTAGCATCATTTTAAACGTCACTAACGCTACACATCAGCACCAGGCATGGTGCTGCAAAATAAGGGCGTTTTACTGACTATCTAGTTTCATGCCCCATCCACACACAACGAAAGTGAGTCACACACAAAGCATAATTAGCTAACTACCACACATAAACCTAGGTGCACAACCCCCGCCCACTGAAATTTAGATGCTCATATTGATTGCTAAGATTTAACTGTGTGCTAAGTCATCAATTAGTATAACACGTGGCTGACGTTACTTACTTTGGACAGGTGTATGTAATGGTGCCGCAGGTATCTGCTGTGTCTGAGCTGACGGAGTTGGGGAATTTGTCCTCAGAGCTTCTTCAATTAAATTCGCTGCTTCTCTCAGCAACTCCGGACAGCTTTTTGACATTTCTCGTACACGTCGTGCAATGTATCAATTGAGGTACACAAGTATTGTCAAGTGTCTTGATTTTTATGGCGGCAACTTCTTGCTTCCAACTGCATAGCGCATCCAAGCAAAGTTAAAAATGAATATCACCACCTAAAGGATCGGAGTGAGATTTACTGGGAGTACATCAATCTATTATCAGGGATCGATCTGTCTGGACTTGCTTTACAGTTTAACCAATCAGATGTCAGACAAGCCACAGGGAGAGCGTTAACCCCGCCCCCTGAGTTTGATGAGTGAGGCTGACAGATAAAATTATTTCATGATGAGAGCCAGGCGTCAAGACTGCCAAAATGAAATAAATAAATATATCATTAAATAATTAATTAAATGTGTCAATAATTAATTAAATGTGTCAATAATTAATTAAATGTGTCAATAATTAATTAAAATGTGAAAAACATAAATAATTAATTAAATGTGTCAATAATTAATTAATTAAATGTGTCAATAATTAATTAAAATGTGAAATACATAAATAATTAATTAAATGTGTCAATAATTAATTAATTACATGTGTCATAACTATTTATTTAATTAATTAATTCCAATTTTAATTAATTATTGCCACATTTAATTAATTATTTAATGGTGTATTTAATTAATTCATTATGGCAGTCCTGGCGTTCCATAGGAAAACACTGTGAACAGATTTTAGGCTGAGCCAGGGAAGTTAAATCTATAATCTACAGTCTCAAGTAGCATTCTTCATCTCAGGGCAGATCTTGTTTTGGGAGTTGGTTTCAAGTTGTTTTTGACTTGTGTGTTTCACTGCTGCTGTGTGTCATTTCTTATGAGTTCTTTCCTTTGTGATGAGAATAAGAATTGGGTCTGGAGTAGCTTGCTGGAACACAGTTAAAAAACAATATTAAAATTAAAAATATTGAAAAAAAAAATATATTGAAAAAAATATATTTGGAGTCTTCACTAAAAGGCATCTGTGTTTAAAAATTGAAAGCCCCCAGCCTTTTACTAACCTAACATTTGTGATTTCAATAGCAATAATTTGGCTGGTATTCAGTTTGTTGATGAATAACTGAGACCACTGGGTATTGTTTTTCATTCAGACATAATGGGCACAATATGTTACAGTGACATGGCAATGTCTTTGTAGACAGACCATCTTAAATTCATTCATCAATCTGGGTCCTTGTGTTTGATGACTGGTTGGCATTTGGTGAAGACTGAGTGCAGGAATGGTGTCTGGTCTGTGATTCTGCTTTGGCATTATTTAGAACAGCAGAAGGCTCAAAGAGACATTGCACACACGCAAGAAAAGGTCACAGAGAAAAATGGAAAACAGCAGCAAATTGCCTCTCCAGCCCATTACTGGTCTTTCTTACCACAATATGTTACCCAGTTTGGCATGCTGGAGGGCCAATGTGAACTATTGGCTCTGACTTAGGACAAGAACAAGTTAATCTGGTCTGGGTGCTTCCCTCTAGTCAACACAATCTATTTTCTTGTTTATTTGACTTACTCAGGTGAAAAAGGAAAAGAAAAAAAAGGAAATGACCCTTTTTCGAATATTTGCAGTGTTTAACTTTTGATTATATACTTACCTAAAACCAAGGTGTGAATATATTGATAATGACACTTTGAAGTGTGACATTTAATAATATGAGAAGACTCTAGTGAGCTGAATTTACTCCAGAAAGCCCAAGGCTGTTTTTTCTTCCAGATAAGTTGTTCATTTTTTCCTGTTTGTTTATTTTCGCTCCGAAATAAATGAAAAAGTGTTATAAATGATTCACAAGAAATTGCAGTCGCTAAAGCTAATGTTCTTTTTCATTCATTCCTGAGGTTTGTGACTAACAGTTGTACATCTGGTCTCTGAATGAGGATGTCATATCGTCATGACAGATTGGATAAACCCACAGAGTTCATGAATGACTGTGGCACTGCAAATGATTTGAATTTCACATTCCCGAACTCTCATATTTATCAGAATGAAAAAAGCACTGTAATTAACGACATTTGCATTTATGCAAAATATGTTTACTGTAGGGCACCATTTTTGCTTCAACTGACCTGTTCATTGTTTCATTCTTACATAATATTGCTATTCTGTCTCAAAATTGCTCATTTGCATCTGTCCAGCCTGCACAAAGAGATGTAATCCTGACATGTTCTTGGGGTCTGGTTTCCCCATTATAAGTGAAATTGGGATATACTCATTTTTGTCAGTTTCCTTGCAAAATTAAATTACTGGCAGCAACTATTTTGTTCACAGTGAGCCTGTTGTAATCTGTAACAATAGTTCCTTTCTTTGAAACTGTTAGGATCCTGTGTTTTGTAGAACATTGGCTTAGCAGTATAAAATGCAGCTTATGTGTATGTTCAATGAGGAGGATCTAAAATCACTCATTTGCTTGCTTTCCTGTCCTTCTCTACTGCTTGTCCGTTCTTTGCATCACTACCACTTTCCCACACTGTCTATCTCAGTACTCACATGATTACTCTAGTCCCTTTCAGACTTTCCTGTTCTCCCTTTCAGACTACCATTCATGCAAACCACTTCCTCCTCATCTTCACTTCACCTGGATCACAGACTCAAGCCTACAAGCTTCAGTCTTGATCTTCACCACCAGCATCTAGACTACTGGACATTCTGTAGTGCTGAAAACAATTTATTACTTTAAAATGTATCAAAGTGACAAACCCAATTCTGTAAAAGTTGGGAAACTGTGTAAAAAACTGTGATTACAAATTTCTATGATTACGAACAATTTCAGAATGTTACTCCAAAGTTCACCATGCCATCCACAAATACAGCTTAAAGCTCTATCATGCAAATAATTCAACTAAATTCAGCTTTATTTATATCACAAAAACAGCTGATTCAAGGCTGTTTATATTGGAAGGTAAAGACCCTACAATGATACAGAGAAAAAAGACAAAACCCCCAAAATCAGATGACACTCTATGACCAAGCACTCTGGTGACAGTGGGAAGGAAAAACTAACTTTTAAAGAAACTTCCAGCAAAGCCAGACTTTGTGACTGTGACTGGCCATCTGCTGTGACCACTTGGGGTAAGGGAGAAAGGCGGGACAAAGGCATGCTGTGGAAGAGAGCCAGATATTTATAATAACTAATGATTAAATGCAGTGTGGTGTATAAACACAGTGATTGAAAAAGGTGAAGGAATAAGAAATGCATCATCTGAGCAGCCTAGACCTATTGTAGCATAACTAAAGAAGGATTCAAGATCACCTGAATCAACCTGAATTATATTCTTTGTTTTTAACATAATATTAAAAATATAAAACTTGTTTGTCTCCCGAATTCTAATTTAAAATATTTGGTGCATCATGACACAAAAATATGGCAGAGATGATCAGGACAGTTCAGTAGCTAAAATCCTACATCAGACAAGAACGGGACACTACTCCTCTCATAAAAGTTCAGCAACTGGTCTCCTCAGTTCCCATACGTTTACTGGCTGCTGTTAAACAAAACGGGAATACTGATCAACTATTCTCCCTGTCCCAGCTTTTCTAAGATCTGTTGCTGCTATCAAATCTAGAATGGTACATCTCCTCAGTTTAAACATTTGATATTGTTCTATTGTGAATCATTTTTAACATTAAAATGTTAACATCTTATATGGTATCCCAACGTTTCTGGATTATATTTTGATTGGAATATTACTTTAAGACACATTTGCCCAGGGGCTGGACCAGAAAGCTTAGTATTAGCTATTCAGGGACTACATTATATTCGATTAAATAAAAAGTGTGTGGGTTGCCTGATACTGTACATGTTGTTGGGTTGGGAGAGCTAAGTGATTTTTCACTCCCTTTGTAGAAAATTGCATAAAAGGCTGCTACATCATATTCAGCTTTTTAAACTCACACCTGTTGCTGTTATTTGGGTCTACCAAGTTCAAACAACCTCTTTAAAATGTACCATTAAGAAGCATGGCCACGTCCTTGCAAGTACACATGTTAGGTTTTGTCAGTGTCCATTACATTCTCTAAAGCTCTATTCAAGTAATTTCTTCAATTTTAAAAGAAGAAAAAAAATACATGTAACCACAGAAAATTCTGTTAAGGGCTGTTAGGTTTGAGGCACAGATGCTGGGATGATTTAGAACAAGTTTTACTCACTGCTATTACTGTCTAGAATAGGTGTTCTGAAACTTATAGTGACAGAAAAACTAACATTTTAAATGTTTAATGGCCTGATAAATTAGTTAACTAACTATCTTTACTGCTTAAGAAAATATATTCCAGTGAGTTCCCAGTCACACAGACTTAGAGACCTGTCAGCGACCCCTTGACAACCTCCAGTCCATGGAGAATAATCAGTGCTTCCTGATCAGCTGGTGAATGGTTGATGGAGCTTCCTGGCAGTGATAGTACTCTGTTTGGTGAAATTGGTCACAAAGTAACATGTAACATGTAACATGTTGCAATTAAATCTTCCTTGGAATTTCTTTGGTTGCTTACAGATGATCACATTTGCCTCTTGTTTGCATGGAAAATGCTGACTTGTCTGAAAGCACTTCGAAGGCAAACCTTTTCAAATTTACTACTGCTCAGCCAGTTGTTGTGAGTGTTTGAAGACAAGTTGGTTTCAGTGCAAACTACAGCTGTTCGTGGCTTTCTGCTACTGACCAAAGCAGGAGGTTTTTGGTGCAGCACCCTCTTTGTGACCAGTTTCACCCAGGGACAGCCAGCAACTGCCACTCACCAACTGGTTGGGAAACACATAATCTTCCTTAGTGGCTGGGGAATGCCAGGGATGTTACTGCCTGATATCTAGGGCTGACTGACTAAAGCTTTGTAACTTACAATTATTGAAATAGTGCACACTTACATGTTATGAATTGAACTGCCTTTATTCTTTAGTAAACACTAACAGATGTGTTATCTGGAAAATCAAGCTTTCCAACAGCTTGATGTTAAGTTACCTATATTGCTAAACTAAATCAGCAACATGTCCTGAACCATTTAGAGTGAGTACACCGCTTATCATGACTTAAAACTGCATCTGAGAATCAATGCTGACACGTGTCTGTGAGTGTGGGGGGTGAGGCGGTAGTAGCTGATGAGGTTAGGGAGGTGTGTGGGTCTCTGTGGTATTTGCTTCAGTTTACAATCTGTTTGGAAAAGACTCACAGCACAGGCTCAAATGTTCAAGGCTGTGTTTTTTCGAGTGTATCCAGTGTCCAGGGCTCGTCAGGCATACAGCAAAAATCTGCCAGTTTAATGTGCTCACTGAACAGGAACATTGTGTTTGACTGCGGCTGTTCTTATCTGCCCCTTGGTAGTATCCTACTCACATTCTAATTTACTTTTCACTGAAAGGCATTTTTGTTATTAAATTATTCAAATGAAGACTGCCACAGTATATGAAATAAACTTAAAGAGAATGGGCTTAGATTCCACTTTAGGCAATAATGGCTGCTTGCCATTTTCCAAAAAGAGAATCATTTAAACCAATAACCCTCAAACCATGTAGGAGGGGAAAAGCAATAAAGCCTACTCTGTCATGTGGATACCACACAACAAGAAGTGGTAAATCAAAACCCTCTATGAAGAGCATTTCCTTCTAAGTATCAGTGCCAGTTATATTAAGTAGAAGGTATAATTCTTTGCTAATTTAATGCAATTCATGTTGCTTTAGATCATTTTTGTATATCGTCTTTGTTAAAAATATATAAAAAGGTAGAAATGTAGGTGGAATCAAAAGGGTGACCTACAGGGTTTAAGTTTATCATATGAAACTAATTCACTATTTCATTAATCTGACCATAACAAATAACACATGGGAAACAAAGTACACTAGCCCCACTTTTTCAGGAGTGTGTTCACTGAAGTGAAGAGCATAGCAGCATTTTTCAGAGCTTTGTAGAAGGTTTCAAGCTGAATTTCCACAAGTAATCTTTCAAGAATTTATTAGCTTAAGCTTTGACGCCACAAGGAGATATTTTGAGTGGAGTCTTACTTCCACTAGTGGTGGATTAACCATGTGTTGACAATAAATGTGATATTTATTTCATATCATAAACGACTGTGTGAATATTCTTTTTGCATGATTTAGTACACTAGATCATTGCACTTTGTTTTCTGATTTGGTTAGAGGAAGAAGTTAGAGGGTAATCTCCCTGTTAGCATTTATGATATATTATGGTATTATATTTCAATAAACATCATTATTGTGAAGTTTTTTGGCCATGATAATTGTTTTCTGAAAATCCGATATCTTGGCATCCCTAACTTGGATGTTGTCAGGTATATCATTTGCAGAGACTGATCCATTTAGTTTCAAGCCATATTAAATTGACTAGAAATGTCTGATGTTTGGATGGGACAGCTATGTTAATTTCACTCCTTTGTGGAAAATGACATGAAAGACCATCACATCATATTCACCTCATTACATTTGTACCTGTTGCTTGCCATTTAGTGCTTCTGAAGTCCAATAGTGTAGAGAGCCAAAAACATAAAAGAACAACAACAAAGCTGAAATCTGACAGGTCATTGCAACATCTGTGGTACGGCACACACACACAAAAGGAAAAGACTGGCAAGAGTGATGATTGTGAAAAAGTAAACTTTTTTGAAAGTAGTTTAAATTACAGGAAAACTGCACTAGGAGGAAATTTCATTTAGTCTAAACTAAGCCATGCTATTTTGTAAGACAGTGATCAAAATACACTACATAAACACCACATACCATTAAAAAATATCACATGAAGTACAAAGCAAAAGAAAATGAACTCTTCCTTCAAGACATGCCAGCCTAGGTAAGGCTATTGCACCAAGCAGCCTTATTTAAAAATGTCTTACACCTACTAATCTATATGTGGTTCAAATATCTTTATGCAGGTAAGGGAATACCAAAGCTGATTCAGTTCATCTGGATGTTGTGTTTTCAGTGGTAGAAACCACTCATACGAGTGGCTTCTTCACTCTGTACAGTCTAGCCGAGACTGAAGAAGTCACATGGATAAATGATGAAATATTTCTCCCTCTGAAAAAACTACATCCAAATGAACAGAACAAACTTTCTGGCATATATATGTAAGTCATTACTCCCCAACGAGACCGTTTATACATTGCTGCACCTCCTTGTGGATGGTGAAGGACATGCAATTTCTTAACTAGATGTAAATAAATAAATATATAAGTAAATATGTCACTTATTTTTCACAATGCACTATATCTCTTTTATTTTTCAAAAAGTCTTTGATAGTATCTGATTGATGTTCAATGGTTACCTAGGTTCAGTCAATCCTGAGCACACGGTACACCTCACCTGCCAACACAGCAGCACAAGAAAATCTTTGAAAAGGTGAATTTTAGATATCTCAATATCAGATGATCTGATACCCTTGCTTAGTCTATAAATATGGTGTCAGTGATAGATGGTCAAGATATTTTATAAATCAGGCTTTCATAACAGCCAGTGCCGAACTGCTGTCATACTGTTGTATGCCTGCTATCAGATCATCTCTGGCTTTGCTGGTAAGTAACAGTGTAGGTGGGTGTTATTCTAAAGAGCGGGTCCTTGCAGGTATTTTCTTTGCTTGCTGGCTTTACCAGTAAATAGCGGTCTCTGTTTTATCATCATTGTTTATTGTGTAATTCTGCCGGACACTGTTGGTGTGTGTAGCTTGTTCTCCGTACGTATTTGATTATTATTTTTTTCATTGACAGATGTTATGTGGTTAGGTTATCATTAGGACAGATATCACATAGGAAGGCATGCATGACTAATGCACATTTTACAGCATATAACATTTATACATATTTTATTCATGTGCATATTGAGAGTGCTACCCAGAACTCTAACACATGCTGTGCTCCCCAACACTGTTTCTATTATTTACATCCAAAGCCAATACATAATGCAAATGTGGGCATATTTTTTATGTAATGCAGTCAGAAACAAGGTTCTGGAGTAAAACTGGGGTAGTGGATGGGTGTATGAGGTTGGAGTTCTCAGTCTTTTGATGTCTTCTAACATTTGATAGCAATGAACTGTTTCGCCATTTAACAAAAATGAAGAATAATTAATAATACAAAAAGATGCACCTGAATGCATTGTGAGGCAGGGTATTACACCACAGGAAGGTTTACACACTCTTCCCCCCCAAAAGAGACAAAAAATAAAAAATGCTGTTCTGCGTTACCATTAAACCAAATATTACCTATTAAAAATCCTCTGAATACCTCCAACAAAATGGCTTTGGAATCACCAAAGGCAAATGGCAATAATTTCTGTAACTCATTTTTACAACACTTCATCCCCAGAAAGCTGTAGAAAAATGTTAACTTTGCTCCTGCTGAAAGTGACTTCAGGCCCTGAAGCACTTTGGCAATTAATTAGAGATTTCTAATGATGGAACCATAGTTATGAATAATCTTGTCCCAAACCGCCAGAGTTAGCATAACCTTAAGGGAGCTCTACATGCAGGCTTATTGTAAGTATCATTACTATTCGTTTAATTCTTCCAACCATTATATATCACCCTTTGCTATCTACCATCTGATAAAATCTGTTTGCATTGCTCTGATCACAGCTCAAGTCAGACATTAAATAAACCAACAGTTTGTTTATTATTACCCATTCCCTTTTTCGCATTGAGAGTTTAGTAATTTTATAGCATCTCTGAGTGTTTTTTTTCCTATTAACATCACAGGAAGGATTACTGTTGTGGATTAGAAGCACTGAGTCATGTGTGGGTAGAACAGGTAAGCAGAAGCGAAGTGTTGCTATGGTGTTGGATTTGAAAGTACTCTTTATGTTTCAAGATATCAGACTTGCGTGGGCAAAGTCTGTGCAGTTGTCATCCAGCCGACCTCCAAGCTCAAGTCACATTTCTCTGTGCAGCATTTGATCTCAAATACAATGATAGATGGATAAATCAGAACTGTGTTTGCAGCAATAAAACTGTGAAAATGAGTCAAAAGCTTGTTTAAAGATACAGCAACATGGAAAAACATCAAATTATTAATACTTCTGCAAGATATTTTGAAAGAAAAATAGTAACTATAAAAAGTTGCATATGAAGAGTGGAGCTGAAACACAAAGAGGAAAATGGCAAAACTAAAAGAGCCACATGTTAGCATTTGAAGAGAAACCAGCAGGTTTCTGCCTTCCAGCAGAAGGAACCTGTTTTAGAAACCTACATTGCCTCTCATTAAATGTTCATAATATAACTATGTCATCCAGTGCAATCATTAATTTTTCAATAGCCAATAGCCAAAACTCATTAAATTTTACTTCAGCTCTACATCTACTCTACATTGGCAGTAAAACAACACACAAAAAATATAATTTCCGTGCTAACAGAATGATTTGTTCTGTAAACAGTTGAGAAAATTTCCCCCAAAATCACATATTTTCCTAAATATTTGCTTTACATAAATTCAAAACTGTAACTATTAAACACTAACTTTCTAAAGCAAAATGCCAACTGAATGAGATTAAGAGTTAAAAGAATACAGTATAAAAAATATAACATCAACTGTCCACAATATGCTGAACATGTCATCCTTTTGTGTAGTTTTCAAATTCTGAAAGCATATCATTGCAGATAAAAATATCTTATCATATCCTGCAGACACTATCACCTGTGAAGAGAACAGCACAACCCCCATAGTTAAGCTCTGGCATGCAAAAGCAAAGCTCCAGTAGACAAACACACATTCCAAAAAATAAAAAATAAAAAACCCACCACACAATGACTTCTACTTCCCTTGTTTTCTTCCTCAGACAGGCATCCCAGTGGGCTGAACATACTGGCTGATATACTGTACAGCATGTGTACAAAAAAGTCCCATCAGTGCAAAAAGTGATCCAGCTCAGTCACAAATTGTTTGCCCTCTCTGCCTCAACATTCTGTGTGCCAGCAAATAACATTTTTAAGAGGCAGTACCTGACAATGAACCCCCCCTCAGGTATCTGGAAACTGTTGTCTTCCCACCAAATTCAACAATGCAGAGTCAAAATCTCTTTCAGTACAAGTGAAAAAAATATTCATGTGAGTAGCAAACAGTAAACAGGTTATTTAATGATTTATCCAAATAAATGGTAATATGTTTAATAACCAAGTATGGAAAAAAGACTGGAATCATTTTTTCTTTCTAATTCATTAATGCAGGCTTTTCATTGCAATCAATGTTGGAATGACTCTTAATGCAATTAGTGTAGGCTGCATAAATTGGACTCAAGTCAGAATCAAGTCTTTGCTTCACTTTTGGTCAGGTTGGTTAAAAAAATAAATATGAACAATTATGTCTGCAAATATGAAAGTGGTTACATGGCATCATAATACTGTAGTTTCCATCCAACTCTAATTGATTTGCTGCTGCCAACATATGTGATTAGACTTGTTCTTCATTCTTCTCTTCCCTGCATTCTGCAGCTTTTCTTTAAAGTGTGATAGTATCTTGACAGGGTTTTGCCTATCTTTTAGCTCCATTCAGAGTCACCGCTTCACATACTTGTGTGAAACATCAATTGTCCAGGGTCCTGTTGCTGTAAAATTTCCTCTAAAACCCAATTAGAATCTGACACCTCTCTTTGAATATAGCTTTATTATATCACCAAGTGACCTCCTTTTATTCACAAAAGTACAATTTTGCTGTTATGCTTAGATATTCTGGCATTCTGATTATGTTAACTTAAATTCAACATAAAGGATGGGCATAGCTTCCACATCTGAAGGCAGAAAGTCCTTAAATCTAAATTATTCCTAATGACCATTTTCCTTGACAAAATGACCGCACTGCATGTGATTCATGTTCTTACCTTATAAAGTCCTATTTAATACAACACGATGTTCATTCTATAAATTATAGACCCTGACAGAGTAAAATTGAAGCTCAACTAAGATATGCCCCAGAGCTTAGCTACTCTACAAGTCCATACTTATTGGTTTTTCAGTTAGATCTACCACTAACTCCTGACATGTGTTAAAAAAAAATAGATGGTTATGGCCAAAATAGTTAAACGGGCCTTCAAAAACCAGTGTGTGATGTTGTGGTTGTAACCATCGACTGTTACCAGTTTTCATTAGCAGAGGCATCAGAAACGAACAACAGTACTGTGAAAAGCTATGAACTCCTGGTAAACCAGCTGCGCACATCACTGGGGCCCTGTGGTGTTATTTTAAGCATGAAAGCATCCTAATAAACTCTTAAGCACTCACAATGATTAGCTATTGCATAACTGTGCCAGGGTTAAAGCCCAGTTTTAATGTAGTTTGGGTATTACTAGGCTTTGGTCTTGGGCTGTATTCCAAAAGGACAATTTAGGAGAATTACTGGAGGCACTTCAAGATGTCAAGATACCCATTCCATCAATGAAACTTTGTGCTGCTGAAGAAAAATACATCTCTCACATGTGGCCTTTGCCAATTTGCCACATGCATACTTTAAATTAACTAACATACAACAGTACAGCTGACTGACTGCCAGACCACTGCATGCTTTATTCTGTTTTTCTTTCTGATTAGAAAAAGAACTGTCCACTGTGTGGGCTGATGCACAGAAATTCATAACAACATAATAGCAGCAGCCTTTTGATTTCATTTGAGCACATTTATAAAGAGAACATTTTTGTGTTAGGAAGAGGTGGGAAGAATTCATGGTATTCATATGGGTTACTACACTTACATACATACAGCATCTTTTGCACATATGCTGTTTAACATCACTGTCATCGCTAATATCTGCAATCGCATTAGAAAGCTAAAAAAAAGGAAAAAACAAATACCAATAAAGCACTGTGAGCCCTTATGCACTCCAGAGGATTTTTTTTGTTTTGTTGTTTATTAAAAATGAATTAAAGTGATGTTCACTTTGGCAGGAAGCCTTGGATACACCAAGCAATTAAATGCATTATCACTTCTGAAATACTGATTTTTCAATGTTCTGGCAGGTACTCTCCATGCTTCCATTGAGAAAAAAATTATGTAAAGGAAAAACAAAGTGGCATGAATGCTCAAATGGAGACTTTGAACATGTTATTTATTTATTTATTGTTAATATTTATTTTGCTTATTACCAGCATTGTTCCACAGTACCAAAAGATATATGGAAAAATTTAATGAACACATAATCGCCGTCTCTTTGAGGAGTCTCGGACACTGACTGTGTAAGAAAAATGGATAAAAGTAACCAATGTGCAAGCTGTGCCAAGTAAAGTAGATCCATCCCTGCAAAAACAAACATAATATATTAAATATTACTATTTCAGATGCATAGTCTTTGCCAAAATAATATACTAAACTTCAAACATCTACAAAAATTAAAAAGATTAATCTTGGTGATAAACATAACTGCACGAAATTTTAAGTTTTTCCCTTTCATATGATCAGATGGTTGGAACATAAGGCTGTTGGCTCTGTCTTATTCTTTATTTGTATCAGACTTTTGATGATATCCACCAAAGCCTCTAACTTTAATACAAAAAATAACAATTTAGTTATTTTAAAGTTAGGTTAGCTGGTGGCAGAGTATCCAACCAAAGGTCTTGTAAAGAGATGCAGCTGATATCCATTTTCTGGAGATATTTTGGCAACTGATAAAGAATTACTCATTTTTGAATCAGACCTTTTCAAGGGACCTTCAGCCTGCATGGTTCTTGTGAACTGACTGAGAAGAACTGACTCACAGCAGCTTAAATACTGTGAATCAGATATGCTACAATTCCTTACTATATTTTATCCTTTATGAATAAAATCCAAAGACCTCGCAAAAAGACGCATGCACTGCAATTCATTCATTGTATTTGAAAGTTCTTCTATATAATATCTTCTTTATTTAATCTCTATTTCTGTCTAAATTTACAATTTAAATTTACTCTGTGTATAGTAACTATGCTGGGAAATCACATATTCAAACACGCTGTAAGATAAGATAAGATAAGATAAGATAAGATAGAACTTTATTAATCCCTCGGGTGGGTTCCTCTGGGAAATTCGACTTCCAAAAAAAGCACAGCAACGACCAAAGTTACAGTTACAGAACTGTTATATATATACACACACACACACACACACACACACACACACACACACACACACATATATATATATAAATACAGAGACAAATATAAATAAAATATACAAAGGGGATAAATAGAATAAATAGGAATAAAAAATAAAAATACAAGTGAATTGCACATTTCAAGTATTGAGTCTATTGCACTGTTGACTATTTACAAAAAGTATTGCACAAGGTATTGTACAGTGAGGTGCAGAGGCACTACAGCTTAGTTGTTCCCCCCTCCTTTGTCCTCCTGTTTCCCCTCCCTCTCCCCTCCAGAGAGGAGTTAAACAGTCTGATGGCGTGTGGGACAAAGGAGTTTTTAAGTCTGTTAGTTCTTGTCTTGGGGAGAAGCAACCTGTCACTGAACAGACTCTTCTGGTTGTTTATGGCCGTGTGCAGAGGATGCCTGGCATTGTCCATAATGTCCATCAGTTTCTTTAATGTCCTTTTCTCTGCCACTGTCACCAGAGTGTCCAGCTTCATGCCGACCACAGAGCTAGCCCTCCTGATCAGTTTCTCCAGCCTGGATGAGTCCCTCTTTGCTGTGCTGCTCCCCCAGCACACCACAGCATAGAAAAGTACTCCAGCAACCACTGACTGGTAAAACATCCTCAGGAGCTTCCTGCAGATGTTAAAAGACCTCAGCCTCCTGAGGAAGTACAGTCGGCTTTGGGCTTTTTTATACAGGTGCTCTGTGTTGCATGACCAGTCCAGTTTATTGTCCATCCACAGCCCGAGGTACTTGTACTTGTTGACCACCTCCACCTCCTCCCCCTCTATCTGAACTGGCAGTGGACCTTCTCTGGACCTCCCGAAGTCCACAACCAGTTCCTTAGTCTTTGAGGTGTTGAGTTGCAGGTGGTTTGTGTGACTCCATGCGACAAAGTTCCTCACCAGACTTCTGTACTCCTCTTCCTGATCATCCCAGATACACCCCATGATGGCCGTGTCATCTGCAAACTTCTGAATATGGCATAATTCAGAGTTGTAGCAGAAGTCAGAGGTGTACAGGGTGAAGAGAAGAGGGGACAGCACAGTTCCCTGTGGTGCTCCTGTGCTGCTGACCACAGTGTCAGACGTGATGTCCTTCAGCCTGACGTACTGTGGTCTGTCGGTGAGGTAGTCGGAGATCCAAGCCACCAGGCAGGGGTCCACCTCCATCCTGTTCAGTTTTTCCTGAAGCATACAGGGCCGGATGGTATTAAAGGCACTGGAAAAGTCAAGAAACAGGATCCTGACCGTGCCTTTTCTCCCATCCAGGTGTGAGTGGGCTCTGTGTAGGAGGTACAGGATGGCATCCTCCACTCCGACACCCACCTTGTATGCAAACTGTAGTGGGTCCTGGGCATGTTGTACCTGTGGTCGGAGGAGGTTGAGGAAGAGCCGCTCTAGAGTCTTCATAAGATGTGACGTCAGTGCCACCGGTCGGAAGTCATTCAGCTCATTGGGCCGGTTCTTTTTGGGGACCGGGACGATGCAGGATGTCTTCCATAGGGCGGGCACTCTCCCCAGTCGCAGACTGAGGTTGAAGACTCGTTGTAGCGGCTCCCCAAGTTCAGCAGCACACGCCTTAAGCATCCTAGGACACACCTTGTCTGGGCCTGCTGCCTTTCTGGGGCGAAGCTTCCTCAGTTGCCTCCTGACCTGATCCACTGTGACACTGGGAGATGTTTGGGAGGAGGGGAGGGGGGGAGATGTCTTGCTGCTGAGAGAGGGATTGGAGGAGGGGGGTGTCATGGTGTCAGGAAGGGGGGGAAGCGAGGGAGGCAGGAGAGTGGGGAGAGGACTCTGTAGTGAAGGTGAGGGTGAGGGTGGGGGGGTTGTGGGCTGGTCAAACCTGTTGAAGAAGTTGTTGAGTTCGTTTGCCTTCTCCACAGTCCCCCCCACTGTGCTTTTCTTGGTGTTGTGGCCTGTGATGGTTTTCACACCATTCCAGACCTCCCTCATATTGTTCCTCTCCAACTTCTGCTCCACCTTCCTCCTGTAGGTGTCCTTTGCTTCCCTCAGGCAGCGTTTCACCTCCCGCTGTGCTGCTTTCATCTCCTCCTTCACTTTGCTCCTGAAAGCCTTCTTCTTCATGTTGAGGACAGCTTTGACTTCCTGTGTTACCCACGGTTTGTTATTAGGATAACACCGTACCGTCTTAGCAGGGGCGACTGTGTCCACACAAAAGTTGAGGTAGTCTGTAAGACAGTGTGTCGCCCCCTCTATGTCCTCACCATGTGGGCTCAGGAGCACATCCCAGTCTGTGGTGTCATAGCAGTCTCTCAGAGCATCCTCCTTTTCTGGGGTCCATCTCCGGATGGAGCGCGTTGTGACAGGCTGCCTTTGGACGAGGGGTGTGTATTGTGGCTGTAGGTAAACCAGGTTGTGGTCTGACTTCCCTAGTGGGGGGAGGGGGGTGGCTCTGTATGCATCTCTCACATTAGCATACAGTAGGTCAATTGTCCTGTTGCTCCTTGTGGGACAATTCACAAACTGGTGAAAAGCAGCCAGAGTAGAATCCAGTGTGGCATGGTTAAAGTCTCCAGATATAATAATGAAAGCCTCGGGGTTTTGTGTCTGAAGTCTTGCTGTGACTGTGTGTATTTTCTCACAGGCAGCTGTAAATGACAATGAAAAAAATACGTCTTGTCAGACAAACTTTAATCAAGTCCTCAGGCCAGATACAAACAGAACCTGCATTCACTGATAAGTATTCTTATTGTTATTTATTGCAGAGCAAATAATGTCAGTTGAGTTGGCCTTGTTTATAGCTAAATACCATCAATCTGTCCATATATATACATCTTTTCTCAGCAACTTGTTCAAATTAGAGTCATGGGGGATTGGAGCCTATAGCTGTCACAGTGTAAAAGGTGGGGCAAACCCACAGAGCTAAAGCTACAAGTTTAAAAGTTGGTAAGCGGAGAAACCAGTGACCAAAAATACAAACACCATAGATATAATAGCATATACAAACAGCAATGACTATACCCTAATAACAGAAAAAATGACTGGACACCCCTAATACCACATCCTCTACAGGGAACGTTACAAAGTCAGTATAATAAGAGAGGCACCTCAATATCAACTATATTTAATTTTGTGTACATATAAACTGGGATATTTATAATTAGAGCTATTTGTATATATTTTGCTTTATTGCAACATATTGTATTATTTAGTTTAGTTTAGTTATCTGCTGTTTTTACTGTCTTGTGATCACATAATTTTCTCTGGGATTAATAAATTATTCTGATTCTGATGATTCAGTACAAAAGTCACCATACCTAACCTCCATGCTAGGCTTCTGATTGTGTATTCGGTCCAAGAACAGGGTTATTACACAATTCATCAGGTTAGTTCTGTTGTTAAGTGTTAGATACAGTAGGAGTGCTGGATTTGCTTGCATTAGTATTTTCTTTGTTTTCCACTGGGAAAGCCCAGGCTGTCCTGCTGTACTCTCTGGATATTACGAACTTACCTGATGGACACTACCTGAGCATAAATATTCAAACTCGGTGCCACCATCTGTGCTGCCACATTAGAAATAGCATTATCATTTTACAAAACAAAAGCATTAATACCATACACTTGTAGAATTAGAATACTCCTTTTCAGCCTCAGAAACACTATGGCATTTTTAAGAGTGCACAATTATTCAAATTCTAGACATGTTTTAAAAGCGCAATTTGCATAATGCAAAAAAGGTAGGGCAGGGATTCACAGAGGTGCATTATTACCAGTGACACTGAGGGTAAACAGATGAAAGCACCACAAAATACAGATTTTAATCAAAATAAATGTTATATACTATTATATATAATGCTAACAAAAATACAACGATTTTCCTTTTCATTTTCTTTATGTTTTCATTTTAAACATTATTTAACTTTATATGAGTACTTATGCATGTGTTCACCACGGATTAGTTCTAATATGGTTATCCTAGCTTATTTCTTACAATTACCACTGAATAAAATCCTCTGTACAAAAAATTAAAAACAAAAACAAAAAAACCCCCAACTGTTTTTAATTAAAGCCTGTTGCTTAGAAATGCTCAAGCCAGCCTCTAATCTCAAAGCAGCATGATGTTGAGTACAAGGGTAGATTATTTTCAGGTCAAAATTTAATTCTCTTCCCATCAAAATCAAAGACCTGAACAAAGGACGTCACTTCTTCATGTTGTCGAATTGGATTTTTCCCTCCTAAAATGTAAGGGAAAAATGTTGTCTGATGTCTTTACTGAGTAGAGGATGTCAATGAAGCTTTTTATGTGAGCTGCTGTCTAACTGCTTTACTCTGGTCTGCTTCATTTACTTAATAGTTTTCACCTTTTTAGTACAAGCTATTTTACTTTTTTACAGAAAGTAAAAGGTTTCTGCATCAGAAACTCCTGAAACCTGGAAGAAAACACCAAAATGCAGAAGAACAGCATGTGAGAGAGAATGTCTGCATTTAACAGTTGGTGAAATATTTAGTTTGGAAAATCCAACATTTAACTTTAGTTAAATATTTAGTTTAGAAAAACCTTAATTTGGGGTTTACTGAAATATTTAACTTAGGGAACACTCTGCGTGATTTCATTAAATATTCATTTTGGAAATGTAACATTTAGTTAAATATTTAGTTTGGGACCAACTTCTGTTACAGCAAAAGCATTTTTGCATGTTTTTAAATAGTGTCTTAAAACATGCAGCCACAATATAAAGTTTAGGCTATTCAAAGATCATGACATACCACCTTTTCCTATGGATAACATGTCATATTAAACATATATCCCTCTTGGGAACAGCTAACATTTAAACTAACTGGAGCTGATGAAATCTTACTTGATGAAATGTAGTTGTCCACATTTCACTGAACCAGCAGATCAGAAAAAAACAAAAAACAAATAGGCTATATCTGTAGAGTGGTTGAATTATAATTCACAAATGCGTTTTATTAATTTTACTTAATTCAGGGTCCTAGGTGGGTTGGAATCTAGCCCACCGATTAACCTATCATACGTGTCTTTGGACAGTGTAAGGAAACCAGAGTCCCTGAAAAGAAACCACACATACACATAGAAAAGCCCCAGCTGACCAGCAGATTCAAACCCAGGCTCTTCTTGCTGTGGAGTGCAACCACTCCACCACTCAGCTACCCTTTAAATTAATCAAGTTGAAATTAAGAAGATAAAATTACAGACCTTACCTACACACATTATCTAAGAATATTACTTGAGTCTCAGTCTGGGAATACATCTAGTCTGCATACATCTAGTCTTATTTCACACATTCTAGGTGGGCCAGTGGGCATCCAGGCCAAGACTTCCTGTTCCATCTGCAGGTCATTGTTACAAATATTATACACTTTAAAAAGCTAATGGAAAGTTAAATTGCCATCAGATGATACGCAATGATTTCAATATTGTTTTTCATCTAATCCAATCTATCTTTTGCTCTCAACACACACTGTTTATTTCCAGACAAGTATTTGGGCGTTCAACATTGATATCTAGTAGCATCTTGTTTTTAATTCTTCTTGTTCTTTTGGCTGCTCTCATTAGGAGTCACCACAACTAATCATTTTTCTCTTTCTCACCCTGGCATACTCCTCTGTCACACCAACCCTCTGCATGACCTCCTTCACAACATCCACGAATATTCTTTGTGGTCGTCCTCTTTTCCTCCTGCCTGGAAGCTCCAACAACCTTTATCCTCTGCACATGAGCAAACCATGTCAACCTTGTCTCTCTAACTTTCTCAAAACTACTCATCCTCAGCTGTCCCTCTGATGTACTCATTTGTAATCCTGTTCATTCTAGCCATTCCCAATGAAAATCTGCACCTCTTCAGTGCTGCCATCTCCAGCTCGGCCTCCGGTCTTTTTGTCAGTGCCACTGTCTCCAAACCATACAACATAGCAGGTCTCATTACCACCTTGTAAACCTTCCCTGTCACTCTATCCTGCCATCCTTCTGCCACAAATCACCCCTGACAGTCATCCACACCTACTCCACCCTGCACTCTCTTCTTTACCTCTCCTGTGCATCGTCCACCGCTTTGAGTGGTTAACCCCAAGTATTTAACTCGTCCGCCTTCATTGCCTCTGCTACCTGCAACTTCACTGTTACATCTGTCTCCCTCTCACTCACACGCATGTATTCTGTCTGTCTTCTGCTGACTTCCATTTCTCTTTTCTCCAGAACATATCTCCACATCTCCAGGCTCTCTTCTACCTGCTACCTCCCTACTCTCACTATAGATCACAATGTCATCTGCAAGTATCTTAGTCCATGGACACTCCTCCCTGACCTCATCTGTCAGGCTGTTCTGAGAAATCCCTGAGAAGGGGCTCAGAGTCAACACTGATGAAATTCCACCCCCCACCTGTCACTCCTACTTCATCTCACCGCTTTCTTCATCCTGCACCACCCTCACATACTTCTCTGCCATCCTGACTTCCTCAGAAAATACCACACTTCCTATCATGGCACCCTATCATATACTTTCTCTAGATCCACAACGACACAGTGCAACTCCTTCTGACCTTCTCTATACTTCTCCATCAACACTCTCAAATCAAACATCGCCTCTGAAGTGCCCTTTACAGCATGAAGTCATACTGCTGCTCCTGGCTGTCACCACTCTTCTTTACCTAGCTTCAACAACTCTGTCCCATATTTCATGGTATGGCTCATCAGCTTCATCCTGATAAGGACACTTCTTCTCCATTCCTCAGGCATCCTCCCACTCTCAAGGATTGTGTTAAACAGCCTGGTTCAAAAGTCCACTGTCCTCTTTTCCAGACATCTCCATACCTCCACAGGTATGTCATCAGTACCAACCATCTTTCCTCTCTTCATCGTCTTCATAGCTGCCCTTTCTTCCCCCTTACTACAGCTACTTTCCCAGTCACTGACAACATTTCCCTACCACCCAGAGCCTATCTCAGCTCCTTCCTGAAGTCTGTGCAACAACCTTCCTTCTTCAACTTCCACCATTTAATCCTTGCCTCTTCCTGTTTCTAACGTATTACTAATAAAGAAATAGTTGGCTCATTCATCAAATATACCTTTCCCCAATAGATCCCAACCAGGTGAGACAATGAGTCAAAACATAGTCCTCCATCTATATAGGTTTTAAACAAGCAAGTCAACAAACAACCTCCAAAAGAGGAGAGCAAAATCTGTGAGTTCCCCGATGCTTTGCATGGACAGAGCTGTCTGTTTTCCTGCTGTTAAATGCTGGCTACAGTATAACACATGTCTTTCCATATATTTTCCAAGCATACTCTGTTCCTATAACACGCATTTCTAGCTTCCTGAAACTATTTGACATTCATTTATATATTATAGTTATTCAGCCACACACGCACACAAAAGCGCGGCTAAGCCTCGCTCTTCTCTATGCTCCCATGCACTGAAAACCTTAGATAAGTGCTTTCAATAAACGACCTTGCACAAATAAATGTTCAAGACTGGAAGACTTGTTGGAGAGAATGTTCCTGCCCCTGAGCAGAAAAGCAGGACAGAACCAAATCCAACAAGAGGCTAGTAGAAAAATATGATTTGTGTTTGTGTGAGGTTGTTTTTATGCTCGTTGATGGAAATCAATAAAAGCATCTCCAGAAGGACAAAGACACTGAACAATATGAATTAAAAAAGAAAAAAAAAGAAGATTCTATAAGACCGTAGAACATCTTTATCATCATGTCATCATTAAAATGCTTGTTTATGAAAGTAACTGTTCATTAGTTTAGCTCTCGTTTTTCCGATTCAGCTTCAAAAGGTATTTTTGTTTTCTTACTGAACATCCGATAAGAAATCTGCACAATGAGTAATGACAATCTCATTCTGACATGGGAATCATACTGAAAAATATGCTTATCGCTCTGTAACACAGTGTGAATATTAAACAAGCAGTTTATCTAAATGATGAAGTTAAATGATAACAATATTTTCCGCCAGATAAAATTATCATTTCAAATGTCTCTCTATTCAGTAGCCCCCTCACCTTTACAACCTCTCCCATAAAGTGAAAATGTCCTCTGAATTTTAAATCTGCAATATAAAGATACTTGTTGTGAAAAGGTCAGAGGGCCTCTTTCATTTAGCCTTTGAGACTTTCAGGGACTGTTATCATTACCAAACTTACGTTTAGTCCAAACTGCTACAGCCTCAACATGCTTTTGATGATGTTAAATTTCTGGGTGTTATTTTAAATATTCATTGAAACTTATGATCTGGTTTGAGTGCTATGAAAATGCCATCTGTGCAATCAAACTTTCATGATATATTGATTCTAAAAAAACTGGATTTAAAACAGACCTAAGCCTTTGAAGAGCACAATCCCATCCCATATTTTCCACTCCATCTGCTATGTTGATTTGCCAGCTTTTATACGTTGGCTTTATTTGTTTTTTCTTGAATCATATGCATTTGCAATTCCAAACTTTTGCCAAAGTAATATCTTTCTTTAGCACAGAGTGGACAAGCAAGCTTATCTGTTGAGAGCCAATTTTCTTTTAGAACTCATTCACAAAAAAAGAAAAAAAGAAAGAAGGGAAAAAAACATCACTGCAAGCAGCAAATTTCACTAATAATGTAAATTTCGTGTCTAATTGGCAGCTCACCAGCTGTTTCTCATCAAAATAATGAGTCTGTTTTTCCTTTATGAGAAAATTATCTATCTTCTTTAGACACTGAAAGCTTGGCTTCAGTTACTGTGTATTTCTACTGATGCAGTTTGCCCTGACTACACCACTGCACCCTGAGGTTTCCAGATCTGGCCTGAACTTGCCTATCATTGCCAGCAGCTAAAAAGGCGAGGGAGAGAAAGAGAAAGGGAGCGAGACAGAGAGAGACTTTAACTACCAGCAGGCAGCTCATTCACTGCTTAAGACTTACTGATTTATTTCCTGTCTTTGTTGGTTAAGACAACACAGACCCTTTCATAAGTCTTCCTGCTCATCTTCATCCTCCTTAATGGCTCACTGCACAGTTTGATTGTATGCAGATGAGGGAATCTGAGGAAGTCTCTTTTTTTGGACATGCATAACTGCAGGGTCTTAGATCTGCCACTCGAGTGTGACTTATTAATGATTTCTGGGACTTCAACCCTTGCATATGCACTGAGCAATATAAAAGGTTAATAGGTATTTTATTTTCACAGTCTGGAGAAAGGCTGGTCAGATTACAGTTATTGGTGGATATTAAACAAATGCATTATAAGCAGTCAGCATAAGAAATTGAGTGGCAGCCATTCAGCAGGATGAGCATTGGCTCAATAGATTGTTAAGAGAGAAACTACCTACAAGGACAAAAAAAAAAAATCCAAGCAAAATCCAACCAAACCACCAAAGTGGGAGAATATGACAAATTTTCTGCAATTTTCTCATTAAAGACACAGGGAAATTTGAAATTTGGACCTGGTGATAGTCAGTGTAAAGAAAAGCTCAAACTATGGAGATTTAGAAACTCAATTACACAAGCACATTAACATACATGCCTCCTCAACATACACAAAACACTTTTGACACTTGCCACTATACATAAACATTAGTGTGAAAACCATAGCACTCCAACTGAGTTTCATTGTGACATCAGATATATTTCCAAAGCTCCACTTAGAGCATTTATGAGTCATTTTCTTCTCCAGCACAAAATATATTGCTAAGTGACTGCATGCAATTATGTAGTATGAAAGATGTGATACTGAGAAGGTTCACAGCATGAAGTGTCATTGTTCCAATATACATTGTATAGCGTGTTCTTCAGTATTACCTTCATATTGCTAATACACTTCATAAAGAAAAAAGTGCATATATATATATGCTTATTGAATACCTCAGGCAGCAGAAATCCAAGATAGAGGAGCAAGAGGAGGAACCACTATTGAAGATATGTACCACCTGTAGATAGAGGAAGTGGCTGAACAAAGCTGGGGTCTATCACACCAGGCAAGACACCAGGTGCAGGCTGTATAAAGATGCCCCTGACACTATCCAGCACATAACAGCAGGGTGTAAGATGCTAGCAGGCAGGGCATACATGGAACGCCATAACCAAGTGGACTACATAGTATACAGAAACATCTGTGCCAATGTGTCCTGGAAGTCCTGAGGTCAAAAGGGGAGACGCCTCCTAAGGTGCTTGAGAATGACCGAGCTGAGATCCTGTGGGACTTCCAGATACAGACAGACAAAATGGCGGCGGCTAACCAACCAGACATAGTGGTGGTAGACAAGGAGAGGAAGACGCTCCCAGACCTCTGGTAGAGGACCCAAGGTTGAAGGATAGACCGCCACACATGTCTTTCCATAGATTTCCCAAATATACCCTTTTAGTATAACACACAGTTTTAGCTTCATGAAACTATCTGATATTCATGTCATGGTACAGTTAAAGCTGGAGACAGAGCAATACTGGAATAGCATTGGGGATATCTAAGAGCAGACCACGGCAACCTCCTTGAACAGGGTTCAGTAACCATCACAGTTACAGTCATCCAAGAATCCAAGGGTCTCCAGTATGAAGAGTTGGACAGCACCAGGCCCCAACATGATTCACACCTACTAGCTGAATAAGCTAACTGCACTCCATGAGTGTCTGGCAGTACAAATGAACCAGTTCCTAGTCAACAAGAGACACCTAGAATAGCTGACCAAAGGCCAGAAAGTGCTGATCCCCAAGCATCCCCCTGAAAGACCAGACTAATAATAATGCTCCTATCAGGCATTATAGCAGCACAGATGAACAGGCACATGGTTCAGTACATGTGTGGGACCCAGAAAGGAATTGGCAGAGGAGGACCCAACCAGAGGAGTGAAACACCAGATCTTGGTAGATGAGCAGTCGCCCAAGACTGCAAGACCAGGCTGACTAACCTATGCACCACCTGGTTGACTACAAGAAAGCCTACGACTCAATGGCCCACACCTGGATCCTGGAATGCATAGGACTATACAAAATCAACAGGGACTTAAGACACTTCATCAGGAACTCTATGGGAACAACACCAAAGGCCAACTTCAAGCCAACATCCCAAGTAGGCATCAAGTGCGGTATCTACCAAGGTAGAACACTGCTGTTCTGCACCCCCTCAGTGAGGTTATCAATATGATGTATACCTTGTATACCCCTGCTAGGTTTACATCATATACCGTCTCAATCTGCAGATTGTGGTGTTGATCTTATTCTTCCCATTCAGCGGACTCCTCAGGACTTGCCCTACTCTCTGTAGGTATTTGGTAGTTGCGGCTTTCCGTAACGGCCCTTTTATGGTTCTCACTTGCCTCTGGGATTCCCAGGTACCTTTAGCTGACGTAGATTTTTGTGGTATTGCCTTCCGGTAGTGTAGTCCCCTCATTTCTGACTGCCTTCCCTTTCTTTGTTACCATCTTACTACATTTCTACAGCCATTGCTGTAGATCCTAGTGGTATGGATCAGTCAATCTGTCATGTGAAGCTGTGTGGCAGGCAGGATTGGACCCAAATGCATGACTCATAGACGGAAGGTAAAACTAAAGGTGGCAGCTTTATTGTTGGGAAAAATGGTCAAAAACATAAACTCACAAAAAACAAACTAAACTTTAGAAAAATGGAAGGTAGAAACATAAACACTAGGGAAAAGAAAACTCTAACACCATGAAATAAGAGACTCACGCACATGAGGTGGTACGACATGACAAAGGGCAAAGGCAAACACGGGGCTTAAATATACAGAGGAGTAAAGAGGGAATGGGAAACAGTGGAAGGGAGACAGTTGGGATTAATTAGACATAACGAGACGAGGGAAGCAAAACTAGAAACTAGAGATGGCACGATACCACTTTTTTATGTCCGATACCGATATCATAAATTTGGATATCGACCGATACCGATATGAATCCGATATAGTGTATTTTTTAATCAATAAAACAGTTTTTTAACATCTTGCTGCATTTTGTATAAGTTCAAACTCAAGTTAAAAAAAAAAACACACTAAAGCTATTCTGTTATACCTGTATGCAAAAAATACACTGCACCCAAAATATTTCATAGTTCAGCAATACTGATCAATCAAATAAACTTAAACCTACTCCATCATCCCTATTCTGGTATTTTAAAGAGTAAGCAACCTAACTAATAGGGTTGCAAACTCCCAGCAAAAAATAAATAAATAGGGAACCACTCCCCACCTCATGATGCTTAATCGACGTAATCAACTTTAATTTGATGCAGTGTGAAAAAAAAAATGCACAGAAATGCTAGGGTATATCAGACTTAATAGTTACTATATACAGTAATGGACTTCTATACATTTTTCATCAGATTAAAACTTTGGGTGTAAGATTCAGATATTTACTTATTAAAAGCTAGACATTTTAAATGAGAATAAGAAAGAAAAGTATGTCTTTGTGCCCCCTTTTCCCTGTTCATGCCCTATCGGCCCCCTTGGCTAAACTTTGCTAGATCCACCCCTGCACAGTTACCAGTGTCAGCTATGTAGAAAAAGATCCTGGTCTAGAAAGTAATATTAAATAAATTCTAACAACAGATTAGCAAGCTTAAACGTGCTGCTGTTGTTCAGCCGCTGGTTTCCTCTTTCTGGAGCGAAATGGGCGATAAACAAACAAGAGAGACTGACTCGTGACAGAAAAACCGATCAGCTGATCATTAATCAGTTTCATGATTGAAGTAGCAGCAGGAGAGGAAGGGAGAGAGAAGAGGCAGTCGCTCCATATATTGGTTGTTAAGCTTAACGCTGGAATGCTTTACAAACAT
This sequence comes from Aulonocara sp. 'chitande type north' Nkhata Bay, assembly GCF_057382095.1. Classification (NCBI taxonomy): domain Eukaryota; kingdom Metazoa; phylum Chordata; class Actinopteri; order Cichliformes; family Cichlidae; genus Aulonocara; species Aulonocara sp. 'chitande type north' Nkhata Bay. The sequence goes on from NC_141347.1 coordinate 28,941,109, forward strand.
TCAGAGATGAACTTACACACTTGCTTTACTTGTTTCTGGGATAACTTTCTCGGAGATGAAATGCCGGTTTGGTAGTGAGGCTCCAATGCTCAACCAGACAACAGGTCTTGCACGCCACAGCCGCTCTATCACGTGATGCATACTGCTCCGACGTGCTACAGTTATGAGCCGAGTTATGCCATGTCGCAAGTTTTGTGAGGTGCTTTTTTGATATTTAATGGATCGGATTACATTTTTTTATTTCTCTCTGATATCCGATCCAGTAATTTAGATCAGTATTGGACTGATACCGATAGGTAATATCGGATCGGTCCATCTTTACTAGAAACACTGACATGAGACACAGACTTTCAAAGTAAAACAGGAAATATAACACAGAGATGCGGACTTGACAATGAGACAGAGAGACATGACTGACCGGGGAGACAGAGGGAACATGAAGCATGGAGACAAAGGGTAACCAAACGTGAAACACAGGGAGGGTACAGAAACAGAAACTCCAAGCTTCTTTAACAATAATCAAGAATTATAAATCAAACACAAAACACTGGGTCACACCCAGGACCACGACAGAACCAATGTCTCATTCACTTTTGACATATAGCTTAATGTCATCCATGTAGCGGAAGTGGCTAAGGATTGCTCCATTCCGTAGTTGGTATCCAAAACCATCCTGAGCCACGTTCATGTATGAAACTATGTGCCTGTTCATCATAGCCTGACAGGAGCTTTCATGTTGTACTGATGAAGGTTATTGGCAGGTAGTTGGATAGAATTGATCCTTTCTCAGGATCCTTGGGGATCAAGACTTTTTGGTCTTCAGTTAGCCATTTGTGCTGCCAAACACTCATGACACAGTTAGGTTCTTTACCCAGTAAGTTTTGATACATTACAATTCTACAGAATTTGCTAGAAGCAGTAAAGTTGTAACTTTATATATTTGTTCTCTTTGGAAAAGTTAATCCATCCCACAAGCCCCAGTAGTTGACACACAGTAACGTCATAAATACTAATGCAAGCTGCAAACACATTTGCCAGGGGATGCAGCCAACAGTCTGTTTGGAATAATTGTCTTGGCTCTTTTTGTATAGTCAGTTAACTAAATAGCTGTATTTACCTCATATCAGGCCTTACTCAGAGATAATGTCAGTGGTGGTGAAAGTCAGGCTTGCTTTCATGGCAGCAGCTTGTTGCCACTCTGAAGACCCGAAGACATGGGACCAATCAACCACGAGAAGGTATAAATAATGTTTGTGCTGCTTATTAATATTTTTTTTTATAATTGATTTAGACAGTATGACAGTTTTACTGTTCACATATTTATGTTGTTAAAAAATGGAAAATACTAATATTGGAAGAATTTAATGTTTGACACTTTATTGGAAGTATAGTGACAGATATTCAAGTGAAGCTGCCAGGAACTTGCTCATTCATACGCAGACTTTATAAATCCTTTAATGAGAATTATGCATTTGGTGTGACATAATGTAACCAAATTCTCTAAGGCGTCCTCTAAAACTTCCATTTGGACTTTAATTTAATGCCAAAGCTGTTATGGATTTGATGTTCAAAAACAATGAAAGAGGAATGAAAACTTGTAAGGTGACAGAGGAGACTGTATAATTGAAAACAAAATCATAGAGCCCCTGAAGAGCCCATAGTAATTTGCATAATAATGAATACGCATGTGTTATTTTGTAGTTCCGTACATGCTGTTTAACTACACTAAGACTTTGAAATTGTTTGTTCCTGGGCTTTGAACCTCTTGCTGTACAGCTGATGACTTTGCGCCGAGCAAAATGACAGAAAAATAATGGAACACCATCTCTTTCACGTCAGAGTTCTCTGTAAATTCATTTGAACACATCTGTTCCCCTGGAGTGTCATCAAGTGATGCAGCTGTAAAATGTGGAAGCATCATCTGTTAATGGGGATCAGCACAAATGGCTACCACAACCCATCAGCTACCATTTATTTAGAAATAAAATGGACTTATTTGTATACTCAGTCAGCTTTCTCTGCTCAGGGGACAACTGAAATGATATCCTAGCAGTGGAAACAATAAATTGGAATTGTACCTAAATGCTGAATAAAAACCAGTTATCTAATTTATCAATTAAAAAACTCACTTTGCCTGCCCATATGCCTGCCATTAGCAGTCTGTTATTCCTCGTGTTGGCGAACAAGTGCTTTTTGCCCTTGACCTGAATGAAATATTCAACAGAGAGCTACATACACACTCACACACAAACTCACATAGACGCTGAACAAATGCAGGTGCTAGCTTAGGATGAGCAAAAAGCAGACATCTTCATCTCCAGTCATCGGAGTTGTCATTGCTCGGCTCCAAGCCTCTCCAACCTGCCTGACACCTGCATCATTTTAATGGTTTGATTAGCTTGAGCCTGAGAGATATGAAGAAGGATTACTGCGACTGCATCTGTACCACTTGAATCTGGTGGTATCACAGTGTCACATAAGTGTATGACTGAAGACCCTACAAAGTCAGAACTCACTAACACTCATTTGTAATGTTTTTTGTCTTCCCTGGTAATCCAAAGTGGAAAAAAAAACCCAGTTAAATATCTCACTTTAATCACAATTTAGCACATACATGTACAGCCATGCAAACGAGAACGTTTTCACAGGAACCTCTTGTACATCCCACAGTTCAGCAGCTTATAGAACCACTTTTACCAGCAATAACTTGAAGTAACTATTTTCTATATGACTTTATCAGTTTCTCACGTCATTGTGGAGCAGTTTTGGCCCAATCATATTTACAGTATTTTTTCAATTCATTAAGGTTAGTGGGCATTCATTTATGCACAGCTCTCTTAAGATCCCCTCAGCATTTCAACCAGGTCGAGGTACCTTAATTCTTTTCTTTTTCAGCCAGTCTCTTGTAAATTTGCTGGTGTACTTAGGCTCAATTTCTTCTTGCATGAGCCAATTTGGTCCAAGCTTTAGCTGTTGGATCGATGGCCTCACATCTGACTCTTGAATCCTTTGGTATACAGAGGATCTCCTCTTGACCTCAGTGACTGCAGTGTGTCTAGGTACTGTGGCAGCAAAACAAGCCTAAATTATCACTGTGTATATCAGTTGGTATGGAGTGTTTGTACACATAATGCACATAATGCATTATCAGCACAAACACGTGACCATATTAGAGTTTTGCCAAATCAGGCACTATGCATTATGACCAGACATCTCCACCTCTCATCTGGTCAGTCTAAAGGAAACTATTCCTGAAGTCTTGTGGTTTGATTAGATACCATTTTACAAACCTAGGCTGTGCTGCCATGTACTTTTTAGAGAGAAGAAGTTTTCTCCTTGCAGCCCTTTCAACTTGTTTAGCCTTTTTCTAATTGTACTGTCATTAACTTTAGCATTTAATATACTAACTCGGGCCCATAGAGTCTGAGATGGAGCTCTTGGGCTTTTGAGCGTCTGACCTTGGGTTGAAGACTGTAGCATTGTGATGACACATACCTGAATCCTTGAGCTTTTAAATAAGTGGTCACACTTGCTAATCATCAGGTAATCAGGTAATGCACCTGATTTTAGCACTGCTTACCCTCTTAATTCCTATGGAATTCTCAGTGTTCATATTATGTACCCGTGAAAGCTATTTTTCACATGACTGCATTCGTGTGTATATACATATATAATACATGACTGTAAATACAGCTACCTTGAATTCAAGATTCAAGATTCAAGATTCTTGAATTGACTGTAAATACAGTTACCTTGAATTAAGGCTTACTAAGCTGTAAATGTATTTGCTGTTAGATGTTAGGCTTTGTAAGAAATGTACATATGCTATATTAATTTGTCTGTGTATTAGTGCTAGAATGTGTAGTTTGAACCGATACATGCTCAGGCTTAATTCCCTCCCGCCACCCACCAGTTACCTGTTCAATAACAAGGTTTATATAAAATGCCAAAAGGAATGTCTTTAAAATCTCCCTCACTAAATGTTGCATGGATAATGGCTACATTGTTGATAATGAAATGTATGTGTAGCTGTGGTTTTTTGTGAGATATGATGTGTTAATTAAAGATTTCATTGCCTTAGGACAGAATGAGGCTAGCTGATTTCCTCCTGTTTCCAGTCTTTGTGTTATCAACCCTAAGTACCTGCTGGTTGCCACTTCACATGCTAACTACATTTTTGAGAGTGGTGTCAGTCTTCTCTGACTGAAGAAAGCAAATGAGCATGTTTCCTTTTCTGTTGACTTTTCATCTGTTATTATGATTAATACAGAAAGGTGCTTACATACGCGCCGAGCAAAATACAGTTTTACGTTGTCTTTGCTGAAAGAGCCAGTGGGCTTTTTTGGATGAATGAGTCCATATGCTGCATCCCTCACACATAAGAGCTGCAGGCCGGAAACAAGGCAGAAGCTGTTCTCAGTGGTCCTTACGACATGCTGTCTCTGTCTCTGGGGCTTTTGGGTTTGCATGTGTGAGACCAAACTCATACAGCATTAAAATCCTTCCTCTGTTTCACATAAAAACCCCCATTTACTTAAGCTACTTTATCTCACTTTAACCTAAATGAATTTGTCCTAATCTGCCCCTAAAACTACAAGTTATAAAAAAAATTAAAACTGAAGAACTTGTCCTAAGTCTTACTTTTGACAAATATGTAACCATTTGACAGTGATGTAACAATCTTTTTGCTGACAGCAGATTATTCATTAGATCATAATAGTAACACCAGCTGCTGCCCTTATACTTGCTGATTTGTGTGTATTTGACACCTTTGTAAGCACTCAATGTGGAAGTATTCATAACTCTTCCTGGCACACTGAATAGAGCAGAATTGGAGCATTTTTTAAAAATGTACAGTAATAATTAAAATGCTGCTTTTGCATGCAGCAGAGATTTCATGATTTATTTCTCCTTGCTCGTTTCAGGGACCCCCCTGGTGATGTACTCACTCGATTCAACGTGTTTTCCTCTGAGAGCAGCTCTTTTAGAAAGTGATGCGTGATTATCTCCGCTAGTCACAATTCTAATCAAAATAAAGTTCAGATGTACCGTGGAGCCAGCATTTTGGGAGAAGCACAGATGTTTCAGATGGCATGAATCAGGTGGTACTCTCATTCTGCTAAGAACAAATGATGTGATTTGCAAAAAGGGAAGAAAAACCTCTAGAATTTTATTGGAAGTACAGTATAAGGCTTTTGAGTGCTTCTATAAGACTTTTAGTGGCAACATAGGAGTATTTGTCCAACTGCTGCAGTGTTTTGATACAGTTCAGTGCATCTTTGCAGGACTTGAGAGACACCAACATAGCATTCATGGTAGAGCTAGCAGGCATATAGAGTAATCCAGAGTTAAACAGGTGGTCAGGCTTTAATGATATTAACACAGTGGAGCTATTGTGTGGTAAACACACACAAACTATGTTCTGTTTGAAAGAAAACTTTGGGTGTATGGTAATGAAAAATAAAGTTTAAAGACTAGTTAAACTAGTTACATTGACCTAAAGAAAAAGAGTGGGTGTGTTTAATTTTTGTTATGTTTAATATATCTATTATTGTAAGAACATCAGATCTCTTTACATAAACATTTTATTAATTTTAACTGAAAAATCATTCATGCTAACATCACAAATCAGTAACTGGAACTATCTAAACAGTCTGAACTGCATAAGGCTCATGCATGGCTTCACTTTGTTCATAATTGTATTTCATTGTAAGCAGTCATATCATATTTGCTCAGGACAGAGAGAAAAAAAGCGTAGCTGGAGTTCTGGTGCAGGAAAACTCAGTATAATTATTTTACTGAATAATACATTTCTGATTTCTGAAACAAGTTTTGAGAGTTCTGTGTTGCATTTTAATTAAGAAGCACCACAGGCCCGAAGACATCTGATTTCTTCAAATTAAAGCAAACAGCTTTTTTTTTTTTTTTTTTTTTAAAATAGAGGCTACACACAAAAATGTGAAAATCTATTTCCCAAATATCCCTCTAGTTAAAAAACTTGGCAACCCACAAGGAAGCAGCAAAAGTTAAAAAATTATCCCCCCCAGTACCCTGTTGGGATAATAAGCTGGCCAAAGAAGGAGATAGAAGCCTCTGACCATGCATGGAGGATTCACCCCAAGTCCATAACCCTAAGATTGTAGGTTAAGCAGAATAAAGGAGGCTGGAGACTAGTGAGTGTCAGTGCCACAGTCAAGGATGAGGCAACAAACATCCACAAGTACATCAGGAAGATGGCCACGACTGACTGTGTCCTAAGTGAATACCTCATGCAGCAAAAACCCAAGAAAGAGGCGCAAGAGAAGGAACCACCATGGAAGGACAGGACCATGTCCCGTCAGCAGATACAGGAAGTGGCTGACATCCAGAAATCCCACCACTGGCTGGACAAAGCTGGACTGAAAGATAGCACAGAGGCACTAATCATGGATGCACAGGAACAAGTTCTAAGTACAGAATCAGTAGAGGCTGGGGTCTATCACACCAAGCAAGACCTCAGGTGCAGGCTGTGTAAAGATGACCCTGAGGCAATCCAGCACATTGATTGATTGATTGAATCTTTATTTTGAACATGTTGAAAAAGTACAACAACATAGAATTAAAAAGAGACAAATAAACAAAGGAAAACAAAAGGAAAACAAGCAACCACAACTACAAATAACTTTCATGTTCAAAAAGGAGCAGGAAGAAGCATAAGCTTGTTTGATCCCACCCCTTTTCCATTATCTAGTAATCAATAGACTACAGAAATACCACCTTGCAATTGCATTATATGTTACGTGTATTTTTATTTATTAATTTATTAATTTTTATATTAAAAAAAAAACACCCAGCTTGCCCCTGTGGGCGGTTTATCCTTCAAGCTTGGGTCCTCTACCAGAGGCCTGGGAGCTTGAGGGTCCTGCGCAGTATCTTAGTTGTTCCCAGGACTGCGCTCTTCTGGACAGAGATCTCCGATGTTATTCCCGGGATCTGCTGGAGCCACTCGCCTAGCTTGGGAGTCACCGCACCTAGTGCTCCGATTACCACGGGGACCACCGTTACCTTCACCCTCCACATCCTCTCGAGCTATTCTCTGAGCCCTTGGTATTTCTCGAGCTTCTCGTGTTCCTTCTTCCTGATGTTGCTGTCATTCGGAACCGCTACATCGATCACTATGGCCGTCTTCTTCTCCTTGTCTACCACCACTATGTCCGGTTGGTTAGCCACCACCATTTTGTCCGTCTGTATCTGGAAGTCCCACAGGATCTTAGCTCGGTCATTCTCCACCACTCTTGGGGACATCTCCCATTTTGACCTCGGGACTTCCAGGCCATATTCGGCACAGATGTTTCTGTATACTATGCCGGCCACTTGGTTATGGCGTTCCATGTATGCCCTGCCTGCTAGCATCTTGCACCCTGCTGTTATGTGCTGGATAGTGTCAGGGGCATCTTTACACAGCCTGCACCTGGGGTCTTGCCTGGTGTGATAGACCCCAGCCTCTATGGATCTTGTACTCAGAGCTTGTTCTTGTGCTGCCATGATTAGTGCCTCTGTGCTGTCTTTCAGTCCAGCTTTGTCCAGCCACTGGTAGCCCTCCTCTTTCTTGGGTTTCTGCTGCCTGAGGTATTCACTGAGCACTCGGTCAGTTGGGGCCATCTTCCCAATGTATTCTTGGATGTTTGTTGTCTCATCCTGGACTTAGTCTGTTTCACAGCTTCACTCCACACACATAGATGCAAAAGCTTTTTAATGTTGTACGATACAAGGATGTTTTAAATTTAATTCCCCCCTCAAATTGTATCCCCGTTCCCTTTTAGAAAACAGTTTTAGAATATTGTCAGGAAGCAGGTTATTTATTGCTTACATAATTTGTGCAGTGAGAAAATGAACCTGTGAATTTTAGAATTTTTGATTTTAAGAATAGTGGATTTGTATGATCTCTGTAACCAGTTTTATGGATTATCCTTATGGCCCTTTTTTGTAATATAAAGATTGATGATAGCGAACATTTGTAAGTATTTCCCCAAACCTCTGCACAGTAATGCAAATATTGTGCATTTAGGGAACAATAGAGAATGTGGAGTGATTTGTGGTCCAGAATGTGTTTTACTTTACTCAAGATTGAAACACTTCTTTTTGTTATGTTTTGTTTTGTTTGTTTTGTTATGTATATGATTTATATGAGACTTCCAGTTTAATTTATCATCTATAATCACTCCAAGAAACTTATGTTCAAGTACTCTTTCAATTTCCACACCATCTATATGAATCTGAACTTGTGCATTTCTAAGGGAATTCCCAAATAAGATTATTTTAGTTTTACTTCGATTTAGCGATAATTTGTTCCTGTTAAACCATTTTTTAAATTTTGTGCATTTCTGAAGTAATTGTATCCAGCAGCTCCTTTAGATTCCCCATTTGTGTGGTCTGCAAATAATACAAATTATAATATATCAGATGCCTTACAAATATCATTTATATAAATAATAAATAATTTTGGACCCAGTACAGAGCCTTGTGGAACACCACAAACAATGTCCAAGCATGATGAGGAATGGACACCCAGCTTCACAAATTGTTTCCTGTCACTTAAATAATTTTTCACCCAATGCAGTACAACCCCCCTGATCCCGCACCGTTCCAGTTTATTAATTAATATGTCGTGATTGATTGTGTGTAAGATGCTTGCAGGCAGGGCATACATGGAACTCCATAACTAAGTGGTCGGCATAGTATACAGAAACATCTCTGCTGAATATGGCCTGGAAGTCCCGAGAAAAATGGGAGATGCCCCCTACATTGCTCGAAAATGACTGATCTAAAATCCTGTGGGACTTCCAGATACAGGAGCTTGGATAAAAGGATAAAAGGATCTTGACAGATTAAAGATCTGTGTTCCATTACAGATAAAAGGGGCGAGAAGGGAATTTTTACAATTCTCCACCTCTGGTCCTCTACCAGAGGCTTAGGAACTTCAGCCCCCTAAACAATATCTTTGCTGTTCCTAAGACTGCGCTCTAAGGGAATTTACTATTTACTATTCGTGGTTCCCGTTTGTCTGTGGGATTCTCAGGTAATTGTAGCTGCCCTCAATGTCTGCAATATTGCCTTCTGGTAGTACAATCCCCTCAGTTCTGACTGTCTTCCCTCTTTTGGTTGCCATCCAACTACACTTCTCTAGTCTGTATGGCATTCCGATGTGATTGCTGTAGATTCTAGTGGAATGGATCAGTGAATCAATATCTTGTTCACTCTTGGCACACAGCTTGCTGTCATCCATGTAGCGGAGGTGGCTGATGATTGGTTTACGAAGCCTGAGTGTTTGTAAGATTAGCCTGCTGCAGTGGGGCTAACTAGTAATGAAGTTATGCATATTTGAATATATATAATAAGCAGTATCCTTGTATGCTGAGATATTTTAACAGCATCCCTGTATTAATATTGTCATGCAATAATAATACAAGCAAAGTTAATACAAATAATGCTTTGTCTAAAATGAGTTCATGAATAATTCTTCTCCTAATGACTGGTTATTAATATGTCAAGCTAATAAGCTTATGGGGGATTTTGTGCTTCATCAAAACCTTGGAAATTTCTGCTGAGACTGAGGCCGTATATGCCAGTCAACTTAACAGAAATCTGAGTGTGCAGTTGTGTCAGTGTTCATGCATGCCTATGTGTGTGAGTCATGCTTTTATTGCTTTATAGCTACAATAACACCACCTGCAATAATAGCTGAGCATGTTCCTGCTGCGTGTGAGTGCACTTCACTTGCCCTCTTCTCACCTTAACAGAAGCAGTGGTGTTCAAAAGAATGAAGTGCTTTTAGCCCGAGTTTATCAAAACAATCCCTTTCTCTGCACCATCTGTCAGAAATCATGGGTCAGCTCGTAACCTTTAACCTTGGGGGTTTTATTCAAGCATGGCAGCCCAGTAATGAAAAGTTTTAAAGGAACTGAAACAAGTATTTCCTCTGAACACTTTCCAACCTCCGCTGATCATACACTTCACAATCTGCTCTGGTTTTTTCATCGTTACGTGAGCTGGGGAATCATTTAGACAACACAGTGTAGGCGGATGTCCTTTTGTCAGTGCGCAGCATCTGTGTGGGCTGCCTGCTAGGCTCAGCTCTCTTATGGATAGGGCACTGGAAAGCACAAGCTCCCTAGCTGCAGTCAGACAGATGCAGACTGGTGGGCGCCTTATTGCTAACTGCCTGCAGACAGATGCACCAGCACAGGCTACAATGTACCAACACTTAGTTGGAAATCACTGCAAGAGTAATGTGTGTATAATATACATGTGTGCCTCAGTCCACTTCCCTGGCCTCTGACCCACCATCAGTCTGTTTACATCCTATAAAATGAGTCAGATGTTGTGAATGAAAAAACAAGACTGTGTAGGATGAATGTTTTATCAGGATGTATGCATATATTGTTGCCATAACTGTTTTATCTGTTACTTGCTCTTGTATCATTCAGCCACATGTACAGTTGTGGAATGAGGCTTACATATGCTCATCACAGACATGAATTTCATGGTATTTTAGGTTTTTAATGATTTCTTTGAACTGTTCTTTTTTACCAGGGTGGAATGATTGTACAGCATAAATCTTTAATGACTTAAAAGTTTCAACTTATTTAGGGTTTTATCTAATCCACACAGGTTCAGAAGTATGCATACTAGCCCAAATATATGGATACATCACCGCTAATATTTGCCTAAATGTCCCTTAACAACTTCCACCTTGGTCAGGAACTTTTGGCAGGCATTATAATGGCTAGATATTTGACCACTCTGCGTGGCAGAATTTGTAGAGTTCATTTTTATTTGCTTGGTTTCCTGGCACTGAACTGGCTTTTAAACACAGTGCACAAATTTTTTATATGTTTGAGATTGGGTCTTTGGGTAGGCCATTACAGCAGCTTATTGTTAGCCTGCTTTATTCATTTCAAAACCACTTCTGATGTGTGCTTGCAATCGCTGTCCTGTTGGAACACCCAACTGTGTACAAGTTTCAATTATCTAGCTAAATTTGGAGATCATCCTTCTTCTTCATTATTTGAGCAATATATCAGCACCTCTGCTAGTAAAACAGTCGCAGAGCATGATGCTGTCACTACCATGCTTGACATTTGTTGTAGTGTTCTTAGGTTTGAAAGCCTTAGTTGTCTGTCTGTCTCTCTTTCTACGTATTTTTTTCTTTTGAGCCTCTTTGTATAATGTATCATTTTGACACGGATGAGAGAAAATCCAATGTAGATTATACTTAAGCAGCCAATTGTTGTTGTTTTTTTAAATCATTCTAGATGTATGCTGTACAATCATTCCACCCTTTGAAAATTATGATGACATTCATGCCCATGATGAGTGTATGTAAACATCAGACCACACCTATACCTCTGCCAAAGCTGTAAACTCCCTCCATGCAAACCAAAAACAGAGTCTCTGGATGATCAGGATGAGTCTGTGTCATTTTTATTCAGAAAACTTCAGTCAGACAAACTTCAGTCAGACAGTATGCATTTGTGAAGATACGATGCCAAATGTCCACTATCCAAATCGTAAATAATCCATCCAAAATTTCCTGGTCCCAGATCCAGAGTTGGATCAAATACAAAAAGTTAATCACTTCTAATCTGGGCCAAGCCTCACTTGTGGTGAAATTTTCTTGAAAATCTGTAAACAACTTTTTGAGTAATCCTCCTAAAAACACCAAACAAACAATCAGACAGACTGTGCCAGTCGTATAACTATCTTGGCTGATGGAAATTTTTTTGAAAAAATATTACTATTTGTTTTGGGTTTTTTTTTAATATCTGAGAAAGTTAAAATCAGTGTGGAAAAATACTGCATCAAGATAGCACGTTGGAGTTGATTAATCAAACAAGCTGTAAAACATTTCTGAACTTTGGCTTTGCTTAGGGGTGTATTTACTTCATGTTGGAGGGAGCTTTGCTGTCTATGCCTCTCTGTTTTCAGTTTTCATAGAAAGCTGCTCACTGTAGCTTCATGTTTATCATACAGACACAATTATCAGTCTTCCCAGAAGGTAAGTGAGCAAATATGCAGTATTTGTCAAAAGTCAAACAAATTCTTAAAAAACACTATCAACAAGTTGTTTATTAAGATAAGACCTGGCATGATGTGTTTTGCTGTTGTAGCTGTCAGCCTCTGAAATATCTCAGTATTTTTAAAAGCAAACATTAGCATTAAAAGGTAAAAAAAAAATAAAAAAGGAAAAAGAGAAAAAAAACAGGTTTTGATCAAATCCAGTCGCAGCCATTCTGCAAGCTGATATTTGCAGTATGCAAATGTAATATTAATCTCATCTAATAAACAAATAGTTTCCTTGTACCTATATAACTTAAAAATGGTGTTTCAGCTAACACTAGGAGGGTTATGTTTATATATATATATAACTATAGCTCACATAATTACCATTAAGAAATATCATAAAGAACCTGAATGGGCAGCACATCCTTCACGGTCGAGTAGTTTCCACTAAGTCCCATGCCGACTGCTTTATTACATGTCTGTACTGTCTAGTTGAGATGTTTCTAAAGACATTTTATATGATGAAAGAAGGCATCAGTTCCACAAGATGAATAATTAACTAGTGATTTTTACCCCTTTAGGCCATGAAGCTGCTGCCAGTCTGTGTGCAGACAGGTGAGAGGATTGCTGACTGTATAAACGATGGCACTGAGTCAGAGGATCTCATGGTTTCACAGGCATGCAGCCAAGCTTGTTAATAAAAGGTAGGGTATTGTACTGAATTTAAAGTTTAAAATTTGAATAATTCAAATACACAGTTATACAGTTTACCTACACCCTTGCTGTTCTTATATATATATTCCCTATAAATATCATACGTGGTACAATCTAATTAAATATTTTTCATTACTCAGGTATTCGTGAAGCTGTCGGCATCAAAGACAAGAAGTGCTCACTGCCTGAATATTTGCTTGTCAAATCATCACGACATTGAGGTTAAATCAATCTGTCAAAGAACTTCAAATTTCAAGTCATTGTACTTACTGACATTGGAGAAATTGAGCCTGCGAGGAGTAGCAGGCCCCTGAATCATGCATGTACTACAATTCATGTACTACAGAGCAAACCGATCCACGGAAGACGCTGTAGCCACAGCACTCCATGCTGCATTAACTCACCTGGAAGAGCATGGTAGCTATGTGCGGATGCTCTTCGTGGATTACTGCTCAGCTTTTAACACCATCCTTCCACACAAACTGGTGGCCAAGCTACAAGACCTGGGGCTTCCATACAGCACCTGCATGTGGATCAATAGCTTCCTCTCGGGCCGTAGACAGAGAGTCAGAGTTGGCCATCACACATCCTCAGCCCTGAGTCTCAGCACTGGCTCACCCCAGGGCTGTGTGCTCAGTCCACTGCTCTACTCTCTCTACACACACGACTGCACTCCTCGCCACCACAGCAACATCTTTGTGAAATTTGCAGATGACACCACAGTGGTGGGGCTCATTTCCAAGGGAGACGAGTCTACGTACAGAGACGAGGTGGAGCAGCTGACGTCATGGTGTAAGGCCAATAACCTCCTCCTCAACACTTCAAAAACCAAAGAACTCATAATAGACTTCAGAAGGAGAAAGGCAGAGATCCAACCACTATTCATAAATGGGGACTGTGTAGAAAGGGTGGCAAGCTTCCGCTTCCTGGGAGTCAATATAGAGGAGAACCTTTCCTGGAGTGTGAACACCTCCGAGCTGCTGAAAAAGGCCCAACAGAGACTGTACTTCCTGAGAATTCTCAGGAGGAATAACATCACACAGAGACTGCTGGTGTCCTTCTACAGAGCCACCATTGAGAGTGTTCTAACTTACTGCATATGCATCTGGTACACTAGCTGCACAGGGGCTCAGAGGAAAGCACTCCAAGGGATCATTAACACCGCCCAAAAGATCACTGGCTGCCCTCTCCCCACACTGGAAGTTCTACACAACGCCCACTGTTTTAAAAAGGCCCAAAACATCATAAAAGACACCTCACATCCTGGCCACTCCCTGTTCGAACTGTTGCCCTCAGGCAGACGGTACAGGGCAATCAGAGCAAGGACTAATAGACTCAAACACAGCTGTTATCCAACTGCAATAACACATCTGAATACTACAAAAAAATGTCCATAACGCCACTCTTGTGTTAATCTATGCACGGTCTGAAGCATGTGTGTGGGAATGTATGTGAATGTTTTACTGTTATATCTTATTAGTATTTTAAGTATTCTATCTATTTTATTTATTGAATTTTATTGTTTTATTTATATTTTGATATTGCTAGGGATGATGCAATGATCGGGGACCATTCTTAATTTCGTTGTTCTCATGACAATGACAATAAAGTTTCTGATTCTGATTCTGATTCTCTAAGGTGTGATGTGTGAAATATAGGTATGGTCCTATTTCACTTTTTGCCTCTAAGCTAATGGATGGAGGAGTAGTTGGCTAAAGAAAAAAAAGAAATAAGACCAGAGTAGGCACACAGGCACTTTGCCATTTTTAATTATATATGGTTTGCATTCCTGTCAAAATAACCCCACTGTGCTTTCCTTGTAAGAGTATATACGCTGGTCACTATTTACGGATCTGGAGCTCCATTTCATTTAGTTGGAGGCTGGGCAGCCAATCCTAGACCTAAACCGAAGTAGCTGAGCTCTGAGAGCTGAAAGTACCCCCATCAGGTATTTTCAGCCTTTCTTCCATCTAAACCATAAATAAAACCTTGTTCATTTCAGAGTCACAGGGTGCAGGCTGCATGTCACAGCTGTCGGAATAGCCGTGTCTCTTTTGTAAGGCTTTTAGTGTAGGTGTAGTGTTTATCCCACCGGTCACGCTGAGGCAGCCACCATGGGGCCTCAGCCCTCCTCTCTGAGTGTTGGCTGAGTTTGCCCACGCTCTGCTCTCCACTGTGTGTTGTCTGCCTCACCAAGTACCCAAGTTGTCAACTATCTTCACAGGAAACATACAAGAGGAGGGGTGCCAAGAGGAGCCGTAATTCTCTCTAAATTACAGACCAAGCATGACCCTCACTCATTTATTTTTTTCTAGCTCTTCTGGAAATTAGGAGGTAGGATTGTCACCTGGCTGCTGGATGATGAGTGCAGACACAGGCAAAGCAGAAAGACAATAAACATCCTTAAGGGTAATAACTTGGTTTAAGTAAAATTTCACTATCCCTTGAGAGCTGCCAATAAAAAGATAAGATCTCAAATTGGTCTCCTTGTCTTAGTTGAGAGGTGATTGATATTCTGTCAGAACAGAAGACATCTCTAATAAGCTAAACCTAAACCTGTGGATCTGAATGAAGTGAAAATAAATCCTTTGCTCAGTGATTCCATTTTCAAATCTGCAATGTAGAGCACATTGTAGAGTACAGTCAGTTGTTTGAGATGAGCTATTTCAATTTGTCTGCACTAACTAAATTAAAAAGAAAATGCAAATGGGACTCCCACATTAGCTCAGGGCTTTGGTTCTGTGTCCTAACCTGGTCCCACTCAGTGCTCCACCTAGTGATTATGCAAATGATTCTTCAGCATTAGTTTGCTTTTTGCAGTTCTTTGGGATACATTCCTATCCCCTCTTCCTAGTCTGATTTGACCTAGCCTTGCAATTTAATTTGCCCCCACACGATTGTGGCAGCCACTACTTTAATATTCTGTGACACTTTGACATCATTGTAAAATAGTATCAATGGAAAAAACTAAAATTTTTAAAGCTAAAACTCCAGGCAAGTTTATTTATGGTGTTATGACATTAAAGAAGACAAATTCATTCAGACCGCTGGTCAGACATAACAGGACATGAGAAGGCATCAACTAGACCTTAACTCAGGGTCAGGGTCGAGTGGGGTGTGCGTGTGTGTCTGCTTGTGTGTGTGTTTGTGTGTGTGTGTGTTTGGGGGTTGTTATTCCCTGCTATCACAGGGCATGAGAGGTGGAATACATTCTATCACAGGGCTAACACAGAGAGACAACCATTCTCACCTGTGTGCAATTTAGAATCGCCTATTAACTTAGCATGCATGTCTTTGGACTATGAGAGGATACCTGGAGAGGCATGTTCTCAACTCCATCTTGAATCTGGAATTCAAGTGATTTCTTCAGTCTTAAAGGTCAATGTTAGGTATTTGACCATGATCAGCTAACTTACTTCAGACACTTTATTTGTAATGTTTGATCATTTTCTCTCTTTGTCTTTTCTTTCTGTATTTTTGGCCGTAAACCGTGGTGATAACAGAGAACAGACATATTAATGCCGTGCCACATTCATCCACTTCGTTTCGATGCCTATCAAAGATTCAGCACTCCATCTGTTTGCATGTTGCTTGGTGGACAGTAAAGGTTATGCAAGTAGAGCTTTTAAAAGGGAGCAAACATCTCTGAGTGCACCTTCCTATACCTCCCATATAACCTTATCATTGGTGAAGTAGCTGTAGATGTCATACCCACTGCTTAGCCAGTAAGATAGATCTCCCGCACTTCACTGACAGCAGATATTCCATTATATCAACCAGCAGTCACCGTCTCTTCCTCTGAATTATTACCAGCCCTGTCACTTGCCTCAGCACCAAATTGGCTTAGCCAGTAAATGAAGGATTTGAATAATACAGTTCACCTTTTTTTTCTCCACTCTCACTGCCTGGACTTCATTTACTGACAATATAATCTTTTCATTTTCAGCATTTTGTTTTTAGATAAACAAATCATTTCCTGTCCAGTCAAATGCAAAACAAGTCCAACTGCCTGATAGTGAAAGTGCCATTGATTTAATTTAATATAAATTATGCTTTTTAACTTTAACAAATGTTTCATCTCAAGCACAGTAGAGTTGAAAACAGTAACAAGAATGATATCACTGTATTTCCTCAAATGTTAAAATTTCAGGGGCAGTTGTATTTTTGAAAGATCCAGTAGTAGGTTTACATTGTTGCATATTATTAAATACTATTATTTCATATGAATATCATTGCTTTTTAAATACTTTAGATTTTACATATTAAAATTGAAAACTGTATATGCTGAAGTCAAAAATGTACTTGTTGGTGCATACACTCACTAGCCACTTGATTAGGTACACCTTAGAAATAGCTAGAAGGACCCTTTTCCCTTCAGAACTACCTTATTTGTACATTTTTTGTGCCATAGATATAATTATATGTAATCATGTAATGTCATTTATTTCCCACACCACCATGACCACTAGCCTGGGTGGATGCATACTTTCATATCGTTCAAATTCTGACCCTGCCACCTGTCACATCAGAAATTGAGACTCTTCACACCAGGCAACATTTTTTCCAGTTTTGGTAAACTGTAGCCTCTGTTTCCTCTTCGGAACTGCCAGAAGAGGCACTCCATATGCTCTTCTGCTGCTGTTGCCCATCTGCCTCAAAATTTGACGTGTTGTGTGTTTAAACATGCTTTTCTGCATACCTTGGTTGTAACAAGTGGTTATATAAATTACTGATGTGTTCTAGCAGCTCAAAGCAGTCTGGCCATTCTCCTCTGATGCCAACAAGGCATTTTCACCCAGAGACCTGCCTCTCACTTGGTATTTTCTGTTTTTTTGAATTATTCTTTGTAAACCCTAGAGATTTACAGGAAAGTCCGAGGAAATCAGCATTTTCAAGTACTCGCGTCAACAACGTCACAATCATGCAGCATTCAAATTCACTGAAATCACCTACCTCCTCCATTATGATGTTCAGTTTGAACTTAAGCATGTCGTCTCGACTGTGTTTACATGCCTGGATGACTTGAGGTGCTGCTGTTGTTTGGGCCGATTAGATATTCCAATTAACAAGTAGCATAACAGGCATACCCAATGATTTGATCAAAGAATGTGTATTGCAATATTCAGTTTAATTAACTGGACAGTGATAGAACAGAAGCAGAATAAGTGCCAGTAGTAAAATAATGTAATAAAATGTAGGATATATAGACTGTTATACAGAGCATAATTCATTGTTGTGCTTCCTTGTTTTGAAAAACCAGTCAACCTGAATATACAGTAATGTGCATTATCAGCCTAAAAACCTGTGAACCTGAAAATGCAGTCAAGTCATAAGTATTACAACAAAAAGAGCTCAATATTTTCAATAAACCTATTGCCAGTTTTGATTATATCTAAAGTCTGTTGCACGCAGTATGCATTTCTACTGAAACATATAAGAAAGGGAGACACTCAAACTCTGGCAGCCTTTATGTCAATAAATTCAATGCTGGTCTGACATGTTGCCATTTGGCTTTGAAATGAGAAACAGACTACCTAATACATACTTACAATCCATTGTAAATGATTAATGTGTGATGAACAAAGACAGATTCGTCCACTGGGAATCAAAGCTTATACAAGGTTGACATGAAAGCATTCATGCCCTCTAGGTAAATTCAACTGGGAAGGTTATGACATCCCATCAAGCCCACACTATTTGCTGCACTTGAGTCTTCATGTTGTCGCTGAAATAAACACAACAAAGAGAAAACATAAAGACTTCATATAAAAACCACTGACTGAGGCATTTCTGATGTACCCTAAGAATTTCTTTGCACGTAAGGCTTCAGAATTGAAGCAGAAACATTAGCATTTGGCAGCGTTCACTTTACCTCCTCAAAAGAAGAATAAGACTTTTGGCTTCATCCTGCTCTTCTTTATTCTGCCAGCTGCTGTTCCTGATATCTTTAAACCTTTATTTTTCAATTTAGCGTGGTGCGCAGTGGCAGCACAGGCTCAAAGGCTACAGCGTCTATATGGGGTCACATATCAAGCGCTCCTCAGGGTTGTGAAGATATTAGGGAGCATGATACAGTGTGTCTGTCATTCTCAGAGCTGCAGCTGCAGTGCTCTGACTTCCTGGGCCAGGCTGTCCATCTCCACATTTCACAGCTCCAACGTGACTGCTGCAATGAGACAAGGAATTGCAGCGTCTGTGCCAAGTCCTAACACAACCACTTGCTCCTTCTCAGAGAAGAGCATCTGCATCCTGGCTGCCACTTCCCGACTTGCTCGGGTCATCCCCCAGACTACGTCATTACAGAGGACATCAGGCTGCACTCTCCATAAATTAAATCTGGGACTGCATTTACACAGGGAGAGACAATCTGGGTTTAACCCTTGATGTACAGATGATGTTTTTCCGTAGCTTTTCTAAGCAGGAAAATGTTACGCTTTCAGCTCTTTCTGCAGTTATTTCTTGTGAATGCCATCCTGTATCATATTGTGTGGACACATATCCATATGGTTTGGATTGTGTTGTGAAGGTTTTTATATTCAATAATCTATCAATGATATGTATTGATTTACTATCACAGGAGCTGAGGCCTGACTTCTTCACTGAAGTATGGGGTACTTCAATAGATTTCTTAGCTCCTCCTTCTGCTGCCTTCTTATTATTAAAACTCTGAAATTCACAGACCTTCTACCAATCTCAGTGGGGTATTTTTCACTACTCTAAGGGAGCTCCTTAATGGTTTTCATTTGGATTAGTGTGCCTGACTATTGACACGGGCCACGCCTGTAATCCCATGAATTTCAGAGGACATAGAGACCGAAAACACAACAGGCAAAGGTGGATATTATTTGTTGTTACCAGGGGGAGTGTATTATACCTACCCAATAGCCTCACCCATAGCCGTATTCCCCGGATGCAAATTTTTAAAAGTATATTCACCAAGTATTATTAAATAGTCATGCTAATAACTTCCTTTGATTATTAAACTCCCACGCCTGCTGTTTGGAGCAGTGGACCTTTATGTGAGGAAGAAAATGGTCTCCCTTCAAGCAGTACCAAATTAAACATACCCCTAACCAGACTGTGAAATTGAGCAATTCAAAATCATTTCCAGCGCGTTGGTGCAGCCCATACTCAGAGGAAAAAAGTTTTCTCATAGGACTGCCCAAGCTCTAAAGCCCAGGTGACGTAACTGACACTTTCC
Organism: Aulonocara sp. 'chitande type north' Nkhata Bay; assembly: GCF_057382095.1. NCBI lineage: Eukaryota > Metazoa > Chordata > Actinopteri > Cichliformes > Cichlidae > Aulonocara > Aulonocara sp. 'chitande type north' Nkhata Bay. Next base: position 28,961,066 of record NC_141347.1, read on the forward strand.
CCCCCGACTGTCTTCATTAAGTCGAACCGATTCAGTTTTTACTTCACTTCAGTTTCCACTTCAGCCGCAGGAGTTGCCGTAAAACCCTCCAGGCATCCGTGTTGAACCGGCCACCATTTATAGCCTCGCGGTGACAGGCAATCTTATTATGAGATTTAAACTTTACCTCGGCTAGATTGGAGGATCAACACGCGCTCCTGTCGCAGTTATTCTCCGCCGTTTCCCAACTGATAACACACCTACTCTGCCTACCTACACGGCTCCTTTTATTGTGGTTAAACGCTGGTGTCAGCTCTCGGTGTAATAGAGAGAGAAAAAAGAGAGAGGGGGAAAAAAGCCAAGCCAGGCTCCGGGTCTCTTCAGCATACATAAAGGCGAGCAATGAGAGGAGCTCAGCCTTGAATTAAATCACTCTCCGCTAAATGGATCTTTGAGACTCACCCTTGGCGCAGGCAGCTGCTGCTTTGCGCGTCTTTAAACCGAAACAGAAATCTGGATTTTTCTTTTGTTATTTTCATTTTTGTACTATCTGCCAGAAACATCTCCCGTCTCTTTGAATATGTCTTGTGTTCGCGGTGAGATACAGTAAGCAGACAGCTTTGTATCGGGAAGAGGCTCTTGCTCTGCGATCGTTAAGCAGGTAAGCTGTTACACTGTTACACTGTTGCCCGATTTTGCACTTTAATTTCGCAGACTTTACAGAGCTCGCATTGCACTTGACACTTGTGTTTTCTATTAAGGAGCAGTGGTTTTAGTATTTGAGTTTTGTTCAGCTGTTGTGCACATGCCATGCAGATAACATAACTCATATTACTAAGTGAATACAGAGCTTTCGAAATGCACCGTTTAACTTGGAAAACAGCACGCTACCGCCGCAGCATTTTGCATTTGCTTCTTTAAGATCTTAGCACATTGACGGGCACTGAAACGGGACATGGGGGCACTTTTTGGTCTGGGCTGCGATTCGTGTTACGAATTACGGCAGCTGCATTAAGTTCCTTGTTTTCCTTCCTCTTCTTCTTCTCCTCTTTTGTAAGTTATTTTCTTCATTAACTAAAAAAAAAACGCAACCCACGCGCGCATTTGCTCTGCAAGCATTCAGTCTGCTACAGCTCCAGTCAAAGTGAAGTGGATACTTTGCAACTGTAAACCACCAGTAATACTGTCCGCTGGAGATGTCGCTTCAGCACCACGGACAGTTCCTCCACGACTCTACATAACCACTTTATTTTACACAAAGATACTGCTGTTACTTGACTTTGCACCCTGCTGTAGAGAGGGCTAGCTGTTGCTTTGTCAAATGAACACATTAAGCAAACACATACAGTGCGCATAGAAAACACACACACACACACACACACACACACACACACGCACGCACGCACGCACGCACGCACGCACGCACACACACACACATACACACATGTGCTCTCGACTGCACCTCTTCTGCTTCCTACATCTCCAGGCCAACACACCCTACACAAAAGTGACAAAATGACATCTAGTCTCAGTAATGTACACGTACAATTCACAAGCCACTATTAAGGGAGGTCATGACATGGTTAAGGCAACTTAAAAGCCCAATCTTAAATGATTAGTGCATTGCATGACCTGAACATACAGTACTATGTTGTTATTACACAGTCTGTTCCTTAGTGTAGCCCTGTTCAGTCTCACACAGATTAGCTGAGGATTTTGCTGCGTCTCTGCCATCTGTCTGGGAAATGCAATCTATATACTGCATTCTAGACGTGTTTATTTATTTGAATTGCCCAAGGCTTCATAGGGATTGATTTCTCTCTTTTTTAATTCAGCAAAGACCTAATTTTCAAATAAATTCAGCCAGCTCTGAAGTGGTTTGCACAAATAAGCATCTGTAGTCTGCGGAATAGTGGTTTGAAAATGCAGAAACAATGCCAGGTTTAATATAAACTACGCCTGCGGTCACACAACGACCAAAGAAATTAGAAGCTATAGATATGATTCTGTGGTTTTCCACTGTGCACGTAGGTGTAGGAATGCTGTATCATTCCTCTGCTGGTTAAATAAGGTGCTACAGTCCTAGTGGTATTTAGAGCCTGGGAAGCATTTAAGATATTAAGCTTAAACAATCTGTCCAATTCCACCAAAACTGCGGGCAATGTATTGATTGTCAATGCTCGCTCTCATTCCAATAATTTCATTAAGATGATCAGACCCAGCTTAACCCTTATCATCAGTGTGAACAAGTGTCTTACTTCTTGAAGATTTTTTTATGGCAGGAGTTAGGAGTGTTTCAAAACATCTTAGTTTTGCTGCTGTTGCTAAAGCTATCTCTCGCATTAGCCTTCATATCTCTCTTTTCCTGTCCCCGTCTCCCTTATCTTGATTATGCAGCTGTATGATTGAGTCAGCTATTTTGTATGCAAGTTGCCTTAGCTTGGTTCTTTTTGGAGGAGAGAGAAAGAGAGAGATCGTGCTGAGGATACTGAGAGAGAATTACAGCTTCTCATGGCGATGAGGAGTAGAAAAGACGAGGCTGCCCTGTTCGATAAATTGCTGTTTGAGAGAAAGACAGATATCCTAGGGGGACAGTGGTTTTGGAAATGTGACCAACCTTTCTAAATGGAAATGGCAGTGCGCATTAGTTTTCCACAGCTCTGTACTGTAGACAGCATGAACTAGGCATCCAAAAGTCTTGGTTACCAAGTTATCCTGATACAAAACAATTTCATTCATCTGAGAAAGACTGTGAAACCAGCAAGCACTGTACCCTGAATGCACACATAGGGATAGGAGACAAATCTATGGAAAACTCTGAACCCTTGACCTCTGCAGTAAAAGGATCCAGTGCCTTTATTATAACGTCGGGGGCATGCTGCTGGCATGGTAAGATGAAACATTTCTTTCATAGCCCTATTCACAAAGTTCAAGGGGTTACTGAGTGGTTTAATGAGTATAAATAATGAATCATGTATTATTGTCGACACATTCACGAATTTAGTTCCCATCTATACACCCACAGAAGATTTTGGATGGACACGTCAGACGGTGCTCCCATTAACATTATTAAAAGACCAAATGAGGGGATGCTTTTTGAAAGAATGGTGTTTGCTTCCACTAGTAGAGTTGTAGTGAGTCAGAGAGTCAGTGCCAAGGTGCACCGGAGCCCTTTTTGCTTTACATGGTGACACAACACCCTACTAAAACAGTGTATTCTTTCCTATAATTTGTTCCCTTCTGTAAATACAGTAGTAGTAGCGTCATAGACAATTGTACAATAAGAAGCGTTTTTAAAAAGTCATTTTTTTCTGCTATAATCTCAGAAAATTCTTAGCAATTTGAAACTTTTACAGTATATCATTGGCAGTTATGGCTTCTTGCATGTTCTGATACTTTCTATGGCAATTTAGGGGCTAAAAGGACATAAAATGTTCTTTTCCCCCTTCCTTTATTGCTGATCCTACTTATCAGAATCAGAATCAGAATCAGAATACTTTATTCATCCCGAGGGAAATTACTTTAATACTTATGGTATTAAACTGGCAATATGTCTGTCCCCTGTCTATATGTCTCAGCTTTAAAGCCAAATAGTGCAATTTCCAAAGAGAAAGAAAAACGTTTCATGTGCTGTGCATTTTTTTTTTCTTTTCACACTGACGTCATGTTCTGAAAAAGTTACCCAGGCTTTGCCAACTGTATGTTCAGGCAGCGATGCTCTGGTTGTATGGTTAACAATGTGTAAAGTGTAATCAAAGGGGCCAGGCAGGGTTTGTAGACAAAGCTGTGAAACATATGGTTCAACAGCATGGCACATTTCAGTTCCACGGCTCTCCACAACCGTTAGGCTCAAACTGAAACTTCCTGTGCTGTGAATAGTGTTTGCCATTTTTACAAGAGCTGTTGTACCACCTCAATCTGCAGTATCCCATGTGACACTCAGGTGGGCTTGTTTTCCTCTGTGGTGAAGAATGGCAGGATCATGAAATTAGTCACAGAGGGAAGACAAACGAAAGGAAGACAAAAACTGTGTTCAAAGTAATGAACAGGTAAAACCCCACATGCACAGTACAGTCATACTGGATCTAAAAAACAATTTCTGCTTTTTTACCTCTGATACTGTTATATTACAGAATTATTTTTCAGTGTTATTAGCCATTTATATGATAGATAGATAGATAGATAGATAGATAGATAGATAGATATTTTTTCCAGTGGCAAAACTTTTGAAAGGTTGTTGACGGTGAAGGACAAGACCATAAATGACACTGTCAGAGCTATGCCTTAGGACAACAGACATTGGGAAAGGTTGGCAATTGGTTGAGGATTTCTCAATGTCTAACGAAGGCTGTAACAAGCAGATAAGGTTGAAAATACAGAAAAAAACAACCCCTGAACAAGCAAACAAACAAACAAAAAAAAACTGCTGTACCTTCAAATGCAGCTGCCCTTGGGCACCTTTTATTTAGCCAATGCAAAATAAGGGTGCACCTTTGTGGAGACAGTATCTTCTAGAAGACAAAACCATTAGCAAACTTCACCTTGAATCAAAGCACCTCATGAGTCATTAACTGCACATTCACAGAGCCGTGGCCCAGTCTCATCTCCGGAAAGAATGTATTTGAGTTTACTCAGGGGACGCTACTGAAAGTGGCAGCAATGGCCCTTTGGATTCCAGGCATGTTTCAAGGGAAAAAAAATATGGCAGGTTTAACCATTATCTCTCCTATCTCTTCAACCTTTTATTTTCTTATATGCTGATTACAGTTTAGCAGGAAATGAGATGACTGCCATTTATGGGGATTTTTACATATTCCCTGAAAAACTGATCAGCCCACGGCGCTACGGATATGTAAATGAAAAGACAGCTGCATACAAGCAAGTAGGAATCAGTTACTGTACCACTGATAGATTGTGGGGATCAACCCAAAGATGTAGGGATTCACTTGAGGGTGTGAATGAGTTATAATTAATTTAGGCGTGCACTAAAATTAATCCATCAGAGAATGCCAGAAACATTTCTGTGTAGTTTCCTCAACCACCTGCTGGCTGCCTTATGATAGACAAAACCTTTAGTAAACAAGGATCCTGAAATGGCAGAGTGAGGCAAATTGAACATTGCTGTTCACTTTCTGTCTTCTATGCAAAAGAATTAGATCCTAGAATGCAAAACAACGCATATCTGCAGGCAACTCCACTGCTTGAATATCCTGCACATGAGAGCCCATTAAAAGCGGCATGTCTGTTTCATTTCTAAATTGCAGGATTTCGTATTTCAGAGGACTGATCACTGTCAATTAATGCTTTTTCTAACACCTTGTGACCTTTTACGTTGTAGATAAAGTGCAGGGAGACAGGTTGAGAAATGTTCCACTAAAGTAGAATTTGTAGACACATTGTACACAGACATAGAGGTATCTATATATATGATTGGCTGCTGTATCTCAGTGAGGTATGCTACATATTTCCTCTGTGCATTGTGTGCAACACAGCACAAACAAAGAGATTATACATGGCATAAAAATAACTTTATTAATGAAACAGTATGTTTTTCTTACTTTTAGACAAAAGGCACATGACAGCACAATAATATATACTTTATAGATTTGCTTAGCTATATTTATTTTAAAAAAGAGTGGTAAAGGTAGCTTTGTTTCTCCATTTCTTGATAATTCAATTTGTCCTAATGCCAGGAAAGATTGAAAACAAAATATGATCTTGTTACTTTGCAAAAAGGCTTTTGTTTTTTTAATATAGTCTGGCAAAGAGTTGATAAATAAATAGGTGAATCTGACAGCTAGACAGTTTAGTGCATATCAAAAACAAGACAAGGATGATATATTGCAGCTTAATGATGGAAAGGATGAATCATAGCGCTGTTATTTGTACAAACCAGCTGCAGATGCACTTGTTTAAACATGTGCTGCTCTTACCTGCTCAGTCAAAGCAAGCTAATATGAATAAAATACCAAAGTTCATCAGACTGGGTGTAAATGTACCACCAGGTGTGAATTAACAATGGTGACATAATGACATATTTTCCTTTATGGAAGCTGAACACCTTCAGTTGAAATGCTGTTGCAAAGTACAAGATGAATTAGAGTTTAAAAACATCTTAAGAATCATTAAAATGACCGATACTCCATTCACTGGCCATTATTTTAATGACAGACCAAAAAAGGTCCTTGTACGCTACTCCATTACATAGAAAGAGGCATATATGTACAAAGCACACAAACATAATCTCTGTCACTGGGAAGTCAGGACACCAGTCACATTAATTGCTTCCTTGGGGAAATATAAAAAGCAAGGAGCTGCTCTGTAAAATCTAAGACTTTCTAAGACCACCAAATAAGAAAATATATTTAAGGTTGTGTGCAGTCAGTCAATTGAAGCCATTTATACTGCAGACTTGATTTCCTGTGATCTGCTTCAAGCCATACAACTTCTGTTTAGATAATTAAGTTCGATTTCTGTGCAGTTGCAAATAGTGCTCAAAGACGCCTCTGATTAGATCAGTGATTGGTAATGCAGCATGATTAGGCAGTTTGCAGTTTCCTATCAATTATGAAATTTAAACCAACACGCCTTTAAAGACGACAGATGCTCAGTGAATAAAGCCACTCCCACATGCTAACATGAAAGCAAATGCTGTTTATCAAAAAGTGAGGGAATTCTTAAAAGTTTAATGGGTGCCAAAAGTCACATCATGATAATCAAAACATGGCCCTCCTCTCGATGAATGTTAAGCAACTCTGGTCTGAGCTTGTAAACAGCTTAAGTAGTACACTAATGATGCACTTGAGGTAATTAACCTGTTCAATGGCTTCTACGAGCATGAAACGCTAAATGTGTTGTCTCTTTTTTATTTACTTTTTTTTTATTGTGGACAGCATTTAAATGTGCGGGCCTGGCTTATAAGTATGTTTTTTTTATTTTTTTTATTTCAACACTTTTTATTAAAACATTTAAGTTACCAGTTTATTCCAGCGTATACTGGTATATAATGTTTATATTTTTCATTTTTTAAATTCTTTGATGATTGAATTACCATATTTTTTCCAACCCAAGCAATGCAGTTAATTCCTAAGAACATTTCTATGTAAATACATAACAGTAAGGACCTCCTCATGCAGAATATGATAGCAAGGAAATTAAGGTGGGAACAGTCATTTATAAGTGCTTCATTTTATCATAATAAAATAAAAACAAAACTCTTCTAAAATGAGCCTTTTAGTTGTAGGCAGGTCAAAGAGAAAACTGTGCCTCCTTTACAGTTTCTGCAAACTATTTCAAACCTTCAGAAAAGTAATGTAAAACGAGAACAGAGTTAAAAATAACACACGCAATTATGCTCCAACTGTCCTTCACATTTCAAAAACAAACTGTGAAGGACCTGCGCTGCTCATAATGTTGTATAGTGTCTCCACTCAAGTTGTTTTCCCTCTGTACCCCCAATTGGCCCTGGCCAGCTGAACAAACATTTCTGTAAGTGAACAATTATCTGAAGTGAAGCCTAGAAGACAAGGAGCAATCAGGTGATCAGACTCATCTACACTTTGATGTTGTGTGAAGGTCATTCCTTATTCTTTCTCCAGCACTACAGCCAAACACACTGGCTGTAGTAGAAATGTCTGATGGATGATTTGAGCAAGTCAATTGCTTCCCATTGAGCCAACCCAGTAAAAGCCATGCTGGGGACATATTGCAATTCTTGTGAGTGCTTGATGAGTGATGGGCAACCCCCACAAACATCCAGCTGGCCCAGATAACAAGGTTATCTTGGTCACGATCAAACAGTGTTATAGGAATTCAAGGACTGTGACTGAACTTCTGACCTGCTAAAATTATTTCTAGTTATTTGGATAACTATTCTTACCACTTCCCTTAAAAGGTCACCTGAAGGTGAAATGTTAATATAAACAAAACAGGAAGCACATCATTTGAGTCACCTATCGCAACCGGCATTCCTTAAAGGTTTACTGCAAACTAACAAGCACAATTCTCTGTCGTTTAAGAGCGTAGGGCAGATGGACCTCAAACTGATATTATATACACTTTAGAGAAAAATGTATCTTTTCCTTGTCAGCCTCTCTCTACAAGACAAATCTAAAAGACATTTGTTTTCTTCTTTCATTTTAGAACAAATAAGCTTTTATTGCACTTGCAGTAATAGAAATACTGAGTTAACTCAAGTAATATTATGGTCACTTCAGTGTAGTTTCCTCTGCTCAGCCAAGCAAGCAGTGAAACAGGCACTTGTACACACTGATGGAAGAAACAGAGCAACCACATGTAAGAGCAAAGATGAATAATAATTATGATTAGATAAATAAAATTAGGGAATCAGGTAATTAAATGAAGAACCCCTAGAATGGAGATTTAATTGGAGGGGGTCTAACTAACAGTGCAGTCGCTTTAAGGTATTGCATTTGCTTAATCGAAGCGAATCATCAGATAAACAACTATGAAATACACATATATATAAAAACATTAATGTTCTTTATGTTTTCTTAAAGTTACGATTTTCAACACCACTGCATTTACGTAACAATTGTGGTTACTTTATTTTGCATGGACAATTTACAGTGAATTTAAATACACCCGTATGTAGCTCTACCTTATTGAGCTACTAGATGCCATAAAAGCGTCATTAAAAATTAATGTATCAGTAGTTCTCATTTAGCTGGGTGCTGCTAATTTACTTAAGTAAAGGATCTGAACATTCACCTCTCGAGTGTTTTCCTGCAGATATACTATGAGAGATACACTGTGGCTTCCAAATTTAATTCTCATTCATAATGAAGAATAATTTCACAAAGTGATTGCAAGTGACAATTTCCACTTCCTGCCATAACAGGCTCTTGACTCAGTGTGCAGCTGTTGTAACAGAAGGCTTTTTATCTCAAAACAATCCCAGCATCTGTTTTTCTATTAAAATTCTGTATTCTTGCCTTTTCAAAGGTGGTAGAAAAAGAAAACTTGAACTTCTTTCTTTTTATTTTCAGGACATTTAACAGACACTTAACAAAGTACTATCTAAAAAAAAAAAAAACATTGTTTAAGAGAAGCTGAGGTATTCACAAACCATCAGTCCCTAACTTTAGTTCCAAGGGACCAGTTAGTTTTCAGTATCACAAAGGATCTACAAAGATTAACTGCACCAAATGATAAGATGGCTGCTTTAAAGACCAGCTGGGAAGAGCAGGTTTTAAATAAAAGGGCCACTGACTCATCAATAATTTCATCAACCATATGTCTAGCTTTTGCAATCTGTGAGTGACCTTGTTGGCTGTAATGTAGAGATCAAAGGTCAGTTCATGAGAAAAATAATTAAGAAAAATGTCTTTGATAGCTACTGATATGCAAAGTGTGCAATATCCCAGATTTCCTCAGATACAGCTACACCTATCTGTACTTAAACACCTTTAAGCACTTTTGTCTTGTGCATACCATTCATGCTGCAGGCTTGGAAATAGTTTTGCTCACCTGAGCATGCCCTGTCATGATTCAAGAGTGTGATATGTTCCAAACAAGCTGTGCAATGTCACGGATCGCTTGGCTCCCTATTAGATCATACAGTAATTCTTGACAGTCTTGAATAGAGTTAGTTCATTTTTAAACTGTAATCCTGTATAAATCTACAGATTGTCACAGAGAAAGTGAAGATAGGACACCGTTACCATAGAAACTGATTCCAAACTTGGAGCAAACATACTAGCATCTACTTATAAAAATGTGCCAGTATTCACACCATTAGCAGGCCACAGTGTACCATAACACTCATACTGGAGAGCATCGCCGCATACTTGACTTACTGTTCATTGACACTATCATAAGGCTTTAATGTAATGCAAATTATTCAAAGAGCCTGATTTCTACACAGTCATCTCAGTGAAGTCTTGAATAGGCCTTGGTGTAAGTGCTCTAAACAATGACTTCCATAAAGGACCTCAAAACATCTAACATTTTAAATTAATTAAGGCTCATACAGTAAAGAATTCCATTTAATCACTTATGTTGTTATCTTTATGGCTAATCAAACAATGCAGTTGCTATGCTTTACAGAGTAGGTTGATTGCAAAGCAACAAATAAAGGCAGAACAGTGGGCTAACTGAACCAAGCCACATCAACGGACCAAAAAAAAAAAAAAAGAAAAAGAATCTCTATATTCAGTGTGCCCAGAGCAATGAAGTCAGTGTTGTACTGTGCCAAGATTTTAGAGTGCTGTTACCAAATACTACAGATCATGATTCAGATAGGATGCAAGATCTTTCTTGGCAGCTTCCTTGCTGCTTACAGCAGCAAATCAGAAACATATCAATATTTACCTGGATAACTGCCATGCTCAGAACTTAATTCTCTGAACAACAGCCAGATGAACAACATCTTGTGAATATAAGTTATTTCTCTCAACAGCTATGAAATCACAGACAAATACCTTGGTAGCATGAACATTTTTGCAAACATACTTTTTTAATGATTATTATCTAGGTCGACAGCTGGCAAGAAAAGTGGTCCATCCCCAGCTGCAGAGCATCAATCTGACGCTCCACCTGTTGTCTTCTCACTCACGCCCTCCATTGCTCATTAAACAGTGCTGCCTTTCAGGCCGAATCAGCTCAGACTGGTGATCACCCACTGTGAGACTAGAACACAGAGAGAGAAAGGATCTGGGTGCCAGATTGTCAGACCTGTGAGGTGTTATTCCTCAAATAAATATGGAGATTATGTGTAAAGCCTGTGTGCCAATTATGCTTTCCAACTTCTTTAGCAAGATCATTTGGAATCTGTGTAAAGTTATGCACAATGATTAAAATGCACAGTTAGGGTCTATAGAGCATGACTGCAGGACATGGTGTTAAAATGAGCCTTTAGTCAACAGCAGGTGACATTAACAGACTGTGTTTCTGTACAGCTTCTGTTGGTGTCTCAACAAGCCAATTCACTGGGGCAGTGAGTGTTTTGTATGACTGTCCTTTGTAGTAGGCTTGCATAATGTGAGCAGGGCTTCACCATTAAGGTGCTTCTCCATATGCAAACTTTAAAAAGATCCGGATTGAGCCCAAGCTCTGGGTTTAGGTCAGTCTGTCGACGTGGATCACGTGAAGGAGCTGGGCAGTCAACTTAACTGACCCTGCAAAATCTTTTCCTGTGTGGTAGGACACTGAACAATCAAGGGATTTTACCACATATTTGGGCATTGCTTATTCAAAAGTGTGTCATGTTTTTCTACCATTGCAGCCCTGAGACATGGTTAGTGGCGTGCCTAGGGTTAGCTTTCCAAAAATGTATAACTGACATATTTACCAAAGTCACAAAAATTGTATTTAAGTTTAAGTTCTGTTCTCCATGTTCATATGTGGACTCAAAAACCCGATTAAATATGAATGAAGAACTGTTATCATATATGTGATTTTTAAAAATTAAATAGCACTAACAATTTCAACCAACTGGACTTTCAATCGGTATCTTTTGATTGTTCTCATTTTAAAAAGTGACTTTATTGAATGTTTAGACTAGCCATTAACAAACAATCTTTTAACTTGTGCTAAGTTGGCTGGAGATAAAAATAGACCAGATTCTGTTCTGAAAAATACAGCTAATGCAGATGTGCTTTAACACTGCATTCTTCCCTGTGGCCAGCAGGGGGAGACTGTAGTTGTAAAAAGAAATATAAATACTATGGAAAAATTACCTTTTGGTCACTTGACTTAAAACCTTAGTATACCTTCCTGATGAATTTGTAACCTCAATTGTTAGTTCAATGCCTTAACCAACAGAATATGATGTTACTTTTTTAAAAAGACCTAATTTGGTGTAAATTGCAATCAGTCAGGTTTTTCAGTCAGTTTAACGCTCAGTTGTGACATCTAGCTTCAAGAAAAAGAGGAATAAGAGTGCAATGGGCAAAATGCTGAAGTCAAGGCTTCGAGCAGGACTTCAACATGACTGATATGCCACCCATGACATACCAGTGGTGACTTCAAGATTGCTGTCTATTTCTTACAGTCTATAGTTAAGTGACACTTTAAATAAGAAATCCACTTATCAGCCCAGAGCTTAGACAACATGAGTAGTGGATTCAGATCCACAGTCAAGTCTTTGCACACATCTGCCAAATGCATTTATAGCTGGTAAAATTCAGCAATGCTGATCAAAAAACTCAAGCACGCACTGTTGAATACAAATTATTATCATCAGCCATCTTTTTGCTCGGTAATTTGCAGCAGATAAATAATAACAGTGGCGTTTGGTGGGTAGCAATTTCAGTAAAGTGATTTCTGCCTTTCCCTAAGATGTTTTCTATTTAAGAATGTTTTCAGCTGACAGACTGAACAAAAAGACCATTTGTGTGTTGTAGAAGCACAGCAGAGAGTGTCGAGACAGTTTAAAGCTTCAACACAACATTTCTACAATTTTGTTTTCAATTTAAAATTAAACTTCACTGCTGCATTGATATGGCGATAACATAGAATGAGCATAAAAAAATGGTGATTTAAATAATTCAAGTTTTTTTGTTGTATTAGACCGAGAGAAAACAGGTATGCTGGGGGGAGAAAGCACTGGGAAGAAACTCCCAAAAATACATCAAATTTGACAACTTTATTAAAACTTGTTAATACTACACATATTAATACATAGATAAGATATGTTCTTCCACACTTTGGGATTTTATTTTGGTAATACTTGCTGGATAAAACTATGACCTCCTTTTGTTCTTCTTTAAAAACTCCGTCAGTGTGCTTAGGATTGTTATTATGTTGGACTATTCCTCTACTGCAGAGCTTGTGGGGCCTCATCTTGTCATTCAGTAGTTTGGTATATCCACAAGCCTTCATGCCATCTACAGTATAAATATAATCTCCTCAGCGCCTTTTGTTCCTTTGCAGTTCATAATCATCCCACTCCCTCCTCTGTCTGCTTCACTGTCCTGGCTAGGTTCATGTCAGCAACTCCAGACTCTATTTAAGCAGAACAAATTGATCCAGATCTTATCTGAACAACGAGTATACCCAATATTCAACTGGCTTTATTATTTAATTATTTTTTGGATTTTGTCCACAAAGGCAAACTTTATACAATGTCAGTTCACCAATTGTCCATTCATTGAGCAAGAGGAGCATTGTCCATTGCTTTAATTTAGGAGGCAGTCATTGTCTCTGGGATTAGAGGTATGACTCATTCCATACCTCTTGATTACTGGTGAAACTTGCAGATCTTTCAATTCCTTCTCCACTTCTTTTTCCACGTGTAGCCTTAATATAGAAAGACACAGCCTATAAGCCCAAAAGTGAAAAACCTACCTTATGTGGACAAAACTTTCTGAAGAGAGCGTAAATATTAGATAGAAACATAGAAAAAAAGTGCTTGTCTGAATCTGTGTATGAATGGGTGAATGAGACATGTTGTGTAAAGCGCTTTACAAAATTTGAGCGTGATACTGTAATAGGATGCCGCTGAAATTTCTTCCCTTCCAAAAGGAATTGGAAGCAATATGATTAAGATTTGGCAATATTTAGGAAAGACACCAACTCAGTTCAGTACAATTCAGTTCCATTTATATAACATCACAGCAACAGTCCCCTCCAGGCACTTTATACTATGAGGTAAAGACCCTACAAATAATTAAACTCACCGTGTAAAGAGTGGGGGTCACTGAGCGCTGGATGCACTGTATATGAAAGGCAGCAATGGTCTACTGACTCAACAACGAGTTCCAAACCTCCTCCGGCATTAACAGCACAGAAACTGTGTGCTGGAGGCTTCATGGCAGAGCATGCCCTGTAGTTGTAATGTGTAGTGGCCCAGTACTTTTTGTCACTATAGTATACATAGTGTTCACAGGTCATTTCATAATTGTACATTACATTTGGTTCAGTGATCACAGGTTTTCTAATCTGCATGTTAGTGGTTGGGGTTAAGAGTGAGGGGTGAGGGAGTGTGCTGGAGGGCAGTTTTCATTTGAAAATGTTTTTATTACCAAGAGGAAATATTGTGCATGTCAACTTTACAAAGGTAATGCAATTCTGAATTATGTGAAATTTAAGCGATATTGTACCAGGGCGTGCACTTCTGTTGTATAATGATTCCCAGATAGCCAATTGAGCTTTAGCTGAATTTTAAAACATGACAATATAGTCCAAAAGTATACAATTCAATTATATCAAATATATATCTCCCTGCTCCATGAAGTCACCACTCTTCAATATCCCCAGAGTGCTGGATGAACTTCAAAAATCAGTCTGAGAACAAAATCTTTCTAGAGTATTCTGTGTGTTTTATTCGAGGACAGGGCTTCCCTTGAGGGTCAGAGTGCCTATTAGCCCTGGGGGTGTGCCTGAACAGACTTCAATCCTATCTGCTGTGGGCACAGTCCCTCTGTCAACTCGTCAGTGTTGTACCTCGAGTGTCTCCTCCAGGGAAGTTTTCAAAGAGGTACATCTGTTATGTCACAGTAATGTCAGTGATAACATGATGATCAGCTTGTAAGTGTTTCTTTTCTTTTTTTATCTTTGCAAATTATCAAAAGGATTTTGTCAGTTCATTTAGATCTACTACATCAAACAGGCCAACTATAATAACCAGTGTAACTGCAACAATGATCAGAGGTCTTAATTTAAATCAATAACAAAATCAACTTTTCAAAATTGTTCACGCATATTTGTAATAACACCATTCATTCTGTGATAAATATACTCCTGGAAGTGTGTGTGAGACAACCCCCAAATTAGCATGTAATGCAAAAATTAGGTTTATTATAATTACATTAATCAGAGCATAAAAGAGGCTGAAATTTTAATTAATTTTAGCCTCGTTTGATAGTCTGTTAAGATATGAGCCAGATTTTAAAAAAAAAAGTAATCCATTTTGACCAGCGTATAAACTCACATCAGAGGAAGCAGATATGTCCATGAGGAAAAAGTACACACTGTAGTGAGCTCTGTACCTTCTTATTAAGGTTCAGGCTGACGAACTATATCTTTTTCGGTCTAATCTGATTTACACAGCTAAATGCTTATGTCTACAGTAGTGTCACTGTACTTTTAATTAAAAATGCCACATCTTTTATTTTCTATAATTCTTGCTGTTGAAGGATTTTCTGTATTCCCTGTTCGCCATGACCTGATTACAAAGATACACGCTGCATCTGATTCTGACTGGAGACACTGAGCATAGCAACCTAGATAACAGGTGAAGCAATCACTTCACACTGGCTTGTAATTATCAGAAAAATGTAAATAATCACTTTAATTTACACAGTTATTGCCTAATTAAGATTCTAATACCTTCTTAAGATATTACATAAGCAACAGTGCAATAATGAGAGCTATATACAATGTGTGCACCCCATAGCGAATAGGCCTACGTTGCAGAACAAAGTTCAAAGCATACTCATCTCTTTCCACATTAATTACCGCTCTGCATGTGAAATTAGCTTGAGGGAGTCGTGATGCATAGATCTTTTATGTGGACAATGTTCAAAGCAGGGACGATGCAGCTTCTATACAAAGATCGTAGCATGTACTCATAGTTTAAAAATTAAATAAAATTTGCCTGCATGTACGTCAAAGCTTTTACAGTTTTTGTGGCTGAATGCATCGGTGACTGGAGGCCAAGAAACAGGAGCTGGGTTCTGCAGGCGATCTTGGCTGACGTCCCTGCAGCTCGGACTGCAGCCAGCGTTTCAACTCAGGCAGAACCACAAAAGGATGAAGGAACCCCTCATAAAAGAGCCCCATTTTGAACTTTCTGTTTTATTGATCGAGTGTGTTTTCTAAGTTTCCTGTGAAAATGAACTCCCTGACACTAAGTGACTTTGACCTTTTTGTCCCATCTTTCATTAGAAGCTTTTATTTGTTTGTTTTGGTGTTTCTTTTCTTTTCCTAAGGTGCACAAAAGTTTTATCAGAAGTCTATTATAAATTATAACGGATGACAGAGAGTCTAAAAACACAGCAAGCTTAGTTATCTATTGTTTTTATTATCTCTATCAGATATATCAGATATATATACATACATATCTCAGAAGAATTTTTAGTTCTCTTTTGTTGCTTTCTATTTTTCTATATAAAGCCTGCTGTCTGGTTCTGCTGTAACCTGAACTGCCCTGTCATGATTCATTTGCATTTATATGCATCTTACTGTATCCAGTAATTACTCTGTGTCAGGATGTAGATTTACATTTTGTAACTGCCACAGTACATATGAATGAGCTTGACTGCTTATATTAAGATAGACAGCCAGCAATGGATGATATACAGTATTCAGGATGCAGAAAAAACTGTAAAATATGTTCATAAGATAGATTTAACACCTGGATTTTTGCTTTTTCTGCTTTAAAATGAAAAGAGGGATTGCACTATCTGACTGTAAATTATATGCTTTGTTTTTGTGAATAAGTACACATTGTAGTCTGTCGTAATGTTTATTTTTTCATGAGACTTGGAATTTATGCTCATAGTAAAATACAGTATATGCAGCATATTTTATGCTTGGCTCGCACTGTCAGCTCGGTGTTTTGAGTGAATGTCACTGTGCTTGTGTGTGACCCACATTCAAAACAAGACATTGTAGTTTCAGGATTATTCGGTGCCTCAAAGGAAACATTAAAGACTTTGCGAGTACACATTCACAAATATCGTAAAGTCTGCACATTTTCTTTCATCTTCTTTTGCTACTTTAGTGGCCGGGCTTTTGATGACCGCCAGCCGTGTTGGTTTTAGCAATAGACAAGGATGAGAAAACAGGCTCTTGTGCAATTACATAACAAGTCCTCTCGCAAAACTGGAGAGATGCCAATGGCAGCTTTGAGGGACCAGTTAGACATGAGTTCTCTTCTCTTTTTAATGTGCTCTGGATACAAAGCCATGTGTTATCACACTTCCCCTGCTAGCCTACATACACCCTCCTCCGTTTTTTGGCCTCTGGATTTGGTCTTTATATCCTGCAGTATCTGAGATTTTTCAAAACAACAACATTAGTTTAAATGGGTAAGTGGGAGGATTGCTCACCTTTGTATGCTGTTTTTATTGACTCAGACAGTTGAAAAGCACAGAGTGAGAAACTTGGGAGAGGAAGCAAGTGTCACATTATGTATTAGGCAGTTTATGTTGGGAGACTCATTAATACTATGGCAGCATAATATTGTATTGCACTGCTAAATTGGGCAAGATGATAATGCAGAAAGCACCAGATCAGACCAGAACAACGTTTATCAAAGCCAATTAGAAAAGCACAGCAGCTTTCAGATATTCATGTGAATGAATCGGAAAACAATTATATTATCCATCCGTTTTCTTCTGCTTATTCAATTCAGGGTTGAGGGGGCTAATTGAGAATCTCAGTTAACTTAAAATGCATGTCTCTGAAGTGTGGAAGGAAGCTGTGGTATCCAGAGGAAACCCATGAAGCATCCAATCTCCACACACATGAACCCATGACCTTCTTGCTGTGAGGGGACAGTGAGGTGAAAGTGTTGACCACTCCACCTTGCTACCCACAAAAATGATATCAATGTTACCTTAGTAACCTTACATGGTTGGCTGTGATCTTTGTGGAATTTTGCATGTTCTTCTTGTGCCCACTTGCTTTTCCTTCTGCTTGTCTTCCACCGACAGTCCAAAGCAACGCATGTCAGGCTGACTAAAATGCATGTCCCTACCCTGACCGCCCACAACACTGAATTGGATAAGCAGTTAAGAAAATGGAAAGATGAATGAATCAGTCAAGATGCCTTAATTATGATAATTCATTTTCTTTCTTTTTTTTTTCTTGCATGACATACACTTGTGATGAATGAGGCTTTTCTGATACAAATTAAATAAGAATTAATCAGATTATGCAAACTCCAAAAAACCAATTTACTTACATGGGGGTAAATGCTGACTCATAGTAGTCTATATATTTAAAAAGAAAAACAACCAAGTATTAACAGAAAACACTTTAATTTGCCAATTTGTCAAAATGTAACATAAACCAATCAATCAATCAATCAATCAAAATAAATATATACACAATATTGCACAAAAGACTTGAGTTTGAAAGAAAATATGCTGCCCATCTTAATTGTTCAGCACCACCTGGACTCTCTTCAGTAATAGTCCTCCAGGCTTCTTGAAGATGCGTTGATGGTGTTTTTTAGTCCAGATCTTGTCTGATTAGGCATACCTCAGCTTTTCTTCCTGTTTCCCATTCTTAAGAATGGCTTCTTGCCAGTGACCCTGAGAAACTGTGTTATCTGCGGTAGTTTTAATAGATTCAACTAAAGAAGGAGAAACAAATTTTTCAGAGTAACAAAGGGCCTAAAGTTAGAATTTAAAATTGGCTCTTTCTTTGCTGGTTAAGTGTAGACATAACACTAGTTCATTCCTTGAGAAAAGATGCCTTTGGCAAGAAAAAGGGTAACTGGACTGAAAATGGACAATGACCAGAGAAAAACTTTTAAATGCTATTAGCCTGAGGAACTATTGTTCAAGATCACTTTAAAAATTACAAGATGGCCTGACTCCTGGGAAACAAAATACAAAGAAATGAGGGATAGCTCAAGACTTTATTTGCCAATTGGCCAATACTGATTCATCCATCACATTCATTCATCCATTCATCTTTGCTGTTGTACGCTCAGCCACCTCCTCCAGTTCTTCTGGGGAGAACACAAAGGTGTTGACAGTCCTTAAGGAGACATAATGTCTTCAGTATGTCCTGGATCTGCCTCGGGGCCTCCTCCTGGCAAGACACCTCACCTGGGAGGTGTCCGGGAGCTACCTAGGCAGATTCTCCAACAATCTCAACTGGTTCCTTCAGTGTGGGGGAGTAGGGGCTCTTCTTTGAGGGCTCCCCAATGACCCCTTTCAGAAAACACATTTCAGAAGAAGGTAATTTCTGCTGCTTAAAACTTGATCTCTGATTTTAAATTCCAAAAGACTTCATTGTGTATTCACCTCCCAAAATCTTAGCATTTCAGTACATTTTATTGTGAAAAAAATATATATATATTGCATAGTTTATGACATATCTGGACAGGAATTGTTGGTGACACTTCAGAGAAGAGAGGAACCGGACACCTGTGCTTGGCAAAAATCCAGAATCCAAAACTTTAATATCAATTTGGAGGTCTTAAAATTGGGGGCATTCAGCAAGGTAAACAAAATAAAGAAGGAACAGCAAAAATGCAAAGTCCAAAAACAGTTTGAAAAGCCAAAAGTATAGGTAGAACCTTACTTCATTAAACAGGATCACACAAGAGCAAAAGATCCAGGAAATGGCCACAAAGGTCATACAAAAAGAAAACAAACCTAGAAATGGCTGTAAAGCTCGACTGCAGCAACTAACAAGACAATCCAGCTCCTGAATGAGGAGCAGCAGGGGGTTATATAGAGAGAGGAGACTGACTGAGTGATTGAATTCAGGTAGCGCACAAAAATGGAGAAAAAATAAGCAAAGCCAGGAATTAAAATGAACCAGGATGCATTACAGTGGTTATTTTAAACATACAGTGGTTATTTTAAACATAAAGCAAACACATAAAGTAACACATAAGTGAATAACAAAACCACGACAAGGAACACCACTAAAAGTCTATATGAAAAAAGAACGACTATCATGATACCACAATAATATGCAGATCTACTAAAAGTTTCTTCTTTTTTTCATCAGTAATTTGATTTGAGACCAATCCTGTTGTCACTAATAGATGGACAAATAACTACCGTGAATTTGACGTTTTGCTTTTTGGTCACATTCATCATCATTAGGTGCCCTGCTAAATTAGGTTTTAACTCTTCTAAAATATCTGTTTATCTGGACATGTATTAGAACTGCCAAGCACTTTGATTGCTTATAGTGTTACAACCAAGGCCACACAAATGCCCTGCCAGTCGTGGAAGCTGTGAGCTCTCCCATGCACTGCTCTGAATTACCTGTCAGCATCGATTACAGAGAGTCTGTGTGGATGGGATCTTGGATTTTCTCTCCCTCAGAATTAAGATAAGCTCCTGCCTGCCTGTTTGAGATGCCCCTTGTTGACCCACCTGTTGAGTGTGATGTGAGATGTGTGTTCCGCCACCGTGGCCATATTATCCTCCAGCCCCACACACATGCACTCACACCAGGCTGGCAGCACTCCCTGTCCTCATCTGTTCATTTCTCCCTATCGCCTATGTTGCTTGTCTCTCCTCTAACCTTTGTTTTCAGTCCTTGTTTTTGTTCTCTCTTCTCTAACCTCTCTTGCTAAGCTATCTGTCTGCTTTTATTCAACCTCATCTCTCTCGCCACACCTCGTTGACAGCAAATTCCAAAGAGAATGCCTCATTTCTGCTGTTATCCAAGCAGAAAAGTGGCATTCTGTTCATTTGCTTTGGGAAATAGGAAATACATAAATTTAAATAGGCCATTTCCCAATAGTTAGAGTGCACAATACCATCTACTATGTATTAAGAATGCAAGAAATGCCTTGATGTTTAAAGTCATACTCTAGGTTTGCCTTTAATGCATAAAATTATCTTTTGCTGACATTAAGTGCAAGGTTAGAATAATAGACTGTACACAAAAGATGGCACTGTGAATGAGAACAGTGCCTTAAATCTGCACCAGATGGGGGCAACACCCTTGATTTTAAATAGAGATCAAAATAGAACTTAATAGGAAAATAACACTTCTAATATAAAACCTCAGTAAACATTTTGTGATGAGTTTATGGTCCCAGTCATTAGTCTTGGTCTTATTGAATACATCAAGATGTGAATTTTTTAAATTATGGTCACATATAGAGAAAAAAAAAGACGAAGAAGGGCATGTTTAAGTCTATATAATAAACATGCTCAAAATCAGAGAAGTTGAAATATGATAAAGTACAACACAGAGGCCTTTGAAAACAGTAGTAGGGCAAATGTGTGCATTTATTACAAAAGCATAACCTTCCTGGCATATGTTCACCACAGTTTCACCTGCAGTAGAACTTGGAATCAAAACCACAAATTGGAATAGCAACAGATGCATGCCCGAAATCAAATTTTGTTTGCCAATTTTTTGAAAATATTTGAGAAAGTCCCCATCACATTACTTCCTCTTTTGCTCCTTACAGAGAAGATAATTGCTTTGGCACTGTTAGGCCTTACCAGAGGTAAATAACAATGCTAACAGTGGTTGCAACAAGTCTGCACTAAACTTTGTTAAAACATTTTAAACAATAATAAATAAAATTTAAAAAATGAATAAAAAATGAAAATAATTTTTGTACTGCAAATGTGTTTTCAATTAATACATGCATAATATAGTTCTTATTCAGTAAGATTTCAGCTTAGAGCTGGCAAATATTTTTAGAGGACTTTGATCTGCTGATGTTTTGTTTCATTATCAGGAGAAAAAGAGAAAGATTTAATGTCTCTATGTTTAATATACAAAAGAAAGTGACGGGCAGATAAGGTAATACTAGCAGTGAAGAGAAGATTTCTATTCTTAGCACAAGGATTGATTATTTTACTGTTAAAGGATGTAAAGCTCCTTGGGGTCAAGTTCGGACAAACTATTTATGAGTCATCAAAGTGTATTTCCTATTCATTATCAATGACAGCGCTCTAGGCTGTGCATCAATATGACACAGCAGATAAGTATTGCTTCTCTGGCTTTGAGAGTGACTTTTTCATTATCATGGATTCTGATTATTGTTTCTGAAACCCTATGAAAATGATATGTGACTTTGCAGTGTTCTAAAACCATCACAAAAGGCTTCATCAGGGGAGAGAAGCCAGCCCTTAAACGAACGCCTTCCATAATTTGCTAGCTTCAAGCCTAATGTTAGGTTGATGAGAGTCTCTTGGAAGGGAGTCTGAAATCTAATATAATTTCAGAAGAGGGCTGATTATACTCTAAATGGTGTGCAGATTTTCAATATGTTGGATTAAGTAGATACCAGGAAAAAGTAATTTTAGGTTTCTTCAGATGGATTTCAATTTTACAAATACTAATAGGACTTTTCACTGCCAGGAGAAATAAGCAGTGACATTGTGTGGTTTCTAAAACTAAAAATACAATATCAGTAGGAACCTGCTAGGTTCCAGTGCTGTTGAATAAATCATATTTTATTATCATTACTGTATGCAACGTATAGTCATAATGAGAATATAAACATTTAAGCTATCTCAACAATGGTATGCGGACATCAAGTGATTCCAATTTTTTATTAAGTGTGCCAATACTCTTTACAATTTTTTTGAGCACTTAGGAGTCAACCTACCTCGGAGCCAATTTGCATGTCATGTTATTGTTGCAGAATTTCCCTTTGATTTCCAGACTTCAACAAAATCATGAAAACAGTATGTTTATGATGTTTATAATATGTGGATGAACTTAAACATGGAAAATAATTCAAACCTGACTCAGTTTTGGCCCAAACTTAAAAGAAAAAAAGACTTCACCCATCAAATATAATAGGAAAAAATCTCCCTGTTTGTTATTATTAGTATATGATTTAGACTTCCGAATGTCGTGATGTTATTGAAATCAAAACAGGCTATAAGTGATGTGTTGGTCTTTTTATTACAACATTTTGATCTTTTCTCAAATCATGTTTTTAAATGTGACTCATTTCCTGCTTTTATCAACTTTCCTCAAACACGGCAGGGTAATTGTGTGCACATCGTGCCATTTTGTTATTGTACTTACAGTAGCTAATCCCTTAGCTAATCCCATCGACTTCACTACAGCCTCAACCTCCACGGTTGAGCTTTCCTGGACAGCTGTCATCTCCTTTTATTTAACTGTCAAACTGTTCAGACAAATGAGAGTTTATCAGCAAAGTATGACCTGTTCAGTAACTTTTTTTATTAGATGCGGACGGCTGACTAACTGTTCTTTTATGAAGACGTGAAGACTTGTGAGGTGCGAAAATAACAACCTTGTAATTGGATTCATTGGGAGATGATCATTGTCCCCATTAGTACCATATGTGTACAGTGATGTAGGCTTAATCTTTCATTGCCTTTCATTGCCTCCTCCTCTCCCCTTGGAAATGAACAATTATCTTCTGTAAATTGATTTCTACCACACATCGAATTGCTCATCAAAGACATGCACATAAAAAAACCCACTCTGTCCAGCATCCCTTTTCTCTCACTTTGTGGTCATGCTGCACACCTGCAAGCACACTACACTTTATATTTTCCTTAGTGCAAAAACACATCTAGGTCATGAGAAAATTCAAAACATATGATTCGTTTTATGTTTGCTTGCCTCTAATCCCCTTAATAATATTTGTCATGCTCGGTGTGCGCTCGCCATTTTTGAACTTAAGTGGGCTCAAGTGCTACTGGTGGAGAAGAACTCAGTAGCTGTGGTTATCAGCTGATAGTCAACACCACCTTGGGCATATCCTATCCTGAGGTTGACATCATTGCTTTGTTGAGCTCACCGATCTAATGCGTCTAAGTTGTCCAGAATATGAGCCAACTGTACAGAGAGGATTTAATATCACAGATCCTATAAAAAATACATCACCTAAATGCTCAACTTGTTTGTTTGGGGGGGGGGGGTTGTGCATGTATCTGTAGTCTCTGATAGTCAGAGATAACAGTCAGAATAAGAAGTTATTAAGAATAAGAAGAGTTATTTCATAAAATTAATGCCATTCAAGGTCAGGTACAGCTGATTAACTAAGCACAAAAACAGAAGAACTGTTACCATTAAAAGACCATTGTGTTTCGTGTATAAAAATACTTCAATTTTTACAGTCTATGTGACTATATACTGGCCAGGCACTGTCTGCACCGAGGGCTTGGCCAACAGTCAATTAGCCAAACTGCAAGTTAATGTTTTTTCTTGTCTTAAGAAGTAAGATTTTTAAAAAATGATGCAAAGAAAAAACAATTTTCCCTTTTTTGTCTCTGAATAATAGAAATGCATTTCTTTGATGTTAGTTACAAAGCAAAACAAACACTTAAATTCTGTAGTAAATATCCCCGTGTCTTATTGGCTTGTGTAGAGGATTAGAGCAAAAAGCCAGAACAAAGCAGGGCTCAATCTCTGCATTGTTTTTTCATGATCTAGAACAGCTTGGGATTTCTTTACATGCAGAATGTTCACAAACATTGTCCAAACTTGGAAAGAAACCCAAGCATTATAATAAAGTACTACTACACTGGTTGCAGAGCCCCCATGGAGCGCAGTATAACACCTTTATATGCTGAGCTGGAGGCTGGAGGTATCGTGTAGGTGCATAAGCTTACCAGGTGTTGTTTAAGATGCAGTTTAGACCTCAGTCTCCTCTCTGCTGCTGCCTTCAGGCTGTCCAACTTCAAATCTACAACACAGCCACTCTGTCTCTCTCTTCATTTATCCTGCCTGCCTCCACAATATCCACCACAGAGAGAGGAGCACTGACTGAGCCTGTTGAGAGGAAAAGGTTCCCTCATTTTTGTACGACTTCCACCTCCTCACAGTGAGTGATTTCTGTGTTTGCAACTTCTGTTGAGCAGCCTATTTCTTTTTTTTTTCCTGGTTTATGTAGTGCACATTTTGAATTTTGCTCAGAAATGGCTAAATGTCTGAACTTGTTTAGGGAGGTAGAGCAAGTTGATAATGAATAAGCAACAGAGACTTACAACTAAGGATCACTGCAAATAAATAAATAACTAGATGAAATGCAATTAAAAAATAGTGTTTGTATTTTTGGTTTTAATCTTTAAAGCTGGGTTGGGGAACTCCAAGCCTCAAGGGCCATTGTACTGCAGGTTTTAGATATCACCCCGGGTCAACACACCTGAATCAAATGATTAGTTTAATACCAGGCCTCTGGAGAACTTCAAGACATGTTTAAATCTGCTGTGTTGAATTTAAACGGCTAAGGAAGGAAGGAAGGAAAAATGGGTTTAGTGGGATTTCACTAAACCAACTCATCTTTATGAGATATGTAATTTTATTTTTAAGCTTATTCTGTAAAATGCATTTGTATGAAAAATTCTCATGCAACAGATCTGAAACCCATTAAGCTTAAGAATCTTTCTTCAATAATACTTTTTGCTCTTGTTTAAAGTGACTTAAATGAGGCAAAGTTAAATACAGCAGCTTTCCCAGCAGTTTTCTAAAGAAACACAACCATGTGCCCTGTATTCAAACACACTATAGTATTCTTGTTGAATGGCAAGCTACCTAAAAACTGGTGTGGTGAGGAAAAACAAAAGAAGGATTTTTGTTGGGCTGCTGTGGCTCAGGAGGAAAAGCGGATCATCTACTAACCAGAAGGTCATTGGTTTGATCCCCAGCTCCTCCCATATGCATGTCAAAGTGTCTTTGGGAAAAGTCCTGAACCCTGAGTCACCCCCAGTGCATCCACTGGAGTCTGAGTGTGTGAATGGTAGGTAAAAACTGCTGTGGTACTGAAAACGATTTATGGGTTAATGAGGCTTGTATTTGAGTGCTCAGAGTAACATTATATAAGTACACTACCAGTCCATTTGCCATTTTCTTCTTATACGTAACTATGCTATAGTTTTACTGGTCCGGCCCACTTTAAAGCTAGTTGAGCCGTACAATATGCAGCACTGTTTTAGCTCTCTGAAGCAGAAACACGATGTCACTGACAGCTTCAGCCACTGCGAGCGATATTCCAAAAATGTATTTGCATAACAATTTCAGCTATCATGTTACTGAACCATTCAAAGTCTGTTCTCTTGTTCAGAAGAGTGTAATTTTCAGTACATAGCAAAAAATGTTATCATCTAATTTTAAAAGTGGATTCACTTTTCTTTGTACTACATGGCCAGATAATCTTTAGAACTAAATCTGTTTGGCTTAGTGACACTTGTAAGAGTCTTTCATAGTTATTATTCATGCTATGTGAGTCTTACACTGAGCAGCACTGCTGTTCTGAATCTCTGAGGGAACATATGCCCTTTCATTTGTTGATTTGTGATTTTACAAGGCTTTCAACTTGCATATGTTGAGCCACAACCTATATACTGAGAAAACACGCTTGTCCTCTGATGCTTGTTTGGGTCCACGGCAGCCTACAGAGTTGACAAGCACCTGAGAGATGTGCTGCACCTTCCTGAGCACTGAGGCATGACTCAATCACAACTCTAAGCACAGGACATCCCTACATGTCCTATCACCCCTCAGCTCCTTCTATGTAGAGTGATGTATTTGTGTCAGTTGATAAAGGAAAAGTCAAGTGACATACACCAATCATTTGCTTCCTCACATGTCGGCAGCTCAGTGGCTTAATGTAAAAAGAAAGATAGAAAGGACGAAAGTGTAGCTCAGTTTTCTTGGAAAAGAAGGCCTCTTCCTACAGATCAGCTGTTAAACTCACTGAACTGACAGTTGGTTCTTGTCTTCCTCAAAGAAGGTGTAGACTGCTTGGTGTGAAAATGTTCCATTTTTGAAACACTGTTTCTTGTACAATACTCCTCTGAGTATATCTCCTAACGGGTCTGGACAATGTTTTCTTATCTACTAGTTTATAGAGAAGGCTCAAGTGTTCTGACAATTTGTGAATGCACTACAGTCATTGAATACAATCCCAGATGGCACCATATCTGCCGTATAGGTGTGACCACACCTGTCAAATAAGCAAGTTTTTACAATTTGTGAAATACTGTGAAAGGTGGGGTTTTTGTCACACCTGCTCTGACACTTCCAGCAAGACTGCATGAAGTAATTGCAGGAAATGTTACAAATGATGGTAACAAATGGTAAAGAAGATTTTTGCACAGATGTATTGGTTAGATGATTATTAAATATGCTAAAGTGATGGACAGATAATTAATCAGCAACTTTTGAAAACAATGAAACATTTTCCAAGCAAAATGCTAAACATTTCCTGGCTTCAGTCATTAGAATTACAACTGACAGTTATCTAGCTCTGTCAACCAGTCAAGTTGCATGTCCATTTGTTTGTCTGTCCTTCAACATTTTAACATTTTTGATGTTTACTTAGATTAATGGAAAACTAAACCAAGGTTCAAGATTACTGTGACTTCAGGTAACACTTAGTGTACTATTTATGACAAAATGTCATGCAAACGTCCAAAACTCTTATACGTTCAGGTCAAAGTTTAAGTATAAACTGTTACGTCTTTGAAGTTTTCATTACACAAATGGTTGCAAAAGAAATCAAGTTTTTCATTATGCTTTTCACATTTTATACCCAGTAAATAATGGGCCTGATCTTGTGAAAATTAGCACATTAAATAATAATGAAAATAATCAATATCTGCTTTACATTGACGTTGTGAACCAATAGTCAGGATTTTAAATCAGTAAATCAGCCCAACAGACAGCTATAGAGAGTGCGGTTGTTTTTTTGGTTTTACTGATGGAATCGTATCCCTCTTTGTGGTGTCTATACAGTCCAAGGGTGCAGAAATTAATGAGAGCCAAGGGGGAATTATTAAGCACTTGTGATTAGCTTAGTTGGTAAATTTCAGGCTTTTCTGATTGCATGAATCGGACGTCATGAAATCAAAGCAACCACATGGGTTGCCATTAGAGATGCACGATATTGGTGTAAGCAGGAAACCTGCTGGTTTTGACAGCACCTGTGGATCCATTGTTCTAAAGCATCTATTAACCCTTTAAGACCTACCATAGAACCAAGTCCGCCAGAGCTTATATTATATTTTTACATGCTGTGGAGCCATTTTTGGGAGCATTTCAAGTTGCTATACATCAATACAACCATTATAGCCCAGATTTTAATAATATGTATTCATTAAGTGCATAGTAATTACATAAATTGCAAAAAAGTGCAATAAACTACAAAAAAATTTAAAATCGTTTTTGATTTTTTAACATATATTTGTAGTTAGAGAAATTTAAGAGTCTTATCCCTCAAAACTGTAAATACAAAAAAGTTGCACAAAATAGTTTCCCACCACAGGAAATTTATTTTGAGTGTCTTCATAGTTTTATTTTTGAAATACACCAATTTTTATACACTGCAGGAAAAATGAAAATAAATATTATACTGCAAATTTGCAAAAAAGCAGCATATGCATCAAAATAAACTATTTCCAGCAGTGCAATATGAGTCCTAAGAATCCCAGAAACGACACAGAAAGTCATAAAGTCAAAGATAACTTTTAAAAAGAGCAGTATAGGCCCTGAGGCCCTGATCGCAAAAAAGACTACATTTCCGCAAAAATGACGTCACTTCCGGTTTCCGGCAGGTAATGGCGGAAATGCAAAAGTTCGCGCTGACGTCTATTCCAACGTAGGAAGTGTTTTGAACAGCTGATCAGATCGGTAAAGCGTGTTTCTGGAATATTATGTTTTTGTTCCTGCAAGCGCTTTTTATGCAGTTTTTGCAAAGCTTTATGTGGAAGGAAACCGTGACCTAGGACAAGCTGATGGCATCAGATGTAAGTACAACTCCTCCGGTTTCATATGTAAAAAAAATTTTTGCGCTAGCTTACATGGTTGCAGTGCTACTGGGATTTAAAAATAGTTACGCATAACAGAGCGTTCCCGCTCCGATCGGCTCTAAAGGGTTAAGCGTAAGGCTACTGAAAGTGTGATTAAAAGTTGCCATGGTGATGAAAGTTACATATAGCAACTCTAGCTCTATAATCACGCTGGGCTGTTTAATGGGGCTCTCTGTCACCTATTTCTGAATCTTGGTTAAATTTGCATATGCTCATTCAGGCAGGATGATTTAATTCAGCCCCTATGGGAGCTGCTTCAAAACCATACTGCGCTTAGGTTTTGTGTTAAAGTGCTCCTAATTAGGTCTCTGTCCTGGCACTTACTCATCAACAAAATTATCTCTGAAGTTAGTCCAATGTTTAACTCTCATGTAACAGGTCAGCAGAGATAGTCTGCCAATTCTCTTGATGAAATATGTTGTGTCTCACTGGCAAGTAACACTAGATAACTTCCTTTCAAGTCTGATATGAGCAATCTAACAACAACCTTTGTTCATACAGCAGCTGATGAGTAACCGGATGCAACTTTTTACCTGTGAACTGAGAATCCAACTGTGTAGGACAACAGACAGGAAAGACAATGCCCGATATGCCACTTGTTGCACTGTATCTGGAATGACTGGACATATAAAACCAGTTGTTAATATCTAACTCTCCTAATGCACTTATTTCTAACACCTTAATGCATTTACACTGTGCAGTGCTCCTTCAGTGAATCAGCACACAAGCTTATGTAACAAAAACAATACAAGACTGTTTCCACTCAGGATAACTATCACATAAAAATAAATTTTCTGCTGCTTTGATCAACTTTACTGGTAGCAAAGAACTTTGACTGGCACTTAAAGAAACATTTTCTCAACCCACAAGTTCTTCTTTTAAAGTTTGTGTGCATTAGGTTATAACTCTTTCTCAGTGGGCATTATGCCAGTTCTGCCCTTTGTCAAAGATGCAGTTCATAACTCTTATGGACAACATTTTTTTGGTGCAATCAAGAGGTGTAGGATGTCCAGTGTGGTGGGCTCCAGATTTTTTGCAGTTAATGTGCTGGAGTGCTGACCTCCAGCTTGCACTAGGATGGTCTGAAGCCAAGTGCGAAGTGATCTGGGTGAGGACTCGCCATGGTTCATGACGGGATAAGGTGAATTTCCCCCACAAGTGGATGTCAAGACTGGGAGGAAGGATAGAGCAGGAAGAATGGAGCATGATAGGCACCATGTGCAGTGATGCACATATTGTACCAATCTGTTCTGGCGAAAAGCGATCTGAGCTGTCCATTTACTGGTTGATCTACTTTCCTGCCCACACCTACGGTCATGACCGGTAGGTGTAGTGACCGAAATAATACGATTGTGGATGCAAGCAGCTCAAAGCTTTTTCTAAAGAATGTCTGGGGTAAAAGATTGTTTCTCTTGGCTTGTTTGGGAACGCCTGAGTATCCCCTGAGAAGAGATAGAGAAGGTGATGGGGGAGAGGGAGTTCTGGGCAGTTTTGCTTTGATGCAACCCTGACCACGATAAGCAGTAAAAAGTAGATGGACGAAATAATGGTTGGAACTGTTTCTTGTTATGTTACCTTAACATGAGTTTTTGTTAGTTAGTTTGAGCTGTACAAAACAAAACCTGTATTAATATGGCGATTTCCATAATCCTGAAAATGTATATCACACGGATAATGAATCTGTAATAAAAGCTACAACAATCCTTTGTAACATAGCCTGTGTTTTTCAGTATTCCCAAAGTCTTCTGAATCAGATGGTTGTGGACATTTTTGCAAACATCTCTTCCCAGTAGAACGATGATGTAAGCACACAGGCTTTTAGCTTGCTGGTGTGCAGCCAGGTAGAATGACATATGGCAAAGAGGCATAGGCAATGTGCTGCAAATCACACTTAGGTGAACACAATCTCTGCCTTGACTTTCAGGTTTCATAAATAATGCAAAGGAAAACATTTGGATTTCCCAGGAGTGAAGACAAATACCTTTGAAACTCTACTTTTAAGTGCACATGTTTAAAAAAAGGAAAGGAATGAAGATATTCTTATCGACTGCAGCTACATGATAGTAGAAGACTAAGTCCAAGCATTTAATAGAGTAGGCTGAAAATACCACTTTGCTTGTTTAACTTTGACCTCAAAAGTACAGATCTATTTTAAAACTTGACATAAATCTTATCCATGCTGGTCTCAAGGTTCAGCAGAGACAGATCAGTGGCTGGTTCAGTGACATTTGTCCAGCTGAGCACAGTTCAAATAGATTAATGATGAAGCCTAAACTAATTGATCGTGATTTCAGTTTTTTTTTTACTACATAGTTAATGTAAATATTAAATTGTCTATTTTTAAAGACTTTATACTGATAAGTCCGGAGAAGTCAGCTGAGCTTCAGGTGATAAAATAATGTGATAAACAGTGTTAAAGGTGTGTAAATAATAGTCGGTGTTTGTATTGGAGATATTGTCAAATAAGAAGGATTTAGGTCCTAATCAGGACTATATAATTATCCTCTGGTGTTTTATTTTTTCAATCAAGGGTTAAGCTTTTTGATTATTATCAATGGGGCCTTAAATTTCAGGGTAATAAATAAAGTAATGAAATAATGTATCAGTACAGAATTTAGAAAAAAAATAAAAGAGAGATTCATAAACAAATTCTGGTAATAGTGTTTTTCCTCAGATGTTTCTTTTTTCAAGAGAGACTTCCCTGCTAAAGAGGATGGAACAGCTAAGGATGTGGATATGTGCTAAGGAGACACATTAAATAATAGATGTCTCAAATGCATTAAGTCTGACTTCATGGTGGACATCAGACTTCAGAGGGCAGTGACACTGAAAGAACCTGAGTAAGACATGTGTAAGGTTACAAACACAGAGTGCACGGTGACAATAGATAGGAGACAAGATCACTTTTCATTTAAATGAAAATACTGAGTTCTGATACACTGAAATCACACTTTTACTGTACTGTACACACTTTTAAGACTCTGAATTTTGTAATACATATGCCATTTTAATAATATGCAATATTTTTTTTAAATTAAGACTAATGTATATATTAAGGTGAGGCACCCACTAACACAGTAGCACTGAAAACAAGTCATAAATAAATGAGGGCAGATGTGAAAAACAGGGCAAAGAGGGAAAAGAGGAAAGACAGAGAGAGAAAAATAAAGCTTTTCTACCTCTCACAGCTTGTGGGCTTTTGTTCGATAGCTGGTGGCTGTGAAAAGATAAGGTTTACTAATGGGGTGTTCAGGAGAATGTTTCATTTATTATGATACTTTACTAATGCGACTGTGGAGTAATATCGAGCGGCGGCGCTATTCATGCAAGCCCTGAGAGGTTTACATTGTAGAGCCTGTTACCGGTGCTTCCAAAACTGTTAGCTCTGGCAGTCACAGCCCTGAGAGGCTCTTAGGAAGCTTTAGCATAGCACCTGGAAACATTACGTCCACGGGTGTGACATAGAAGCTTTGCTCTTTTTCTCTGCATATATTTTCAGGCTATATTACTGAAATGTCTACTTTACCTAACTTTGCTTACTAGCATAAGAATGTCACCACACCCACTATGTGTAATGTTTTTTAAGAGCCAATTTACACTTTCAGTGCTTTAAATATTGCTGTTTTTTGTTGTTGTTGTTGTTTTTAATTAAGACACTGGTATCTCTGAGTTTCACACTTTGGCACTGGTGCTCATGAGAGAGTGTCACTTCCAATTTTTCAAATGTGGATATTAATTCAGGACTGCTTTGCATTACGTTGGAATGCAAAATATCATTTTTCACTTGCAATATTAATGTTGTGAAGCTGCATTTTTTTCAGTTAGTGGTGGCATTTTTTTTTTTGATTAATGCCACTACAAAGTCTTTTGCCTCCTTATGTAGATTCTGTCCAGACCACTGTTTCTCCAGCACCTTCTGACAAAACTACAGTATTTGCTGCCCTTTGGTGAGAGCATATTGGTTTACACTTTAGCCAAAGATAAATCATTGGTCATGAAAAATTAGCAATATATCATGATGACACACACACACAGCCATAGAGCCACAAGAAACTACAAGGAGATCGCAAAACCAGTCACACACTGCTCCTCCTAGTACACATCAGGAATGTAACACTCAGAAATGCTGCTTCATTTCACTGGACTCTCATCAGGAATGTTTGGGTATTTTTTGATCATATTTGATTGACCACCAATCCATCTATGTTCTACTTCTAATCAATGCAGTGTTAAAGGTTTGCTGGAGCCTTTCTCAGCTGTCACTGGGCAAAAGGGAGGTCTATTGCAGGGCTAACACATGGCCAACTTTCAAATTGCCAATTAACCTAACCCATGCATGTCTTTGGACTATGGGCAGAAGGTGGTGAGTTCATGCAAGCTCCACAGAGAATGACATCAGTCAGCTAGAGGATTCAAACCAGAACCTTCTTGCTTTGAGGCAACAGTGCTAATCACTGCACTGGAGTGCTGCCAGATTGACTAGCTATCATAATAAATAGCTACACATTTTTCTTAGCACTATTACGTGATTCAAATATGAATCATATATCCTACTCTCAGCATATGGACCCCACTGACTGCAACAAGAAAGTGATTTTCTGGGCTTTTAAATGTGAAATGAAAACGTGAAATTTAAGATGTGTTAATTTAAAACTCAAGGCCAAGATGGTAAAGATACTGTACTGTATAGACATGTAATACGTAATACACATTAAGTATTAAATATGTAGTAGTTGGTATGTTGAAAGACTTCTAGATTCACTTTTGGTTTGAGATGGTATTTGTTATTTTCAGTTGCAATCTCTGAAATAAAAGCTTTCCAACTGTTGTTTTCTGGGATATTTCTATTTCAACATTTAATGCACTGAGCAAGCCACCATGCTCTCTACCTAGTTTTGATCTGAAGCCAAAAAGCAAATGAGAAAGAGCAGCATTGTTGCTGCAGTGCTTAGCATCGTGATATATTACTTCATCAGTGAACATTTCTCCTGGCTCTCTCCTGATACTTACGCATTGTAGTCGACTTTATTATTTTGTCAAGTTACCATCTCTGATGTTGGTGTGGCAGAGTTTCTGTAGGAGCCATTAAGCAACACAGATAGTTTATTATGAAGAAACCTTTAAATGCAATGAGATAGAAAATTATCCTTGTAAATGGGGTGGGTAATTTTATTTAATTTATTTTAAGAATTTGATAATATTAGATATTATGAGGTGGGGATGGGAAGCTATACTTTTTGCTCCTCTGACAGTTTAAAGCTTATATACCACAGGCAATGGAAAGATCAGTCATTTTTACTTCCATAATATAAGGGAGATTAAAAATGAGGTATATCCTAGAGAGTATCGAAGACAATACAATCAAAACACGTGAAACTGATATATAAAAGCCTACCACACAGCAGATAATCAACAAGAAGGAATGCATGCAGACACTGGACAACACCAACCCAGAGGTGTTCTGGAAGCAGAGAAAAAAAATTGAAGCTGAAGAACAGAGCCAGCACAAACAGATGTTGGAAAATGTACCAAAATCCAATAAAAACACAAAAAACTGCTAGAAAAGGTCAACTTAACCAAATCATTGCTAATTTGTAAGAGGCCTGCATGCAAGATAACAAATTAAGATCAAAAAGACATTTAAAAGGAAGGCAAATGCATTAGCTAAAAAACCACAGTGCAACACAAATGCAGACAAAAGTCAAGAGCCTGACCAATTTGATCAAACTCTGGCCTCGGAGGTCACAAGAATATAATACGTGGTTCAACAAGAAGGCTCAAAACAAGCAATCTACAAGGGAAACAATAGAATAGAAAGCATCACAAATAAGCTCAAAGACTATAAATTGCATCTTTCAGCTTTGATTCAGTTCCGACACACTGCATCTGTAATAGGAAACAGCAAAGGAAGCAAATCGAACCTGGAAATGCAACTTAATGTACTTAACATGCAGTTCTCTATTGATAACTAGAATCTCATTTTTTAGACTGACAGATGAACCGGCAAGTCTGACTGCTACTGAAAGCCAGTCTGAGATGCTATTGTTCTAAGTCAATTTGTGTCCAAGGTCAAAGTATGCTACAAAAAATCCCACTTCTGTTCCCCTTTCTTACTACCAATCAAGCCCTATTAGATCGTGAACCCTTTTGGGAGGGGAAACAAGATCAAGAAGAAATGAGAGAAGAATTGGAAAAGGGAGGGAAAATGGGTCTGCTTTTGTACTTCAGCATTAATAATGAGACATTAGCCTTAGCATACATAGAGCCCCAAGATAACCCAAGTAACTAAACCTTTGATTGCAAATTATAGATGTCACAGTTTTATTCACTGTTTTAATACACTGAAATATATTAAATATCAGAGAATTGATAGTATACTATGATACCTAAAAATGAATTAGTTGTAGGGATGTCCTATAGTACGTTGTTAATGTATTCTTTCATTCTTTGTTACCTTTTCTATTTTTTAAAACACAAAAAACAATACATATTTTTTATAAAGAAAATGACCAAACATGTTTTGGTCTTCTAACTCATCAACACACACAGTGGAACATTAGGCCAGTGCAAAATTCATTTGCCCTGTGATGCTAATAGTGTCCAGAATTAGAACAAGAATTAGTGAAACTGTAAAAAACAAAGACGAAAGATTAAATAGAAACTCCTTTTGTCATGCAGAGATACAAACTTACTGAGAATCTTCATAGTGAGATTGAACCTTAAGCTTTAGGTGCACATGCCAGTGCCTATAATTTAGTTAGTTTAATCTTCATATCACAGTAGAACTTGTCTTCATTTTTGAGAGTAAATACTGTGTCACTTTGTTATATAGAACACATATTCTATAGTGACTTTTGAGTCAAATTTAAGATGTTTTTTCAAACTATTTGAATGTAAGTCCTTTTTACTTGAAGATTTTCAAACCAAGCTATTTACTTTATATTAGTGCTGTCCGTTAAAATTACATTAATGCCATAACCGTATTAATGCGGCAAATCTTTGTTAGCGAGTTAGAGCGGATCACCCCATGCGTGGGGATGCACGGCGCTAAGGCGTTAACTAACTAACCATGCTAATGCGTTGACGCTGTGCAGCCCCACGCACAGGCGATCCGTGTTAATGCGGTTATGCCGTTAACATCATTTTAACGAGATGATGCTGACAGCTCTTTATATACGTTATTCATTCAACAATTTCTTAATTTTTGACACTTGCTGTGTACGCAAGATATATAATGTCAATATCCCCTTATAGATGCTAATAAATAGTTTATAGCTATATTATTAATTAATTTGTAAATGCTTTATAAACCATTATTAATGGTTTATTATGCATTAGTTAAGGGTGAGAAAGAGGAAAAAAACTGACCGGTTTCTTGCCAAATAGTGAGCCAAATGTGTTCACCTATATATTTCATCTAGAGTTGCTATATTAAACATTTCAGACTAAGTTACTATCCTGTAAGCACAATCAGCATTTGTAAACATATTTTTTATCATATAAAATTGTACTTCAGAAATGCATTATAAATATCCACAACTATCAATCGGAGCTTTGTTGTAAAGTGTAAAGCATAAAACCATTTATTAATGAATAATAAATATTTATAAATGCCAAATGGGAGCCTTATTGTAAAGTGTAAAGCATAACACCATTTATTAATGACTACTAAACATAAATGACAAAAGAGAGTTTTGTTGTAAAGTTTAAAACATGTCAACATTTATTAAGGACTAATAAACATTTATAAATGCCAAATGGGAGCCTTATTGTAAAGTGTAAAGCATAACACCATTTATTAATCACTAGTAAACATTTATAAATGACAAAAGTGAGTCTTAAATGTATAATGTCACCATTTATAACACTTAGACCTAAATTACAATCAGTGCTTGAAATAACATTTAACTACTGTCAAAAATGGCAATGTATTGTAAGAGTAACACATGTAAAATTAAATGTGTTTTTTAAAACACCAAACAGTCACCCACTCCAAAAAAAGTTCATGCCAGACTGGTTCAAACTGGAAATATTTTTTGTATGTCCTTAAATAAGCGTCCCAGTGGTCCATCAGGGTGTCGCGAACCAAGCCAAGATGACCACTCAAGAACCATCAGGTGTTCCTCCAGCAACTTCTCAGTGCGATTTCCTCTTAGTCTACGGACATGTCCTTTGATGGTCATCCAAGCCCTTTCGATATGCTGTGTATGACTGCCAGATTGAGGATCTACAAACCACCTGCTGTGATTTACAGTGTAATGTCTGTACCTTATGTTTGTCAAAACATTCTTGTAGGCTCTCCACTCATCACTGATAATGGCACTACCCAACTTAACATGCTGTCTGATCAGAGGAACAAGGTGGCGCCTTGATCGTTTTTCAACAAGTTTTAACACGAGCCTTCGCCTTTTGTCTTTAATTCCCATCATTCCAAATACCCATTTCTTCCTTTTCCATGCATTTCCAAAGCGTCCACGTGCATACTGAAAACAAAAAGAATAAAATTAAACAGAATTAAAATGAAAAAGAATAAAATTAAATATCTACAAAGAAACATTCAAAAAGATGGTTGCTTCTACTAATTTTTTTTACTTATGGTAAAGGTTTCCATGTTTAGAGGACACAGTCAGATCTGCATTGATTCTAACAAACCTGTCTGAGAGTTTACCAACCTTTCGCTGATGACGGAGTAAGCTTTCATCTATAACCACAAATTCTCTGTCACCACCAAGACGGTGTCCATTGTTTATTCTGTGTCTTTTAATTGCACGTATACAAACATGTCGAATGTGTCTTGCCATGCTACTTAGTGTTCTGGAGCTGCCAGCCACTTCATCATCGATCATATCTACTTGTCTGAGCCTGAGCCCTTGTGAAAATCTGTGATAGAAATTGAGGCAATTATTACTTACTGAGGCCCTAATTTTATTTCACAAGTCTCGTATTGGTGTTCAATTATGAAAGGTGCATTGCTATTAATGTCTACATCTACATATACCTGTAAATGAACTTCATCCAACTGAAAAGAGATGTTTTTGATTTCTCAAAGAGGGAGCTAGTTCTAATTGTTCTGGAAACCTTCCTATGACTTGCTCTTTTGCAGCACCTGAGAACATATCAATGAGTTAAGTAAAGAAATGGACCCTTAAACAAGAGCATTAATTGAAAAGATAATCACAAAATTAAGTATGAAGAAAATAATAATGAAAAGAGGTTAATGCTCCCTCTTGCATTGATAACCGAAATATTTTGTTATATTTACTACATGCACTACATTATCATGCATTATACATACCACATATATTGGTCTTTCTTCACCACGGAAATCATTTTCATCTTATGGTGACAAACAGGACATCTAAGCTTCTTTTTTAGCAGGTGTTTCTTCTGCAGCCATTTAATGAGCCTTAGTGCCTTATATTTAGTTTGTTTTCCTTCTATTCTGGCGCGCAATCTCATTCCCAAAGACATTGTGGTGGAAAAAAAATGAGTAATTTATTTTATTATCACCTCGAAACACCGTAAAATACTCTATGGGAGTCTAGTGCAAATCGGTTCAGAGTTAAAGAACTTCACATGCTATATAAAAAACAAGCCCTATAATCAAAAATAGTCCCACGCAAAAAAGAGGATTGTCTCACCTGTTATAATGTATCTCCGACTTTGTTATGTAGATCTAACCCGCTGGATTCATGCTAAAAAAATATGTTCTGCTGCCAAAGGGAGGGAAAACAAATTTAATTTAAACGCAGAGGAGCTTATACAACCATCCAATCACAGTTAACTTTATTAAGGAAAGCCCCTCCTCTCAGAGCGCGACAGGCAGTGGAGCGCTCTGGAAGGTCAAGCCAAAGGGGCACGAACAGACACACTGAAGGCGCTCGTTCAAGTTGCTGCGCCATGGATGGAGCAGAAGATAAAAATTTGTGTGCGTCTGCGACTTACACAGTTAGCACACGTTCGAAGAGATACAAAAAGCAGAGACTGGATGATCTAGATTGCACTAAGCCAACGACGTCAGCAGTTAGACATGAAGGTGAGTATAATGCTAGCTAGCTAGCTACCGAGCCATTTGGCTGCTAGCTACAGTGGCTAACTAACATCACATAACATGTGAATAGCTCTATTACTATTGGTTATTCCAAACGATTGATATCACTTAGTTGTATATTTTTAGTTTTGTTTATGTGCATCATTAAATTTATATTAAACACCCTGGTAAGGCAGTACACATAAGAATTATTTGCCTTGTTTTAGAAATGTCTGAACCACCACATGTGTATATAACATAATTTTTACAAAGTGGCTTTTTATAAATTCAAGTTGTAACCGTTTTTAATCAATATTTTATTTGAGTTTCCCAAGTTTAGATTATAAATAATTTTAGTATTGTAATTTAATAATTGTTTGTTCTTTAGATTCTTCTTCTAATCCTGCCCCTAGTGCAACTGCCCTTCTTAACAAGGAGCGAGAGAAACTGACTTTTCTTAAGGAGGAACTGGAGCGCGACACCCTGATGGACCACTGGGACGCTTATTTAAGGACATACAAAAAATATTTCCAGTTTGAACCAGTCTGGCATGAACTTTTTTTGGAGTGGGTGACTGTTTGGTGTTTTAAAAAACACATTTAATTTTACATGTGTTACTCTTACAATACATTGCCATTTTTGACAGTAGTTAAATGTTATTTCAAGCACTGATTGTAATTTAGGTCTAAGTGTTATAAATGGTGACATTATACATTTAAGACTCACTTTTGGCAATTATAAATGTTTATTAGTGATTAATAAATGTTGACATGTTTTAAACTTTACGACAAAGCTATCTTTTGTCATTTATAAATGTTTATTAGTGATTAATAAATGGTGTTATGCTTTACACTTTACAATAAGGCTCCCATTTGGCATTTATAAATGTTTATTAGTCCTTAATAAATGTTGACATGTTTTAAACTTTACAACAAAACTCTCTTTTGTCATTTATGTTTAGTAGTCATTAATAAATGGTGTTATGCTTTACACTTTACAATAAGGCTCCCATTTGGCATTTATAAATATTTATTATTCATTAATAAATGGTTTTATGCTTTACACTTTACAACAAAGCTCCGATTGATAGTTGTGGATATTTATAATGCATTTCTGAAGTACAATTTTATATGATAAAAAATATGTTTACAAATGCTGATTGTGCTTACAGGATAGTAACTTAGTCTGAAATGTTTAATATAGCAACTCTAGATGAAATATATAGGTGAACACATTTGGCTCACTATTTGGCAAGAAACCGGTCAGTTTTTTTCCTCTTTCTCACCCTTAACTAATGCATAATAAACCATTAATAATGGTTTATAAAGCATTTACAAATTAATTAATAATATAGCTATAAACTATTTATTAGCATCTATAAGGGGAGCCTTATTGTAAAGTGGTACCAAAAATAAATATGAGATAAATATGGAAATATAAATGTCCATCCATCCATCCATCCATCTTCTTCCGCTTATCTGGAGCCGGGTCGCGGGGTCAGCAGCCTAAGCAGAGAAGCCCAGACCTCCCTCTCCCCAGCCACCTCCTCTAGCTTATCCGGGGGAACACCAAGGCGTTCCCAGGCCAGCCGAGAGATATAATCTCTCCAGCGTGTCCTGGGTCTGCCCTGGCGCCTCCTCCCGGTGGGATATGCCCGGAACACCTCACCCAGGAAGCGCCCAGGAGGCATCCTGGGGAAATATAAATGTTTAATGCCAAAATTATAATATTCAAAGAAAAAGGATGTAATGTTTCTACATGACCAGCACCAAATCCATAAATCTTCTGTGTAATTTTATGAATACAATGAACTGCAGGTCATACAAAATCAAGCACCTAATCATGGAGTCTGCCACTGCAAACATTTGGCTCACTCTAAAGAGGTCACTAAAATCCAGTGTGGTACTGTCATCAATATTTAAATATTTAAAACAAAACTGACGCGAACATCAGCTCGCCTGACGTAAACTCCCCATGATGGTATTTGAACAAGTCAGGTTATGAAATTTCTCCTGTCCTATATATTTTACAGTCAGTTGTAATGTAGTATTATTACAAAATAGAAGCATTCAGTGGCAGACTAAGTAAGGGGCAGGGTTGCCAAGTACTAAGGCACATGTGTAAAAGTCACCAATGCACTGCTGACTCAGTAACTGGAGAGTTCCGAACTTCTTCTGACATTAACATCAGCACATAAACTGTGTGCCAGGAGCTTTATGGCGTGGGTTTGCATGGCTGAACAGTTTCTCTGTGCAAATTTTAGCTGACCCAGTGGTTTTTGCTAATATAGTGTATGCAGTAATATCTTACTGACTGTGCTTTTACTGACTGTGAAGCACTACGGTCAACTTTGTTCTTTTTAATGTGTGGTATATAAATAAATTTTGATTTGATTTGATCTTAAAGTTATGCACAGTAAAAGCCCCGGTAAGCCGCCATTTAGTATTCTTCTTAGCACACGCTAACCAAGCTACATTTAAAAAGAATTTCAGCTAAATGAAGGACAAGCAATGACAAACCTAATGACGAATTTATGGAGAAAAAAGGAGACAAAATATTGGCTGGTTTGTTCAGTAATGTGCTGTATGCTATCTTTATGTTAGATCGTAAACTTTTTTGAAAGGGAAACGAGATCAAGAAGAGATGAGAGAGTATCTATATGAGACACTGTTGATTTTAAAGCAATTTCCATTAAGATATGAGGTAATGCTCTATCAAAAGCATAAATCAATGATTTTTTAAAATTCACATTCTCCGATGCAATGCAGAAAACTGGTCAAATTCATCCCATATCATGATTGTTCATAATCAATTACGTTGAAACCAAGCACACCATTGTTTTTCTTGTGACATTACCAATAAGTTTGGTGTGTCACATGGCCCTTTTACTATTGAAAAAACAAAAGTTGTATCCAAGATGGCCGACTTCTAAATGACCACCATGGTCACCACCCATCTTGAAGAGTTTGCCCCCTCACGTATACTAATGTGCCACAAACAGGACTTTAATATCACCAACCATTCCCATGTTATTACGGTGTATCCATATAAATGGCCCACCCTGCACTATAATTATTTTAAAACATGCATTGACCTGAACAACATCGACCACACGAGTTGCATAAAAATGAAAAATGATTGCTGCGAAATTTTAGCTTCATAAATAATATGTTTTATCATATCTTATATATGTTTTTGAAAATCAGTTCATTGATCCACTTTAGGCTTTTTTGTCACACACTGAAATCTGAGGCAATTTTTAACATGAGTATGTCAAAAACTATTAAAGATACATAAAAGATTATCTGAATTTTGCTGAGTATTCCTTTGATAAAATATGAAAACTTCCACACTCCTTGAGTTGTGTAATTCAATAACATATCATTCAGAAATCTTCAGTGCAATTTAAAAGATTTTTTTACTCTGCGCTCAAATATGCGACTTTGCATAGATGTTAGACTTTTTTCTTTTATTTAGTAAGCTCATCATCAGACATTTTTTAATGCATCTGATGTATCTGTTGCAGATCTGGATTCATTTTGATGGTAAGAAAGAGAAGTGAATTTATTTATTTTTTCTTTTTGCCACAGACTTTGAAAAAATGGTTTGACAGTGGGTAGACAGACTATTTTCAAATATATATATATATATATATATATATATATATACATTGAAAAGTAAAATATATGATGCTAAGATTTTCACTGGAATTATTATAAATATTAAAATTTCCTGTCATAACATTTTAATGGGATGGAATGGCCCACAGTCCTTCTACAAGTGTTGATTAAGGAAACAGGAATTTGGAGGCACTGTTCTCATTTGTGCTGCCAACCTAAAATGCAGTAATATCATTAAGTTGATAAATTTCCCATAAAGATAACTTTTACATTAATGTCTCGTCATATATGAGGTTGTAGCAGTGATGGTTAAAATCTTAAATAAAATAGTTTTGCTCCTTTGCGGTACCCTGTAAATTGAACCATGAAATGTAACACCAGTTTCTGCGCAAGGCTTTTAAAGACAACAATACCTGTACATGCATGTTTCTCAAGTTACTTTCTACTCATTGTATTATAGATGATGTTCCTTCGTTATCCCTTTTTAATTATTCAGATCATTTACAGGTGCAAATTACAGCAACTCATCTCTCATGTTGCAGTAAAAGTGAAGTGGCCAAAACGTCAGTTTGATGTAATTTTCATAATCCAAATTAATTTTTCTACATTTTTTTTTTTAGATATTTTTGTTGGGATTTTTGAAATAGAAAGCAAACCTTTTCAGGCAAGTCCGCTGAGTCATGACAATTCATCCTCACAGCCACTGACATTAGTGTCTTAGCGGCTACAGAGTAAAGGTAGCGCTTTGCACTGTGATTTATTGAGTGGCCCCACTGCAGAGGGAAGTGGAGGGAGAATAAAGTGCTCTCACCTGAAAAGTGAGGCTCACTTTGGTCAGAGAGATTTTTTTTTTTTTCCAGAGGCTTCACTGCTCACATTACTGTAAAAAGAGCCACCAAGGTCTGAATGATTCCATATTCATGAGTGGATTAATGAACAGTTGCAGGAATCGTGTCTGCGGCAGTAAATTAATTCTCAACATTTATCAGTGTTGAATATATGAATGGACAAAAACAAGTGTGCAGGAGGCTAAAGCGCTGACTATTTGCACTAAATAATGAACAGAGAGGGAATGTTTGCATCTTTCTCCTGCATGTTCAGATGAGTGCCTGGGATTTGACCCTGTAAACTGCTTGAACATACTCTTCTTCTTGGGTTTACAGATTTGTGCTATTGTAAGTTTCTGTGTTAACATATGTACAGTGCAGTCCATGAATCCAACACTTTCTGTGCATGTTGAGTTTTAGAAGTTCATGTCCCAGATTTAACATATTTTATCACTCCCATATAGTGAAACCTTCAATATGAGTAGGTTATAGCATAAAAATAAACATGAGTAAAAGGATTTTATGGCAGTTGGTCATCTTGACAACTTCTACAAACAACTTGAGGGCCTTTTTTTCTGGCTTTTACATCTTCAGTCCTCTAAGTCTCCTCTGATCCCATCAATTAAACTGCAGGCCTCTCTTTATAGAGGGCTTATGGCTTTCGTCCTTTGCACAGACAAGGTTGCACAGAGCCTCCACATAACTTGACTGAGTCGTTCACAGTAAATTGACATGAGTGTAAATTTTATTATATTGAATGTAATGTACAGTTACTATCAAAGAATATTAGCAATACATCAGTTTCATTAGGATTAAAAGTCAAATACAATTTAAATGCTGGGATTAAACTAACTAGATTAAGCAGAATTTTTCATTTTAGCACAATGTTAAGCATGTCTACATCATAAAGTCAAGATATGTGCGTCCTTTACTGTGTATCA
Source organism: Aulonocara sp. 'chitande type north' Nkhata Bay (assembly GCF_057382095.1). Taxonomy (NCBI): domain Eukaryota; kingdom Metazoa; phylum Chordata; class Actinopteri; order Cichliformes; family Cichlidae; genus Aulonocara; species Aulonocara sp. 'chitande type north' Nkhata Bay. The sequence continues at coordinate 29,004,884 of NC_141347.1, forward strand.
AACAACAACATTGCCAGGACATACATAGGAAATATATCTATTAATAGTATTAATATTATTAATATTAATTTGATGTAAATGCCTCAGTCCAAAGATCAGTCTTAGACAGGCCGCCATGCTCACCATACTATCCAAAATGTAATACAATTAAATTAAAAAAAAAAAAAAAGAAGGTTGGGTTGTGCCTTAACTTACCTTGTCAGGTACTAGTAAGTGAGTGGCAACGCTCCTGACTTGATCTTCCTGGAAAACCCTTCTAGTCAGTAAAAAGAATTTCACCATCAACTCAAGGAAAGTCTCTATGTGGTCATCCCCACCCTACAAATCCTAAACCAACTCACACTCACATCTCATCTCATTTTCTGATGTAACTAATAAGGATGGGGATTGATAACAAATCCAATTCCATAATTCCATTATCATTATCACTTATTGATTCGATTCTCATTGGGATCTTATTTGCTCTCCTTTGAGAGTCACCACCATTGCCACCAGTATACCGAAGAGATTAGATTGGTGGAAATTGCATGCTGCGTGTTCAAATGTTTGTGCATGTGAGGGGTATGTCCCTTCTTTGTTGTGATCAGTGTCATGGTCGTTAGTCAGAAACCTGCAATGTATTATACAGATTACACAGAACACTTTTTGAAGCAATGCATTGCATAACATTACTTTTTTGAATCTCTATAAAATGACCTGAAATGCATCGTCTTATAATTGCCATTTAACAAAATAAACCTCAGGCTACAGTTCCACGCACCAACACAAATCCCTATCCCAGTGAGGAAACACATATGATCTTTCTCTAAATCTTTAGGTATGAACATAAAGCTGAAAGCACAAAGCAAAGATGAAAACCAGCACAAAAGAAACTGGCACAATGGTTTTACTTTAGAAACATGTGCAGATAGAAATGGAGGCTGCAGCCTGACTGCTCATCACTGTCTTTGTTAGCCACTGCCACTGTCTGGCTGCTGGACTGGGGTTTGTATTCACTCAGCTTACTTCACTCTCGGCTCTTTGCTAGCTTAGCGTTAGCATTTAGTATGTGCAGGTGCTTACAAAGAGCTGAAGTTGTTTTGCTAGCATAATGCAGCTGTTTCTGTCCTGGATGCAGTTTTTATTTTACCATCAAGCTTTTGTCCTTTTGTGCTATAAAAATATTATTAATTTCTGAATCCACCCTGTAGACTGCACCACTGTTTTCCGCCTCTGGCACGGGAACTAAAATCAACTGACTTTAGTGCGAGTGCAAGAACTGATAAGTGGTATCGATAGGCAAGCAGACTAATGATTCCAAGAAGTTGAAATACTTCGAACCGGTTCTCTACATGAATTGGGAAGAATGAAGAGAATAAATTTTGTTAGATTCACATACTAGTTCGAGTCTCCCAAACACAGCAAAAAAATCTATTTTATGTGGACAAACAGAGTCCTTAAGCAAGGAAATTGCAAAAGTGGCTGCATTATAGATCAGAAAAGCCTTGGTATGCATTTACATTGTAAAAACCCTTGTTTTTTAAAAAGTGACTCATCTATAATCGTGGGAGGTTGTGGCCAAACTACGCAAACATCTTTTTAAATCAGACCTATGTGTTAATTTTCCACTGATGATATCAATTACACTGATTAACGCTTAGAGAAAATTGTGGGAAGCTTCACGGACATCCTTTGTAAACCAGTAAATCTCAGTTTAAAATCAGGTTTAATGATGGCCCTGATAACAGGACTCAAATTAATGCTTAAGCTGCCCATTTGTTCTGGTGTTGAACTTGACTGAATTCTTGCTGTAGTTCAGGAGATGTCCTTCAGCTTTGCCTAGTAGAAGTGAAGGACAATGTGTCACTGCAACATCAATGCTCCATTGCATCATATCTTTCCCGATGTCCTCGGTGTTTACTCATGGGCATTTTAGAGAGGATTCACATGAAAAAACTTTTCTGCTGTCTTTGTCACGGATGGCCAGTTCTGTGGTTATGAAAGGATGCAAAGATTCTCTTGTTGGTATTTTTCTTTTACTGTTGTCTTTTAGAAATATTTACTTTTAATACTGCTGAACAGGAACACCATACAGTATATGTTTTACGTGACTCCAACTGAACAATGCAGGATGACTCTTTTCTTTTCCTTAAAAGAGCTTCTGTGCATTAGTCCGTTCTCAGCGTGCACATCTCTCTAACTGTTCTTCTCAAACAATCTAAGAATACCAAATGCCCTCTTTAGCTGGTCCTGCCCTGAAGAAAATCTGCTAAAAGCAATAAAAGCAACAGTGTAAGACCACATAGAGCCCCTGCTATACTTGTCATCCTTATCATTCTACCCCACTTATTCCAGATAATAACAAATTATTCGCCATGCCACTCAAGAAATCCTGCTTTTGCCAAGAATAAAAGTCATTATGGTGCTTCACAAGATGTCCTTGATGAACAATCCTCGAGAGCAAAAACAGACATGGGAGTACATTAATGTCTTCATCACATGCATGTGTAAAGGCCACTCTTCATCACACCACTCTGCCACTCTGTTATTCATTCATCACTACGCAGGGTTGCCCTGGAAGCATGGACGAAGAAACTACGAGACAAAGATCAGACATTAAATGAATGACTTCTCCAGAAAAACAAAACAGCCCCAGAGTTTGTGCCACTTAATAGCTTTTCTGCTTTTGTACCCTAGGGTCCAGTCTACGCACAGAGCACAGAGATGGCTTTAACAAAAGATTATGAATGTACCTCTGAAACCAAGTGTCAACAGTAGGGTGTCTTTAAATATGGCAAAGGTTAAGTGCACAGCTTGTTTAGGTTAAAGCAACACAGGAGGTAGTGCACATATTTTAAAACAGTTTTATACAATATACAGTAATACAGACAAGAGGTACTCTGTTATAAAATACTGAAAGTGAGGTTAAACTATTTAAAATCTTAAATTCCACTAAGCATTTTGCTATTAGGCCTACTCTACTGAAAGTTGTCTTGACTGAGATGTCTAAACTACATGCAAGCAAGCTAGGATGGAGGATTGGAAATTTATACTTCCTCTCTAAATATAGAGAGGAAAGTTTAGGGTCTCTGCCTGCCCACTCTTGCTTATTTCTAACTTTTGACACTCTGAAAGGCTGGGGCTAACTGATTTAACTGATATTAGTTAATGTATGGTTGAATAAATACTAAATACTAAACTGATATTAGAATTTACAAAGAGCTAATCAGGGACAAAATTATTAGGTGAACTAGTGAAGCAAAATAAAGAGAGGGCATTGTAACGTTCTGAGAGGAGAATATCCAGGGATGTTTTACTCGGCAAAATGTTACCACCTCCTCTTTTATAAAGAATATGCCTAAACTTAATAAATAAACACAAATTGCAAAGTTATTACCAAGATAAAACAATGTATTTAGTCTAATTTGCCTGTCTAAGAAATATTCCTCAATTAAATCTAAGGTTTTATGTATGAGGATTTCAAATAGCAGTGTTTCTATACCCTTTCTGCCTCTGTGTAAGTAAGCAGCAGCCAGGCACAACTATTATAAGATCATTCCTCATCATCAATGATGTTAGAGAAGCAACTGTTGCTGTCCATTATTCTGGGAAGGGTTATAAGGCTATTTCCAAACAATAAGGTGAGAAAGAGTATCCATGACAGAAGAATTTTTTTAAAAAAATGAAGAGGTTTGCCTCTTGAAAGCCTCTTCTTTCTAAAGAGAAGATGGCAGCACAGCTTAGTTTTCCAAAGTTGCATCCAAAGAACCCACAAGCCACAGGCCTGGACACCTTGCAGTCAGTGACCCGTCCAGGAACACTTTTTCTCTAGAGTCAGTGATCATACTGATAATACTAAATGGTTTTGTTTCACAGGCATACATTTGTTTCCAAATTATCACCCCCAGTTTCTAGCCAGTTATTACAATACATAAATTTACCGTCATTAAATTTAATTAAAGGTCTTATTACTCAGCTATAACCATTGTTGTTACACGATAACATTAGAATCTTATTTGGCCATTACTTTGGTGATTAAGTGGTAATCATTTCCTTCTTCCATATTATTATCTTCTTATTGCCTCCTGGTTACCTCACTAATACCACACTATTAGAAAGCTGTAATAGTTTAGCAAACAACTACAACCTGACAGAAAGTTTAGGTTTCATCTGTTGTAATTTTAAAACATACAAATTCACGTAAAAACCTAAAAACAATAAACTATAAATAAATGTGTTTGAACTGTAAAATTCTATAACCAAAATTTAGTGTCAAGCATTCATGTTGTACTTTACAGATTTTCTCAGTTGTCCAATTGACTATTTTTAAATCACAGTTACACAGTTTCCAAAATAAAAAGAAAGTCAATTTTTTGTTTGCTCTTGAAAACTTTTTAGAATTTTTAGACAGCTGTCTACAGTTTGAACAAATATTAGTTTACTGTATATGGCTTTGTGAGCAAATCGGGTCATGTTTCTTTTAGCTGCACAGTTTCACTATCCATTATACACCAGAAGATTTTAATTGTGTATGATTATTCTAAAAGGGGCGGCCTGCTCAGATTAATATTTAAGCCTTCAGCTGCCTGGAAAAGTTGCAAAAGAGGACAGATGTGGTCTAAATGCTGGTTCTTTCCCTGTTGCATTGCAAGGAGCAGCGTTAGACGTGACGGCGGTGACATCTGTGGCTAAAGGAATACGAGAAACAGAACAACTGCCTTCAATATACAATTCCACTTTGTAGGCTTATGTTTAATTCCTCTTGTTTAGTTCTGTGAAGTGCTGCATTATTTTTCTTTTTGTTGTTACTTTAGTCTGTGTACTGTATTATTTAAAGGCTGGCTGGATTATTTTTGTTCTCTCTCCATACATGCAAATGTACATGCTCTTTGTCTTTACAAACTAATAATGCCTTAAGCCTTTTGACTGGTACTTATATAGCGCTTTTCTACTCTACTTGAGCACTCATTCATAGCTAAGTGCTTTCTTTCTAACATTCAAACACATTCACACGCCGATGTATGCATCTTGCACAAGGATAGGTGGCATGCAGACTGGAGCAGCCAGGGATCAAACCACCATGTACTAATTCGCAGATGAACGGCTCTACCGCCTGAGCTCAGCCAACCCAACACTGGAAATCAGCATTTGAATAATGTTACTTTTGACACATAAAAGAGGACAATTCTCCCTAGAAAAGTTATTGTCAAGTGCACTGTCCAATATTAGCAAAAACATGTGGGACAATAATTTTTCAATTAAAAATGAGAAATGCCTTCTAGACTCGATCATTGGACAAAGAAAATGTAAATATTTCAAATATTAAATATGCATAAACCCACCCTGGTTTACATATTGCCAAAGGACCTTTTGATTTTTGTCGCAATAATGTATTCACTGACACAAAAACAGACAGATTAATTAAAAGTTTTAGGATTTGAAGGGAAATGCATCTTCGGAGCTGACAACTTCAAAAATATTGCGAGAAATGCACCAAAGCATTTAAGAAAAACTGTAAGCAGCAAAGCCATGTTCCATTTTCTGTAAACCCATTACAACATCATTATAGTGGCTCTAGACAGCATGCCATGCTACTTTAATATTGAATGAGTGAGGGAACAGCACACCAACATCTTGCTTTCATGAAGCTATCAGGAAACCCATTCTGTCTCCAAATGTGTTTTTTACTGTAGATAGGGGTTGAGGGCACAGTAAGTATGCCTGTCTATTTTTAGAAATGCAATTTCAAAGTTTTCTGTCTTCATACACATGCACATGGGCCAGTTTTTAAATGAAAGGATGAATTTCCATGTGTGTGTGTGTGTGTGCGTGCTTTACGTGTGTGTGTGTTTTTGCTTTGCTTAGGGCTTGTTTGTAGTTTTAACAGGTAGCAAATACTTTCCTCTGTAGAGGAAACGAGCTGTGAAACTTTCCACTTCCTTACCTTTAGGCTTAAATGGGACTTAGTAACTGAGATATAAAATCTAGAAATCACCTCCCAAGTATTACCAGACAATATGTAAATTTAATGACTTCACCCTCTAGTTCAGTTATTTCATGGTAGGTTGGAAAGCTTGGCTATAGTGTAATCACCTGAATTTAGATTTGCACACAGCCTCAGGTGATGGTTTCCTGCACTCATTTTTTTTAGTTCCCACTTGCCCAACACCAACGCAGTCAGGAAGCTTAACTAAATGGACTCACAGTGCAGTGTTCATGAAACACCTCTTATCACACAGTCTCTTTCTACATCAGAGTGGAAGTTTTAAAGAGCAGCGATACTTTTAGCTAGTCTGCTTCTCACTGCAGGGCTGTTGCTTGTGACTGCGTTGGGCTACAAAGATGGGTTGTGCCTCCTCCACCCTACTTCGGATGATTTTAAGAGCAACTAAATTATCTCAGTGCTTGCTGAATGACAGCTCTGGAAGTACATAACAGAAAAATGTATTTACCAGCATAACCTTGTCATCTTATCAAAATAAAAAAATGTCTTGATGTAATAAAAGGAAATGTGACTCATAGTAATTCCTGTGTACAGTTTTTGAAAAGCAAGACTCCTGTAACATCTTAACACCTCTCACAAGCTCAGAGTGAGATCTGGCCTTTAGCCAGTAGTAGTAAATGTGTTATATTACAAGACAAAATAACCTTATCAGAACTGTCAGTCTATGCAGCTTGACTTTATAATCATGAACAATTAAGAACTTGAATTTTTTATAACATGGTCCATATTTTTAAGTTGAACTTCACAAAACTATTTCATTTTCATTCGTTTTAATGTATTTTCAAGTTGCATGCCATACATAGCTGTCTACAGCTTAAGGTACTAAGGTCAATACTTTTCTAAGGACATGTTCTCTAAATTGCAGATGGTTGTAGCTGCCACCTGATGCCCACAGGGTTCATCCAGGAATGGAACATTTGAGACGACTCTCTTGAGGCAGAGCAAGAGCTGAAATCATGTCTTTATGGAAACACTCTGGACTGGCCAGAGTAACAGCTACATGCAGTTAATTCGAACCAGTTTAATTTTCAGAGTTGCTCCACTGAAGGTGGACTCAAAAGTTAAAGTAACATTTATAACTTTTTAATGCAGTCTTTCTATTAGAATTGTGAAAATGTGTATGAGAATATAAATGTTAAAATTAGCCCCATGCCACACTGGGCTAGTGACTGGTCAGCGAACATCTGGCAATTGGGTCACGGGTGAAAAATGGGTTAAGGTGAAACTGGTGAGCCTTTTGAGATGTCGGCTGAAGCAGAGAGGAGCAACTTTTTTACTTTGAAGGTCAATGGACTCCTTTTCTGCCACTTTTTCAAGTCTTACCACTGGCAGGAAGCGGGTGTTTGCAGACAAGTTGCTGTCTTCCATGCCAAATATGGGCAACCATGGCAATCTGCTACTGACCAAATCACAAAGAGGTACCATCTTTCCAATACAACACATTTTCCCCCAGTGACCAGAGGTTGCCAGTGGGTTATCAGGGAGTCACGATCTGCTCTTTAGGCTTCTGTGACTGAGCTGAATCAGACATCAAACACCCTACCACTTCTCCTATACAAAGCAAACCCCTAACCTAAACCAACCGAGCGTTTCCAGACAAAAGAACCTGGAGGATTTCCTTTTGTGTGAATTTATTCTCCCACCAAGGTCTTTGTCACTGAGGTCACTGACAAACATGGAGCTGCTCATCAGGAAGCGTTTGTACACTTTGTAATCAGACTGTAAAACTAAATGTTAAAGAATGCCTAGCAGCTTCCAGCCATTGTGGCCTCCTATGATTTAACAGTGAGATGAGCTGAGGTGGTGCTGATGGTGGATTACAATAACAGGGCTTACTGTTGCTGACATTAAGGGCCATGATACATTATGTCTGATGTTGCCATTGTGAATTAATATATAAATCATAGAACTGAGTTCTTGATGTTCAAGGAGAATAGAGACATCACCCAGTTGGAGAATCTATAACCGTTTTCTGGGTCATTCCTTGTTCTTTTATGTATTACAAAATCAGAATATTATTTATTATCTCTCTACTGTCTCTTTTTTAGTGCTAATGTGGAGACCTTTCTCTGCAAACCACTTAAGGCATTCATTTTGCTGCTACTGCACAGAAACAACAAGATTATTTGTATTTTTACAAAAGAAGAAGAGGGAAGCAGTTGGAACTTGACTTGTCATTTTTTCTTTATATGTCAGACTGCAAACAGTAGGAGAATCTCTCCAAGCATTAAAAAGTATTTTTATTTTACAGCTTTCACTTAAGAGAGTAATAGTACAAATAAAATGAAATTACATGAAACATCATTTATACACAATATCATACAGCACTCTTTTATTGTGACAAGTCTTTCTTTGTCTTAAAAGCATAAATCATTTCATGATTTTATTTTCATTGAAACTGTATGAGTCATCTCGGAAAAAGTTTACATGGAACAGAAACAAATGGCAATGATTTAAATTCTGAACAGTTGCGTCACGCTGTGGTCGATACAAGCTATTTTTGTACTCATATCCATGTGTGCTCCTCTGCACGTCAGCAGCTGAGAAAAATCAGTCAGATTGGTGCCAATGCTCAACCTTCCAACGCTCTGGGTCAGCATCCTGGAGATGTGCCAGAAAATCCAGCTTCTCGCGACCATATGGGGTCTGCTTCTCTTCACCACCTCCGCACCTCCCCTCCTTCATCCCTACCTCCAGGGCTGCCACCTGACAAATCTTCAAATATATCTTCTTGCATAAAAAGCAAGAAAAAAGTAAAACAATAAGACTTTCTGTTAACAACAAGGAGGAATATTACTTTGCATCCCAACATTTAAGTCTAGATGGGAAAATTATTTAAAATTAATACATATATGATGAAAACTTGACATTTATGCCATAATTTACTTTATTAAGTAACCTGTTATTAGTGCAATGGTTCAATCTTTGATATTAACAAGAATAACAATGGAGGTTGGAGCTTTAAATGAAAATATCTAGATTTTTAATTATTTTGCATTTTTTTTAAATACAAGACTTTGTCTTTAACAAAGAATTGTAGGTGGTCTTGTTGCAAAACTTTTTTAAACAATTCACTGCAGAAACAAAACAAAAACTAGTTATTTGCATATCTTGTTCCTTGCCAGCTTCATGGCAGGTGGCAACACGACAAACTATCTTTATTCTTCATGAATGTTTTGCGCATTTGATAATTATTGTCTTCCATATAATGAGCACCTCTTTGAACTGAATTCCCTCGCGGAGTGACATTCGGTGCATATCTAATTTGTGGTGATGAAGCCAGTGTGCGTATGTGAATGTATTTGAGAGCGAATTCTTGAGCTACCTGACTGTTAGAGCCCAGTGTAGGGAAAATGTTCCCTATTGGTTGAAAGATGGCAGCAGGGGCAGCTGCAGGACTGACCCTGCCAAGGACGGAGAGCTTCCCATGCCTGTTCAATGCCATAAAATGGGTCATTGAACAGCTAAATGGAGTCATTATGATGAGTAATTAAAAGAATACGGCTAAAGACTCCCAAATTCCCCTTTTCTCTTGGTTCCGCTGCTTTTTGTGTTGTCATGGGTCTTTGCTGAAAGGCAGCTGTCTTGGGCCACTTTAACTATCACCCCTTTCACTGGAATGCAAATAGCAGCCTCCACCACTAATTGGATCACATTATCTATTGTCCTCTCATAGACTGAAAATCTAGCCATTTTGCCGTTTTCCATAACTGATTGTTGGAGATTTGATTTTTCCAGTGCTTTTCATTTGACCCAACATGTTATACACTCTGAATCACAAGAGATGAGAACAAAGAATTGTTTGCTTAGAGTAAAAAGAGTAACATGAATACTGAGTGTAAATGTCATTTAGAGCTTGCTTATGTAGATATTAATATTTATGTAAGTGTGAAAATTGCAGCCTTGCATTGCGAACAGAGAAATATACCAGCACGGATGAGGCATGGACAAAGGATGAAGAAATTGTGTTTTCCTTCTGTTTTGATTATTGCAGCGAATACAAAGCGTGGCTTTCTTTTGAGTGTAAAGCTTTTCCTTCTCTTTATTTTAACTTCCAATAAAAATGCATGAATTTGTGCACAAGTTGCTTTCCCCTGGGCAATGTGTGTAGAATATTCTATTTTGCTTTATAGGCAGTCATTAAGACGATGGGGGATGGGGTGGAGGGTGATGTTTGATTAATTAGTGAGCCTAAGTTTGGCAAGACCGGAAACTGAAACAGAGGATTTCATTAGCTTGTGCTTGTTAGATAAGGTTAATGAGGTAGTTCTAATTCTTGAAAAGAAAATACATATATTCATGCAGCTGAATTCATTTTGGAGACTATAAGCCAAATGAAGGTGAACAAGCAGGGGGGGTGTTATTGTTGTTTGTTTGTTTTGGGTTTTTTTATTCATGATTCATTGAGAATGGTATCCATGGATTCTATTAAGATGTTGACTTAAGGTTAAATGGTTGACATACTGACATAAAAAAATCAATTTTATGAACCTCTTTGTTGAAATTGAAATATTTACATGATTCTCTTTCAATTATTGTTCCTCAGTTGACATCTGCAGACATCTGTATTGCTGGAGGACACCAGGGATGCTTTCCCTCGCTGAGGATTTCAACCTAGACTACAGTGGTAAGTGCAGGTGTTTGGTACAGTCTCACATAGCTTGAGTCAACTCGAGTGCTGCATGAGCAATCACCTCCTAAGAGGATAACAGGCAATCCATCGCTAATCCACCGGTCAATATGCATGACAAGAACAGTACAGTAACAAAGACAAACTACTCAGAGGACATGTCATTCTGAGAGTGGACAACTCTTTTACCATTTCACCATCTCAATTTTTTTAAATTAATTATCTTTTTTCAAAAATATGGACCCGAAATGTCCATACTTGATTACTCTCGCTCTTTCTGCCTTTCTGGCTATATCTATATATCTATATGTATATCTATCTATCTATATGTCTGTGAAGGTTCTCAGTCATCCAGGTCATCGTAGTCAAAGGAGCTTGCAAAGAAAAGCGTCTGGACTTCTTTAAGTTGCTTGAAGACGTTTCACCTCTCATCCGAGAAGCTTCTTCAGTTCTAAGGTCAAATGGTGGGGAGTCCCAGATTTAGGTTTAAATCTGGGACTCCCCACCATTAAAGCTGGAAGTCTGTAAACCATGGTAGAGGCTCTGTCAGGGTTTGGTGCTGGATTTTAGTCAGTGTTGTTGGGGATCTTGTCAAAATTCACTGAATTATGACCAGAGAAGTACCATCATATTTTGACCCACCATGAAATACCATCTGCATCAGCATGACAATGATCCCAAGAACACTGCCAATGCAGTTAACCCTTTAAAGCCGGTCGGAGCGGACACGCTCCATTTTGCGTAACTATTTTTAAATCCTGGTAGCACTGCAACCACGTAAGCTAGCACAATAATTTTTTTTGCATATGAAACCGGAGGAGTTGTACTTACATCTTATGCCATCAGCTTGTCCTAGGTCACAGTTTCCTTCCACATATAGCTTTTCAAAAACTGCATAAAAACCACAGAAACCCGCTTTGCCGATCCGATCAGCTGTTTGTAACACTTCCTATGTCCATCAGCGTGAACTATCGCATGTCCGGCATGACCTGCCCGAAAGCGGAAGTGACGTCATTTTGCGGAAATGTGGTTTTTTACCATCGTGGCCTCATGAGCCTATACTTGTGTTTTTAAAAGTTTATTTGACTTTATGACTTTCTGTGTCGTTTCTGGGATGCTGAGGACTCATATTGCACTGCTGGAAATATTTTATTTTGATGCATATGCTGTTATTTTGCAAATTTGCACTATAATATATTTTTTCATTTTTCCTGCAGTACATGAAAATTGGTGTATCTCAAAAATAAAACTATGAAGACACTTAAAATAAATTTCCTTTGGTGGGAAACTAGTTTGTGCAACTTTTTTGTATTTACAGTTTTGAGGGATAAGCCTCTTAAATTTCTCTAACTAGAAATATATGTTAAAAAAACAAAAACGATTTTAAATTTTTTTGTATTATATTGCACTTTTTTGCAATTTATGTAATTACTATGCACTTAATGCAGACATATTATTAAAATTTGGGCTATAGTGGTTGTATTGATGTATAGCAACTTAAAATGCTCCAAAAAATGGCTCCACAGCATGTAAAAATATAATATAAGCTCTGGCGGACTTGGTTCTATGGTAGGTCTTAAAGGGTTAAACACAAAATAGAAAAACACATAACAGACAACTTTCAAAGAAGAGCTTTGAAATGACCTTCAAGCAGCCTGTAGAATGATTATTGAAGAATACTTGAAGAAGTTACAAGGAAACTTATTTAAGAAAGTTTAGGCTGTGCTGAATAATAAAGGTCGTCATAGCGATATCATAGGGAATGTTGACTTTCAGGCTTGTTAGAGGTACACAAATTGTGTTTTGCTGTATAGTTTCAAGTATATCTGCAGATGTGAAGGGTGGCTCAAAACCTTTGCATAGTAGTATATCCTATATTAACACTGCATTAAAATAAATACATTAAAATGGACAGGGCCTTGAAGAAGTATGGTCAGTGGCCTTATACCTCAACGTCCACTTTCTACGTCCCATTGCTTCATATTCATGGGACAAAGCCATATTTGAACTCATTTAAATAAAATACCTTATCACAATGTTGCTGTTTTTTAATAATATATTCAGTGAATCTAGACAGACCAGCAGATACAAACACCTGCCAAAATACTAGAAACAGCCTTTGTTATAGTACACACCCAGACAAACACACACACACACCAGCCTGGTTGTTGCAGTGGATAATAATTTATCATCGCAAAAATGGGAATGAAAATATCTACAGTCTGATAACAGTGATACTGTATCACACTATTGATTAGAGTTGTTTTACCTCATACTGTATAATCTTATGGTTTTCCCCTACTGGGACCTTTTTTCTTTTTTTTACTTTGTTTATCACGATCCTACTGGAGAAGCATTTTTGCAACCTCACTTATGTTATACTGAATAGAAAGTCTTACTGAAGATGGTGATTTTCATGATCACAGTATACGTTTCTGACATTTTTCTGACCGTTTTAAAGGTATAATTTTGCCTTCCATGATAATTCCCATTTATTTATTTATGCTTTCTTGCTCTGATAAAACTGAAAAATAATGAAAAATTAGAACTCATTAAGTGGCCCTTCACAAAAGAGATGCAGAATCATCAGTGACTCACTTCCTTGCAATATATATTTACATAACCTGCAGAACCTTTCAACTTAGCTGACTCACTAGTTACTCAGCTTGTCTGTCATGTAACAGAGAGTAGGAGGGAAGTGCCCTATGGGCCATGTTCACACAGTGACAATTTTCCTCTGACATTGCAATGAGGGTGGGCAGATGAGGTGCTGTAATAATGCTTTACTGCTGTGGTCCAGTTGTATAAACGTAAAGGCTCTGACAGACTGTTACATCCAACTCAAAAGCATACTGTATTTGGTGCAAAAATTGTGTGAAAATACACAAAAATTGCATAGACGGAAATACGAACTCTACTGAGTCAATATGTAAACATGTTCACTTACATATTGGCAGCTAAATTTGTACTAACATGTGTAAGAAGTTGCAATAATGTTGGTGTTCCAGCGATTTTGTAACATGCCTGTAAAAAGATTTTAAAAAAAAATAAAGTACATTAGATATTTAATTCAGTCCTTCAGACTATTTAAAAGGATGAATTTGACATTTTTTCACATTCCACAATCCAAATTTCCATATATTTTTGTGTCACTGAACACAGCCTTTCATCAGCCTAGTCTGGTACGCAATGATTAATGTCTATGTACAATATTTTCTATATTTAAAAGCCAAAAAAAGTCTACATTACGAGGCTGGATGGGTTGCTGGTGTAGCATAGCATTTTTCTAAAAGTCTTACATTACTGGACTACTGTCCCAGTTTTCCATTTATTTCCATTCTTTTAAAATATGTAATTAATTATAAATATTGTAGTCAAATAACAAAAACTTGGTTTGGTTTAATCATAAAAACTACTGGCTTAGAAAAAGATCAGGATTTGGGTTAACAATGCAACAATGTCTTTAAAGCTTTGATTTCTCAGTCACACTCGCCTGGTTTCAAAGGACAAAATATGAAATTCTAATACAATTTATGCTTCTTATTGAACTACGTTACTTAAAAATTCATGCTCATGTATCATGAAAAGATACATTGCTTTTCATGACTAATTTACATTTTGAGCTGTACATTCGGGACATAATTGGTCCATTACTGTTAGCATGTTAGAAAACAATTAGTGCTGATGTTTTTTTAGTGACTTGAAAGAAGGTTGTGTTTAACGATCTGTTATGAAAATGTGTATTAATATCACATCAGTTTCCTTTTAGTATATCGTACTGACTATAGCCTCGACCCCTACCCCGAACAAGAGTAGAGGCAGGGGTCTAAGAGCTAAACAAATTGAAATGAGTAGTTGAAAAAAACCCCGAAATGAGTAAAATGTGTCTAAAATAAAATTATATGTGTTGGTAATTTCACAATTAAAAATACATGCACAATACACGTGAATGACTGGCCTTCTTGGTGTATTCACAGGTGAGAAAAGGACATTTTCTGAACAACAGGACCTTAATGTAATTATGACCTCTTAATAGCATTTAAATAACAATAACAATAATAATAATAATAATAATAATAATAATAATAATAGTAAACAAATATTATTTATAGATTGCTTTGATAGAAGTTTGAATGCAGAATGCTCAAATGACATATTTAAGGAAAACATAAGTCACACTAGCAAAAAAAAAATACACACACATACATATATGTATACAAAAATATTGATACTGATTGATAAATAACTGCTGTGGTACAAGTGATCCAGGCACTATGAAGAAAATATGTCGCGGCCTTTTACGTTCCAAACACCAAAAAAGTCCAAGAAAAGGCTGTGGGTGGCAACGGGAGGTTTGTTTTAGAACGCACTTCTGACTCCATTGTTATGCCGTCATATGCCGTTTATTTCGTGGAAAATTATAAACAGAAATCAGTCAAATAACTTCTTAAAACTTAAAATTAAACGAAAGTTAACTTAATTTGCTTTAACAACTTCAAAAGTGGTCAAAAAATCATTTTCTAACCCTCCCGTCTTCCCATCTGACATTTGGCAAACAAAAAACAAAAAACCTCTTTACCACACCCATCCAGGGTGCTCTTAATCTCTTGATTAATGGGAGGGTCCATAAGCTAATAAACCAATCACTTTCCAAAAGCTTCTCCAATAAAATTAATTACAAATTTACATAACAAAACTAGGTCAGTATATTCTTACACCTTTAAAGAAAAAACAAAAATGAATACAAATTTTAGTTATTTGTAATCATTTCAAAGTATACCTAATAACTCTCCACAAATCAAACCCTAATAAACAAGACTATGCAATCTTTAAATGAAGTAGATTAAATAATAATAATAATAATAATAATAATAATAATAATAATAATAATAATAATAATAATGACTCTGTAGAAAATTAATGAGTCATCAATAATAAAGCTTCCATCATTGTTAGAGATGTTTTCCTTGGTTTTTTGTGTCATCAATTAGATGTGCCGCTGACAAGCCATTCATTGTATGAGGTAACACCTAAATGGATAGTGACTCTCATCTTTTATCTACCAAAGAAATCATCTTTAGTACTTTTTATGTAAAACACTCCTTAAAACAGTTTTTTTGTTTGTTTGTCTTCAAAGTGGGAGTGGATTTATGTCATTTTAATCAAAACCAGAATTTCAAAGGCAACGGGTCTTTAAGTGTCCTTTATCCTTTATATACATTCTTGTCAATCATATAAGGATAAACAGTTTTAATAGGCACCAAACATCAAATCCCAACATCAAGCATGCAGTGATCAATTGACTGACTTGATTAAATCCTTGCTGCCTTTCAAGTGCAGCTAAAGAGATTCATTTATTTTTTTTACTTCTTTACCCATTGCTAGGGTATAAATTTTAAACCATATTATGCAAAGAGCATAGTAAGCTGATCTGCTCTTGTTATTTACTGCTATCCTAAAACAAATTTGGCAGCCATTGAAAAAAGGAGTGCAGCTATGCTTTAACCACTGTCAATAAAAGATGTGGGTCTGCTGAGTTTCAAGTGACAGATCTGTGAGTTCAGAGCTGGAGAGGGACCACAAAACTCCCAGTTTAATTATTTTATTCTTGAAAAGAATGTCTAGAGCAATATTGTTTTAGGGCACCCATATTTCCTCGATTCTGTAGAGACGTATGTGGTTTTACTTCACTGATTTGTGCTGGGTTTGCAGTGAGCACGAAAGGAAGAAACATCTAAATCGCACTGAGGGATAATCTTTCTTTTAAATTGATTGTTAAACCCCTTTGCCTTTTCCTTAGGATTTAGTTTTACAGCTGCACCAACCTCTTTTAATGGTAATTTCTCAGAAATTCAACAGAAATTTAGTTCTATTGTGAAAATCTAAATCAAAATTGATACAGGATTCTGAATATCGAGTCTTCGATCACTGTCCTACCTAGACAGCTAGCCCTATCAAGTTGTATAGTGCCAGCTCCTCCATTAACCTGCATTCCTAATTGATAGTGCTAGAGAAGAGTTATTTGAATGGATTACCGTAAAGAGCATCATGGATTAGCTAGTGAGAGACATGGATCTTGTGGGAGTCTTAAATTAGTCACATAAAGTGATTATAAAACATCCATATGGTCGGCAGTGATTGGGCTCCCTCCTTATCAAAGCAGTTTAACCCTTCTTGTAATTTCCTCAAAGCATTGATATCAGTTTGGCCTGTTAAACCTTACGTTGGCTGTGATGTGCATGGGCAGAGTACACTATGTTGTGATCAATGCCTAGAGGAAAGAAGTGCAACTGACCGTAAACATGGCTTTGGTTTGTCATTGATTACTTAGTTGCCAGGACATCAAGCTGGTAACACATACTGCAGCGAGTATATGTGAGACCAAAGTCTCTTTAAATCATTATGGTCTTTGAGGAAAGACTGATGCAACGTGCTGTATTCTCTGAATATGACTGAACCAACCATATTTGAAAGATAAAAAGGCTTTTTTTAGGCCTTTGATAACATTACTGGTGGGAATGACAGTGCTATAGCATAATAAAAGAAAATCCCAAACTGCTGCATCTTCTGTGGTGCTGTTGCAATTCTCTATTGGTGCATTTCCCATAAATTAACTCATCCACTTGCCTTTCCCAGGCTGTCATCAGCCTTAATGCACTGCAGTTTTAGTAATCACTTCACTCACTTGATGATACCTCAGTACATTAATTTGTTGATGAGATATATCTATTAGAAATATTGCTTTAGAATTTGCACCACTGAAATCAAAAATATACATGAGCCAATATCCTGTACACCTTCTACTACTTTTGTATATAGACTTGTGTTAAAAAAAATTAAAAACAAAAGTAAAATTTCAAAAGGGGTCGTTTCACTTCAAAATGCTTTGCAGCAAATGGGTCAGTTGCACCCGAAAATAATCAAATCCACTAAAAGTGCCTACACCTTCAGAAGAGCAATGTTAAGAGATGTTTTAAGCATCTTCAGCATGCATAGATAATTTGAAAAATGTAGAATGTGAGACTATGATCAGGAAAAATCCTGTAAAGAATTAGCGGTGGTCTCAAAGGAACCAATATTGGCTGCTAAGCTACTTCTGAGGAGGGGGAACAAGGCCAAGTACACAGACAAGAATTTCACAGTGTGTGCCTGGAAAATAGTCCTATTTATGAGTCCAAGTTTGAGATTTATGGCAGCAACCAAGGGGTGACAAGCAAGAAAGATAATGATAATTCAATGTATCAAACCAACCGGCAACCACGATGGTGAGAATATTTAAAGTCTGGGGGTGTTTTTCTCTCTGGAGCAGCACTACAGTGCTTTACTTTCAGGTTAGCATCTGAGTGAAGCATGCATACTGCAGCGTAACTGCATGTTGTCAGATTTTACATAAAACGTGCAGATGTACAATCTCATTGAAGCAAAATGGAAACAAAGGAAATATTTATTCAAACCGCAGGTTTCTCATTCACACTGTCCAAAGACAAGATTATATTAAATTCACCATAAAAGAGCAAAAACAAACTGGAACAAATGCATGATTCCAAAATGTTGACAGTCCCGACAAACATACTTACAAGTCAACCATAAAGCCAATCAACACAGTGCTTGTTCTTATATTGTCATTTCCATTATTTTAATTAAACCCTCTATTTTGTTAATAAAGATGTGCACAGGAAATCAGTCTGTGACTCGGCAATGAGAAAAGCAATCATGGAGAAAATGAATAGAATTTAAAACATGGAAGCCCAGTTTTGACAGACAGCTGTCAGCCATTCATTACAGACTCCCTAATGATTTTTTTTCCACACCGCTGATGAAATGCTGCAGCACCTTTCTCTGCATGACAGGGGACTTTTCCCATAATGACACCTCAGTTCTTCCATCTTATTACATGCCACTCATTTAGTGAGTCAACTGAAAACAAAACCCCCTGCCTGTACGGGAAATTTCAGTGATAAAACATACTGTAAGCAAGCCACAAAGAAGCTGTTTTTTGTTAATGAGTACACTGCTTTTGAAAACCAGATTTAAGAGATGTAACTGAGTGGAGAAAGCGGGAATATGATGCTTGTTACATTGGTATTTAATTAATGTTTTAAGAAATTTGCAACTGTGCTTTATACTCGGCAAGTACTTTTGCTGAACAGGCCAGAGAGGATCTAGCTTTATAAAATTCCTAGAGCATCACTTCTTTTCACATTTTTTAAAAGAGATGGAAATAAATTTGTTTTGTTTCAGCATCCTGTTCGCTCCTTTGTGTTTTACAATTTATTTGAGTCAGTGATTCATTTAATTTTCATTTGGTTTTTATTTACACTTTGACTTGGTGCTTAGGTGTTGATGCCAAAAACTACTTGGTTAGGTTTACAAAAAGGAAAGTGGTTTGGATTAAAATATGCCCCTTTGAAAAGTAATGCTGCATATTGAAAGGAGAACTGACAGACTGTTCTCACAATCAGGTGGATTCTGTAGCATCGCCAAAGTAACCCATAAGTATGATACACCATTGGCTTTGGCAAAACTGCATTTAGCAATGCCCTGGGAAAGAGAACAGGTCACAGGTGGCTCTGGAGCTTCATCTTGCTCTTTTGCCCACATCTAGTGGCTCCCTGTGGTTTTTACAAGCAACTAGATATATCTTTATTAATATGAAAAGGAACAGTTGTTGCACTTTTAATATTTTATTGGTATTTATCATCACTGTAAGTGGTTCTTAAAAATTTCCAACCGTAGAAAAGTGCAGACTATACACTCAATACATTTGGCTGCTGTCCCCATTAAGTCTGGCTCCTTAGAAGGACTGTTAGCTTTCTAGCCTGACCAGTGTTTTTAGATAGCTCCGTGGATCTGGTGACTTGCTTGTAGTTGTTTTTCACCGTGACAGTGACTGACACAGTGAAACTCAAACTTCAGTTTCTATGACAGATTAATCTGATTTCGATTTTGATATCAACACTGATGGGAGGTTGTTCTCCAGACATGACCCGGTGACCAAAAAGCAGCTCATCAGTGGAAGAATGCTCACTCTCCCAGCTCTTAAAGTGATGCATCAGGTGACCATGAGCACACTTCTTTCTCCTGAGGCATCGCATTGTCAGATTTCTTCCATCCAGTAAAGCGTAATTTCTGACTGACCTTTAACCAAACAAAAAATAAATACATAGCAATGAAGCACTAGTCCTTATGTACTAATAAAGGTTGCAAAGTGTGATCTAGACCTTCAGCTTTGCTTTAATGTTACAAGGCTCCTGCCGTACTTGGATCTTGAAAAAAAAGCATATTTATCTGACAGTTTGACAGTTTAAAGTCTATGATCATGACTAAAAGCAATCACTTCAACAGAGCACCATAAAAGCAGAGTGCCTGCATTGGTGAAATGATTAATCACATCACAAAACCATCTGTCTATGTCCACTGTGTAATGTGACTTGTCATGTGACCTTTCGACTCTGCTGAATGATAATTGCCTTTGTCTCTTTCCCTTAGTAGGTTATGACACAGATGACATTTGGTGACTGCACACCTCTGTATAAGTACTTTAAAAGAAGTATGCAAAATACAACACAGATGAGGAGAGTCTGCAAGAGAGGCATTTATTTTAATTTGGAACATTTGTATTATCTATAGTGGTGACTGAGGCTGGTGTTAAAAGCCTGACTGCAATGGCTCTCTAACTAGAGCGAGATCTACCTTAATGCCTATCACACAGGGGGCTCACTCACATTACATCACAACACGCAGTGTTTTTAACCTCTATTTTTTACCTATAACTTAAGATATTTTAACCTCATGAAGAAATAGTTCAAAATATAGCAAAGCAAGTACTCCTCATTATGCATGTGCAAGTTAATTCAAATGGACATCAACAGTAAAAATGCAAATTGTGCGACACTATCATTAGAGCATTTATTTGTTTATCATCCAAAATGTATGTTTGCTCTCTGTGGATTTATCCATTGCATCCTGCATACTAACAGGGATAAAAGTCCTCCCAGCAGTGTAGCTATCATCTCTTGTTGCAATCTCCTTCCAGTCTGCACCCATGTTTTCTGTGGTGGACCAAAATGCCTTTCACTCCTTTGATAGCAGAGCACAAGCTCAGCATTACATCCTCTGCCCCTGAGAGCCTGAGAGAGTTTGTCCTGTCAGAAACAATAACTTTCCTTTCAAGGCAGGGATCGTTTTATTTCTTAGAGTAGCGATCACACAAGGTGGTTGTTTCCATTTGCCACCCTGGTGTTCCTTTTCATTTTTGCACTCATCGCAGATGTTTCAGTGCCTACAAAAGTTACATTTTTCTTGCATCCTTGCTACCACAATTGATTTTGTTTCTTACCACCTTGTCCATCCGTAATGGACTTTTGTGTTCTGCAGAAAGAAATGATCATGAGAGACTATGTAGTCGTGATTTCAATCATATCAAGTAATAATCACTTTATCTTTCTGGCCACTAACTAACTACACAGTTCATTTGCATAACAGATTACAACATGTTCTCAATAAATCTGTTCTTTCTGATGCTCCTACTGGCTGTCACTCAGCACCAGATGCTTAAGTGCAACAGCCATGAAGGGAATATTACATTTGGGCACAGGCCTCAAAGCATCAGCTGAGTGATTGAAAAGTCAAATTTGCTGAAGAAGGTAAATTTGTTATAGTTTCCTGATACCAAAACTAACTTCCCACTATGTAGATTATTGTAGTCAAACTCGTCTTGCATTGTCTTTATGGAGCTAATCTGAAAGTGATAATGTCCTCTTCCTAAATGTGTCAGGTAGCCCACTGGGTCACACAGATATAAACATTCAGCACAGGGAATGACTGCTCTGGTTCACAACTTGTCAATCAGAGCACCAAGGCAGGTTGAGCTGTCACTCAGAAACACGGCGCCGCAGTCCAGTATAATTGAATTAGCTACTGTCTCTTCCTGAAGGTTAATTGGTGGGGAAACCTCTGCTGAGCATGGCAAGGCAATTGACAAAGATAAGAACTGCCGTCTTATCTGTCAGATTTTGTCAGCATATGTGAACTTTATCATTTCTGTAAACGTTAAAACTATAAAGAAGTTAACAAAAAGCAGGTAAATTGAATCCTCATAGATTGTAAATTCTGCATAACTTTATGTCATGCTCAGAACTGCACAGGAGCTCCTACTTTAGTTCAATATGTCATGAGTCAGCAGCTAGAGACATTGCTGACAGATGCTTTGGCTTGGAGGGCAGAATAACGTGGCAAGTTGATGGTCAGTTGATGGCCTGGAAAATTGCATTTAAACCTTTAGGTGTTATTCCAAGTTGTATCTTACTCTCAAACACAGAATTAAATTAAACTCTACTTCTCTCCTGTCCGTTTGATAAATGCTCTCTATAGCCGAGTTGCTTTTCCTCTGTTCAGCATGCGTTCTGTAGAGCTGACCTGTTATGGTTATATTATAGGATGGAATTTTTTATTCTGCGGCACAGAGATCACAGCACTTCAAGATGCTGAGGATAGTTGGACAGGATACAGTTTCTGCTTTTGTGTTTTCTGCCAACTGTTGTCCTAGGCTGCTTTAATTCTCCTGCAGGGTTTCACTGATGCATCTGTTTCCATCAACGCAGTGTGATTCCACGCCATTCTCCGTGGCTTATCATCTTTATAAGAGGTGTCACCCAAAGTGGAGCTTTTAGTTTGTAATGAGATTTTTTGCTCTCGTCTCAGCTTGAATCGTACTAGGTCATGAGCCTGCTGAAGGACTCTTGATACACTGAAGAACAATAGAGTGAGATATTGGGAATTTACAAGAGATGGCAGGGCAGTAAGTCATTTAAAGTTTTACAAAGTATGACACCTGTGTGGAATACCAAGTAGGAAGAGAGCTGAATGTAACTTTTGAATAGACCAAGAGGCAGTTAAAATTCAGGATGCCTGTGCATGTGTGTATAAGCCCAACCTTTGCACTTGAGGCTTTAATTAACCAAAAAGGATATGTTATTTGACATTTACCACTAATGTATCATCAGCATTAATTGAAATCAACCAATACTTCTGCAATACTAATTATTCCAATGCTAATTTGGAGCTAATTAGCAGGGGCCAGTACTAATTGGCAGCTATAAGATTTTATGTCTGATTTAATTTCAGGAAAACATAAACAATTCTAGGATGCTAAGACAGGAGACATGAATTGTGTTCATTCAGCTTTTTCTGGCTTGTCTTTCTCTTTCTTCTTCTTGGTTTTTATTTAAATCTCTTTTTTTTTTTCATTTTTACATTATTTTTTTCCACTCTCACTATGTGACAGTAAGCTTTTTTCTTTTTATTATTATAAGGTTATGACCTTACGATATAAAGTGCCTTGAGGAAACTGTTGTTGTGATTTTGTGCACATAAATAAAACAGAATGTAATTGAACTGAATTTTAAATACCTATTAGAATAAGTCTTAGTTTTTATTGTTGTCATTCTAGCTTAATCAATGGAAGTAATACAATTTTTACTATATTTCAGTTTAAGTTTCAACACATGCATGAGGAGAAAATCTAAAATGTCCACACACTACATTTAGAAATAATAGTGCAGAACACAATGCAGGATACCGATGATTCTACCCATGGCAACCTTGCTATACCTCAAACAATCTAAACTGAGCACATGCATATATAAATATGTTTTCTGTAAACAAATATCTGCATATAAATATTCAGAATATGTAGGCAAAGACAACATTTTAATTAAAAGCAGCTTTCTGGTTTCCATTTTTAATCTTATTGCAGTTCAAGTAGTATTTAACAGTGATGTTTGAGCGAAAGAGTAAATGCAGTCTGGAAACCACTGGTGTGACAAAAATTTAGCTTTATATTCATCACTTAAATAATGACTGGCAAAGAGTCAAAGTTCCTACCAAGATAACAGAATAGTTTTACTGCTGCCTAGCCAGTAGGTTTCCAGATTGATGGGTACATGGATACATCAGTCTCCCCTTCTAGAACTGCCATTCTGATTGGCTAAAGTGAAGGTGCATTTGTGATTGTGATCATCAAACTTGTCCCTATTAAATATAAAACATGTATAGTATTGTTAGAGCTATTCAGATGAGTCTGAAACAACACTCCAACGCTGATAATATCCACATGTAATCCCAATACATCTAATGTAAACTATGTGATTAAAAAAACCCCAATTAACCAGGGAGGTCAAACAGAAAACACATCTACTCTTCTTAAATTACTTATTTTCATACTGTATAACTCTTACCAGTACATACTAGTAGTGCTACAGATAAATATTGTTTGGCCTTTTTGTGCAAGTAAAAGAAAAATGTAATTGCCAGGCAATGATGTCATAATATATATACAGTGGTCCCTCGCTATAACGTGGTTCACCTTTCGCGGTCTCGCTGTTTCGCAATTTTTTGGGGTGCAATTTTGCATGCTTTTTTTTTTTTTCTTAAAGCGCATTGTGTCAATGCACTCATAAATCATCGATCACTAGCAGTGTGATTCTGAAGTGCCGTACTGTATGTTTGTAAGTTTTCTCCCCAACAAACACAACAATGTCGACGAAACGTTTTGCAGCCTCAAAGGCAACCGCGGGTGCTTTTGATTCTATAATACTGGACTTGTTTTTCTACAAAGGTTTGAACTCTGAGAGTGTTTAAACAAGAGAGAAAAGTGTGAAAGTGTTTGTGCCTCTCTGAGAAAAGTGTATAAAGAGTGTAGTGAGGGGTTTTACATCCTTAAAACAGGGGTGTCAAACTCCAGGGCTCGAGGGCCGGTGTCCTGCAGGTTTTAGATATCAGCCTGGGTCAACACACCTGAATCACATGATTAGTTCATTACCAGTCCTCTGGAGAACTTCAAGACATGTTGAGGAGACAATTTAGCCATTTAAATCAGCTGTGCTGGATCAAGGACACATCTAAAACCTGCAGGACACCAGCTTTCGAGGCCTGGAGTTCGACACTTGTGCCTTAAAACATCTATAATAATTGTAAAAATTAAAGTTGGCTACTTCGTGGATTTCACATATCACGGGTTATTTTTAGAACGTAAACCCCCGCGATAAATGAGGGACCACTGTAGATATATATTATCTATCTATTGATAGATTCCTGCATTTAATATAAGTGACTGAGATGAGGTTACAGAGGTCATTGCAATGCAACCATTGCAATGGGTACACTGGAGCCTTTAGATGTACCTTGGTAGTTTGGTTGCTAAACCCCTGATGATCTTTTATTATCTTGGTCCAGCTACAGTGCTGTATCAGTTCAGTTTGCTTATCAAACATGGAATTTTTTCACATTATCTTTTTTTTTTTTACCACCAAAGGAGGTCATATGGAACTTTTAACAGTATTCAACAAAGGCAGAAATATCAGCTCTTTTTTCCAGGCAATAATCTCAAAGTAATCAATGTATGAGTTAAATATCCTCTCATATAACCTAAAATATATAAGCTCTCACTGCGTCTAAGCAATTCAAAAGCCCAGTAAAATGTAATGGTTCCCTTCCCCAAGAGAAGTAGTTCCATTTTAATTCAATTGATTTTGCACTTGTGGTTTCCCGTTGCCACATTTTTCAGTCCCACCAAGATGGTCCCTGCATTTTGAATAACATCAAATAAAAGGCAATCATTGGTATGGATGAGGAGGGCCCTCCGAGACTGGGGCACCTTCACCATGACAAAGACCAAATAGGAAATAAAAGGCGAAACAAGAACAAGTGGGGCCCACAAACTCTAAAACCAGATAATTTGATAGCATACTTTTGTAGAAACCTGGACAATGAAAAGAAAAATGTTTGTTTAGCATGCAGAGGGAAATTGTTTGGACAGACACAGCGGCAAACAGAAGGGGACTGACAGACAGAGATAGCCAGAGTGGGTGGTGAGGTGTTTGTGGGTTTGCATACAATAAAATGTTTGTGGGGAGAGTGGTGAACTATTTTCAAGAATTGTTTTGTCCATGTGACTTTCATACGCTTTTGTCAAAGTTTGCCTGGATAACTTTACAGACACATTCCTTTTCTTAGATTTAGTTGTTTTATAGGCCACCAAAAATCACAGGCTAGGTCCCCATCTGTCTATATGTACAGCAGCTTTTGTATTGTCATATTTTGTAACCTTTTTCATGAAAAAGGAGCCAACATTTACAGAGTAGAAGTGAGGATGCAGCGAGCAACTGGAACAGAAATTTACAAAGCTGTGTTTGAATCATTCTTCAAAACCAGGGTTTCAATAGGTTATCCACAGAAGAGGAAAAGAAAAAGAAAAGCTTTCATTACCCAGTGCATAAAGCCTAAATGGAAAAGAGACTGTGGAATGGCTGCCTGTGTCTGATAGGGGAATATACTCAGCTCTGATGCCTTGGGTGTTCTGGCCTGCTGCACTCAGGGCTAGCACTGGACCATACAGATTGCTGCCATTATGGAAAGTGGGTCTGTGGTGGCAAATAGACCTAAGCACTCACAAAGCAACGTACACTGCTGTAGAGATCTGAATATACAGTATGGAGTGATTTGCATGAAACTAAAGCTCAAAAAATTAATTTTAATGTAGCTTACTTTGTTTATCCCTTAACAACTTGACACCTCAGGCTTTGATTTTATTGCCATATGTTTTGGATACATTGGGATACAAATAAGTAAAATATTATGCAATATTTAAATGCAAAATCCATGTTTTATTAACTAAAAGTTGCAGTATTAACTATCAGTATAAGGCCATGGTTGTGTTTACCCTTACAAGGGGAACAAGCATGGCTCTAATTTGTGCACTGGTTTCAGTGGTGAGGCAGTGACTCATTTGGAGGCTCGTCTAGTTGAGTCATGGCGGATAAACAAAACACAAGTAATGCATTCTAAAGGAAATTTAAAGCTAAACTTCAATTTAGAGTCTAAAATAATCTAACACCAATGCCATGCTGTGAGCCAGTTTAGGTCAAGCTTGGTCTAATTCTCAGGGTATCAAATATCACAATTTTTGACAAAGCCATTGGCATCTCTGAGATATATACAACATGCCCTTCGGCGCTGGTTTCTTGACACCCTGGGCAGAGAAAGCAAAGACCCAAAAAGTCCCCATGAGGTGGCAGGTATGATAACGTTGGCATAAAATCACACAGATGTCAACTAGGTGACAGAAGCTTATGCCCTGTGTGGGAGGGCTTGTTTTTTGTGCCTTGTTTTTCTTTCTTTCTTTCTTTCTTTTTAATATACACTTTCTTTTTTACCCACTCTTTGGTTAGGTTGATGGATGAAAAAACTTGGCCATTTTTAGGAAAAGGCCACAAAGTAGGAGAAAATTACCAATGGCTGCACTGTTAACCAAGCATGCTAGAAAATCCTACCAAATAATACCCAGTGCATTCACCTAGCAGTCCTGACCAAGAGTCTGTATGTCACAAGTTGGTTCCTAGATCAGATGAGCTCCATGTCTGCCATAGTGGATCAAGAAATAAAAATACAGCCTTTCCTTAGAAAATCACCAGATATTCTGCAGAGCTGTATTTTTCATATTCATTTCATGGAACATTTGATTTGGAACCTCTTTCCTCCCAGGGGTTTTCAGTGTTCTTTTCTTCAATGCTCCTCTGCCACTGCTCTTTTGTCATCATGAAGGTGGTTTTGTAATGGCAGCCTTTGGCATTCTGTTCCAGTGTCCTCCACCACAGCATTTATTTCTGCTCTTTATCTGCACTTGAATAGCTGAGTAGTGCTTTTACTTGATTATCTTAGCGTCATTGCAGATAATTGCTTAGTACTGTGTGAACCAAGGAGAACTGTAATTGAAAACTGTTTCTCTGCACCTAAATTGCCCTTCATTTGTGTTGCAAAACGATGTCTTTTGTTGCATTTTTGAATAAAATTTGAGCCATTTGCTTTTAAGTGATTATAAGGACAGATTTGCGGACATAACTTGAAAGATCAATAAATAGAACTCAATTGTGAAACAGCATAAAATCCTCAAACTACCTGACACTAAACAAAATATTATGAGAGGTAATTCAAAGCCCTGTTTCCATATATACAGTAAACATCTTGCTGTGCTCTGCATCTACACATTTGGTCGAGCAATAATGTCGTGGAAATGCTGAACTGACAATGAAAACATACTAGCTTTGTACCTGGCGATTTTATCAACTATAAAAGGAAAAACAGGCTAATGTGTATATTTAAAATTACATATAATCTCATCCTCTAGGCCACAGATATCAAAGCCATGTTATTGTCTGGGCAACATGCTGCCCACTTTGATCGTAAGTCGGCCACTGTAAAGTTTAACCACACTTTTATTTCCTTGGATATATTAATATAACATAAAATAAAATAAAAATAAAAATAAACACAGTTCCAACATTATGTTCCAGTTTTTTAATAAATTTGCTAAATTACATTTATAAAATCTTTGGTATTTTGGTATTTCTGGTAGCTCATTGGGCAAATGGGTTGTAATTATAACGCAGGAACTTTTTGTTAATTCACAGAAAACTGTTTTTTGGGACCTGTTTTGAAGAAAAAAAAATCTATATTAGATAGTGAAAAAAACAACATTTGCTTCTTTCATTTAATTGTTTATGAATTACTTAATTACTTTGGTGTAGTATGAATGGTCATGGAGGAGGCCTGTAGAAAATGTATGCCCCCATTCACATTTTCCAAACTTGTCCAGTGGCCGGATTGGAATCCATGCCAAGCTGATTCTAGTCCCCAGCCCTTATGTTTGACACCTCCGTGCTAAACCAACTTAAATCAGTTTTAAATATACAAAGCCCTGGGTAACAGTACTAATGTCCAATGTCAGTTTATCAGTATGCTGTGTATTTTCAATTTTTGAAATAATTCAGAGCTGGAACAGATGAAAACATGCAGAAAAATCATTCTGTAATATATGAGCTTCAATTGTGGAATTTCAACCATGGGCACTGTACAGTACTACACTCACCAGAACAAGAAGGTTTTGGCCAGGTCTGATTACATCTGTGTGTTCTCCTGGTAGTCCAGCTTCCACCCACAGACATCCATGTTAGGTTAATAGGTGATTCTAACTTGGCTATAGCTGTGGATGTGAGAGTGTGTGCTTGTCTTGTCTTCCTGTGATGGACAGGCAACCTGTCCAGAGTGTGCCTTTCCACTCACTCAAAGTCAGCTGGGATAGGCCGCAGCCCCTGTACAATTCTAAGTTTGATAAGCGTAAAGAAAATGGATGGATGAATGACGTTTCTTAACCTTAACCAGACCCAAGACAACACATCTTTCTCTATCACCATGTTACATAACCCTACCACACAGTCCTCAGGAAAAATGAATCTCCATCACCCACTCCAACTTACTTACATACTTGCATACAGTAAAATCACGGCTTTTCCTTCCCTTGAAAGACTAAACAAAAAAATATACTAAACATAATTTGGCAACACTTACATTCACACAAATTAATTCACAAAGCAAATTAGCAGCAAGTAAAAGTCATTACAGGCAGACAGTTATTCAATTGAGACATGAGGATGTACGCTAACTGAATGGTAAGCCATCATTTACACTCCTGCCATTATTATGACCTAAAGTATTTGCCTCACAACACATGGTTATTGATGCTCATCCTATTAAAAGACAAAAAGGCAACAGATTAGGGATTACTATTTAGTGTAGACAGGAGCACCATCGGGGAGGGCAGGAGGAGCACAGGCCACCCGGCCAGACATTTCCAAAACTGGAAATTATGTTTTTTGGTGTGCCACCCAAGACTTTTAGTCGCCCTCATCTTTTTTAAAGAAAAAATTCTGGAGGCACCCCTGAGTGTAGAGTGTATGATAAGCAAAACTACAAATAGTGTGACTGTAATGTGATAAACCTACACAAAGGTCAAATTACAGCATGAATGGTCTTTAAATCCACAGTGGCATGTGTGGTTTCAAGTTGAAGTATATTCTTTCTGCCATAAACTGTCACATCTACTTGAGTGTGGTGTGTAGAGCCATGTCCTCTAACACACAAAAGCACATTCTCACTCCAGGTGACCCCTAATTCCCCACAATAAGCAAACTTGAGAAGATTTTTGTAGTTTATATTTTGGTTGTAGTATCTGCATAATTAAAGTCCAGTTAGTTTTCTCACAATATAATTCGTGTTAACTACGCTATACAATAAAATGATATTGAAGTTCGGCGTAAATAATTAGAAAGGCTAGTAACTACATAATTAACTGTGTTCAAATTAATATAGAAATTGCCCATTATAGGTTCGACTGATTAAAATGCATAAACAGTTGGCTTTAACAAGTAGACAGATGAAATCCTTTCTCTCACATTAGAACAGTTAATAAATTTGGTTTCCACAAAAACATCATTTAGACAGCAATTAGGTACAAATATGGCCACACTGCAAGTTAAAATTGATCCAGGAAATTGTTTTAATGACATGCTATTATAGGTGATTGAGGTTTTCCCCACCACTGTATACCTGCGCGGCAGACATTTTTTTTATTTCTTTGTTAGCAGTAGGAAATCGACCCTTGAGCAATTAAACACTGTAATGGAGTCTGTAATACTGAGTCGTGATGTAACAGAATATGACTGTGCTCTGGAATGGAACTGAATGTATTACTACAATTTGTTGCAAAGCTATGAAATTTTCAAAGAGAAAATAATACACTCAGTATTTAATTATTTTTATTATTTTATCATTGAAAAGTTGTGTATATAAGCTATAAAACCCTCTTGATATGTTTACCATATGTCGGGGTTTTGGAGGAACAGCACTACTATGTTATCTAACAACTAGATATTTGTGTACAATGACAAAATAGGATCAAGTGCTTTTTTTAAACTTTACTTTTTAACTTTATTAAAAAAATATGACTCAAAATGTTCAGTAAAATCTCAGAAATCTAAGAGCAGAATAAAGTTATCTTAACCCAAATTCTGGAATAAGATATGTTACCATAAAGTCTTCAACAGTGAAATAGTATCAACTGTACAAAGAGTAAAAACAGCGATCAAAAGAGATATTACAAAGAAAAATGATGAGTCTGTATAAAAACAAAAAACTTGCAGAATTAAAAGTGAGAGTTGCTGCTCACTTTCCCGTTCCCTCACGCAAAAGATTTTAATTGAATTTTAACACTATGGTAATCACACCTGCTACATGATTTCCCTCTTTCCTCCAAAATAATCCAGCGCTCAGAAAGGTTTTAATTTATTCATGAAGGTTTTCAGAGAGAAAAACTAAATACATGATGCAAATTGTCATTTTGCATGGTGCTGTATAATTGATTTAATGCAGCTTCTTAACATTGGCCTCCCTCAGTTGCATCTGACAGGCCTCAGGTTAATGGTGTGAAAACAGGGACACTGCTTCCCCCAACCTGTCAAATGGTAATTGGTCAACAGTCTTCTTTAATAGCAGGCTGCCATAGGCAACAGCAAACACTTCTTAAATGGTGTACAAAATAATTGGTGAGGAATAAACAAGGAGGGCTTGAGTAAGTGTACTTAATGTCAACTGTGTGTCCCTTTCTGTATTTTACAGGTTATTCATCCATGCACACCAGAGAGGCTAAGGATGCAGGAAACTGGCAGAAACAACAAGATGAGACCATTTAATGATGGTACCCACTAAGGAAAAAAGCACAAGCCAAGTTGAGGTGCTGGATGCTCTTTTAAGTGTTGCCACAAGTTCACTGCAGGCAAGCCTCAATCTGAAAGCAGATTTTTCTAATTGATACATGGCGATAACATCCAGCATCACACATCTATCAATGAAGAGGAGGCAAATAAAAGGATTGTCTCTGGCCCTGAGATTAGCTGAACAGCTGTACTGAAACGGCAGCGGTATCACACCCCTTTGATTCTTTTGGCCCTGCACATGACTCTCAAAGAAGCACCAATGGCCTGCAGCTTAGGCATGGTGATGAGTGCCTTGTTTTGGTCTGTAGCCATTGTATATTTGACTCATATTGGCAGAGTCAGTGGAGACTGCTGGTTAATTGAGGGTGAAAAGGGCTTTGTATGGCTCGCAATTTGTAGTCAAAACCAGCCACCTTATGAGGCCATCCCACAGCATATCAACAGCACCATTGTGGACCTTCGTCTGAATGAAAACAAAATCAAAAGTATCCACTATTCTGCCCTTAGCCGCTTTGCCAACTTGACCTACCTGAACCTGACCAAGAATGAAATCTCCTACATAGAAGACGGGGCCTTTTCTGCTCAGTTTAACTTGCAAGTCCTTCAAATGGGCTTCAACAAGTTGCGGAACTTGACAGAGGGGATCCTCAGGGGTTTAGGAAAGCTGCAGTACCTCTACCTCCAGGCAAACCTGATTGAGACTGTGACACCTAATGCCTTTTGGGAATGCCCCAACTTAGAGAATATTGACCTCTCCATGAACCGAATCCAGCAGTTAGATGGGTCTACGTTTGCCAGTTTAACTAAACTCACCACCTGTGAGTTGTACACAAACCCCTTCAACTGCTCATGTGAATTACTTGGTTTTGTCAAATGGCTCTCAGTTTTCCCAAACAGAACAAATGAACGAATGGTTTGCGACTCCCCACCCGGGGTCTCCGGTTATAGCTTACTGAGCCAGATTCCTAACAATCCAAACTATCGAAATGCACTGTACATGCTTACCAAAGTGTGCACTGATGAATATGTAACACCATTTATAACTGTGCCCATTGAGTCAACAACACTACCACCAGACTCAACGCTTTGTGGAGTGGAAGACTGTCCATCAGGCACAGAACCAGAAGACACTACCATCAGTACACCTGAAAATGATGTTCAGGGAACTCCTCTGATGGAAGTGAAGCAAGTAACACACACAGGTGCTATCATCACAGTTCAGATTCCTCATCCCTATAAGAAGATGTACATCTTGGTTCTTTATAACAACAGTTTTTTCACAGACATTCAAAACCTAAAAGATATAAAAGAGGACATTGAATTAAAAAACCTTAAACCCCACACCAACTACACATATTGTGTTGCTTCAATACGCAATTCTCTTAGACACAACCACACATGTCTGACAGTCTCTACTGCCCATCGAAATGGAAAGGACGTAAATGTGAAAGAACCGACTCCTACTCACTACATTATGACAATTTTGGGCTGCCTATTCAGCATGGTTATATTTCTTGGAGTTGTGTACTATTGCTTGCGAAGAAAGCGCCAACAAGATGAAAAGCACAAAAAATCAGGAAGTTTAAAGAAAAACATAATGGAACTTAAATATGGACAAGAGCTTGAGGGTGGGACTATATCTCGAATGTCGCAGAAGCAGTTGTTGGCAGGAGAGAGCATGGCACGTATGCCATACTTACCATCTGCAAGTGAAATGGAGCAGTACAAATTTCAAGAGATAAGTGATACTCCTAAGATGATGAAAGGAAATTACATGGAGGTGCGAAGTGTGGATCACCATGACCGCCGGGAGTGTGATATGGGAATGGCTGGGAATAGTCAAGGATCAGTGGCAGAAATTTCCACAATTGCAAAAGAGGTGGATAAAGTCAATCAGATAATAAACAACTGCATAGATGCGTTAAAGTCAGAATCCACCTCTTTTCAAGGAGTGAAATCTGGAGCAGTATCCACTGCAGAGCCCCAGCTTGTACTAATATCAGAACACCCACAGAATAAATCTGGCCTTCTGTCTCCAGTGTATAAGGATAGCTACCACCACTCTCTGCAGAGACATCGGTCTTCTGATGTCTCTCCAAAGAGGCCCAGTACAGCCACGGGAGGGCCCATGAGAAGCCCCAGGCCTTATCGTTCTGAATCCAAGTATATAGAGAAAACTTCTCCAACAGGAGAGACCATCCTCACTGTAACACCTGCTGCTGCCATCCTGAGGGCCGAGGCAGAAAAGAACCGTCAGTACAGTGCCCACCGACACTCCTATCCCGATGCTCAGATAGAGGAGCTCGAAGGACCTGACAGCCACAAGTCCTCCATGTTGGAGCCTCTTACTCACTCCCGCTCCAGAGACTTAACATATTCACAGATGTCCTCTCAGTACCACAATCTAAGCTATTCCTCCAGTCCTGAATACTACTGCAAACCTTCACATAGCATCTGGGAGCGTTTCAAACTCCACCGGAAACGGCATAAAGATGAGGAGTACATGGCTGCAGGGCATGCACTGCGTAAGAAAGTCCAGTTTGCAAAGGATGAGGACCTCCATGATATTTTAGACTACTGGAAAGGCGTATCATCCCAACAAAAATCGTAACCTATCTAGTTTTTGTTTTTTTTAGTGGACTACACATTGCAGAAATGACACAACCACCTCATCTGACAACTGAATCAGTGGATACTTCCATAATAGAATTAACTTCTCACTCACACGTACCACATTCTCTTTCGACTGTGAAGAAAATGGGGTTAAGATTCTTTCAATTTGTCTTATTATGTAAAGCATTCATGGGAAAAATTATATTGCAAATAAATAATATATATGTTAAAATGGATAATAGGTTTTTTGGGTATCGCATGGCCAAGTCCTGTGACAGTGGATTTGCTGTTGTGTAATATGAAACTATTATAAGAAGATATGTCTACTGAAACCTCAGTATTTTTTGAAGAACTGTTCAGACCCTCAATTTGAACTTTTTTTTCTTCCCTCCTTGCATATATTTAATTCAAAACTATGTACAGATTTGACTTTCTATATTTGCAGTGTTTTCTGTGTAAATGGAAAAGTGTTAGTGGATGAATCAGGTTTAACAAATGGAGCGCTGATCATTCAGATGATCTTGTCTATAAAAAACCGCAAGCCCCACTTTAAACCCATGAGATCATTTATCATTTTATCATTATCAATGCCTGATTTCTGTTTTTGTTTTTTTGTTTTGTTTTGTTTTGTTTCTATGAAGGCTTTTACATCTTTTACATGATTCAAATGGATTAAGTACCCTGACTCACTTAGTATCTTGAAAGACTTCAAAAGTGCAGTATATGTCATACTTTAGTGATGTTCTCTTAGTTTCACGAACCACCATTTGTAACTTTAGTACCAAAGTAAAAAAAAAAAAAAGGCTGAAATGTTTACAATATTTCTTCACGGCCTGGGGATCATAACATGCAGTGGGTCCATGAAAATTTTGCTTTTTCTGTCTTATCAGTTACTTCTTCAAAAGAGAAACATTGGGAAATCACAATATCTACACACAGGATGTGGTGTCCAAGCCTACTATTAATCACTAAAATTTCAAAGGGAAGACGGCTATACTTTGTCACCTGTCATTTAGGTACATGGACAGATGTTGTGCCCTGCAGGAGAGCCCGATGGATGAATGTAACAGATATGTATTTTGATCTGTCTATGGCAGCTTTTTATGTATATTTTCAAGGAAATATTTATTTAATGTTATAAACTACGGTGTTTTTGTTTTTCCTTTGCTTCAATATTTCTTCCAGTGTATTATATTGCATAATGTCTGATCCAATAAATGGAGGAAAGTAGTTGGTTTTTCAGATGGGCCGTGTTGCTTGCTGAGAGGTTTCATTTTATTTTTTATCTGCTAGGCTATTAAATCTTTTTGTATATTATGAAAGCTTCATACCAGGCAAATATCAACAGCTAGAGTGAAATTTGAGAATGTGAAACTGAATCCTCTGACTTACTGGCTGTGAATTTGTATATTTTGAGGGTTTTTTTAAATACATATAATACTTAACACTTTTTTCTTTCTAAGTTGTTTATATAAATCATTCCAAACAGGCTCATGTTGATTTATCACATATTTATCAATAATTAGTTGCTTCTCTCTTGCTCATTTTGAAGAAGGGCAATGATGTAATGTATCTTCAATGTAGGATTTGGGTTTATTAAAGAATTTGTGGTAACATTTTACATCATTTACTCTATAGTCATGATTTCAAAGTGTTCTCATCGCTGTCAATTTAAGGAAACAAGGAAAACTGCTTATCCAAGTAGAGGTAGTTTTATTTTCAAT
The DNA here is from genome assembly GCF_057382095.1 of Aulonocara sp. 'chitande type north' Nkhata Bay. Lineage (NCBI taxonomy): Eukaryota > Metazoa > Chordata > Actinopteri > Cichliformes > Cichlidae > Aulonocara > Aulonocara sp. 'chitande type north' Nkhata Bay. The sequence goes on from NC_141347.1 coordinate 29,040,443, forward strand.
TATCTCTTTGCATGTGTTCACTCGTCCAATGGATTTTTTTTCTTGCAAAATGCAAATTAATGTACATTTTCCATCCGTCCAAGTTTTATATGAAAATTAAAAGTCAGTTAATCGGAATAAAAACAGTTGATGGACAGTCTAGTACTGAAGATGCAGAAGAAGAAAATGTAGTGAGATCAAGTACCTGAAAGAGTCATTGGTCAAACTTCAAATGAAAAAAAGCAATGTGGAAGTAATTTCCATTTATGTAAATATAACATCTTGATTTGCTTTTTGCATTATTTTGAGAGACATAAAGTCTCCTCATTGCTTCACACAGATCAGATCTGTTCACTTGATACATATGTGACACTAAGCCTGTCTCCACCGCACTTGGTGCACTTTTTGTTTTCACTGATTTACAAATCCATCCTCCTTAGCCAAGCGCAAAAGCCTTTACACTTAACAGATCAAATTACAACCAGTTGGTTATCTTTTTCTGGGTACGAATCCAACCCTATTGCAACAATCCGAGTTAGATAAAAGAGGCTGTAGTCCTCAGATGGCTGATGACGCATCACCTAAAATATGGTCAGAATTTTCCTCTGTGGGAGCAGGAAACACATTTCTTGTCAGGTGTCTCCTTGCTGCTGTTTCTAAAAAAACACCACATGCATTTCTTAGTAGCGTACAAATGCAAGCACTTCAAATGCAAATGAATATTAAACAGTAGATGATCAATGAATTAAAACATGAAAGAATGGCAGACATATGCTGTTATGTATGAATTTTGTATTAAGGCGAGAATTGAGAGTCTACAATCTGACAATAGAGCTAACCCGAGGAAAGACAATTGTCTGGTGAAAAATGTTTTCATCAGCTCTTTCTTTTCATCCAACACTGAGTGTGTAAGTGTAACTGCAGGCATTTATTACCCTATTTATATTTTTTCTGTCATAATTCTGTGTCCATTCCATCTAAGTGTGTCATGAAGCTGTTTTTATTCATTAATGTGAAATGAAGCATTCATGAGCCTGATGTGAATGTCTTATATAAGCACCTTGTAAAGTGTTAACTGGGTTGTCTGACTTAATACTTCAACCGCCTTAAGATTTTGGGATACTGTATGTGTACAAGAGTAAACTTCCTTTTGTTTTATTTCCAATGTTGATACTGTCGTTAAGTCTCCATTTGTTATTTTTTATAAAAAGCATTTCAGTATCTCATGAGAGCTGTCAGGTTTCTTGTTCATTTAGCTATTTAGCAACCTGTTTTTATACTGCATATTGTAGCACTTCTGTGTCTAATAAGAGTTTTAAGTGTTGAGAAAACCTTTAGAAAGATCAACAGTTGTTGTCCAAGTGCATCAAAACAAACAAGAGCACAAAATGTGTTTTTTTTATTTTATTTCTTAATACTATGTTATCTGCTTTCAGACAAAGTACTGTGAAATAAAGTTAAGGGTGCACATGCAGTGTACACTCAGCATCTTTATTATATGCTGTCATATCAGAATTGCTCCATGTAAGTATTGTACTATAAATTAATGCAACTGGCTTATATAAGTAACCTAAGGGGTAACTGTTTGAAATTGGGTATAACTTCCCATTTAACTTGTGCTATAAGAAATGGTTACCCAAGATTTTATGCCATGATGACTAACTCTGTATACGTAAACTGCCTGATGCAGGTTATACTCATGATAATAGATCAGCTTGACCTACTGAACAATCGAGTCAAACGGCATTACCATCTCTTGGATATCCCGTGGACCTCAGTGTGCAGGTTGCCTCCCTGAATTTGGCTGCAGTAAATGCATACCTTTTTGCCTGGAATATATATTTGAATTCCCCATCCCCCTAGTGCAGGGGTCGGCAACAAGCGGCTCTTTAGTCCTTATAGTGCAGCTCCGTGTGGTTTGGGAAAATAAATTAGAAGTATTTAGCTGAAGTGTATTTTATTTACGTTAGTTCTTTTTTAACTTGTAGTTCTAAATAGGAAGATTATTGTGATATTGAAATATAAAAATAAAATTATATTCTGTTATTTTTTCATCACTCAAAATAAGCGTCACACTCGCGGAAGCCGATATACCCGCAGAAACGCCATGCATTTATCGAGACTTTCAACCCCAGGTAGGCCAGTTATGGATCTTCGGATCCACATTATGTCAGCAGCTATTCTCCACCGTGAACTATGTTAAAAACAAACACCGCTCACCCCTCACAGATGACAGCTTACAGTCCTGCGTGAAGATGAAAGTGACTTCGTACAGCCCTGATTTGCAGACGCTGTGCTCAGAGGTTCAGAAGCAGAAGTCCCATTGTAAACATACCACGGCAGACCAGACGAGTTTTGCATGAACATGCTTTTCAGCATCTCTTTATTGACCACTTTTCACACAATAATAATAATAATAATAATAATAATAATAATGACTATGAATAATAAGAATACCTTTTACTTTAGGCAGATTTCAGAGCATTCAAGGGTACCTTACACATTCAAAAAAATTATTATTCACCCTCAAATAAACATGAAGACATCATTTTTGAATAAAATGCAACTGAACTATATGGAAACAAAGGTTTATTTATTCAAATAATCATACAACATAATTAATCAATGAAAATGTGCTTGAGTGTATACCAATGAGGTAAATTTATATGGAAAATTTACATGTTATTAAATTGGTCAGCATTTGGGCATGTTTTCTTCTGTTTGAGTAGACAAAAGAAGAGGATTTATATGACAGGTGAAAGACAATCAATCTTACTACTTATCATATTACTTACTTATCACAGCATCATGTAAAAACAAAAAACTTCATTAAACATTCCTTTTCTGGACAATATTTCATGGTTCAGGCAGGTTTGGAAAAATACTTCATTAGCCAAAAAATATCTGTCCAGCATAAAGCAACAAACCCTCTTTTTACCTGTTTACCACTTTCCCTGCCAGAATAATGTTCGAACTATTGTTTTTTTAATCATTATTTTTTATTATATTTTTGTTCCATAAATATATGCAAATTTAAATAAAAAAGAAATAGATATATTTAACACTACCAAATGATGTGGAAACACTAATTGCTACAATATTTAATTATTAATATGATTAATTCAACAATAAATTTTTTGTTACTTAACAGTATGACCTTCTTCAAGCCAGTATATTTTTCCTGTGGATATTACAGTGTAAATTTTTAAGCATATAAACAGATTTTTTTTTGTCACTCTATTCATACTCATGTTGTGGCACATTGTGGCATCACATATGTTATAATGGGCATTTGGTGCACTAGAATGCATTAAAATCCTGTAAACTTGCAGTTCCTGATGGCGAAACATCACATTTGCTAAAAATCACATAATCTCCTTTCATCTTGGTTATGCTTGTCTAACTAATTTTGTCTGTATATTTCTTTATCCAGCAGATATGTTTCTATGCTCACCTAGTCACACATTGTAATGTGATTAAGGTAATGAGGACACTAAGTACTGAGTGATGGATTCTATTTTCTAAACCCATGTTGCTGGTTATGTTTACAGAATGTCATCTTTCCAGGCCATTTTAAACCCATCACACAGGGACAAAAGGAGAACCAAAAAACCTTTTGTTTCAATAGACCAAAACATAATGTAGCTACTGTTGCAAAAACTCAGCCAGTGCCGTGACGGCACAGTTTTCACTGTGAGAGACTGCAAAAGGCTTTCAAAACTTTACTTTCTCTTTCACAAAAAACAAAGCCTCACAAGTCAGAATCGTCATATTTAATTTTTTTAATTTTGCTCATCCTATTTGTGCTTCCTGGAAAGCCAGTATAAGAATTACAGGGTTGGAAATTAGTTATGCTAATTTCCAACCCTGTGTTTGTTTTGTTACGCTCAAGCAAATTAGGTTTGCATGATTTACAATTAAAAATAATGATTATATATCATATGCTGATCAAAGAGAAGCCTTTCAGTTCATCCTTTGTCTAAAGAAGTCACTTTGGTGCCATCACTTATTAGGTCTAGAGACCAGTGCCTAACATTCTGGTGACTGCTGGAAGCTGTAGGGAAACATATTCACTGACTGGTTTGCAAGTGATTGTCACATTCCTGGGTCTATTGACCCAGCGTTTTGAGTTTTAGTTTGGATGTTTTAAGTTCTTTAGGGTAGCTAAGTTCATTTGTTTATTAGTTTCTCTTTGTGTTTTCTACCCCTGTATTTGAGTTTCCCTCTCCCTGTTTCATGCTGCGTTTCTTATGGTGTCAAGTTTATGTTGTCTTGTCTACATCTCATGTTTCCTGTTTTATTTTGAAGGTCTGTGTCCTATGTCAGTGCAGTCAGCTCATAAACATGCCCATGAATCTTTAAGACAGTGTTTGTTTCAATATTCTCCTTAGAAAAACCACGTGGATTCAGACTATAATCACCCACCTCATGCTGCTATGAGCTGTGGTGACAACCTGACAGTGAATGAACAGAAATACACAGACTAAATACACACAAGAGTGATTAGGGGAAGTGGAAACACATGGGGAAACAGCTGACACTAGTCTGACATAACGAGACAAAGGAACCAAAGCTGACTACACTGACATCCAACTTAAAACATTCAAACTAAAACTCAAAACGCTGGGTCAATAGACCCAGGAATGTGACAGTGATTGCTGGATGAAATTGGTGAATGAAGAATGTTCACCCTTCAAGTAAAAGTTTTGACCTACCAGAAATATTTCAACACATATCAAAAGGCACAGCTTTTACTTTTAAAGGGAACACACTCTGTTTCCTGTTTGTTCATATTTTAACTATTGCTTTGCAAGTAGTTTGTGAATGTTTGCAGGCATCTTCCATACAAACCACCTCTTTGTGAACAATTTCACCTTCTGACAGCAAGCAACTACCTGCAACTACCTTCCGTAAAGACCGATGGTTACTGGAAGTCACCGGCCTGTCTCTGAGCCTTTATGACTTGGTCCTTAGGCTAATTTTATTCTGAGAGGCTGATTTTTTTCATGTGCTGATGTTATTATTCGAAACGTATAATGTTAGACATTCATTGGGAAAATTGCAAAACTGTTTTCTGATCATTCATGTTGTCTCATTTACCTTGCTTAGGTTTCCTATATTCCACAACATATTGAAATTGTCTTTATGTAATATCCACTAATTCCCCAAATATATAGCAACACTTAGATGTTTGCAGCCGAAAGAAGAAAATCAACAAGCTACCTACCCTCGTATACTGTACACTACCTAGGAAGTGCTCATTACTACTTTCCTATAAAATGCACTGAACTTTAACAACAAAGCACTGACCATATAGATGCACTTTGCTTGACTCACCTCAGCCATCAATAGCTTGTTTACAGTGCTGCTTTTTCTGCCTTTCTATTGCAGTTTGCTTGTATGGCTTGCCTGGAGGGAAATGAAGGGGAGAGACTCCAGAAGGCTTCTTTGATTTGTTGTTGTTACTCACATCATTGAACAACAGAGGTTGGCAACAAGGCAGAAATTACACACAGACTCATAATTTCCCAGTTAATCTTTGTCTGCAGAAGCAATGACTTCTAGAAGCGGAAAGTTTTTTGAGCTGCACCAAAGTTGTTTGTTCATACTGAGTCACTGATTAAAATTCAAATAGTATTAATAATGATAAAGTATCCTCGACAAAAATGCAGGAAATCTGACTCAGTGCAAAACATTTTTCCATCTCAACTAAGTCTTAAGGGTTTGCACGACTGTTTTCCTTGAAGAAAACATCATCTCTATCATTTCTGATGATACAAAACAATGATGACTTTAGTAAATTTCTGAAATCTCTGTGCTAAAAGCCAGCATTACCATATCATGATACATTTTAATGTTTTAGCATGTGGGTGGGCCAAAATTTTGTCATTAACAGTGGAACACAAGTAATTGCCAGAACATGGCAGTCTGGGACAAAAGTGGAAGACTTATTTTCATGTAACAACTGCAGAATTGACAGGCCAACAATGGCATCTTGATCGACACACTAAATGCAGAGTCAACAGTCTATCAAAATTAAACGGTGCAGTGTGCTCGCTGATATTTGGGTGAGTATTGTATTTCAAAGACTCAGCTCCTCTAGCTGTACCTACTGAGTCTACAAGGCTTGTATTTTAGATTAATGCCAGATGATTCATAAAAGTCTAAATTGCTGCTTCTTTAATAAATAACCCGCTAAGTGTTTATAACGTATGGGCTAATTATTTGATGAGTGGGTTTGGACACAGCGCAAACTGAAAGAGGAGCCATAGATATAATTCTTTGAAAAGTCGCAGTGCTCCAATGACAGAACTGAGAAATTATTCAAGGGTTTATGTTCATGTTAATCACTGATTTTTATCTAAAAACAAACAACAACAAAATAATCATTTACACTTGAACATGAGCCACAAAGAAGTTTAGTGATGAGCAGTGTTGGGGAGTAACGGAATACATGTACCGCCGTTACGTATTTAAAATACAAAATATGAGTAACTGTATTCCGTTACAGTTACCGTTTAAAAAGGTGGTATTCAGAATACAGTTACTTTGTTGAAATAAATGGATTACACTGCGGTACTTTCCTGTTTCATATTGTCGCGGGTCAGGACTGTTTGGGTTTTGTTTGACAGCTACGATCTGTTGTTCCAGGCGGCAGCATTACGGTTGCCATGGTTACAGGGCGACGCTCTCTCTCTCTCTGCGACTGTGTGCTTCCTGGGTGAGAGAGCGCCTTTTCGTTGTTGTTGTTGTTGTTGTGCTAAGCTAACAGGCAGAATGCTACAAGCATAGCTCTAAAGAATGTAGCATCATGGGCAGTGTAGTCCGTGCTGCAGGGAGAATGGACTGCCATACACGTTATGTGTCTGTGAGCGAGGAGGGAGAAAAAGGGGAGTGGAAAGGTAGGAGTTGTCATCGAGGAAAAACGGGAGCTGGAAGCATGTAAATATAATAATAACCACTTCAGCTAAGAAGAGTGCCTGACGAGCCCAGTTGTAAGTAAGCTATTAAGACTCGACTGTACGCTGTGTTCGTGTTTTCCTCCGAAAACAATAAGTTCCGTTGGAGCAGCCTTTCAACGCCTCTCTCTGTCTCTCGCAAGAAAAGTTGACCCACACAACAAAGTAAAGCTATTTTTCGGCTACGAGCCGACAGGGACCCCGCCGTATTAGTCAGAGGTCCCTTTACTACAGTTCGGAGTCGCGGACCTTCAGTAATAGTAATAAATCACAGCAATAGTACATTCACGTTGTTGTAAAAAGCATGATAATATAGTAAGTAATCCAAAGTATTCAGAATACGTTACTGTCATTGAGTAACGTAACGGAATACGTTACAGAATACATTTTGGGGCATGTATTCTGTATTGGAATACATTTTAAAAGTAACCTTCCCAACACTGGTGATGAGACATGGCATATATCTGGACATAGAAGAATGCATTAATCTTGAACTATTTAAAGAGGGGAAGCAAAGTTCTTGAATTCTTGTCAAAATAATTGAATAACTGGATGTGGTTAATCAATTTAAAAGAATTTGCATTTACAGCAATCTCTACAAATGACATATACACAAAGGTCAGATAGTTAGAATAGTTAGCAGAGTGAGTTTGTTTAGAGCTGCTTTGAAAACTGATGAATTCCACAGCAACATCCAGGTTTTGATGACCTGAAATGAAACAACCAGGCTCTCACGCAAATAAACCTTTCATATAATTTTTTTTACTGTGTATTGTAAAAAAAAGTATATTTATTCAGGTTACACTGTACTTTTTTCTTGTTCTTTTTTTTTCCTTTACACTGTTTGACATTCCTTGTCACGGTATGCTTGTAAAGCATCAAAAAATGTCAGCAAAAAGTGAAGTCTGTTACAGATGTCACTGCTGAAGAACAACATGTTCCACTTTTCCACTGGACAAAGAAACTATGAGACCTGTGACTGAATCAAAGCAAATCTTAAACATGACACTAAATTCAAATTCAAATTTTATTTGTCACGTACACAGTCATACACAGTACGATATGTAGTGAAATGCTTGGACAACTGCTCGTGACCTAGAAATAACGTCCAGCGCGCGACCTTCCTCTGAACCGGAACTTCCTGTTTCAGCCTTTGTTTGTATTTTGGCATGAGGAAGATGGCGGCGTGATCAGATTTGCCAAACGGGGGGCGGGATTGTGCCTTGTAGCCGTCCTTGACCGTAGTGTAGCAGTGGTCCAGTGTCCTTTCACCCCTGGTGGGGCAGGTGATGTGTTGATAAAAGTTCGGCGCTGCGCGTTTGAGGTTGGCGCTATTAAAGTCCCCCGTCACAATAAGCGCAGCGTCCCGGTGTTGTGTCTGGTGCTGTGTGAGTGCCTCATGCAGCTCGCATAAGGCGGTGACCGTGTCCGCTTGTGGTGGAATATAAACGGCACTTACAATGACCGATGTAAATTCCCGAGGTAGATAAAAAGGACGACACATGATGGACAGTAGTTCCAGATTTGGTGTGCAGGAGCGTGTGAGAGGAACAACGTTCGCACTGTTGCACCAGTTGTTGTTCACCATTAAACACACGCCGCCTCCCCTTGACTTCCCCGAGTCCCGTGTCCTGTCCATGCGGTGAACCGAGAAGAACTCGGCCGGCTGGATGGCGTGGTCCGGCACCGCTGGGTTCAGCCATGTCTCGGTGAAGCAGAGGAGATTGCAGTCCCGAATGTCTCTCTGGAACTTTATCCTGGCCCTGAGGTCGTCAAGCTTGTTCTCCAGTGACTGGACGTTGGCGAGCAGGATGCTAGGCAGAGGTGTGCGGTGTGCACGAGCTCTCAGCCTGTTCCTGACGCCGGCTCGCTTCCCTCTAGGCCGCCGCCGCTTCCCTTTGTTCTCCCTCGAGATCTCACTCGGCCAGCTCGGATCCGGAGTTAAAAACTTCGAATTGTGAGTACATTGTATACCAATAGAAACAAGAGTGTCACTGTCATACCTAATGTACCCAATGGTGATGATTTTGCCGATTTAGAAACGCTGAAAACTAACTTAAAAAACAAAGACAAAGAAAAAGTGGTCGGAGCAGTCGTGATGGCAGCCGACCTCACCGGCGCCATCTTAAACATCTTACCCTATGCTTAGGTAGTGGGAGGCGGTGGGTCAGGCCTAGTTTGTACTGTTTCAGCTTTCATCAGTAATAATGTGTCTGCACAGAAAAAAGTAGCCAGAGCTGAAAATAACACATTTTCTGGAAGAAATCCTGAAAACTGAATCCTTGTTTCTTACCTCTCCTGCTATGTATGTCACGTATTTTATCAAGTTAGTGTAAGCATGCCCCTTGACTCTACACCAGTCTATTGCAATTTGTCATTTGCTGTATGTGCAGCAGGCAGGACTAAAGGTATTCTAAACAAAGCAGTTGGAGCTGCTCTGTTGGACAAAATCTATGTGATAACACCAATTTTAAATTACCCAAGAGTAAGTTATGCATTTCAAAAATTATTTTAAAAAACCAAAAACATTCAAGGACTGCTGACTGCTTTCATTACTGGTTAATGGATAATTATTTTCACTTTTAATCAATTAAGTCATCAAAATATTAATTATTATTATTGTTATAATATTTTTAAATTTATATATGCCATTTTTATCCTCCCATTGATAATTTCACACTTAATTTAACTTTTTTAAGCTTCTCAACTGTGAAACAGCCGACTAAATTGGTGCCTTAGCAACAAAGCACAGGACTTTATTCAGGTTGTTCACCGTTAGCATTGTACTACAGCTAAAGGATTATGCCTACTGTTCTGGCTTATTGCCCAAGAAAGAACATTATGAATGAATCTATCATGTTTTTACCAAAGGGTGTTGAAGACTGTGATCTACGAGCACCTTCATTTTGATGGGCTAAAACTCTTCACTCTTGTTAAGGAGATTTATGCTGATAGATGACAAATAGACACAAGACCTGCTCATTAATACACGGCACAGCAGCTCCAGACGAACGCTTCGGTGTGCACCGAGCGAATTACGTGAATGATCTTTCAAATAAGCATCATGCAGAGGCAGGTCACAGGGACCACCGGTCAACACTACTGGCAGAGAACAGGAACAGGAGAGTCTGAACGGTTGATTATGATATGAAAGTGAGAGGAAATCAAAGAGTTTTCACACACTAGGAAACATGAGACGTGTACCCACACAGGTCACGTGACTTCTGTTCCCCAAACTTTTGCTTCCAGAAATAATGAGCCATCCTTTCTCTTCCCCTCATCTTCAGTCCTCCTCTTCTTTTTTGCTGTCAAACAAAGAGTCCTCTGATCATAGCGGAGTACACATGAGAGGAGCCAAAAAAAAAAAAATCAATGGTTCCATTCTTGTAGAAGATAAAAAGCTTTTAGGTTGTAATTATCTCCCCCTTGTCTCTTTATGAATTTGCTTACTACTCAAATAAAAGTTGAGGACTTCCTTGAACACAGATACAATAGGCTGGATCATTACGCATTCTTTGACCACATCTAAAATATCATGCTAATTATGTAAATGGACTGTATTTATATAGCGCTTTACTAGTCCCTAAGGACCCCAAAGCGCTTTACATATCCAGTCATCCAACCATTCACACACACATGGCAAGCTACATTGCAGCCACAGCCACCCAGGGGCGCACTGACAGAGGCGAGGCTGCCGGACACTGGCGCCACCGGGCCCTCTGACCACCACCAGTAGGCAATGGGTGAAGTGTCTTGCCCAAGGACACAACGACCGAGACTGTCCAAGCCGGGGCTCGAACCGGCAACCTTCCGATTACAAGGCAACCTCCCAACTCTTGAGCCACGATCGCCCCATGTGGCTATGTGACTGTATTAAAGGCAGGAAATCTATTTAAACTATCTTGACTCTTGTTTTTAATCAACAGTCTTTATCCTTTGATTCTTTATTTGTTTGTTTTTTGATTAGTGTTTTAATTTCATCATTAAAAGTTAACAAAAGGTCATTGCAATCAAATGTATTACAATTTACTTTATAGTATTGGGTACCCAACACTGTTGGGCACAACAGGCAGTTCATGGATTTAAAAATTCATAAAAAACTATGACATTGGTTACTGCCAGTCATCTCAAAAAATGTCAAAAAAATATTTGTTGAAAATGTGGTGTATTCTGTACATTTTGATTACTCTTAGAATAACAGACTCATTTACTTCTCCTCGGTTATCTTCAGCTACAATGCTGCCTTTTTCTGCTGCTCACTATGTGCATGTGTGTCAGAGATGGGTGAGAACCTTTATGAGAGTTTCATCTTGCTCATTTGGCTCACTCACGGTAAAAAAAATCACTTTTAATCTTACAGTATCAGCGAAAACCCTGATATCAATCTGATGGCCACATGGTGAGTGTGACTGTATAGCATGTTAATAAAAGTTTGGGGGTTTGGAGGGGAGGTTCTTAATTAGCCCATTTCAGGTTGCTACTGTATGTGTTTACTGTGCCTGTTCATTGTGTGATGAAAATGTAATTCAGAGCCATTGCCATGGGAAACACTGTACTTTAGCAGCACTTGTATGCTTGTATAAAGAGCAGCAATTATAATTTATTTCAACTGACAGGCACATTTCACCCTGTAGTCTTTATCGGGGTCACAAGGTACAAACCAGAATGCACTGGTTAAATATTAATGGTAAATGGAGTGTCTTATATAGTGCTTTTCTACTCTTTCGGAGTACTGAGTGCTTTGTATTTAACATTCACATATTTTGGGGATAGTATCATACCCAAAGATATTTGACATGCAGACTGGAAGAGCCAGGGATCGAACCACCAACCTTCCAATCAGCAGATGAACTGCCCTACCTCCTGATCAAAAAAACTCCAAGACACTCTTCAGATATGAAATTTAATCACCTTTATGTTCACGGCATGCATATATTTAATGCATTTCCAATGCATTTCAGCATATAGGCGTTAACCAATAGAAATAAGAGTACATGAACACACTGAATATATTTTAGTGCCGTTTTACCAAGAAGGGCCTTCCATAGAGTACAAATAAGGATTTTAGAGCAATCTTATTTTGAGAAGTGGAATCAACAAATGACTAGCTCTGTACTACATCTGAGTTATCACTGCAATGATCTTCTAGGATTCTCTAGGTTTAGGGTCCAGTCACGTTTCCTGGGAGTCTGGCTGAAGATGGCTATGTGCAAGTTTATCCTGCAGAGTGGGAAGTCTCCTAAAAGTAATTAATAGTGATTCAAGGAAGATCTGGCTCATTGCATCATCACTCTCAATAATACTCTACTCCCTTTTAATTATCTGTTTAAATATTTACTATATACCTATTAAATAATTAACTCTATAAGTGTTTGTGTCGTGACAAAGGCTGCTCTATCTTTTGTTTGTTTGGGAAGATTTTGTTGTCGTTGCCTGTTTGGCCTTAGCGTAGGCTGTCTTTCATTTCAATTCAATTCAATTTGATTTATATAGCATCAAATAACAACAGCAGTTGCCTCAAAGTACTTTATATTGTAAGGTAGAAAGTCTACGACAATACAGTGAAAACCTCAACCATCAAACGACCCCCTATGAGCAAGCATTTGGCAACAGTAAGAAGGAAAAACTCCATTTTAAAGGAAGAAACCTGTGGCAGAACCAGCCTCTGGGAGGGGCATCCATCTGCCACAATTTGGTTTTGGTTTATATCCGTAATCCTGAAAATATGAATCCATTTCCTCAGATTTTGCTTCAGACTTTCTTTCCTGGTTACACATTCTCCTCACACATTGGAATTGATTGAACTGTTTCTGTCTGTTGGTTTTCATATGTGTTGTTGCTATGCAAAAATAGCTAAATATTGAGATTAATGTAATAAAAACACATTTAAACAGCCTATAGCTCTCCCTATGATCCAAACCAGGAAAATATCATCAGTGTAGAGCTCCCACCAAACTGTATTTTTCTCCTAAGTAAAAACAAAGTCTTCTTCCTATATACCCAGGTACAGGCCTGCATAAGAAAGACTATAACGTTTTTTATGCTACAAGTGTTGCTGGAGCTTTAACCTCTTTAGACTTTTTGTTTCTCTCTGCACACTTTGAAAGGTGAAGTTGTGCCACAGACTTCTGTTGTATTTTTGCCATCCAAACTCCTCAAAGAAAATTTCTGACCTAACCAGAGTGAGCCCTGGATGTTATTGCACCAATATGCTATGTAAACGAAACATTTTCAGGGTTTTGTTTGTTTCTCTGTTTGTATATAATATTAAGTTGCAGCCCCTGTATGGCTTTGTGTTATTATAAGTAATGTGTGTGGTTGTGTTTAATAAAGTGTTTGTAATAACCATAACAACCATACCTGTGAAGGTACGCTCTGAAGATTTTGTTGTTTGTAACACTACCTGTTTTGTCTTTTGTCATTCACAAGGATGCACATGCAATTCATTTGTATTCCTGCCAATGATTAGCACTACTGCCTCATAACAAGAAGATTCTGGGTTTTAATGGAGCCTGGGGCTTGGTATGTGGAGCTTGGATGTTATCCCTGTGTCCTTGTGGGTTTCTCCTGGAACCCACGTCCAGTAATTTGCTTCTAAATTGGCCATAGGTATGGATGGTTACCCTGTGACAGATTGGTAACTTGTCCAGGTGAACCAGCCTCTTTCCCTATGAAAACAGTGATAGGGTCCAGGACCCCCATGACAATAAATTGGATAAGTTTAAGAAAATAGATGGAACGGTTTCACAACAATTTTCAAGTGGTGGTAAAATGTCAAAAAAAAAGGTGAAAAACCAAAAAAAATAAAAGTAAAAGGGAGTGGTCCAGATAACAAATGACATGGCTGTACACAATACAGTGTTCAACATATTGTGCAGATGTCTACACACATTTCAGTGTTTATCTGCAATTTTTAAATATAAAATAAAATGCATTACCCAATAAGAATAGCTACGTTTTTCTGGAAACGAAATAAAATAAAATAAAATGCCTTTAGATTTTTGTGAACACTGCATGTTCTTGAACAGCGATGTCACAAAATGTGAGATTTCTTTCTCCCATACTTGTTGGTGCTTTTCCAGCTGGGAATTCACCACAGCAATGTCCTCAGTGTGATGTCTTTTAATCTCAAAGCACTGCAATCACTGGGTTTTTTTCTTCTCCAGAGGACATGTTTCTGATTGCTGAGGCACTTATTATTTCCTGGATGAGGCTCTGATGCATACTACAGTACTCTGAGCTGTTCAGTAATCATAAAGTCACTGGAAGGTGTCCCTGATTGCCCTGATAGTGACATGATTTTTGAAAACATAAAGAAAAGTAAATAAAAAATAATTGGCTCACATTATTAACTGGAATCTAACAGTATTTAAAAAATCTAGATAAATAAATAGCTTTAATACACAGCTTGCAGTGTCCCCATATTAGCTAACTTTATTCTTTATACGATCTAAGTTGATCTGAATTATGTTATTTTAGTCTTTATATTATGTTTAACAGCATGTACATCAAACTGCTAAGAATTTCTGATAAGACCATGTTAAGATTTCTCTAAATAGATTTTCTCCTTTTAGGAAGAAACATTTCTTTATCATTCTTTATGTACTAAGTATTTACTCACACCGAGAAGGAAGGAAGTGCCATGATTCTCATAGGCAGGAGCTCTCAGTCTGCTCACTGTCACACTTTTTCGCAAATGCTGAACTCTTGTGTTCTTTTCTCTCTTCTTTGACATAAGAATCCAAACATTAAGCTGTAATAGAATAGCTTAGAACCATTTGGGGGGGATTAGCATGAATGGAACATCTGCACGGAGACAGCATGAAGGACACTGACTTTTAAATATGATGGATCAGACAAAAGGGGGTCTGGCGCTAAGGAATAATAATAATGATAATAATAATAATAATAATAATAATAATAATAATAAACTGCAGTAAGCTTTCAGAAATCCTCTTCCTCATAGCTTGGTTGTAATGAGTTCCTATCAGCTCAAAGCAGTCAGTCTATTATCTTCTGACCTCTGGCATCAAGGGAACTTCTGCTCACTGGATGGTTTCTCATCAGACCATTCTCTGTAAGTCTAGAAATGGTTGTGTGGGAAAACAGATAGTAGATTATCAGCTTTTGAAAAGACCAATGTTTATAATCCATTCTGATCTTCAGTTTGAACTTCGGCAGTTTGAACAGTTTTGATCAGCTCTACATGCCTAAATTCATTGAGTTGTTGCCATGTGATTGATTGATTAGATAGTTGTGTTAATAAGCAGCTGAATAGGTGTGCCTAATAGAGTGGCAGATGAGTGTGCATCATAAGTTTTGTAGATGTAATTAGATGCTATTGCCATGAAATTACAATACAGTGCTTGTGTAAGAGGTTATTTTAGCCTGTAATTAAGTAGTTGCGACACAGCATGATGACACTGTAATATCGGACATAGATAATAATCTTCAGAAGCTTAGTTGTGTGGCAAGGTTGCTTTGTCAGCTCCTGATCATAGGAATGTGCAGACTGCCATAGATTATGTATTATGGTTTTTTCAAAGTTGTGTGCAAATTATTATTTTATATCTCTCTGCAGTGTTTTTGGAGGTGTTTGTATCTGTTTTATTCTTCATAGGAATCCCTTTGTGATCAGGGCCAGCCAATCAGATTGTATGAGGGCCCATTGGCCCTGCTTGTGCTTCCATTCAATCCTTTGGGTACTTTGAACAAACTTCACACGAATAACAAATGCTGACTTCATACTGTGACTAAATACTGTGTATGAAAGACCACTATGAAAAAATCACTTGGCCTTCAAGCCATTGCTCTTTGTAGATTTTTTTGACATAAGAATGTGCTTTGTCACTGCAACAAAATCTAGTTTTGAAGGATAAAGTGTACAAAAAAAAAGAAAAGCTAGTGATAATTTGGACTCAACCTCCTCTGCATTCTACTTAGCAGCAACACTCATGCTGAATAGAGAATGAGGTGCATCAGACCAGGGAATGGTGTGTTAGTATGTACTGTGACTAAAATAAGGCTTTGTTCTGTGTTTTTCATCTCTGGCATGCATTCTGAATTCTAAGATTAAAGCTTCTGTAGGTGGTTGTGAATAAGGCCCAGTTTCTAACTGGTAATAAAGCATAAAAATATATATATTTTAAAATAATAGAAACAAAAGCAAGTATTGAGCACTTATGGATTGTTTTTTTAAATGTGCTGCACAATGAATGATGGAATTTGCCAGGTTGTACAGTAAGGGAATTTATTTTATTTCATCTGTCTTGAGGTTCTTTTGAATGCTTTGTCAGTGATCTGTTTTCCTCCCACAGCCCAAAGACTTGCAGGTCAGGTAAAAGAAATTATAAATTGCCTGTAGCTGTGAATGTGAGTGTGAAGGTGCTGGTACCTCTTACCGATTGCTTACTGGGATATAGTCAGGCCCCATCTGAACCTGAGCAGGATGAGAGTTGGATGGGAGATGTGGACCATCCAAAAAACACCCGTACATGCGTAAGCTGCAAAGATGCAACTTCACACTGATAAATTCAAAAGGCATTTTATAGCCAACTGTAGTTTCACAAATAGAGTCCTAAGAATCTCTATTAGATCTCAGTAGAAGCTTTTGCGACACTGAAAATAAGTAGTAATGACCTTGGATTTCGTAAGTGAAAACATCAAAGCAGTAGCAAAGTGGTATTTTAAATTAAGCTCAGTTACATAGTTCAAAGACAAATAAAGTATCTGTTCAAGAAGGCATACACAGAAAAATATACATGTTAATAGCCCTACCTTCTCTCAGCAACATTCTGCAGCTTTGAGTTTATATGTGTGGGCATGTTTATAGACAGGAAGGAACACTCACTGTAATATGCCATAAATTTAAGGACAACCTTGAAACTTGATAGGAGCTCTTACAATGGATTTATTGTTAAAATATGCCAGTTCTATTTGTGATGGTATTTCTTCAAGGACCAGCTGTTTTGTTTGGGAAAATGTTAACAATGTTAACGCTGTAATAATAAAGTCGCATTGACTGTATTGTACTGTTCTTATTGGTAGCTGCAGGCTAAGACTACCTGATGCTAACAACTCACTCAAATCTCTGTAAAGCTATGCAGTACAATACTGAATCACTGCTTCAGTGCCTTTTTCAATAAAGACATTTTAACATGTCGAGGTGAAAAATGTACTTGTGTAAATAATAAAATTAATGAAGGCTGAACTCTATTGAACTGCTCAAGTTTAAGGGTTGAAGTATTTTTCATGGTGGCTGGTTGTCACTCTCAACTTTACTCATTCACTATTCACTAAACGAACATTCAGTTTAGTCTCTGGAGCACAGCGTGTAGAGACTTTGGACTCCTAATCATCATCTTTAAAATGTTAGGGGCAAACATGGCAACTATAATCAGGTACTGAAATGACACCAATTTGATACCAGTGCATTTACAAGTTATAATTGCCCAAAAACTAAGCATAAGGAAAATGTATGTTCTCGTCACCTAATAATATTATTAGATATTCAGCTTCATAGCTTTTCCTGTTCAGGTTTTATGGTATTGTGCATGCTGTCTCACTGCCATACTGGGCAATCAAATTACATCATTAATTATGTAGTATTATATGTGCAGAATATAATTAACTGTACTCCACTATGATTGATTGATTGAATCTTTATTTTGAACATGTTGAAAAAGTATAAAAAAAAAAATAGAATTAAAAGAGACAAATGAACAAAGCAAACAAAAGGAAAACGAGCAACCACAACTCCAAATAACGTCCATGTTCAAAAAGGAGCAGGAAGAAGCATAAGCTTATTTAATCCCACCCCTTTTCCACTATCTAGTATCAATAGACTACAGAAATACCTCCTTGTAATTACATTATATGTTATGTGTAATTTTTTTTTTTTTTTTTTTTTTTTTTTTAATATATACACATATATGTTTCTATCTATCCATACCTACGTATATACACACATACGCACATATACACATTTTCAATAACCCCATTAACACCTGAAGGATACACAACCTACAATTTTATATATATTTAATATATATATATATATATATATATATATATATATATATATATATATATACATACATATACACATATATATATATACATACATACACACATACATACACACACATACACACATATATATATATATATATATATATACATACACATACACATATATATATATATATATACATACACATACACATATATACATATACATACATACATACATACACATACACATACATATATACCCATACCAACAAACCCGTGCATGCGCACACACATGAAAATATTAGACAAGAACACCCTATCAAATCTCTACCTTTTCCCTGTACCCTGTAAAAACCATATCCTTAAACCGCTTTTTAAACTGCGCCATGCTTGGACATTGCTTCATATCTTTACTTAGTCTGTTCCACAGCTTCACTCCACACACAGAGATGCAAAAACTTTTTAATGTTGTACGGATACGAGGATGTTTTAAATTTAATTCCCCCCTCAAATTGTATCCCCGTTCCCTTTTAGAAAACATTTTTAGAATATTGTCAGGAAGCAGGTTATTTATTGCTTTATATATAATTTGTGCTGTGAGAAAATGAACCAGATCTGTGAATTTTAGAATTTTTGATTTTAAGAATAGTGGATTTGTATGATCTCTGTAACCAGTTTTATGGATTATCCTTATGGCCCTTTTTTGTAATATAAAGATTGATGATAGCGAACATTTGTAAGTATTGCCCCAAACCTCTGCACAGTAATTCAAATACGGTGCAATCAGGGAACAATAGAGAATGTGGAGTGATTTGTGGTCCAGAATGTGTTTTACTTTACTCAAGATTGAGACACTTCTTGAAATTTTGTTATGTATATGATTTATATGAGACTTCCAGTTTAATTTATCATCTATAATCACACCAAGAAACTTATGTTCAAGTACTCTTTCAATTTCCACACCATCTACATGAATCTGCACTTGTGCATTTCTAAGGGAATTCCCAAATAAGATAATTTTAGTTTTACTTAGGTTTAGCGATAGTTTGTTCCTGTTAAACCATTTTTTAATTTTGCACATTTCTGAAGTAATTGTATCCAGCAGCTCCTTTAGATTCCCCCCAGAACAAAAAATATTTGTGTCATCTGCAAATAATACTAATTTTAATATATCAGATGCCTTACAAATATCATTTATATAAATAATAAATAATTTTGGACCCAGTACAGAGCCTTGTGGAACACCACAAGCAATGTCCAAGCATGATGAGGAATGGACACCCAGCTTCACAAATTGTTTCCGGTCACTTAAATAATTTTTCACCCATTGCAGTACAACCCCCCTAATCCCATACCGTTCCAGTTTATTAATTAATATGTCATGATTGATTGTGTCGAATGCTTTCTTGAGATCCAGAAATACTTCAGCTGCATACTGTTTCTGATCTATAGCATTCGTAATCTCCTCAATTGATTCGATTAATGCCAGAGATGTTGATCTTTTTGATCTGAATCCATATTGACTGTCAGAGAGTAATTTATATTTATCTAAGAATTTGTCTAATCGTTTATTAAACAGGTTTTCTAGGATTTTGGAGAATTGTGGTAGTAAAGAAACAGGCCTGTAATTTGTGAAGTGGCGTCTATCCCTGGTTTTATACAGCGGCACAACTTTAGCTATTTTCATTTTGTTTGGCACTTTTCCCGTCTGAAATGATAAGTTGCAAATATATGTTAGAGGTCCTACAATTCCTTCAATGACCTTCTTGACGATTTTCATGTCAATATCATTACAATCAGTGGATGTTTTATATTTACACATGTGTACAATGTCAATTATTTCTTTTTCCTCCACTGATGTGAGGAACATTGAGTTAGGGTTCCTATCAATCAGGTTTTCACTACATTCTACTGATGGCAGTGACTCAGGAATTTGTTCTGCCAGTTTTGGTCCAATATTTACAAAATAATGATTAAAGCTGTTGACCTTATCAGCAGTGTTTTCCATAATATTGCCATTATCGATAAAGTATTGTGGATAACTTTGTTGTCCAGAATTATTTTTAATGATACCGTTTAAAACATCCCATATTCCTTTCATATTATGTTTATTGTTGTTCAATATTTTACTATAATACTCCTTTCTACATACACGTATAATATTGGTCAACTTATTTTTGTATTTTTTATATTTATTTTCAGCTTCTTTTGTTCTTTGTTTTAGGTATTCCCTATAGAGTGTATTTTTCTTTTTACATGCATTTTGTAAACCCTTAGTGAGCCATGGTCTATCTGAATATTTGTGCTTTGTTGTATTTTATTGTTGGACAGTTTTTATCGTACAACTCCATGAATATTCTTAAAAATATGCCATATGCAATATCAATATCAGCTTCTTTGTACACCTTGTCCCAGTCCTGATTTAATAGATCGTTCTTAAATGCAGTCATAGTTTCTTCTGTCCTTACACGTCTGTATCTCAGTTGTTCTTCATGCTGATTTTTCTTATAATTAGTGTCATAAACTGCAAAAACTGGTAGGTGATCACTGATGTCATTAATTAATATTCCGCTCACAATGTTGTTTTCCATATTGTTAGTGAAAATATTGTCAAGTAAGGTGGCACAATGTGGTGTAATTCTGCTAGGCCTGGTTATTTTAGGATGTAAACTCAAACTGTACATAGTGTTTAGGAATTCGTCGGTCATTTTATGCTTTTTTGGATTCAACAGGTCAATATTAAAATCACCACAGATAAACATAACTTTTTGATTTGTTTTAGAGAATATTTCCTCTATGAAGTCATTAAATACTTGAATACTAGAGCCAGGTGTTCTATATATACAGCTAATTATTACATTTTTTTCTTTTTCCTTATAAATTTCAATTGTTATACATTCTAGTAAATTATCAATTACAGTTGTCATACTTTCTACCACCTTGTAGTTTAGGTTTTTATCCACATACACAGCTACTCCCCCTCCACTCTTGTTCCTTCTATTTACAAAATTCACTTCATATCCCTCCAGTCCAAAGTCCATTCCTTTCTCCGCATTGATCCATGTTTCAGAAATGGCAATAATTCCAAATGGATTTGTCAACTCATTTAGATATTCCTTTATATTGTTGAAGTTGGCATACAGACTTCTGCTATTAAAATGGATTATTGATAATTTATTTTCCGTGTTGATGGTGTGCTTAAACTGTTCATCAGTGAAGTAGCAGCAGTTACAGCTGATGTTGTAGAAGAAATTATTTTCCGGGTCTATATCCTTTTCTAAGTCTAGAACATTATGGTCTGTGTATCGAAATGTTCTCAGTTCCAGATTATCATAAAGAGAATTCCAATGAGTCATGTTGATATTGTTGCCGGATGCAGATGAAGTTCTTTTGGACTGTGCCATGTGTTGTGTTGTGTGTCACGTCACATGTGTATTCATACCTCCAGAGTAAGTTGACCTCAGTATTTGTCCAGCTCTTCCATATTTCTGATGACCAACACTTTGGCTTGTTCCGGTGTTCCATTGAGTTTAATGAATACTTTGCAGTTGGTGGTCCATGTATTTTGAATTTTTCCCTGTTTCTTCAAGTAACGTGCTTTCCTGGCAATGTCCGCATTTCTTTTTATCAGATGTTCGTTCATGAAGACATCGGATCCTTTCAGTTTCCTTCCTTGTTTTAACAGTGCTGTTTTCTGTTTTCTGTTTGCAAATCTCACAATAATGGCTGGTTTGTTACTGTCATTTTTTCGGGGTAGAGGGTGGCAAGCCTCAATGTTGTTATAATCCACTTCCACACCTTTGGACCGTAGAAAGGTAACCACTTGATGCTCCGTGGAGTTGACATCTTCCTCTCCTGGCCCTCCTACATTGTCAGTGGCGACCGCCCGGGCGTATGACCGGGGTTTGATGCGAAGCCCCGTGATGATAACATCGTTCATCCGGGTGTACTGCTCCAAATCCGCCACTCTGTTCTCCAGGTACGCCAGCCGCCGATCCTTCTCGGCGTTCTGGATGCGGAGAGCCTTAACTTCCTCGACCAGGTCCAGGATGGCTTTCTGCTGCAGTTTGACAGTAGAAATCTCCTCTGTCATAAACTCCAGCGACTTCTTAATATCGTCTCCTTCCTCGGCTGACAGAACTTTTTTCGGGCCCATGCTGAGAGACGCTCTCGTAGCTTTGCCGTGACGACCGGCTAGCTACTTCCCAAATCAAACTGGGCTAAAGGTTTAAAAAAAAACTTGAGTGACTGGTTCCTGCTTTAATTTTTCACTCTCTTTTTAGGACTACTGCAAGTAGGCTGTCTCAATGAGAGGGTGAAGTGTCCATTTGTACTGGAATATATTCACTTCATTACTGTGAAGTACTGCACACAAGCTACTCAAGTACTGACTGGTTTTGATTTACTCTGAAATGAGTTGGCTCAGAAGTAGTTGGAAATCTGTCCAGCAGGTCGGTGGGACATGTGCAGAAAGGATGATCAAGTGTGGAAAAAAACCCCTCTGTTAATCCTGTTTATTTCTTTCTGTGCTGAAAAAAAAGCTGGATTTTCCCATCAAATGTATTCATTCTGACCTCTCTTCTATTGATACCACCCCAAATCTTCACTGCGATATCTAGCATTTCTTTGCATTGTTAATAATGACAAGATTAGATTTCATGGACACAATAATGCAGTTGTGTAAGTGGAATGATTAATAGTAATCAGAAAATTAATTCCTAACAATTTTTAAAATTGATTAATCATGCATGGCATTCATTGATAAAAATAAATGGCAAACTAAATTGCCTGTTGGTTCCAGCTTATTGGCAGGCTTGAGACAACTTTACAGGCTCCTTTAAAAAAAAATCTCTTCATCTGCTATAACTTCCTCAGTTGTGTTATCAATACAGGAAATATTTTTGTTTAATTCAGTAATTGAAATTAGGAGTTAGGTAAAGTCTAATTTTACTCATCTCAACTATTTCAAGCCACAAAACGGAATCTCCTGATTGTGTTTGTGGTGTATATTTTAGTGTATGGGTCCTGCCTGCTTTCAACTATCAAATTAAGGCAAGAAAAGCCCAAAACATAATCAAAGGAAAAAGGAACATTAGCTGGATTTCTAAGATTATTCCTGTTTTGGCTTTAATATCCTTTATCAGGGCTAACAGTGCTGCCTCTGGGGTCTATTAGCAGATCCTTAAATTGAAAACTTATATCAAAGTAAAGCCAGTGTTGTTTTAGTGATTATTAATCTTGTGTATGCCAAGTGACAATTGTCTTTATCCCAGCCTTAATAGCTACTCTATTTCAAAATAAACTTAGTTAAAGGTAATGCCCTTTTACAACAACAATCAATAAAGCAATCTGAAACTCTGTAATTGTACCCAATGGTCAGACACAGTGTCCCTCAGCCAGTGCCTCCTGTGCTCCTATTAGTGTTCTCTGGTCAGTTCTGGGCACAGACTCAGTCTATGTGCATATTTAAACTCAAAATCCTTCACAGCTTCTGCACTCAAGACAGCACATCATCAGTTTCAGGTCGACAACTTTTTCGATGACCTGCTTTGACTATAAAGAGGCGCTTAAATATAAATTTAAATGGAATTTCCAGTGGTGAGTCTGTCCTTTTATGACCATTTGTGCAAGCTGAATATTTTCATAAATATTTTTTACATTGCAAACTACTGAAAATGCAAAATATTAAGTGTGCATTATAATGTTATGCATAAATTAAAGCCATATTCACATGCATATCACTGCAGCTGCAAATTAGCAGTGTGTCCAATCTGCTGGTTGTTCCCATTATGCCTCTAATCCTACAATTTTTACAGATGTATTAAAAGCAGTGCACAGATCTGGAAGATCGATGAACTTAACTTCTGATTAAAATTGCTGCAGGTGTGTTGAAGTGAAAGATATGAAAGAAGATGTACACTTAATCTGTTATTTTAAACAGAAAATTACAAACTACATTACAAATGAGGGTGTCTCTTGGATTCTTTGCCCATACTGTGATTCACAAAGAGATATGCTTATTGAAATTTTTAATTAGGAGCAGTGCATACATTGCCAGTAATCATCAGAGTCAAAGCCACTGTTTTCCCCAGTGAGGACCTCTTAAAAGATGAAACATTGTACAGGATACTTGTTCTGACATGTGTGCTTTGTTGTGCTATATGTAACATGCTTTAGTCTTTTTCGCAACCCTCCTAATATTTTATTTTACTAACATGTCCTTACAAAATCACAATAATACAATATTCAGCTTTAAATTACCCCAATGTGTCCTGCTTTAAAATTCATAAAAAAGAAAATTATACTGAAATCAAACACCGTCACACAAAAGGAAAAATTTCTCATCACCTACTCTGTTCATTCTGACAGATATCAAGACTCTACATGGCACAAAAGGCAGTTAAAACACAA
Source organism: Aulonocara sp. 'chitande type north' Nkhata Bay (assembly GCF_057382095.1). Classification (NCBI taxonomy): domain Eukaryota; kingdom Metazoa; phylum Chordata; class Actinopteri; order Cichliformes; family Cichlidae; genus Aulonocara; species Aulonocara sp. 'chitande type north' Nkhata Bay. Next base: position 29,064,805 of record NC_141347.1, read on the forward strand.
AAGTACTTCACCCTTCACTCCAGTGGTGATCAAGAGGGAAGATTGGAGTCTGTAGAAAATGAGAGGAACCCCTAAACTCCACTCAGCATTGTAAATTTTTCTCCAGTTGAACACAGATCAAAATACACATATTTTATTCCACAACTGTTTATAGTAATTCTTAGAAATGGTTATTATGGTGGACAGTGGCTAGTTTTTACGCTGACAAGTACAATTATATGAAGTTTAAAACCATTAAGCAGAGTTCCAGAACAAATGCTGCCCTGCATTTAAACAAAATTCATTGCAGAGAGCATCGTGACTTAAACAAGTGATATATCTAAGCACAGCCCTGGCCGGTACACTGGTAGTGGTAATTAACAATAGCACAGAGAGTTGGGACCTCTGCAGTTATTGATCAATTGTATTAAAGTTAGGTCTTCAAAAACGGGACCAATTTACTGTTAATTCACTGTTTCAGGTCGCTACATCAGTCACTAAGGAGCTTCGATTCTGACATCCTTGTCGCGTCTGTCAGCTCTCTGAACAGAATAGTTTCATATTTTGGCTCCTGGCAGCAGTCTTTATATAAAAAAAAGTGTAGGTGGACTGAAGAGCACAATGTGGTGATTATATGCTGCTCTTACAATGTTCCAGCTTATTTATGGATGGGAGGACAGACAGAAAGACAGACAGACTGCAAGAAAATCAAGGGATCCAATCTTTCATCATCTAATCCACTGATTTTTTTTTCGTTAGCAGGTAAAACGCAGAGCAAAATAGAAATAGAGCAGTCAAGCTCTTTTTGTGCTCACACGGGAATACTGCAAGTAACTACGACTAAATCCAAATTATATAAACATTTAAATGCACTGAGTAGGCACTGGGAGATATTAGGTAAGTACATCTAAGATCAAAGCCTCTGGTGCAGAGAATAGAACCAAAATATCTGTAGAGGAAAGAAAGCCATTTCTCTTCTTTGAGATGAGCAATAGGCTCAATAACTCTGGCATTATTCTTCTAAGTCTCACTGCTTAGGCCATGCTGTTAGTTTTCTCCCCTCTTCTTTGCTTTTGCTTAGTGCCTGCTCGATATGGTTTCAGCTTTTGTGGCTTTTGTTTGTTTTGTGTTTGGGTGTGACACCTCCTTCAGATTGCATCAGCCAATACACCTGGTCCTCAATGCCTCTGCCAAATTGCATGTTCTTCCTCATTCCTCATCTCATCAGCAAACAGCATTTAGATCCCAGTTTTTCAGTCATTGTTCACAAGATTGCTCACTGTACTTGGCTAGCAGATTCTCTCGGGCTTCCTAGGTCTGCATCTGTGCTTCAGGTTCCTACTCTTCCTCTCCGCCTCCAACTCTGCTTCAACCAAGCTTGCCTCATCAGCCACGCCAGCTCTTCTCACTCGTCACAGAGCTGCATGCAGCATTCTTCTCATCCTCTTAGTCACCCAACCACCACTAGCACTGCAGCTTCATGTTATTATGCTTTAAACCTTGTTAAAGTACTTTTCTTAGCCTAAATCTGCTTTTGGGTCTCAAATTCTCATTGGTCATAACAACAGGATCACACAATTTTAGATCTAATAAATGTAATCACTTTTGCACCGTGGGTGCAATAAATTCTTGATTCAGAATGACTTGAGGGATGTTTAATTTCAGATAAGAGGATATAGCTTTTACAAAGTGGGTCTTATCATTATTCTATATTAATGTGCTGCTGTGATGTGAGCATGCTGTCAAGTCATCAAGCTCCACGGGATGACTAAGTAAGACTAAATTCACAGAATTTATTCAGGTGACTATACTTTGCATAGGTATATTCAACACAGGTAATTTGTCACGCGTCAAATTGGGTAGCAAATTTCACTGCTCCCAACAATTACACTCTTATTAATTGAAGGTAAGTGCTCATTTCAAGCCCTGGTAAGCACCAATATACAGACTGCTTCAAAATAAGCTCCAACAATCCACGTTTATTTTCACAGTTGTTTAATCTTGTGTTACTTGTGGTCATGGTGCAGCAGTGGCAGCGGTTGACATTTTTTAACGCTTCTGCGGGGGTAGTAAGATGAATGCTCAACTGCAAACTTTCCCAGTGTCTTGTTAGCTTGTTTGATAAGATCTCTTTCAACAAATTCTGGCCTCTGCACTTTCTGACTTAAAAGCAAAATAACCAGTTTCATAGATTTGATCTGACTTGACACATGAAGGAAAGATCCAGCAAATTAGATGACTCAAGTATATAAACCAAGGACATACGGTGTATTAGAGCTGTTTTTATAAATGTCCTAACATCATCCACACCAGAATCCAAATGATAAATCGTTATCACTGTGATGAATAAAAGAAATGATGGCCGAATAAATATACGAACCAATAAAATACACAAAAACATAGAACACAGATTTTAAATCTGAATATTGTATAAATCAATCAAACTAATGATTAGAAGTATGTACACAATACATATTTTGCTTTTATATTATGACATAACAAACAGCTTTTATTTTCTGGGCACTATGTGGCTGGAGTATGTATATATCCCAATAAAAGTCAATAAGTATTTCATTGCAAATGAGAATGAGATTAAAATGAAATGCTCTCATTTAACTTCCCTTGGCTCTGATCTACACATATAGCTGGAAATCGCACAGCAAGTTTCCTAACAAGATGGACAATGCACTAATGTGATTATAATGCAAGGACATTAAACAAAGAGAAGCACATCAGTGAAACAATGCAATTCCTCTTTGGTAAAAATGTTTCTTGCGAGAGATACTGACGCTCAGTGTTCTTTCATAGATGTGTTATCTAAGACTCAAAATAGAAAACAAAAGCTAAAAGAAGTATTGTTTAAAGCAGAGAGATTTTTTCCCCCCTCTCTGTGAAACACACAGATTATTTTAAAGATTTGGAGGTCTTATTTGTGTAAAATGAACTCATTGAGGCAGGGGACAGTTCGCGCTCTTACAGACTCTTTGAATTCTTCTTCACTTTCTCTTTGCTGATGCTTCCCACATCTCCCTTGTGCTCGTGTAGCATGATTTAAACAACCAGGATAATAAAAGACTCGAAATTAGATTGTGGCATAAATCACAGCAGTGGCAAATGGGCTGTGACCAAGACTTGAAACAAAAACAAATATCTGTGTTAAGGTACAGCAGATTTTTCCTGTGCAAAATAAACAGCTCAAACATGTGTGGTAAAATTATAACCCTGTGTAACTAAATCTGATGTAATATTTTCACTTTTCATTATAAAGGCAGGTTCTGAAAATCTAACCTAAGAGAGAGGAAAAGACTGAAGTGAGGGAAATTTACAAGGCTGCCTGTCTTTAACTGTGCTGACGACCTAAGGTCATCACATTGGAGCGACTAGACATAACAAAGTAGACAAGGACTCACTCATCTGTCTGAAAGTATGGAAATGGGCTTATTTTTCTTATATGTGCTGTGATTCATTAAATGTATAGATGGAAGTTTTCCCCATAATTTGTTTGATCAAGCTGACTTACTGTAAGGTCACATTTTCCAGACAAGTGACCTCGCGAATCTGAATGTCTGTACTCAACAAGAGTAGATCATTTTTAAAAAATCCTCCATGTTTATGTTTATCACGGTCTAATATGTGGCCCAAGAGCCAAAACCGGCTGGCCGCAGGGACCAATACGTCCCACTAAATTGCTTTGCCAAGTGGGAAATTTGCAGAGGCGTCATTAAAATTTTATCAATAAAATGAAGTGCTATTCCAGCTGTGAGGAAAGCCTCATTACTATACAAGAAAAATTATAAGAATGTAATTGTTTGGGTGATAAAATTTTGAAATAATGTTGCTTCTATCAAAAACCTGACATCTGTGCTTTGTAGATCCTTTGTGATATAGAAAATTGTAACGTACAACTAACAGCAGCTGATTGGAAACATTTTGCTTAATTGTACTTATTTCTCTTGAGTGCCTTATTTCAGGCTTTTAATCATCTGTTTTGTAATCACTGAATGTGAACATTTTCAATTTGTACATTTGTACAATAAAGGGGGCTCTTATACATATTATTAAGCACTATTAGCACATTTACATATAAGAGGTGGTCTTGGCAGCATCTAACCAATCTAAATGGGACGTTTTGCAGGCTATATGACTTTTCTTCCAAAGAAAATCATCCCTATTAGTGCCACCTACAACAACTCACACACACACACACACACACACAATATATATATATATATATATATATATATATATATATATATATATATATATATATATATATATATATACACCAGTAAATTGCAACAATGTTGTAAAAGGGACAAGTGATGAATGTTGTGGCAAATCATTAATCTGGCGATTTAGTGCACAGAGTGGTAAGATAAACAATTTAATTCCAGTTAATTATTTTATCTCTCTGTGGTGCTGTTTATTTCTAAGGTGACTGCTTCACATTGTGCATCATTTTATTTCAGTGTTCACAGCGTCCCTAACTGCAGTAGCAAAACTACCCCACCAAACCTGAAATGGGGTAGCCAGCTTACTTCATTGTTGCACTCCTTCGGGTGAACAAAGTGCCTTCTGAGCCAAATATTTAAAATTTCCATTCTTCAATTCAGATGACTTGCATCAATTTATCCACACACAGGTTTTTGTGTTTTCATGCATAGCTGAGTCACTTGGCTTCAGTGAGCTGTACGGGTGTACCAGGGTCCTACTGGTTTCTGCCAGTCCAGTGCTGATGTTGCTGCTGGTCATTTTCGAAAGGAAGTCAGCTTGATCTGTCTTTAGTCTGCTGTGCTTGGTTTTCTTTGCCAGTTCCTCAGTTTGCAGTCCTCAACCATGTCCTTTCCTTTGTGCTTCTGTAGAAGAGCCAATATCTGGCAACACCTGTCTGCTGCGAATTTTCTGCCTGACAGAACTGGCTGATGCACGATGACCAGCATGTGTCTTGTTGCTGTGTTCACTGTTGCCATGGGATAAAAAATTTTGATGAAACAAGTTTCTTTAACATCACATTAAACTTTAGTGTGTGTTTTTTTCCACAATATAAAAAAGAATAAACATGTTTTAGTTTTCTGGTTAATTATGCTCTGGATTTTTCATCTGGAAAGTGGACTGTCTTACATAAAGGTATGATACTGGCATATTTCTTAGTTTGCAGTAGTTCATTGGAAATATCATACATAATATATTATATATTATAGCCTAGTATATTCAAATACTTATATACTTATGCAGACGGCGTAAAAATAAATGTCAAGGGTGAGTCTTTTTGTGTGATCTGAATTGTATAAAGCTTTTGCACAGCACTGAATATATTTTTGAACACATAAAACAACTCTTCTTCACTTTCTTTGCACTTAAATACAATATAATAATACATTACAATATAATTTTGTAGGGTGTGATATTTCAGAAAATGGGGATTATCGGTGAAGTGTACTTAAATGACTAAATCCGTTTCCTTTAGTGCTATTTATTATGTAACTTCATTATGGTCAGAATATGTTTAGTGTTTTATCACAGACTGTCTTATGTCAATGTCTTTAAAATCCTGTCGAAGAAATGATGATTTTCATCATAAATAACTGCCTCCTACAGACTTCATTACCATGACTTTTTCTGCGTTACCTGTCTTGTTAAACTATGTTTTCTTTTCTTATTTACACATCTTGATCTTTACGCATCTTGATTAAAAATTAAAACAATAACTGAAATATTAAATATAGCTATGCAATTCATCAGTGACGGCATGATTAAATAAATGTAAATAAAAAGCGTAGGAGTGTGCACAGGTGACAATAACCTGAGTAACACAGGTTTCAACCCTCGACAATAACTGGCAGACAGCAGTAATTTCTCTCACTGAAATGACAGCTTTAGTGGCACTACTTACTCATGCTGTCAGCTCTAGGCTGTAAACCTGACTGACTAGATGGAACGTATGACAATCAAAACCTTCCAACAAAAAGGTGTAAAAGCCACACAATGTTAGTTCTCAGTCTAATTTTCATTAAAATTGTGAATATATTATTCTGTAGCCTACATAAAACGGTTTAATTGTTATACTGCACTCCTAAAATTATTCGATTGTTTAAAATTGCATCAAATATGCAATGTAATAAAATGTTACATTGTTGCTCACAGTGTCCCAGTAAAAGTAAACAGTATGATATTAATATAGAGCCAGGATGTTATTGTCAAGTGCTAGTGCTATGTTACAATTTGAACCCCCACAGCCAAACTCCCTGGAATTAAAAAAATAAATTCAAAAAATAAAAATTAGCACAAGTTTCCTCAGCTACCAAAGTGCCCTTGAGCAAAGTATTACCACCACTATTGGCTCCAGTAGAGCTGCTAATTGGTCTAAAATTGACTCGGAACATAATGGTTCATTTGGGCAGCTCCCAGGTGTTCATGTTACTGTGTGAATATTAAGCTTGCTGATTAAATAAAGAGCACACAGGCTCAGACTTCTCACTTTTTTAATTTACAAAACAGATATTTAAAGATTCATCCAAACACATCCGATGAGCTGATATTTGCCTTGTTGACGGTCGTCGATTTGTCGGCAAATAAGATGACATTTCCTCATGGAAGTGGCTGTTGCTTAAGTGTTGTGTCCAATTCCAGGTTGGCTGTACTTATATCACAGATTCTGTTTTATATATTTCTATGAATACATTTGTGCTCAATGAAAAATAGAGTCATTATTTTATTGGGGAAAAATGTTTAGATACAAAACATGGATCAAACATTGATTTCTGCCATGTGAAATCAGAACAACAGACCAAGGGCCACAGGCTAACACTACAGAAAAGACATTTTTCATTTCTTGGGACCTTTAAGCCATTAGAGTTACACAGGTATCATTTCATGTCTGCCAATACAATTATGTTTACTATCTGAACATTCACATTGCATTTAAGTACAATGCCTCTCAGGAAATTACCACTCTAGGTTGTTTCAACATCATACAGCTGCCCCACTATTTTGTGCATTGACCTTTTCAGTCCTCATGAAACCCATTTATATTATAGTCCCTCAAGCACAATGGCATTAATTCATGCTGAAACTCTATTCTAAGCTAAGGATTTGAACTCGATTGCACTTACTGCAACCCTCTCACCTTTGTTGGTTTTGACTTTCAACGACAGATCAGCCAAGCACCTGAAGCCTAAAGCCTATTTAGTTCATCGTCTTCCTGCAGCAGCTGACTGGGTTAAGGTGGCCATTGTAGCCACTCTCCTGAAACACCTGCACTTTCTGCAGAATGGAACGTGTCACTGTGACAAAATGCCAAATGTCAGCATCCATGTGACATTCATATAACATCAAAAGTGTCAGTTTCTATGTACTCAGTATCACTGATCTAATAAGCCTTGTGAACTTTAGGTGTAGTCTTCTTATAATTATTTGAAGAACAAACAGCACAGGCTGGCAAGACTGCATTCATTACCATGTTGAAGAAGATTAATGGGTTCAGCCATGATGCACCCCAACTCAGAAAACAAAGCAACACAAGAGCACAGCGTGAATATACACAACTTTGACAAAGCTCTTCATAATGATCTTAAGTCCCTTATGAACAGATTGGGGTGTCACAAAGTAATTTCTATCATAGGGCATCTGTAATGTTAATGGCCAATTCACATGAGATAAGATCTCTAATCAGTCTCTGAAATTATAGGGATGGGAGTCTCTGCACCATTTACAGAGGTGCCTGGTCTATTTATGCACCGCACTGACATCAAAGGACTTCTCATGTAGAGTCAAAGCACAATGATGCAAATCAGAAACATCATAAAAGGCCGCGCTTGACAATCAATTTTCATTTTTAATTTTGTTTTAAATTTAACATTGCATTTTAAAGATAAAGGAGGAGCAATAACAATGTTTAACTTGAGTGAGATGTTGTCTTACACAAAAGACGTGGAGGATAGTGTTTATTAATCAGATTGGTACTTGTTAATCAGGCATCTTTACATTGAAAGATACCTTAAGTCGCAGTATTGGTTAATGTATAGGAAATGGAAAAAGTTGGATCAGCACAAGTGCACGGATGCTGAGAGTGCATGTGACTCAGAGCGTGGAGCGGGTGAACCATATCAGATACTTTAATCAGAAGGTCAGTGATGTGACCTGCGGCTCCTTTTGTCTGCATGTAGTTGTCCTTGGGCAAATACTGAATTCCAAATGTCCTCTGATACATCACCGGCATGTAAGTGTGTAAATAAAAAAGAACTCAAATAAAACTGCTCTCAACTTTGAACCGACAGCCCACTATTTAACAAACATTAATTAAGTATTGTAAATGAACAAGAACCTCAGTCTAATCTCAATAATAGCACATTAAATGGTAAAGAGCAGGTGGAGTGAGATGATGCAGGAAACAGTTTGACATGAGCTCATCAATAGAGTAATAGTGAGCGGTGTCAGGTTATAATGATGCAAATCAGCCAAATCCAGCATGACTTCAGCGATCTGCCTGTGCTGTTATTCTTCTTATTAGAGGCACATTATGTCCAGATGGGCCAATTATAATGATTGGCAAAGGTGTCTTTGAGTACCTTTCAAAGGAAATTACAGAAACGGTCAAAGACTTACCAAGTATTTTGACTCCCATGGGAGTATTTAAGTCAGATCCCATTTTTATTTTGACAATATTATTCAAATATTGAATATCCTTATTAAGTATCAATAGTAATTTTGACTGTTTAACACATTTAACACCATTTCATAAAATTGATTTCAAAAGTTATAGTGTGATTGTAAACAACCAGTACTTAAGGACCAGCTCTGGATTGTCTATCTGTCCAGACTATTAAACTCTCTGCTCTCAAGTCCTTGTTTTGTCATTTCCAATATTCTCCAAATGGCCAAAGAGCAATTCCCTTTTCATTTCATCTTATCTGTTCTTGTCGAGCTGAGCCATTCCATCTTAGATCCCACACTGGAGAACTCACTGCATCAACTCACCTGCCTGCCCACTAATTAGTGGTCTCCCTCCGATTACCCTCTCTGGAGTTGCAAAGTAAGCTACATTACTTACTTTCCAAATCATTATTTGAAACATCTCTCTAGAATCTCTATTTAAACCTGGGCAAGATACACCTGGACTAACCTACCTCTCTTTTTTCTCATTGACACCTCTCCCAGTAACACACTCAGTCTCCTCGAACTTTCTTCGTTGACATTCTCCGCAGTGCAAATCCACCTTGATTCAATATACCAGTGAAACTGCATGTCCTGGGTTTTGCTTCAGAGTCTGCTTTCCATTATCGTCATTTTGGCATTTGATGTGTTGTTATGTGAACAGCGTCCCAGAGAGCAGCCATTTGGCTTTTCTACCTTTAAGAACAAAGTAAATTATTCTGGATTGTCCTTTTGCACACGTAGGCCAACCTTGGCTTTTGCAGGATTTAGGTTTGTCTCCTAGGGTCCTTTTTTGTTGCTGTGAGGAAGGACTGCAGAAATGTAAAGAAACACCTTAAAATCCTGTGTAACAAATTAACTAAGCAGAATCATATTGTTTCAAAAATGCACAAATTCATTTTCTTTCTTTTAAATCTAAAGGTCCATCAAGACATGGGTTCAGGATGATTCTGATTTTAAAATAAATAAATAAATAAAACACAGTATTCAGTTTTTCTCTCTCATCCACACTCTGGTCAGGTAGATACTTTCAAAATGAGGGCACTGCAGTGTGTGTTTTATATTCGTAGAGCAGCGGCTCTATTAGTGACTCTGTCAGCAGCCATATTTTAACATCTGTTCCCACCCCTCTGCTCCCAATAACAAACATCATAAAGTGTCAATTGAATTATGAGCCCTGGTTTCTGCCTACTCATTTTGATAATAGATTTTGAGATAAATCACTCTGCTTTGTTTGGTGAGTAATGCTGGACTGTCAGGACAAAGCTCTCCTACTCTGCAACCTCTAGATCATATAGAGAAGTAACAAGACACTGAAAGGGTGTTTCTCACAACATCATTTTACACGGGAGACCACAGACTGAATTTCTCCACATCTTCCAAATCCATGGGTGTTAACTACACAGAGAGGAGAGAGAGTGGCCATAGCTTGGCTGAGTACTGCAAAGCATCATTACAAATCAGACACGGATCCTTCCTGTCGTGGTAAATGGACCCTGTTTAAATTGCTGGAAGCCCACAGCACTGCAGCTCTGCAGTTTTGCATTGTTCCACTGCCAATTAATAACTTCACCGTGAAAGGTTTGCGGGTAGTGCTCATTGATTCTATGCTATTAAAACTCCCAGTGCTACCCATGAAGTCTCTCGGTCCGCTCTTGCAGACTGAAAACTCCCTCCCAGCAGTCTGCTCTTCTAATTTGGGCTGTTTGTTATCGATATTGATTGGTTCTTGATACACACTTCAGCTGGCTTGTCTGTGAAACTCCACACTGTAAGTCATTGCTCACCAACATGTCAATTATTGTAAAAGGGGAGAGCACCACTTAATGAAAGCAGATGAGCTGACAAGCTGGACATGTTGCTTCTGTAGCAGATATGAAGGCCTACACAGGGAGTGGAAGAAGCTGACTTACAATGAAAACTGATCCCAGCAAAATATAATTTGACTTTAACATAGATGTTCACAATATCAGCTGAAATAGTGTGAAAACATTGGTTCTGAGATATTTCCAATATTTCCATTCTACTTTCCAATTGTATACTGCCAACAAATTTGTATTATCAACTCTTTGAAGGGAAAGACATGTGCAACCAATAATGATCCAAACGATTGCACAGCAAAATATTATGGCAATGAACTTTTAGCATAGAGTTCATTTTATTGCTTTTTTAAACTATGTGATTGTGACGTGGGCTAAATTTGATCCCAAAATATCTGTATGTGATGCAACGAACGACTAAATCCGACTTCCAGCTGCATCCAAAAACAGCCAATCCAGCAAGGGTTGTAACAAGGTAAATCACTGAACACCATGGACATGTCTTCACACAATCACAGGCCTAACACAGACTCCATTTTCATCTAGAAGCTCTCAACAAAGGCATAATTAAATTCCTTACATATCTTCCTTCACTTCCTGACACTGCAATAAAGGTGACAATGGAAAACATACCTCTTGTCAGACATCGACATTACATACATATCCTTCAAACTGTAGATAGTCTGTCCCTAAACAAACAGTGAACCTAAAGGGGAATTTTTGAATGATTCAATTCTATTATATGGCCTCGGTACCTCAGTTCTGCTTTCTGCAACACAGGTGTGTGAAGCTGTTAGCCACATGGATGCAGCCAACAACATCATCCAGCATTGCCAGCTTAAGGCTAAATTCAGATTTAGGTGCAATAAGCAATAAATCAGAAAACAGGGTAGACAGCTGTTGGATATGGAAGTGCTTTAGTTGGCATCTGCTGGAGTATAACGGTGAGAAAGCTAAAGAGAATTATATAACCATTCAACAAAAACAACGGCAGTTTGACTTTTCACTGTATACAGCAGTTCAATTACATTTCAATCATCTGTCAGACTTCAGCATAGGTTCACAAAACATTTCATAAAAGCATGACTCAGAAATTAAACACAACCCCTGGCATCAAGACCTTGAAGTATGTGTAATCACGATCCCTGAAAGCAGTTATTAGTACAATTTAGACTGATGAGCTATTAACACATGTCAATGGAGATGATTACTGAGATGCACATTTCCTCACCACCTGCTGCATTTGATTATCACAGACAGAAAGGCGGAAACGCCATCCCGAACTTCAAATCAAAATCTCAATTTGAAAACTTTTCAAACAGGTACAGTATGTATGACAGTCTGATAAAGCCAATACACTCCACACGCTGTCTAAACAGTTTTCATTACTTGAGGAGAAGTTTGCGATTTTCTCTGACGAAGGAGCGGGAATAAAGGGTTTGAATTGGTTGCCATTGATGGAGACTGTTGTAAAATTTAATGAGGCCATTTTCTACACATCCTATCTCACTGCAGCAGCTGACTGATGAAGCGTCATGCATGAACAAGGTTGATTAACGGAGAGGAGTTGCATTCATAGTAAGCGTATGATCACTAATGCGGGGAGACGTGAATTATTTGTTCAATTTCAGATTAAAAGTGCCCTCTATTATCAGAGATGATCGTGAACCGAAAGACAACGTGGTGGGGGACAGAAGAAGTGGCGATAGGGTCACTTCAGGAATAGTGCAGGATAATAGAAAGAGAACAGCGTGCTGCAAATTACTCCTTAAAAGCACTCTTGTCTTCCCTGTGATGTACATGTGAGTAGAAGAGAGGACATCAGAGTGATGTTGAGAACTGAGAGGGGACTGGGGTGTTGGCACATAATATAAGAAATGGGTGTGAGAGTGCTCCATTTTAAGGCATGATAGATAATGGCATTGCAATCAACTTCCCATCACTATAGCTCTGCCTCTTACCTGTTCCATTACATTGCACTCATATGCTCCGTGAAGAATGCCCTTTTGGTTTTTATGGGTGTCATATGCTGTTTATGCATTCTGAAAACATCTCCACAAAGCAGTTAACACACAAAAGAAAAGACATGATCTGGGGTAAAAAAAAAAAAAAAAAAAGGTTATAAGTGGATTTTTATATCTTGTTTTTTTTTTATAATATAATATAATATAATATAATATAAGTTGCCAAAGAAAAATTATTACATAATTTAACATAAATAAGTATCTTTGATGTGAAAATACACACACTGAATATGCACAAAAAAAACAACTTATATAACAATCCAAAGTTACAATAAACTTTTATTTTTTGTGGCAGAACCTTTTGCAACATTCTGCAATAATGAGATAATTCTGAGTACTGTCTTATAACAAGCTGTCTTTATGTCAAGTCAGGCTCCATTCATTTGGCAGGGAGTGTGTTTTTGATTGGTCTTTTTGCACACTGCTCTAAGCATCATAAGTCTGCCAAACCAATGACCAGCTGACCATTACGAGGATGATGCCATGTTGCTGGACAAGAGTGCCTTAAATGCTGGAAAATCCACAATATTTTCCTTCTGAAATCAGTGAAGGGCTCTAGCGTGACTCCACACTGTGAAACTTGTTAAAGTAGAGTCGAGTTATGCACCAAATTGCATGGTATTGCTCACACTATTTATATTTAACAAGGTTCAAGAGTCAAAAGGGTCAAAATTAAAACATTTTTTTCATATTTTTCTGTAACAATTTTTACAATTCAATAACAATTATTGAATACTTTTTTATCAGTATGTTGAAATGTGCTTTCCTGTTTAACCCAGAGTTCTCAGTGTTGCAATAAATTAATAGAGACACAGTCAAGAAATTAATATTAGTATCTTGCAGTCACATTTACATGATGGCATAGCACTGGCTTGTCAGGTTTAATGAAGAGCAGCCTTTTCTTTGATACTGGAGGTATTTTGACAGCAGCTCTGGAAATAAAGATGTACGTAAGGTTACTGTTGATAAGAAATTAGATTTGCAGCATATATGAATCAGATCATTTATAATGATAACCTCAGACAATATGAGCTCAAATCTGACAACGACCAGTATGCAAATAGCAGTCCCAAAAGAAGTTATAAGTGATGAAGGAACCTTACACTTTGTAGTTAATTGAGTTGACTCAGCATAGATGATAAAGTGTCTAACTAGTTTTCTGGGCCTAACTTTCAACTTGGGAAGCTGGAATATCTCCCAAGCGCTGCTCTCCGTCGAAAAACGTTGGTGTTTAATTACTGTCGCCACACATGGCTCAGGTGGTACACTGGGCTGTTCTGTAATTGCAGGGTTGGATGCTGGATAACATACATGTTATTGCTTTGTGTGTGTGTGTGTGTGTGTGTGTGTGAGAGAGAGAGAGAGAGAGAGAGAGCTAGCAGAAGAGGTGCAACAAGTTCCTATTGAATTAAACAAGTCTTTACTTTGACCAGATCTTAAAAAGCTTCCACTAAAAAGCCTCTTATGTGGGGCATATGTAAATACGCAGTGTGCACAATCGTAAAAAACCACAAGCAACTGACCAGTGATAACTGTGAAAGATACCACACATCAGAATGTAATGTAAGAGATGCTCAGACGTCTTTGAATTATTGTAAAAATGTATCAGTATACTGTAATAATGTCTTTTTGCTATTGCTAATAACACACAGTATTTCTTTTATGTAAGTGCTGGGTCTCCAAAGAAAAATCTAATGTTTGAAAACACATACATGCAGTTGAGGCCTAATCATAATTGCTGCAAGACCTGTGGTAATCATGATGGTATTAGGATTTCATTCTAATTTGTGTTGTACAGTTATTTCATTTTTAACCTTAATTTATATTTATTCCTTCCTAGTTAAATTTACCCTTTTTAATTTTTCATATTTATTTCCTATCTTATTCATAGCCTTTTCCTTTTTTTGTTTTCTTTAGGTCACGAGCAGTTGTCCAAGCATTTCACTACATATCGTACTGTGTATGACTGTGTACGTGACAAATAAATTTGAATTTGAATTTGAGGATTGTTCCCCATTTATGTGTTGTACAGCACGATCAGGGGATCTCCCACATAGTCAAATCTGTAAACGTGTCTTCAAATTGAACAATAGATTTAAAAAAAAAAACAACTAATCGTTTTACTCCAGATAACTTTGCATCATTTAAGTCATCAGCATGATAAGAAACAGGATGCAAACAACTCTGTGGGGGGGGTGAACGTGATGATGGTGGTGCTGGACTTGTCTGAGAAAGAGACTGCTGGGCCATTGATCTAACACAACACATCACTCCAGCTCCATTTACACAACCAATCACATCCCCTGCTGATTGATGTGTGGATAATTGAGCTGTCACCAGGGTTTCCATGTTTCTCCTCTAGTTTGCTCCTGACTTTAGGAATTGTATTGTATTTTACTTTAAGTCCATTTACAACAAAGGACATCCTGACGTGTATGTATGTCAATATTCTGCCAGATGCCTGTCAGGGAGACAGAGAGATGCTAACTCGTGCATCAAGCATGATAGACTACTAGCCTGTCCAGGCTAATTAACCTCAGGGGCCAGGACTCCGGCAACCCATCAGGGTCAGTCTGTTTGGCAGCTGCTTCATCAGTAAGTCAATTCTGACTATCTTATCACCACACTGTACTAAACATTGTCCTTTGTCTCAGACACTTAAAAAACAAACCAGATACATTTTGTTAACTGGTAAAGTTGGGGCCAAATACTAATAATAAAAATAATCTTTTGACTGGTCAGTAAGTTTCCAGTTTGGTCAGTCAGTCTGTCAGTTCATTCCATATAACAGGTCTAATAAAGCACAAAGACTTTTTTCATGTATTACAATTTATTAATGAATATCACATTTCCCTAATTCAATATGATTGTAAGAACTAAGTACGAATCAAGAAAAAATATACTACGTGCTAAATATTACAAAGTCACAAGTAAATTAGCATAATAAATGTATGTACACCTTATTAAAGTTGTGCAAACATTTACTTTTGGAAGCAAATGGAAATTGAGAATGGGAAGGCTTTTCTATTTCTTTTTATATGGGCTTGCCCTACTACTAACACACTTCTCTCTGTATCTACTCTGTTCAGTGAATGAATGTGGAGAGACAGTAGTAGCAAACATGAAAGAGCACATGCTGAGTGTTGTTCTTGTGGTTTGTCATGCAGAGGCTGTGCACACTAAAAGAGAGAAAAAAGAGGACGGCCTATCTAAGTGATCGTTTGAGTCAAAATAGCAGCATCACTGTTTCTGTTTTTTTATGCACTGGATAATTCTGTAAATTATCTTATAACTAAAAAATAAATAAATACATAACAACTTTAAAGATCTTAAATTAAACTGAAAGGCAGGTGTCCTTCAGCACCCTGCTCTTTTCCTTTAGAGCACTGGCTTTTATATTCACTGATCATTTTTTATCATTCAGAGGTTTTAGTGGTTTTGCTGATGTTGTGTTTTATGTTTGGACCTAGCCATCTGGTAAACCTGTCTCTTCTCTTTTTGTCCTTAGATGGAGCCCTACATGAGATTGGACTTTTATTCTTTCACAATGACAACCATTTTTACTGTGTGTGTGTACTTTGCTCTATCTCTATTCTGTAGTTCAACTTTGGGTTTGCATGTGTGTTTTATCAGTACTGAATAGACTTTACGCCAGCTTTGTGGGGCTTTTACAGCCTATTTTTAGGCCTCGAACCCCTTAACACAAACCTGTCAAATGAAAATTCTGCTTCAGTATTTTGACTGAATGGCATCAGCCCATTCAGTACCAAATGACACATTGTTCTCAAAGCAGAAAGCCTGTGTGTAAGCTTTTTTTAAGATAGCAATACCACAGCAACAGCTTCTTACTTTAGAGCAAGAATGCATACGCAGCAAAATGGTACTTTCTTACCTCTTTTGTTGTCTGTACTTATTGAATCAATATGTGCTGCACACCATTTTTACTGCTAGAACAATTCTTTTAAGCTATTACTCTTACTCTCTCTAAGCTACTACTTTTTTTTTGAAGGAAAGAAATAAAAATGCATTTAATGCTCTAGGATTGACACTCTCCTTATTCCTTTTGCTGAGTTATAGCATTTTGAATAGTTCCCTATTCAAAATGTAATTATTGTAATGTTTTATCAAAACCCGTATTTGCTGTTCCTTTAGTGCATTTTTTAGATTAAATAAACAGGGACATCACAAACTTGTATAAATATTGTGATTATTATGTAAATATGTATACTTGCTAAGATGGCATGTCAAACACTTCAAACAAAATGCAACAAAGAAAGTACAACAAATAAAACAGAAAATCGAATGAATTTCTTATTTTTGCTTTGTTCTGATGACAGCTAGGCCAGATGGCAGTTTAGAAGTGTTTAGGAGAATTTTTCCCATCTAGTCCTGTCACAGTGATAATGAAAGTGGGTTTTTCTCTGTACTCTGAGCAGTGACACTTTGCAGAGCACATTAGCACATGAGAACCTCCTATGGTTCCTTTCTGCCTGTGAATGGCCGAGCAGCAGGTTAACGATGCCCACGAGGCTGCTGCCAGAGTATTAATAATTAAAGCGGCTCGGCATCTCTTTTTTTGCATTGTTCCCTCTCATGATGGCCGCAAGCTACTTGATTATCCTTTTCAGCGCCTTCTTTGCAACATTATCATCTGATGCCCACTGATACCACGGCCATCAACTAAAAACTGGCTTTCCAGCAAAATGCATCATTGCTCTCAGGCAATGACAGCTTCATCAGAAAATCCAGACATGTACTGTGATAGCTAGTGATAATGCTTCAACACAGCAGGCTACATACACCGCCTTCTCCCTCCCACTCTGAACTGCTGACTAGTGGACCTGCCTTTTACAGCCTTTCTTAAATATTAATGTCATTATTTTCATTTACATATTATAAAAAATTCATACAAACCGTAGATGAAGTGGGTTACACTGATACATTGATTACTAACGTTGTACGTTGCATGATTCTTACAGAAACATTTAAAAAGAGCTGTATAGGTATGCGGTACATTAAGTCTGTTCATCAATCCGACTGCAAAGTTTGACCTAAAAAATGTTTGACACAGTTGGATTCAGGAAGAACCGTGGAAAACTGGAGCAGCTCTTTATCCTCTCAAAGATATTCAAGTGTGCTTAAGAGTTACACCGCCAAGTCTACATCTTTTTCCGACTAGGACAAGTTGTTTGACCACGTCCCTCAGTGTAGTAAAAGATGCTTCAGGAGTATGAGGTATCTGTCCCGTTGCTACAAGGTATGTCGATCTCTGGATAACCATTGTGAGATCTTGTTTCCCATTGGATGTTGACTCCACCAGTGCTGCTTTTCATCATCAACTCTGTTTGTAATTTTTATGGACATCGTTTTCCACTTTGATGGCATCAGAATCTCATGTCTGCTTTCTTCCGATGATGTGGTTCTGTTGCCTTCATCGAGTGGTGGCCTCCAGCTCACACTGGAATGGTTCACAGGTAAGTGTGACATGGAATTTGCACCTCCAAGCCTGAGGCCATGGTTTATAGTCAGAACAGGGTGGCGTGCCCACTCCCGGTCAGGGAGTTGTTACCCCAAGTGGAGGAGTTTCAGTATCTTGAGGTCTTGTTCAAGAATGAAGGGAGAGGGTAACAGGAGGTAACAGACAGACTGGGGCTGCATCTGAAAGGATGGGAATGCTGCACCAATCTTTCATGATGAAGAGAGAGCTGAGCTTGAAAGAAAAGCTATCAATTTACTAGTTGATCTACATCCCTACAAGAATGAGGTCGCGGCTACAAACAGCAGAAATGAGCCATCTCTGAGAGGTGACTAGCTCTTAGAGATCGGGTGAGGAGTTTATGGGCTCAGAGTAGAACCGCTACCCCTCCGCACCGAAAGTAGGTGGTTCAGGGATCTGCAAGAATGCCTCCTGTGTGAGGTGTTCCAGGCATGTGCTGCTGGGAGAAGGTCCCAGGGAAGACCCAGGACCCAGAGATTATTTTTCTCAGCTATCCCCTTGGATAGGCTGAAGCAGATGGCTAGGGAGAGAAAGGCCTGGGCTTCCCTGGTTAGGCTGCTGCCCCCCACAACCTGGCCCCCTAGATGTCACTTATTTGTTTTTCTGATGAAAAAGATGAAATTAAGAGGGAGTCGAACAAAAGTGGGAACGAATCAGTTCAAATGCAAATATGAAGGGGCCTGAATGCATTATTGAAATGCTGCATGTGAAGATTGAAACTTGGCAATAAAGCACATAGACACTCTCAGAAGAGCACATCAAATAACAAACTGATCGTCTTATTTTGATCTTTATCTGTATCTCACAGAAGTATCCTGGAAGCATCAATAAAGCAAATTGCCATTTGAATCTTGTCACTGTCATGGTTTGGATTTTATTTCATATGTCTCACTAACGCTGTATGTCTCCTGCACTTCTTTGTCAGTGGTTTGTTTATATGTGTTTTCTGTCTCGCTTTTAATTATTTCATACTTTAAAAATATCTTACCTTACTTCTCTCCAGTGTTGTCTTCTATTTTTAACTCATTTCCCACCTTTGAGATTGTCTTGCCTGCCGTAATTGATTCCACCTGTTTCTTGTCATACAAGCGGCCCTGTGTGTATTTATACAGTTTTGTCTTTCTCTCAGTCTTTGTCACTCTGTCTGTTTACCCACCTGTTCACCTGCCTGTTTTCCTCCCTTCTCTCCTTGTATTTGTCACCATATTTTATTTTCATGTTCCCCATGTCTGCTTAGGCGTTTGGATTTATTTGTGTGTGCTCACCAAACTTCTTACCAAACTTCTGTAAATCGTTACCAGTCTCTCACTGATGCTTGCTTTATGTTTTTCAACCAGTTTGCCTCGCATGTGCTTCGTTTGCCATTAGAGCACATAAATACAATATAATAATTAAGTTAACCAGAAGATAGATTGAGCTGAAATTTTAAAAAACACAGAACATTAAAAGGTTTCAATAACCAGCATTTAAAAACACTGTGCAGCACTGTACATTTACACAGCAAATCAAAAAGCATAAAAATAAACTTATGAATATAAATACTTAGATGCTGTTAATGATACCTTACAATAATTTCAAAAGTATTAAAAAGAGGCAGTATGCTTACAAAGTTCTATATTTTGAGGACAAATGGCTTCATCAATTATATGACATAAAATATCCATGCTGTCTTTTAGCACTGCTGTCACACTTACGGGAAGAATGATATGGATGCACATTCCTATCCTTGCCAGATGTCCCTGAAGAGGAGGAAGTAAACCCCTTCATTATGTGTTGACTTGACTTTGATTCATTAGGCATGTGGAGATGCTTAAAAAGTCGCCCTTTGCTCTTCCTGTGCCCCTTTAAATTGAAAGCCTGAAATCCACTGCTGCCATTGCTGTGGACAAGAAAAATAGTAGCACACTGAAAGAGACACAGATAAGAATGATTTTGACATTTGTTTCGGCGGTTGTCCCAATTTAGCACGGATCAGTGTCTGGTGCACATCAATTTCACATGAGTTAGATCTAAAAGCAAACACAGCCAGAGGAGCCATGGCTCCCTGGTTCTTGCATCTCTTGGAATGAGGCTTCTGGACATTCAGTACCAGAGAATGAGCAAACAACATATGCTTAGCAGCTAACCTGTGTCTCTTAATTGTATAATCTCTGTTGCATCAACAGGCAACATATGCTCTATGGGTCTTCTAACAGCAGGTATATGTTGAAATTTTTTGCTCTAAAAGCACCAGTAATAATGAAATCCTCTGTGGTACATTCAAACAAACAACAGGCCAACAGTAAGAGTCCTCTGAGGGCCATATGTGTGGCTTAGCTTTTATTTCCTCATATGCAGTCTAAAGTTAAACGGATCTGCTTGAGACAATTATTGGAATGAATCAAAGGAAACGATCTCTTTATATATTTATAAGCTTTCAAGTACACTGTTACTCTTATTGACATTTCTTTTATTGGTTGTGTTAATCTTTATTGAAGAATGTCTCAAAATCGCATTAAAACCGTTGAAAGAACAGCCTGCTTTGTAATTTCAAGTTGCTCCCAAGTTGAGCATTACAAGAGCAGAGTCTTAAAGTTACAGCTTAGAGATGTTTACTGCAACAGGCAAAACAGGAGCTCTCTGAAGTGGAAGAGATAACACTGATATGTGCTTGACAGTTTGTTGGAGTTCTACAAATTAAAGGGAGGCCATGGTCCTCAAGTGAAATAACAAATGCTATAGCAGATGGACAGATAGATTCTAGTCTTTGGGCAAAGTGAACCAAAAAGCAACAGTAGATACATCATCAGAGAGCAGGAGTGTGGTGCATTCATATTCAGTTTACTAGATAGATAGACAGACAGATATTTCATAGTAAACTAATCTGAAACAACAGCTACAAAATAGACCTCTGCTTTCAGTGCATGTCATCTTATTTGATAATAGGACAATAACAATCAACAATCAGTCAGTTTCTGTCATCATAATTTATAAACGCTTTTATGAACACAGTTACTTAGGATATAAAACATGCTCAATGCCTGTTTCTGTATGAATTGTGGTATGTAGCTAAACCTTGAGACATCTTGAGAGCTCCATAGAGCTAAAGATAAAGACTATTCATAATTCTAATTAGCTGTTTATCTAGTGATAGAAATGAGCTTTAAAAAAGGGAAAAGGAAAAACAAAGAAATGTTAGTTCCAGGTCTATTAAATGTTGAAACAATAATGAGCTGACTCATGATTATTCCTCAGAAATTAAAAGCACTACCTGCATTATATTATTTGATAAACCCTCATGGGGAAATTCATCCTCTTCACTTGACCTACACTGACTAAGCAGTGAGCAGCAGCTCCTTTTAACTGAAGAAGAGATTACACCCACGGAAGGGAAACACCAGAAATTCTTGGAAATGTAAGGAGAGCAAAATGTGTCCATGTAAATTAACACCTCTCGTCTGAAGTACTTAGTGAAAGCAGTCAACAATAAAACTTTAATGCGACGTTCCAGTTGTGCTGTGGAAATTGTGGAAGGCGGGCTAAATGCACGCACATAACATTAAGTTGGGAGGGTGTCGCTGAGCAGGGACAAAGCAGGTCCTGCTAGTTTCAACGGTCCTGGCTTAATGAACAGTAACATAAATAATCTCTGCAGCCAAGTCACAGGTGCACACTCCAGGCTGCTGTTAACTCAGTCAATCTGACAAACATTGATCAAAGGCAAACTGGCTCAGGGATCCCATACAACACTGCTTCTGTGTAGGTTATCGGTCACAGGTTTAACTGTAAGAGAGAAACTAGTGAACACTAAAAATGCACTGCAATTTTAAACCAGACATACCATTTCATGCTCTGCAGTGACACAAATAATAGAGGTAGCATATTTTGCAATCCGGTGTTCTGAGCGCCAATTACATAATTATTATGTGAGCTTAAGGCAGGAGAATCCCGATCTGCTAAATTTCATCATATTTAAGTACAGACATTATTAACGGACATCCCAAGAATCTAAGTTTGGAGTAAATGCAGCCATTTAAATTTTTAATTAAGCCCTTATCTCATGGTGTGGCAGAGAATTTTTACGTACTTTTACATTTACGATCCCCATCACCCACTGACAATTCTGTCTTGTAAAGAACTAGATTCATGTTCTACCACGTCTTACTGTGAACTGAAAGAATCGCATGATTAAACAGGTCTGTCTGTTATTGCTCAAACTTGTTGTGCAATTAAAGTGCAATTAAAGGAAATCATTACATTTAATGAAATACTGAAGTGGTGGTCCACTCCTTTCCTCATTACAGTGGCCCTGCAAGGTCAAGTGTATGTGATTCTGCTCTGTTCTCTATATGAGTTAGGTCTTTCTCATTACACTTCTTACCCACAGGGAAGGTTTGGCTCACCAACTTATTGAGAGTACTTAATGACAGCTGTCTCTGTATACATATGGCATTAAAATAGCTTTTAAGCAAATCCTGTTTCAATCATTTGAGTAACAGTCCATGATAAATTGATATCTCACACTGCCACTCATCGCTCAGACATGCTTTTTTATTTTACATATTTCATGATCCAACAAATAGAACGTAAATATTTTCAGTTTTCACTCATGTGTAGCTGATTGTGGCTAATGTATTTACTCTTGCTTCCTAAGGTGCAGGCTCATTTCACACCAAAAGCGATGCGTTTTTGTGAAAAATTCACTCTCGAAAAATACACTGTGGAAAAAAAACACATCAAGCGACGTTGTACATCGGGATATTAGAGCCACATAAAAAAATATTTAAATTGGTGTTAATTTAGAGATAAAACTGAAAAAATATTTTGAGAATAAAATTGAAAAGTACAGATTACAGTTCTTGTTTGAAGTCATACAACTAACACAGCTGCTAAAGACCACCCTGTACAAAATGCCTGTGCGTACAAGTTATTGAAATGACTTAATCAGCTGGTTTTTTTTCCGAGTGAGCATCTGGTGTTTTCCACTGCCTGCCTGTGTTTACCTGTATCCGCTTTCTGGGTGGAGTCATTGTTCTGAAACTTACCCTGCTTACCTGACATCCATCCATCCATCTATTCTCTTCTGCTAATGGCAATCAGTGAGGCTGTTTAAAAGACCAGCCCTGCCATCATTGCTCCACCAGTCTGTCAGCTACCTCATGGTGGTAACTTGGCCTCAATGCTTCTTGTGATTTTGCTCATGCTTTGTACTTACCATGATTTCCCCCTGTCTACAGGTCTCCTCATCAAGTCATCACCTTGCTCACCTGCAGTTAATTATCTGGACACCGGTCATATCGGCAAGATTCACCACACCTCTCTGCATCTAATCTAATCTAATCCTTGGAATCTAAACTACTCGTCGTGTTCACCTACTTGTCCTCCTGCCCGCCTCCTCTGGATCGTCAGAAACATAAAGTTGGAACCTCACTCACTCAATCACCTTCCGGATGCTCACTCAACTGCCTTCCCTTAAAGCTTCACAACCTCCACCTGCAAGTAAGCGCTAAGATCAGTATTCTTGTCACCTTCTGGTACTCATTCCTCACTCCCAAGTCTAACTACACTCTCTACCTCTGTTGTAGTGCCTCATGTCAGAGACCCAACGTGTCGTACCCACGCCTTGTAATTGTTGTCCTTGTGTTTGCAATAAATCTTAG
Source organism: Aulonocara sp. 'chitande type north' Nkhata Bay (assembly GCF_057382095.1). Taxonomy (NCBI): domain Eukaryota; kingdom Metazoa; phylum Chordata; class Actinopteri; order Cichliformes; family Cichlidae; genus Aulonocara; species Aulonocara sp. 'chitande type north' Nkhata Bay. The sequence continues at coordinate 29,088,416 of NC_141347.1, forward strand.
TGTTGTTTCTGCTTGGTCTCTGCGCTTGGTCCTCTCCCATGTACTGGCCTCCAGTCCCCTCTGACACTTTTTGTGTTTTGCGAGCATGTAACCTCTTTATTGCATGAGGATTTAACCATTGGTACCCTTGCACCTGTCCATTGTCAGCTATTTTTCACAAATCTGGCCAACTCTTCCAATATTGATGCAGCTTTCTGCACCATCTCTTGAATGTCATTATACTTAACACCATACTATGTTTATGGGCAAAAAGTAACTAAAGCCAATTTTGAAGTACACTCTTAAAACAGATGTGTTAATACTAACACGATTATTAAAGTGATGCCAATTCCTAACACAATGTGTCTACATCAAAGTGAGGAAACAATAAATTCCCATTTTTTCCCGAATATCTACAATAGAATTATGTTTTTACAATGCCCGTACAACTTTATCATTATAAGACTGAGCAATGAGCTACCAGAACTTTTTCTTTAATTTTATAGATTTATTTCTATAATCTAAGCCCAAAGATTTGTGCTTACAGATTTAATTCATTAACTACAGTAGTAATACTTTATCATGTAGAAAAACTGAGTACTGTTAAAATTGCACTTCTTTTCAAGAAGTCAGGGGATATCAGAGGGATTAAATATGCAGTTAAATTTCTTTATACTCGGGATTTTTACCAGTCCAGCCCACTTAAATTGAAGTGGGCAGTATGTGGCCACGGTCTATAATGAGTTTGACATCTCTGGTTTACAACAAATATAAACCACTGGTTAAGCTCAAGAACAGGAGGGTCAGATTAGACTTTGCCAGCAAGTATCTAAAACAGCCTGCACAGTTCTGAAGGGGGAAAAAACATTTGGACAAGTCACACAAATCGTAACTTGCACCAAAATGATGAGATGAGAAAAATATAGAGAAGTAAGAATTCTGGCGTGTGCAGGATTATACTCTTTGCTCAGATTCGAGCCCAACCTTACAAATCTGACTGAACTGTCCTTCAAAATGCAGTAAGCTGAAGACAGAAAGGAAGTATTCTTCCATGACTAAGTCAGGCAGCTAATTGCAATCCAACAGAGGATGCTGTTCAGTCAGGATAGACACACAACCAAGCAATAACTTAAGGTCCTTGTAGTAAAGGCCTAGCAGAGCATCTCAAGGGAAAGAAACACAGCACTTGGTAATGTCTGTGGGTTCTAGACTCCAGGCAGTCAAAACTGCAAAAGATTTTCATCAAAGTATCGAAACCAATCCTTACATCAGATATTATGTTGGTTTTTACAATTACATTTAAGCCTCTGAAAATGATGGCATATTAATGAAAAAGACTTCAATTCCTAATCAGTTAACACACCACTTTGGTTAAACCCCTTGAATTAAAGCTGAAAGTATGAACTTCACTCACATCTTGATTTGATTTAAAGTCCAATGTGGTGATGCACAGAGGTAAGATTACAAACCTGTTTCCTTGTCCAAGTACTATTTGTAGATGTTAGTCCTTGTCAGGCAACTTGTGTAGTCAGTGTGAAAATGGTCAGTGACCAACAAAAAAACTATACATACTATTACAGCACTGCCATTTCTATCTTCCAACAAATTATTTTACTAAACTGGAAAAAGTCAACTAAATGACTTGAATGGACAGCTGAACTTTCTATTAATAGAAGAGGGTGCTCTAATTCTTGTAGACAATGATAGGCCTGTCGTTTCAATGGCTGCCTAAACGCCGTGAAATCTTGCAAGAAGCTCAAACAAATTCTGAATTATTGAACATTTCTTATAGTCTATAACAGGGTCAGTCACACTGGTGAACCTGAATGTCTGTCCCTCTCTGGCTGGCTAAGTGACTAAGTGATGAAGTCACACCATTGGCTGGTGAAGTGTTTCGCAAACTGACCACTCTTCACTCAAACAGTGAAGTAGCCATCAATAGTGACATTTGATGCACTGAAAAGATCCTTCACAGATTTACCACCATGCTGAGCACTAAGCAGGGTTCAAAAGTCTGGTCAGCATAGAACTGAATGGTTTTAAACTCTGAGTCCGAGTCAGAAACCAAATAATATTTCAGTTCAAGCGGATTCTCTGCTTCCAAGAGTTTAATCAAGAACATCAGTGCCATTTCCAAATTCTTTGTTAACAAATGATCTTTTCATCCATCAGTTTCTTAGATTTAGATTTGCAATAAATTTAAAAGCTGGATGCTTCTTGTTCGAAGTTGCTTCATCTGAAGCCCAAGCTCACTAATTAGGAGTACGCCAATATCAGGTTGCCCTGGGCACCAGCCTTGGATAAGCATTTGTGAAGGTCATCCCACTCAATCAGTTTGGCTTGTTATTAAGTCAGTCTAAAATTCATGACTCACAACACTTTCATAGGCTGTGAACATCTTAACCTGTGACTCTATTTCTTTTAATTCATAAATAATGAACAGATTAGAAGGGAAGGTATGTTTGGGTCATTTGAAAACACACACAGGTTTATACCCTAAGAGAGCAAAGCAAAACATACCCTTAAACATCCTACACATCTTTTGTGATGTCCTGTCCTCCTTTCACTTTGATTAAATCTCTATTACCCAGATGGTGTTTTGCAAATTTCCCACACATTTCTGCACACTTAAAGTATATTAATTCCACATCTTTCTTTTTAAATCAGACATTCTCTTCTATCAAAGCAGCAGCTTTGAATTACAACTAGAGGCTGACCTCCTGTGCAGATTTTTTAAGACAAGATGTGACCTGAATGTGGCATCTAAACTTAGCCATTGGCATACAGTCAGTTACATAGTGAAATGCACTGATATCTTTCAAAAGCAGGCACAATTATATGGTGTGTCAAGCTTTGTAGAATTAAATTCATTTTAAAGTTTAACATATGTCTTTGTGCTCTACTGGTTTAATCACTGTGTCATAGGAGCGTACACATTCTTGTACATGAACACAGCAAGAGCCTTATACTTTTTGCAAATATAGGTATAAATCAGTGCAGGAACACAAACAAAAAGCCTGGAATAACTTAATGGAATCAAACAGCAAGCCTAAGACTTAAGACAGATTGTGCTGTAAATGATTGATTATTGAATAAATACGACAAGCATATGAGGCAGCCTATAGTGTCTGATTTTCATCCTTCTTGAAGCGTAGGTAGGACTCCTGAATTTGATTCTTCTCTTATGCTCTGGTGCCACACTGCCAGAAGCAAGGAAATCCAAGTAAGAATGAACAGCAATGTGACAGGCTTGAAATTTAAGTGCTGGATGAAGGTAATTTTAAAAAAAGAAGAAGAAGAAAAAGAAAAAAGGCTATACTGAGCTGAACATCAGTATAAGCATGAAAACCCTTCACAAACAGTTGTCAGGGTAACAATTTAACCATGTTCTGATTTTTCGCCAGGAAACGTACACATTTTTTTTTTATTGAAAGTTTTGTAATTATGACAGACATCCACATGAAAAAAAACAAAAACAGTAAAAAAACCAAACAAACAACTCATGGTCATCGCTTCACTCTCATGGTATGTTTAGACCAAACACAAATCCCTCTTTTCCCATGATTACATATAGAGATACAAAATTTGAGCCTCAGTCATCTTTATGGACCGCCAGCCCTGTATCATTCAGCTTTGATATGGAAACAGAAAAAAATAGGAAGGGGAAAGTTTGTAAAATCAAAATTCATTCTATATCTCACAAATGTTCATTTCTGTACAGATTGTACCTTCTTATTTTCCTTTGGCTTTGCTAAAATATAACGTCTTATTGCAGATTATATTCTGCCACTGAGAACCTCATAAGCTCTTTTATAAAAAGGTACTTTAATTTAGCAATACACACAAAAAAACAAACAAAAACAAAAAAAACCCCAAAAAAACCCCAACGTACACATTTTGATGTCATTCGTGACATAAAGATCCTGAATGAAGATCTGTACCTTAAAGTGTTAGTGATTGAAAAGCACTGTCTTCAAGTTTACTCAACAAACAATACAATGTTAAATGTAAATAGACATGACAAATGAATGCTTCCAGTGTGGAGATAATTTAATGCACAAATAACACTTGAATGAATGAGGGTCCAAGCACCACCTATATGACAGAATCCTGCCAAAATGATTGAACTACTGAGTCAGTGATTGAATTATCAGCAAAATAAATGTACTGTATAAAAGTAAGTGAATAAAAAATGCACTAGTGCCATGCTTGGCACAAGTGTTTATATAAGACCACATATAGATTATCTTGTTTCATGAGGTGAATACATGAATGCATAAACCCACTTTAAAAAGATGCACCTTCGTTGTTAGCAGGTTATTCACATCCTAGTCAGATCTGCTTGTTTGCAACCAGTTTCATTTCAGGTGCTCTTGCAAGAGTGAGTTGGTCATCACTGAAAAAAACTTGCTGCGTTTGCATTCATAAATCTGCAGATTGTTGGCAGAAAACTTTCCACTCAGTGCTTTTCTGAATTGCGACCGCAAGCAAGAAGTCTAGCTCATAGTGTTATAAAGTTGTCAGAGTAGCTGACACGGCCACCAGAGACATGAGAAACTATCACTCGTGATACATGACCTACAGCTTTGAAAGCCACCAGTCGATATCTTTGTTTTCCAGTAATAAATAAAGAGGGAAAGAATGTCATCATGGCTGTGCATTTATTCAAGTTGAACAAAAAATTATCACTACTTGTATACCAGGACATATATAAATACTGTGTTGGTCTGACAAGACCAGTATTTTTTCTCATCTCTTTGTTTTTTGTTTTCTTTTTTGTTCTGGGGGGTTTTCTGTTTTTTTCTAATAATGCATTCTTACTATGACCAAAGAAGGCCATGTGTCTTTAAACTTTGAACATAATATAAGACCTGAAAGCTTTTAGCAGTGAGTTTTTGGGTTACAATGACACTGTGAGACCAGTGGCCCACTTCTTTTTGTTTTTCGGGTGTCAAATATGTGGCCCGGGGGCCAGAATTGTGGTTTTTTGTTTGTTTGTTTGTTTGTTTGTTTTTATTTTATTTTTTACAATCCAAAATTAAATTATCTGTTTTTCAAAATTTAGCCACAGTGAACACATTTTATGTGAATTAACAGAAGCTTTCCATTTCATAATTACAGCACAGTCTGGCCAATAAGCTGCCAGCACTTTTTTCTGTAATTTTACACATTTCTCACAATTTAAGTCTCAAAGAGTTGTGCTGACAAATTTCTTCATTTGCCGCAGCAGCATTTCTTTATCATGTACAAAAATTGAGATTCACTGTGAATTTCCAGGTCTCCCTTGAAAAAGAGGTTTTTAATCTCAATGGGATCTTCCTGGTTAAATAAAGGTTAAATAAAAAAAATAATAATTAAAAAAAATCTTGTCTTTAAATTTAAATAGCGAGAGGTTAAATGGGTAGTTAACTTTCTTTAGACAGAAAGGGGAGCTTCACCCGTCTGGCCCACTAGAGATCAAAGTGGGGTGTATGTTGACCACGATGGCTTTTGTGATCTTATGTATGCAGTCATGGGTTGATTATAAGGACATTAGTTACCCTCTGACTCTTCTTCTAGCTTTGCTATGATACTGACATTTTTGCTTGTTTGTCTTTGTTTTGTTTTCTAAGATAAAGTGCGTTTAGGGGGTGTATGTTTGATCCACAGCAACACAAACACTTCTAAATAGTATGCCGTGTATTGTATCTCTTTAATTATATAAATGTGCTTCAGGAATGACATTCTTCCCTTTGCTAGGTGTTTTATCTGAAGTTGTTCAGTACAACTATACCTGTTCTACAAAATGAAACACAGCTTGGAAACTATTCCCTTATTGAACATCACTGATCACTGAGAATACAAATATCTGCCTTTACCCTCAGGTGCTCCATGTCATGAACAATGAAAGTCTTTTGGAAAAAGGAGAGAAATCTGAGAAGTACAACACACGAATGCACTTGAGACAATCTGGCCACATACCAGACTGCTTTTGATTTATAGTTTGTTTTTTCCCCATCCCTTTTTCTAGAATTTTCCTGCATTACTTAAATGGGAATACTTAATTGTAGCTTCTTTTTAAGCTACATTTTTCTCATCTGTGCATGCTGACTACATAATCACACTAAGACAACAATAGAGGGAAGAATGTGGTTTAATACATCAAAACATGTTACAGAAGCAAAGTGATAAAATAAGCAATTATCGCTGTCATGTTTCTCATTGAGCTTTCCTGTCGCTGCTCAGCGTGCACGCCCAATATTGATATCTCTATCTACCTTGATCCTAATTATGCTCAGAATAATAGCTTGCTGACATGTGAAAAGCATGGCCTTATGGGAGCAGGATACTAAGCATAGTCTTCAGAAGCTTTCATTATGATGTTCTAGGGGCCTATAATTTACCACTAAAATCTGTTTTGCTGTTCAAGGAGATAGGAGTTCACAGTCATTTACAAACCATAGGCTTTTTTTACATGTACCACTGGCAGTGATTTGCTTTTGCAATATTTTTTATTTGCTTTGCACCTTAGCAACAAATCCCAAATGGGAAAACGTTTGGTAAAACTGAAAGGAGCGTCAATTTAGTCTCGTAATAAGCGCTATCAAGGTGATTTTAAGCAACATACTCATACATACACATGCTTATCTCAAGCTGAGTGTAGACAAATCAATCTAAATACTACCTAAATCACCACTAAAAATACTGCTACTTGACATTTAGAGTACGTTACTTTTATGCCAAGTCTGCTTTAGCACAAGGAGAATGTGTATTTGGTTTCTCCCCCAGATTTCCGGCTTCACTTTTGACTAACAGACCAATAAATAGTCTGGTACATCTGCGCAAACTCCAGATAAGTGAGGCTTTCAGCTAATTTTAGCAATATTTTGTGACTTTTTTAGGTCTGGTGTCTCAATGGTTGCACAGTTGCACTTTATCTGAACTAAAAGATATCACTATGGGATTTCCACAGTTAACAGCTTACATTAAAACAAGATTACATTACAAGATTCCTGAAATACTGTTTATAAATATGAAAAAGATGCAGTAAGTTTGAATTAAATTGCATACATTTTCAACTCAGAAATTTGTTGGACACTGGTAGAAAACATTCACTCACAAGGCAGAAGGGACAGAAAAGGAACACATACATGTAAGGAAAGGTCTTAATATATGGGTTATCCCAACTGGATCTTCATCAAGTCAGGGAATATGCACTGGAAAGAAGGTCAGATGCCAACTAGGGAGAAACAGGATGACAAACGGAACAACAAAGTCATCCCTTATGTAACAGGTTTGCGGACAAATTTTCTCGAAACGCAACATCCAAGTGTACTTTTGACCCTGCTACACCCTCAGACAAAAAACTAGTTCATCCCAAGGACAAAACTTCCAAACACAAGCTAAGCAGCAAAGTTCATGCTGAGCAATACAGCGAGGAGTGCTCTATCCTCTACACCTGAGGAACCAAACAGCCACTCCATAAATGCATGGCACAACACAAAAGAGCCACCTTGATAGAACAAAATTCAGCAATACATCTGCACCTAAAGGATAAAGTTTGAACTTTCAAGGATGACAGTGTTCACATTTTGGAACGAGCATTAAAAGAGCTCTTCTAAGTCAACTGTGAATGACCATCATTGAACAGAGGTGGTGGCATGCAACAACAACATGAGATCCCTTCCCAGGCTTCTCAACTCCCACTCACATCTTCCATGAGGTGACCTCAATAGGTCACATGATAGGGTATAGCAAGGTCTCATTCATTTGAAACCTCTGGTGGTAAGAACACGTGCTTTTTTTTCACTACTTGGCTCATTTCATGGGTCACATGATTAATAACGGGTCAGCAACCACTTCCTAAAGGATAACCCCCACTAGGGTTTAAATACATGGAACTGTCCACCTGCCCAGTCAACTTCTTTTCAAGCTCTAAAGACTTTCATGACTGGATGATTGAGGCCACTGTTAGATTTGTATTGTTGATTGTCATTTATGCTTAGAAATATTTAACCATATATTCTTAGAGGTGTATAATCAATTGTGTAGTGATAGGTTGTGTGATCTTTAACAGGCTGCAAAGGCTTGGTGTGTATTCCACACTAGAATGCACACCCACATCCTGGGAGCACGAGAGAGGGAGGTCGTACCTTCTCTTATTGTTTTATGGTAGGATTAACGTAGTTGCATCTGTTCTAGTCTAAGTGCTTTTTGTTTAGATGAGCTGCAGGACTTCCTCACCGTGTTATCTAGGGTGAGGGGGAGGCTACCCTCTTCCTGACCAAGGATGTATGACCCTTTGATCAGCAGTACCACACACACACACACACACACACACACAGTATTCTTTGTTCACATGTATACCTATGCAAGATGCTATATGTTAATGACCCTATGCATATTCATGTAACCACAATAAAAGGAGTGCTATGGGGAGCCTGGCTGAGAGTCTGATGGAGGTCAGGTGGTGGGACGACACTTGGCTCTAGGCAGGTCTCCCTCATGCATGAGTAAACCAGAGAACTTTGGTGCCTTGTGTCTTGCTTTGCTGTGTAATTATATTGTCTTCAACGTTTCAGCGAATAGGTTCAAGCTACAAACCTATCAGCCACGTACACAGGTATTTTTAAAAATGGAGATTTTCAGTTTTCGTTTTTTTTTTTTTAAATCCTGTCCACACGTAAACGCCAAAAACGAAGGAAAAGGCTGCTAGGAACATGCTAAAGCAACAGGTGGCGATATATTCCTAACTGTAGAAATGTTGGCCAATCAGAAGTCTAGAAGCCTGGGTGGGAAAGACTAAACAAAGATGGCCAATAGAAGCATAACTGAGTCCTATGTGTGGAGGAACAGTAACTGTGTGTGCATATGTAAGCATTTAAACACTGCAGAGAGTAAAATTAACAGTAACAATATTTTGTTTAAGTCCGCAATGTAGAAATTGTGACGTCAAAAAAGGCGCACACCTTTGACGCTGAGTTTTCTCCTTTTCCTGGTCCGCGTAAATGCAAGAACTGAGTTTTTGAAAATCTCCACCCTAGCATCTCCGCTTTCAGTGACCGAAAACGTCGTTTGCGTGCGGACGAAAGGTGCAAATGCATAGGAAAATCTTTGTTTTCGAAAATACCCGTGTACGTGTGGATGTAGCCTGAGAACCTACCTACAAAGATACTCGGACTTCCTTGCACCTCTACTTCTGAAGTTAAAGATATGTGCTTGTGTAGCAAGTACATAAGCTAAAATAATTTAAGTTGGTTATGAATAGTTGGGCTAATTCAGAAGATATCAGATTCGGCTCTAGGAGGTGAGTGAAGTACAATAAACGTACAACCACAGATATTGTGATTACAATTGTTATTTATAGTGAAAATAAAGTGCAATTACCAAACACCAATATTTACAAAATCTGCAGACAAGGAAAAATAAAACAATTCAAGCTTGTAAAATATCCGCTGCACGGCAGTGCAGGAACCTCGTCCGACCTCTGGCAACAATGTCCATAAAGTTTATTTCATGAGTGATATAAGTCCAACGCGTATGACAGTCTAGACAGGTTGAAATTTGAAGTAGGATGATCAGCACTAAGATTCCAAAGCTGAAATCTCAGAAGTGAGATTTAGGGGACTAAACCAAGAGGGGAGAGTGTAGGCCGCAGCAGCCTCCTACCAGACCGCAGGAAGTTGTAGCTGGGGTTCTGGCTCGTTGGGCCTAGCTCGCCATCCAAAGTAGTGGTGTCGCTGTGGTCTCTCCAGAGCACCACTAGCCTGCACTATAATCACAAAACCACTATTAGCAAAATTCATCTAAACTTCCCAAGCTAGCTTTAGTTCCAGTGTACACATAAAATCCATGAGAAAATACAACAAATACATATCCAACCATTGTAATGAATTAAAACAAATGACAATCTCAAATAACAAAACTACAGCCACATAAAGTGAGAGCAGTAGTAATGCAGTAAGCCTCAGCCATCCCATCAGCTAATAGCACTGGCATACTGATACAGGTTACACAAACAAACATTCAGACTCACTCACCATTCACTACGTGCGATGTCACATACGAGCCCCACGCATCTACCCACGGCGGTATCAAAATACTGTTGAACGCAATCCACAATTAATTCAAAACAAGTCAAGATAGTAAACAGCGAAAAGCGCTCGCCCTACGTACCTGTTGCTTCCATCCGCTAACGCCTCTCCCCCGCGTCTTTTCGAGACGACAACCCGGAAGGCATATATCGGTGCCTCGCGAATGTGATTGGTCACAACAGGCATGTGCAGACACGCGCCATGACGCGTCGCGATGCCTTCACGGGCACGCTCCCAATTGGAATTTAAAATTTCGGCTTAGTTATAGATGCAGCTCTTTTATTTTTTATGTGGGTTACATCCTCCCCGCCTTAACCATGCACGTCCCGTCGCATGTTAAACGCTAGACAACGTGAACAGACGAAGGACGGCTAGCATTATGGCCCAATGCATCGGAAAGACTATGCAACATCGTTTGGACAACGGAAACCAGAGGATTACCACGAGTGAAATAGTGAAGTCGATCAGGTGGTGCTCTTTGTCGTTGTGAACGTCTTAGCCCGTCACCTATGTCGGTGTCCTGTTCAATAACACTAGACTCTTCAGGAGAATCTTCAACAGCAACGACAGGAATGTTGACAAGTATGTCTCCACTTCCAGGTAAGCTATTTCTATCTTCAGGGTGACTTTCAATAAGTTCAAGCAAAATGTCTTCCACATCAGAGTCAGATTGCCCACCACCAGACTCCACTGCTGGAGGAAGAACACTGGACACAGAGGCTGGTTCCCCTTGCACTTCCACTTCAACTGAAGGATCCAAAATCAGTGGTCCTAGGCTCCCACCGTCAGATGAATCTGGAAAATGATTCTGTTTTTCCACAGTGAAGTGCAACGTTGGAGGATTAACATACAATGAAACCAAGCTTCCTGTGTCCTCATCCTCAACCAGAGGTTCTGTGAGGGAATTTAAATCCGGGTTCCGCTGCCGAGTTCTTGGCCTGTGCAGAAGCGATTGCTCTGGTGATTCCAAGTTAACCTCACTGCTCGTGAGGAGGCCGCATGGAAGGAGGAGGTCGCGGTGAAGGGTCCGCATAGGTCCATCGCTGTTCTCAGGTTTTACCTTGTAGACCGGGAGGTCCCCAGCCCGATGGACAACCACATAAACTTCTTCCTCCCATTTATCTGAAAGTTTATGCTTCCCTCGAAGGCGGACATTCCTCACAAGCACACGATCACCTGGTTCCAATGCTGATGGTATCACACGATTGTCAAAGCGTTTCTTATTTCGGTCGGCAGCCTTTGTAGCGTTACTGGAGGCAATACTGAAACTTTCCTCCAATCTCGATTTGAGTGACTTAATGTACTGTGAGTGACTCTTTTGCTGGGATTCCCGCAGTGGCAGATTGAACGCCAGGTCCACAGGTAGACGAGGTGTTCTACCGAACATGAGTTCGTAAGGAGTAAACCCTGTAACCTCGTTCCTGGTACAATTATAGGCGTGAACCAGCGGTTTCACATGCTCTTTCCACCTTGTTTTTTGTTTTGTCTCCAAGGTCCCCAACATTGCCAGCAAAGTCCTGTTAAATCGCTCCACTGGATTTCCCCTCGGATGGTAAGGGGTTGTACGGCTCTTCTGAATGCCTGCAAACTCACACAATTCTTTTACTAGTCTTGACTCAAAATCTTGCCCTTGGTCGGTATGAATTCGCTCAGGAATGCCATAATAAATGATATAATTCTCCCATAAACACTTCGCCACAGTTCTTGCCTTTTGATTGGGTGTTGGAATGGCAACAGCGAATTTAGTGAAATGGTCAGTCAGGACTAAGATATCACGAGTGCCACTAGTGTCAGGCTCAAGAGCAAGAAAATCCATACACAAAAGCTCAAGGGGTCGAGATGTTTTTATGCTGACAAGTGGAGCAGCTTTTTCCGGCAGGGCTTTTCGGCGCACACAGCGGCCACAAGTCTTAATCTTCTGCTCAACATCCTTTGCCATTTTAGGCCAGTAGAATCTCGTACGGACAAGGTCAAGTGTACGTTCAATCCCCATATGGCCCATATCCTCATGGAGGCTTTTCAGGACTGATGGCCGCAACTCCTCTGGAAGGACAAGCTGATATAAAAGGTCTCCATTGTCCCGTCTCCTCCTGTACAGGACTCCATCCACCAGCTCCAACCTGGACCATTCTCTGAGCAGGAACGGAAGTTCAGGGAGCTCAGCTCTAGCTGTTGGTGAAACCCTGTTCCCCGTCTCAAGCTGGTGAATAAGCTCTCGAATGCAGGGATCTGAGTGTTGTTTCTCTTTGATGTTAAGAGTAGAAACGACAGGCAGCTGATGACAGTCCTCGGAACAGTAACTGTCAGGGATGGTATCCATTTGAACTGACAAAGACTCGACAAGTGTGAAGCCAACCTCACCGCAGTCACCCGGCCGTGTGGCTCTGACCAAATGACTTTGGCAGATTGCTCTCACAGTCTCTTCTGGAAGGACATCAGAATCAGCTGTGTGTTGAGAAATAAACTGACGAATGAGTTCATGGTCATTAGAAACTTCATCACTGGAGCAGGAGTAAGGTCGCCGCGAAAGCGCATCAGCGTCACAATTCTGTTTGCCAGCTCTGTACAGAAGTTTAAAGGAGTACGTTGACAATGCAGCCAACCAACGGTGTCCAGTAGCGTCCAGTTTAGCTGTTGTCAAAACGTAGGTCAGTGGATTACTGTCCGTCACCACTGTAAAATCTGCCCCGTACAGGTAATCTTGGAATTTCTCGGTCACACTCCACTTAAGGGCGAGGAATTCCAGCTTGTGGGCTGCATAACGGCTCTCACTCTGCGACAATCCGCGGCTAGCATAAGCTATGACCCGGAGTTTCTCCTCTTGCTCTTGATACAACACTGCTCCAAGTCCGGTCACACTCGCATCGGTGTGCAGAATGTATGAACGAGACGGGTCTGCAAACCCAAGAACCGGAGCAGTTGTAAGCTTCTCAATCAAGGTTTCAAATGCAACTTGACATTTGGTATCCCACCTCTCCCCGAAGGGTTGGTTTGGCCTGTAGGTGGGTATCTTGTGAGCTTTCAGAGTCTTTGATCTTTGAACTGGAGAATATCCACGAGTCAGGTCATTGAGAGGTTTGGCAATGACGGAATAGTCTTTTATAAACCGGCGGTAATAACCAGCGAAACCCAGAAAAGATCTTAATTGTTTCAGAGTCTGGGGAACCGGCCATGTCTTGATGGTCTCTATCTTCTCAGGATCTGTTTGAACTCCTTCCTCAGAGACAATATGACCCAAGTACTTTACAGACTTTTGGAAGAATCGACATTTCTCCGGTGCCAGTTTCAGCCCATATTCCTTCAACCGGTTCAGGACTCTCAGCAGCCTTCGTTCGTGTTCCTCAAGAGTGTCCGAATAGATGATTAAATCATCCAGGAAAACGAGCACTTCCTTTAGGTGAAGGTCCCCCATGCATCGCTCCATCAAGCGCTGAAAGGTGCTTGGGGCGTTGGTAACACCTTGAGGCATTTGGTTAAACTCCCAGAACCCAAGAGGAGTCACAAAAGCAGTCTTTGCCTTGTCTTCCTCCTCCATCTGGATCTGGTAGTAACCGGACTTCAGGTCGAGCACTGAAAACCACTTAGAACCAGTGAGTGCTGAAAAGGATTCCTCCAAATTAGGTAAGGGGTATGCATCCTTGATGGTTTGAAGGTTTAGTTTCCGGTAGTCTATGCACAGCCGGACCTCACCGTTCTTCTTCCTGACCACCACGATAGGCGAAGCAAAAGGAGACGATGATTCCCTTATAATGCCGGCTTCCAGAAGCTCACGCAGGTGACGGCGGACAGCTTCAAAATCTTGTGGATGGATTGGCCGGGCACGTTGCTTGAACGGTGTATTGTCATGGAGTGGAATATGATGTTTGACAGCTGATGTACATCCAAAATCCAAGTCATGATGCGAAAAGACCTCCGAGATGTCATTCAGCTTGCCTATGACTCGCGTCCTCCATTCAGGTGACAGTGGAGAATCACCAAAATCAAAGTTCAGGCTGGTGGTAGTGTTCCTGACTGGAAGATGGGTCACGCGATGTTCAGACAAGATGCAGTGGTAGGTTTCCAAATCCGCAATGACACTGTGAGGTGGAATGAAGGTATCTTGCTCCGACTCATTTGTAATAACCACAGAAACCTTGTATGGAGAAAGAGCTGGGAAGTTGATGAGACAACTGCTGACACACAACCCCCCAGGTAAGGTGGAAGCAGGATGCTGTAGGAGAACACTCTGGCTAAACAACGGGGTGGAAACTTTGGCAGAGCCCTGGATGACAATAGTGCGGCCGGCCGGAACACGCACTGGAGCTTTGCTTAGTAGCCTCACATTCCCAATGCTGCCATTCTCCTTCTGCTTGTGTGACAGCTGTAGTGTTTTCAACACCGCTCTGTACCCATGAGTGCTAGGCTGATAGCTCGGATGCTGGTTAAGATGCTGTTCATACAGGGGTTCCAGGGTGTTCATCCCAATTAGCACAGTAGCGGGGACGTCAGGGTGTACGTCCGGAACAACTAGAGCCAATGTTGTTACTTCATATTCTTCACCAACAAAATCTCTGGGGAACTTGACGGAAACCTCAATGTATCCAAGATATGGAATGGTTTGACCCGCAGCACCTTCCACCTGGAGAAGATCATGGAGTGGTTGAATTTGTTGGTCATGAAGATGATTGTTGTAAAAGGATACAGGTATTGTAGTAACCTGTGATCCTGTATCAAGCAGGCATTTCTGTGGATGGCCTGCTAGGGTCACCTCTGTTGTGCATCTTGACCCAACTAACCCATGAGGTAACATTGTAGTTGCCTTCGGACAAGTGTGTAGGTCTACACAGTGAACAATTTCCTCCTTGTTCCTTTCCTCCTTTGCGGGACAATGTGGGTCCTGCACAGTTCCTGTACGTCCCATTACAGAAACTGTATCTAGTTTAAATGTCCAGTTGATGAATTCCGCTTCTGCCATTTTGGTTTCTTTTCACTGAACTGTTTGCGTTTTGCATTGACCAATGCGGGATTGGGTCTGTTCTCACACTGTGGTCTAATGTGTCCATCTTCCCCACACCTGAAACAGAACCCAGGCTTGGGGTTAGATGATATATTCCCCTGTGTATCCGTTCTTTGCTTCGGGTGCTGCTTTGGAACAGGAGTACGGGACTGGTGAGACTGGGAGGCAGTTAAGGCGGCAAGTTGCTTTTGTATCTCCGCCATCTGCTGGGTGAGAGTGGACAACGCAGCACAAACCCCCTTTTCTTCTTCTACTGCGAACTGAGCTTGAGCTGCAACTCTGTGTCTTGGTGTTCCCAAATGTTGCTTCATCCTCAGAGTTTTGCTAGCTTCTCTGTCTTCTTCAGTTCTTAATAGGAGTAACAGTTCTGCAAAAGAGGGTGGGTTGGATTTTCTCTGCTTCAGCTGGAGCTCAGAGATAAGGTTACTATCCCAACATCCCCTACAGAATTGGCTGAGCAGGTGCCTGTTCACCTCACCCTGCTTGACCCCTCCCCGCTTAACAGCTAAACTCAGGGCCACCTGAAGTCGCTGTAAGTAGCCAGATGGCTTCTCACCCGAGTTCTGCAGCGTGTCCATGAACTTCGCATAAAGTTCTTCCCCGTCCTGTACAATTCCATAAGCAGAATCAAGATGTTGAATATAAGTCTCTGCTGGTAGGTCGGGGTTAAGGTGCTTGATTATGTCCGCTGCAGGTGGTAAAAGACTATCAAGGATGTGTCTGGATCTTCGCAGTTCTGAAATGGCTGGATCCTTTAAGATGAGATCCACTCCAGAGCGCCATGTATCATAGTCCACCTCATGCTGTGGGTGTGGTAGTCTCCCAGAAAACATGCGCAGCTTATGGGATGAGCGTATGTTTACATCTTCGCTCTTTACTATATGCTCCACAACATACCTCTGTACTTCAGGTGGATTCAACTCAGCCGCAGACATACTGATAGAATGTCCTTCTGTTGTTGTAGGATGTAGGGCAGCTGAAGAAGTGACAGGGCTAGCCCTGTTGTGGGTTTGTCGATCCGGAGTGGCAGCCATTTTGGGTTCAGATGCGGCAGTGCATTCCTGCTTGAGCCCTTCTGGTTTTCCTGGGCGCAGTTCTGAAACAGCTCCATTTATTTGGGTCATTAGTTCTTGGAGAACTTCAGCAAAATCCTGACCAGACAGTTTTGCTACTTGTTTTAAGTCAGCTAAATAAGTCTTAGTCTTTGTGCACCCGACAGTAGCCGCATAGATTTTAGACAAGCTTTTTATATGATATTCATTATTTAAGGGCTTAAATGTATACGGCAGAATCGGACCCAATAAATCAAAAGCAGACCCTGTTTTAAACTCAACAACGAGCATATTATTAAACTCAGAACCGGGTGAGTTTATTGGCACGGAGCGTTCAATAGCACCATACTGGAGAAGAAAATCTTCAACCTCCTCAACCTCATATGCGGGGACGCCACTGACCAACACCGCGTTTGGTATTTTAACACCTAATGACTCCAACAAGTCCATGTTCATAGTAATATGGTGAGATAGTGAGACTGAATGTACACAACAATATTATACTTGACACAACCTCCTGGCTGGCTCGCCACTAATTTGTCTTATGTAGCAAGTACATAAGCTAAAATAATTTAAGTTGGTTATGAATAGTTGGGCTAATTCAGAAGATATCAGATTCGGCTCTAGGAGGTGAGTGAAGTACAATAAACGTACAACCACAGATATTGTGATTACAATTGTTATTTATAGTGAAAATAAAGTGCAATTACCAAACACCAATATTTACAAAATCTGCAGACAAGGAAAAATAAAACAATTCAAGCTTGTAAAATATCCGCTGCACGGCAGTGCAGGAACCTCGTCCGACCTCTGGCAACAATGTCCATAAAGTTTATTTCATGAGTGATATAAGTCCAACGCGTATGACAGTCTAGACAGGTTGAAATTTGAAGTAGGATGATCAGCACTAAGATTCCAAAGCTGAAATCTCAGAAGTGAGATTTAGGGGACTAAACCAAGAGGGGAGAGTGTAGGCCGCAGCAGCCTCCTACCAGACCGCAGGAAGTTGTAGCTGGGGTTCTGGCTCGTTGGGCCTAGCTCGCCATCCAAAGTAGTGGTGTCGCTGTGGTCTCTCCAGAGCACCACTAGCCTGCACTATAATCACAAAACCACTATTAGCAAAATTCATCTAAACTTCCCAAGCTAGCTTTAGTTCCAGTGTACACATAAAATCCATGAGAAAATACAACAAATACATATCCAACCATTGTAATGAATTAAAACAAATGACAATCTCAAATAACAAAACTACAGCCACATAAAGTGAGAGCAGTAGTAATGCAGTAAGCCTCAGCCATCCCATCAGCTAATAGCACTGGCATACTGATACAGGTTACACAAACAAACATTCAGACTCACTCACCATTCACTACGTGCGATGTCACATACGAGCCCCACGCATCTACCCACGGCGGTATCAAAATACTGTTGAACGCAATCCACAATTAATTCAAAACAAGTCAAGATAGTAAACAGCGAAAAGCGCTCGCCCTACGTACCTGTTGCTTCCATCCGCTAACGCCTCTCCCCCGCGTCTTTTCGAGACGACAACCCGGAAGGCATATATCGGTGCCTCGCGAATGTGATTGGTCACAACAGGCATGTGCAGACACGCGCCATGACGCGTCGCGATGCCTTCACGGGCACGCTCCCAATTGGAATTTAAAATTTCGGCTTAGTTATAGATGCAGCTCTTTTATTTTTTATGTGGGTTACACTTGTCATCAAGGATGTGGGTGGTACTGTACCTCCCATTTATATCAGCTGTGAACATCAGAGTGAATTCAAACAGCATCACTTCACTCAGGGAAACACCAGGCTTCAAACGAAAAGAAACCAACTCAGCTATAAGGCGCGGTTTGCCCTGTGCATGTCCATCACATTCTGACAGGTATTTCAAACTGTCTCTTCCTCTTTGTGAAAGCTTATTCAGGATTTCTTCCTTTGTGTAATAAACAATTTAGCAGGATATTAATAGATGCATCTGCAACTGACACAAAGGATTTGGTCTCTTTGAAGCATGGTTAGTTGGCTCATCGTGCTTTGAAGACTCATATCAAAGAGCTAATCGGCATGCTTTACAGTTGATAAATGCTGTTAATTGCCTTTGAAAATTCTAATGCTCATGTTTATTGAGGAATTTATGAATGAATGAAAATTAAAAAGTGACTTTTACATTCAAGTGTAGATGTCATTTCCTCTGCTTCTCTAGAAATTGTGTAAAGATAATCTAATCAGCGTTTTTGTTGTCTGAGTGATAAAGCAGTCCTCATTAGCTGCAGTGTAACACCCACCACCTGAATCAGTGGATGACACCAAGTCATGAAATGCTTACTCCCAAAGGGTTATGTAGCTGCATCACAACTAAACTGCTTGCAGTAACTATCACATTAACTTCCAAATTATTTAAACACTAACATTTAAAAACGATTCATCGTACAGAGATTTAAACAATCTTAACATGTTCACGGATTATTTCATAAGTTTTCTGATAGCTTTATTATGCATCTTTCTAAAAGTGATGTCTTATTATAATCACAACTTATCAATTCTAGTGTAGGTACCACAGAAAACTATGATAAACTATGTATAAAATGAAATTTACTTGATTAGTACGCATTTACATTATATCTAATGATTCAATATTTAAATATATATATTTCAGTTGCATTTCATGCAAAATTATTGCTTTATGTTTATTTTTTACACCAACACTTTTGCACCAGTCAAACACAGATTCTACATGTTTTAGCCTGACGCCATCCCCACAGGGCTGCAGATCAGTGGCCCTGAAGTGAACACTTTGGGTCACAATCATACTTTCAGTTCAACTCCAAAGAGAAACACTTACCTGATGACTTTGTGTTAGGCTTAGATTTAAAGCTGTTTGATAAGCAGTTTGCAGAACTAATAAGAGCGGAACAGCTTTGTTAACAGTAGTCTTGGGAGGGGCAACATTCAGCTCGTATTTCATCAGGCCTCTGATTGCAGGGATTAATTAACTCTGCAATCGCTGCATGTGTCTCGGAAGAGTGTTTCCATTCTGATGTGGGAATTCTTGATGCAGATTTACTGTAGCCTAATTGGTTTTGGCAAGATTACATAGATTTTTTTTTTTTAACTTACGTAAAGAAACAGGTTTTTTTTGAAAGACGAAACATGCTGAAGTAGCACACTCCATGACATTGCCCCATATGGTTTGTGAACCTGCCATTCATGTTACATTTCACTAAAGAAAGTAAATAAACAATGCTTTAACCCACAACGCTTAGCAATGTAGTAAGGAGATAATAATTGCCTGCTGCACATCAGTCACACCCCCCACCGCATTCCCTATAAATTTTATATTTACAACCAAAAAGAATGTAAGAACCAAAATACATCCACAAGCATTAGTGTAGCCCATCATAAAATGCTATACAAATAAACACATTATTATGTTTCAGTAAGACATCATAGTGAGACTCTATACTGCTGTTTTGCTAATTTTCTGTGTTCTTTATTGCAACATGGGAGATTTCTCTTCTGCCAAATGTGAAATAAAATGAATGTAAATAAACTGAGTTGATAACATTAAAATAACACTAGTTATCTTTGGCTTTGGACTGGTCTTGGGTGATGTAGTTTAGGAGGTAGAGTAGGTCTTCTACTAGTTTGATGGTTAGTGAATTGTTCCCTGGCTGCTCCAGTCTGCATGCATAAGCATCCTGGGCAAGATACTGAACTCCAAGTAGCATGTGTGCATGTGAATGGGTTAATAAGGCATGCTGTTTAGAGTGCTCAAGTAGAGAAGAACTGGCAACCTGTCCTGAACTACTGAGATAGGTAAGTACGAAAGGTGTTTGTTTGCTTCATGTTTTGCTTTTTAATTGCATCACCTATAACTGCAAAGAGGTTTAGGGAATAGTGCAGGCGCATTGATGGATGTATGCTAGCTTGCACTAGCACAAGGTTTATATGCAATAATGTTTCCAAGAAATACAGGCTTATTATGTGGTTGTAAATATCCTCAATATCCTATCCTTGTGTTTTGAACAAAATATCAATGTTTTATGTTTTAGCAGGAGGTGTCATACAGTTACGTTTACACTGTTATGGTCTTCTTTTGGGTTTTGTTGGGGGGTGTTCTTCTTTTCTTCTTATTGTTTTAATGCAGCAGTGCTGTTTGTTTGTGACAATCTGCATACATTTTTTTTTTTTTTTGACTGAGTATTATTTCTAAAATTCTGATTAATGAACCCACAGATCATTTCTGTTCAGAGCTGATTGATTTCATCAGGGTACGTATATATATTTCGAACAGATAAAAGCTGCAATACACCAGTAAGAGAAGTGCTAGTTCCAGTTGATGTAAAGTAATTTTAATAAAAACAGACACTGCTAGCTAAATGAGCCTCTTAGTGTGACCTGCATGTTTTTGACATTCATCATTTGTTAAGCTGTGGCTCCATTAGTACCATGCTTACTATGCATATGAAACGGACCAACCCAGCAGAAAGTAAAAGAAAAACACATCCTTCTGGGTGCAGTGCAGTGTTCTCTGAATAACATTTAATCTGCAGTTGTAATTATAGTCTTTTAAACAGTGTTTTGTTTTCTTACAATGGATAAATAGTTAAAAACTGAACTCTCTCTGGATTCATATTCATCTTTTCAGCAGCACCTGTAGCTACACACCCACACCAACAGCCTCTTTTGTTTTATGCTTTATTTCTTTTTTTTTTGTTTTCTTCCATATTGCTATTTCTGGTTTGAATGCCCACTACGGGAGGTTGTGCTTGCCAACAGAGGATATCGTCACACTTTTTATCTTGACCTCAGGTCCACCTTTGTCATGGTTTTCACACTTTCTCTCTCCTAGCATGAACCTGGGGGTACAGAAATGGTAAAATGTTCAAACCTGCCAAAATATCTAAAGGGATAAGGGGTAAAGAGGTCATGTAGTTTCATGTAACCGCAAAAAGTTTGGCTGCCCAGTGGAAGGACATATCTGGCAGTATATGTCTGCGCCTTGGCCAGTGTGCAGACAGGACTGAGTGGTCCTCCCTCGGGGCTGCCACTCTCTGCCTGCCAAGAGGATGAGGCACACTGTTGAGGTCTCTCTACACAGCAGCACCCCTGGGACCTGAGTGCATGGGTGTCATGTGAGCAGGTTTGGTTTACTCTTTTAGATATATTCCAACAGAGGCTCTAATGAGTTTCAGTTTTATCAGGCACAAAGAAATGAATTTTCCTTTCAACAGTCTTCCTCCTGCCATTTCAAAGAAACCAGGAAATAAATCCTTTCAACCAGTTTGAAAGGTTGACAAAACCTGAATGTCTAGCATATATTCCTGCGATATGAGTTTCTGCAGTGTTTACCAAATAAATATTTTTATTACCACATTTTTAATGCCAGTGTTATTTCATCTTTGTCAAAGGAACGAGGTTTATATTAATCAAATATACTATTTGTTTGTAAGAGTTTTTCAGTACTTTTCAACACTAATTCTTATCAATGTAATTGATTATCTTGATCTGGAGCTCAAATAGTAGCATTAACCCCCAAAAATAGCTAATTTTAACTTTTGGTTCAAAACGGCTTCCCTTGTATTAAGAATCATTTACTTTTTAGCAGGTTTGACTAGAGTTTGACTAGAGGACAGAGCAGTGTTTCCAATAGGCCTGAATTAAAGAGGACTGGGCTGCCAGGTTCATGAATAACTTATCGTGACAGCAACAGAAAGCGAGAAAAATGCATTTCATGATCTGCACATGTAGTGAGAAAAACCCAAACTGCAACCTGTTGCACTTTTATTAAAGAGCAAAGTCATTCAAATCTACTACAAAATTGCTCTATAAGAATAGATCTGAAAAATAAAGCCAGTCAGTCCCTGGAGCCCCATCCTGTCTTCACCTAGGGCCCAATTAGAGGAGTTGTAGTGACAAGTGAAGCATTACTGGCCTGAGCCAGCCAGAGAGATCTGGACTCTTGTTTATCTCTTATTTCAATTGTAGAAACCACATTAGAATTCTTCTTGGCACGCTATTAATAAGTGCCAAAACAACGTAAGCCGCATGGCAAATATAGGTTCAATTAGGATTACCCAGAGACACAATTCATTGAGAGTGTGGAGTTCAAGTCTTTGTGGAGCTTGTCAAACTGCACAAACTTCCATACAGCTTTAAAGGGTTCGGATTTGCAATTAACTAAAGCAACAGCGAGGAGAACAATGCACCTACCCAGCCACCCCCGCCCCAAAGCCTTTCCATTATTTTAACAAGCACAACAACATATTGTATGCTAATAGATTTCCTCCCAGTCCTCTAGAGCTCACCCTGCCTGTTGTCAGTCTTGTTGATTAACAGGAACACAATTAGAATTTCAGGCTCCTGTTTAGCATTAGTATTCTTGATATACAGCTTAATGCAGCTACACGGTGCTCTAAGGTGTCACCCACATCCTTTACCTGGCTATTTCATCCTCTGGAGGTGTATTTATCTGACCTCAGATGAGTATCATTCTTAACCCCTTTATTGTGTTAATTTGAGTGATTGCATCTCAAACAAAGCCCCTAGCCCTTCCAAGCGCATTCTAATTCTAAAATACAATACTGTACGTGGAAAAATTGAAGAAGATGCTACTGTAATTTGACTTTTACTAAGCAGGCTAATTCAAGGCACAGTTTTAGTACAAAAACAAAAAGGTCTGGGGGAAAAAAAGTATTACTAACATTTTTAAACATAAAAACACATCATGCGGTCTTGTAAAACAAAGTTAATTAGAGCTCCATCCATCCATTCATTTTCTTTCACTTATCCATTTCAAGGCATCAGCAAGTGGGTGCCCATTGCAGATGTCATAAAGCAAGTGCTAGGGTGCACCCTGGACAGGTCACCTGTCTAATACAGAAAGACCGACAGTCATCACATTCACGTGTAAAGCCAAATTTGAATCATTAGTTAACCTAAGAAAGCAGCTCAATGGATTGTGGGACACCCACACAAGCACAAGGACCACATGCAAACTCCACACTGAAAGACAGCCAGTGGATTCAAACCCAGCACAGTGCTTATCTATCAACAAGTAAAAAGAATGAGGAAAAGATTAGATAAACTCATTTCTGATAAGTTAAAAATTTGATATTTAGAAACTATCCTACAGTTCACTGGAGAAAACTGTCAACTTTGTCAGCCATGGCAGTCCGCTGTAGTTCTTGTGGTCTAATTCATGAACTTTTCTAAAGGATTCCCCCTTGTTAAGGCACTACAAGCCATTTTCATCCATCCCCACACACATTAATGCAGTGCTTTATTCTGTGCACTTTACGCACTCTCACATCCACACCAATGCCTTAACTTAATCTAACATGTATCTCTTTTTACTGGAGGAAACTGAAGCACCCAGATAAAGCCAAGGAGGGAGAGAGCTTACCACTGCATAATCCTGCTGACCATTATGATACTGCTATAAGCCTCAAATTAAATAAGTGTTTACTAAACTATGACAATCCCCTGTCACACAGACCTCAAAACTGGTTGGCAGCAACCAGTTGTCAACCACCAGTTTGGGGGGAAACTAGATGAATGCAAGTGGTTCCTGGCAGTGACTCTGAACTTGATTGTTAACGGCCCATTCATGAAGGTGAAGTGGACAGTTGGTGTCATAACCAATGAGACTGAATACGCAGGACTCGGGAGATCAGATTTAGTGAGTTTATTTACAGTGCTAGTGAAAAAGTAGCTATTTACAAAATCGTCATGAAGGGACAAATCCACAGTCTCTATTTACAAAGCCCTTGACAAGAAAGGCCCATTGGTCCATTAATAATAATGGATTGCATTTATATAGCGCTTTTTGAGACCCTCAAAGCGTTTTACAATTCCACTATTCATTCACTCTCACATTCACACACTGGTGGAGGCAAGCTACAATTGTAACCACAGCTGCCCTGGGGCAGACTGACAGAATCGAGGCTTCCATATTGCACCATCGGCCCCTCTGGCCATCACCAGTAGGCGGTAGGTGAAGTGTCTCGCCCAAGGACACAACGACCGTGACTGTCCAAGCCGGGGCTCGAACTGGCAACCTTCCGATTACAAGACGAACTGTCAACTCTTGAGCCACGATCATAGCATTAGCGCTACAAGGGTTTCTCCACAAAAGACAGAAACGGGTAAAATGATTGTGGCAAGTAAAACAGTTGCACTAACATGTTTAGTTCAACACCCAGGAGACAACTGAAGGTTTGCTCCCAGCATAAGTAGTGGTAAACTGATCGGCAAATGACAAACATGTGAGCTTGATTGCTTCAGGTGTACTGGAGAGGAGGGTGGGAATCTCAGAAGAATCCCACCCCTTCGAGGCAACACACACACATAAACACACACAAACATCCACACACTCATATTCAGAGAGAGGAGAAAAAGAAGCCAAAGATCCACAGGAGACTGGAAGACCATGAAGTGTCAGTAATCACCAGTCACTAGAGAAAAGTGTATTCTGTGACCAGCTGAACAGTGTTTGCTGGAGGATGCTTGCTGTCAATCAGCAACATCCAGTAACCACAAATTGTTGATGCTGCACTGCAAACCCACTTGCTTTGGTCATTAATATTTAGTCTTAGTCACCCAGCAAATACTCACCAAGTGGTAATGCAACTGTATGCTCAGCCTTAACCGGAAACAGTTGACCTTCAATGTAAAAGTTGCAACTTTTGAAATGTTGGTTACAACCCTAAGGAACAACTTTGACTTTCCTTAGGGCTTCCTTGAACATTCTTAATTTCCAATTTGCATTGCACTTTTTCAGATTTCGCTACGGTTAATAAAGTAAATCACAGGCAACCATCACATTCTGCTAGCAACCAACCAACTGTAGCCTTTGTGATCAGTTTTAACTAGAAACAGCCAATAACCTCCAACAACTATTCACCAGCAAATCTGGGAATACAGTTTCTTTTTTTACCTTTGTTTTTATACAGATATTTCATTACAATACTACATGGCATATTTATGTAGTGTTAAGATAAAATCACTGATGAAAATAAGAAAAAACAGACAGACAGACAGACAGACAGACAGACAGACAGACAGATAGATAGATAGATAGATAGATAGATAGATAGATAGATAGATAGATAGATAGATAGATAGATAGATAGATAGATAGATAGATAGATAGATAGATAGATAGATAGATAGATAGATAGAAGCTCTGCTACCATGTGAGAGACGTTCCCCTGTAGCTCCTCACATCAATATTTATGTCAGCCTTGAAACCTTCAATACCAGTAAGGTTCTAATCAAGAACTCTTTGAAGTTGTTAACAGAATAAAAATTCCTCTACAGAGGATTCACTGTTTTCTCCTCCATTTTATATCACTGAAATTGTTTTTTTCTTTTTTACTAATGCTGTTCCAAATCAGAATTTACTGTATGAACGTGTAGCATGATTGTTCAAATAAAAGCTTGTTGCAAATGAGACATTAGCTGTTGTTAGTCATATTAGTTGTAATTCAGTAGATCCTGCTTCTAACCCCACTCCTCCACAGACATCCCACACAGTTATCAGGCTCTATGAATAATATATTCAGAGCACTCTACCAGTATGATAATATGTTCGAGGGACCTGCCAGTTAATGATACACTTGTGATTCTGTGTATGAAAGGTTTACAGACACTGAAAAGTACACCATCTGGTAGTCTGAAATTTTACTTTTCAGTTCCTGAATCATGAGTCCATGAATCCAGCTACATATTTTACTTAAGAACAACAAGACACATGTAATGTATGTTGTACATGTTTAACATTGATGTGTTTACTAACACCAGGGTTAGTTACAGTAGATACCATTTTATATACATTTTAGAATAGCAATTAACTCTTCCTACACACCCATGGAACAGAAGGACAATTATGGTTGCGTATTGTGCAGCTGTTTGTTTGCCTTTAGGGTACTATTCTCAAGAAACACACAGTCAAATTATCACCTAGATAATGTGTTTGGTTTATGGAGCTTAGTATGTGATTTTATTTAATTTTCCGCTGGTGATGTTACTATGCTTGAAGCCTAAGAAAACTGAACCAGTGACCAAAATATTGACATATCATCACCATTTGAGCTGTTATGGCATTAAGTGGTCAATATTTTATAATAAGGAATCTGATAACTATGTGTGAACAAGAGATTCGGTTGAATCTCAAAGAGAAAGATCACAAAATTACAATGCAGAGTAGTTTAAGTATTTTGTTCTGTTGTTATTTATTTATGTATTGGTTTAATTCTTAACATAGTCACCAAATTTGACAAGCAAGAACAGATAGCTGCTCTGATGAACTACTTGCAAACTACCTGCACTGACTTGTGACATCACCAGCTTGATATCACAAGTTCAGTGTCCAGTGAAAAGTGCAACTTCACGTACATGTTTAATACTTGCCTAGACACAACCACTATGGTGTGCATCATTTTTAGTTTAGCTAAACAAAACGGCAAACTATTTATGGATGTTACATTTTGTGATCTGTCACAAAATGCATACGTGAAAGGGAAGTAATAACAAAAGCAAACATTAGCAGAGGTCTAAATACAAAATCCACATGACAGGAATCCAAAAAAGTCTCAGCTATAGAAAAATACATGGATAGCAAATGTAGCCGGTCTGGCCTTAAACTCTTATTGCCGTTAGTTCTCTGCGTTGTGTTGTGCGAATGACCAGAGGAGTCAGCTCTCACTTTGCCAGCTGGGTGGATTTATTCTCCCAGAACTGTTTAAAATAAAAACAAAACAGTACAGCAACTTCACTTTACTGGACTTCTGCATGAACACCTCTCCTCAGCGGGGCCTCTAGGCGACTGAGGTGCAACATTACAACAAATCCAATTACCAAATAATACTGCTAAAATGTATTTATATTCATATATAACAAACAAAAATGCACTGCATCGTGAACATATAGTGACAATTACCTCATCAACAAAATTATACTTTAGGGAGACTTCATTTACCAGTGGCAATTTTACATATTTACAGTAAGTTGAAACAGTGAACATGAATCACAAACAAACAGAAGATATAACCAGTTCACATGACACAAAAATAAAAGAGGGAGCTCACATACCTGTTTAAAATAAAAACAAAACAGTACAGCAACTTCACTTTACTGGACTTCTGCATGAACACCTTCAAGGGAGAGAGAAGGATAGCGGACCACATGAGAAGCCACGTGCATGCTCCTATGCTCTCATCTGAGACATGCTAACTAGCATGTTACAATAAAGTGCTGTACTCGACAGAGAAACAATAATTCACACTAAAACATCTAACAGAACTATGAGACAAAATGCACAAAGGGAACGAGCAGTGTTTGAATTACTTTTAGTTACTTTAACTGTGTTTATTTGCTCTGTAACTGAGAACACTAGCGTACGCTCACCTCTCCTCAGCGGGGCCTCTAGGCGACTGAGGAAAATAGCGCGCAGCTACAGGAAGTGACTTCATGGGAAGTCAAAGGTCACACAAACAAAATAAAAGCTCCCAAAATATAAATACAGAAAATAAACATATATAAATAAACACATATACATAACCAATACTGACAAAGCGAGATAACACTGCAGGATGGATCTTTGGTGAAATATAAATTATTTTTTAATACACCCGTTACACAAACAGTCTGAAAAGGTACAAAGAAGAAGAGCGCATGATACATATACAAGACGCGTTTTAACCAACATGACATAGATGTAAGTAAGAAAGTAAAGTTTATTCATTAAGCACTTTTCGTGGACAGGCAATCACAAAGTGCTGTACACGGAGGTTAAAATAAACACAACGTTAAAGAGTGAGACACAGGTGAGCAAGACACAGGTGAAAACAGTCAAGCCACAGCAGCAAATCACATTAAAAGAACTCACACGTGAGAGCATCAGGAAATCAGTTAGAAGGCAAAAACAGGAAGTAAATATGAAAGGCAACACACAAAGCAAAAAGCAAGAACCAAAGTAAAGCCGGACGAAAACCAGGTTTTCTGCAACTAATTTTGAGTTTGACAGTCTCGTCCCACTCCACCTGAACCAGCTGACAGACGCTTTGATTAATTTCATCATTCTTGAAGTCGCTGTCAAACCTCAGAGCAGAGTGAATTAATCTGTTTTCTTCTTACAAACACTGAAATCCCAGTTAGACATTAGTTTGGTGTGTTTTGTACTTAACGTGATTGCTTTATATTCAATCAGTAGTTAGTGTAAGGTTACAAACAGCAATTAAATCAGATTTATTATAAGCGAAGAATAAACTCTATTAACTCTGTGAGTCTGGGCAGTAGGGAAGCTGTCAGGCTGCCTGCCAGTTTCCTTGAACTGGACACATTTATGTTACTGTAGCAATAAATGTTTAAATCACACTTCTCCGTATCAAGCTTTAGACACATAACGAACTCATCTGTGATATCTCATTTACTGTGTTGCAATCAGTGGCAGTGGTGGAAAAATGTCTGTCACAGTTGGAATCTTGGAGATGTTGTGAATCAAAGTAAAAATGACTTTAAGATTGTAAGACCTGGGTTAAATGTGCTTTAAAGTGTTTTTTAAAATACAGCCTGCAGACAGTCTGACTGTGTTCTGAACATCTCTGGTTAAATTTCAGTCAAAAGAAATAACCATGTCAAACAACCTTTTCCAAGGTTTAGAACCTAAAATTTAAAGTATGAACCTCACTAGCTCATTTTTCACTGAAAATCACCTAAATCAGCCTCAGTGGGTCTAAAACGAACCAGACCAACCCAAAGGTAGTTTATCATGGCTCCATAAGCAAACCATATCTGACATAACTGAGGGAGGATTCAGGGTCACCTGATCCAGCCCTAACTATAAGCTTTATCAAAAATCAAAGTTTTAAGTCATATCTTAAAAGTAGAGAAGGTGTGTGTCTTCTAAATCCAAACTGGGAGCTGGTTTCACAGAGGAGGGAAAACTGAAGGCGCTCCAATTCTACTTATACTATTGGGCTGATGCAGTTCTATGAGGTTAAGATGGGGCCTGAATTTTTAAGATGTCGTGTGTCAGGAGAATGATTTTAAATTTAAACTGTGAATTTAACAGGTGTCCAATGAAAAGAAGCCAATATGGGGAATTTATTATATAATGTTATACAATAACATTATGCAGTAACTCTGTGTAATTGCTGTAATAGATTATAAAGTGAGAAAAATATAAGAATAGTTTTTCTATGAATCTTATCAAACTTTAATGGCAGAAATAATAAAATCTTCCAAAAAAAAAAGATTTTTACAGCTCATAAGTGTTTTATGTCTTTACTGAATTTTTTCGAAAACTGGTGCAAAAATTGTTTTGGTTTTTCATTTTATGTAATAAAAAACAGACTTGAGAGCAGATCTGCCCAGAGTTTATTCATGTCTGAGTTACTGCATCACTGGTCCATCAGTGAACTGTGGCCGATCTGTTTCTCCACATTTTTATTTTCAGTCACACTGTTACAAAAAAACATCGTAAAACGACCGTGAAATAACAGAAAATAACTGTCCCATAAAAATACGGTAAATTACATTACATTACATTATGTTATTTTACATTTGCCGTGTCAGATCACAGTCTACTTATGTAAATGTAATGATATTCTAGAAAAACAGTACACAACTGTAAACTACACAGTAAAATACTTTGACATTACTATTTTTTGGAACAGTGCACCTAAATTTTGGTCCTGTCAGGTTACACCTGAATAATTTGATTTAAAACTTAAATAAAATTCTAAAAAGTATGTGTGGATAAATTATAACCACAAATGACAATAGAGTGGTCCAAGGTAATTAAAATCAATATTTTCTCCCATCCTGTTTTTTTTTTTTTTAAGATAAACCCACACTGACACACATACATATCGTTCAGTCCACTAGATTAAAATGGAAGTCTGCTTTTTATTTAGCCATTGGTGAATTATGCTATCAAAGCTTTATTGGTGATTGCTTTCTTTCTACAGCCATGCGTATGTTTAACTCATGGTGAACATACTCAGAGTTGATTGGACTTATTTTTAAAGCCACAGTTTATTGAAGATGCTTCCAGGAACAGGGCCTTGTTCTTTTCAATGTGGCAGAAAATGTTACTGCTCTTTCCCGGTGAAAGAACAGCAGTGATACATATATAATTTTATCATTATAAAACGTGGCCAGATTTAGTATTAATGTGATTGCCTTAATTGGAACTGGATACTTTTAATCTTACATTTTGGTTTTAGATTATATTAAATTATAGCACTTCACCTTTTCTTTCGGTTGCATTAAAAAAAATGAGATGCCAATGAAACCAAAAAATATGAGCTTCACATCAAAATGGCATCCAAACTGACAATTCATGGAAAGTGCAAGGCTGGCATTTTGGTTTGTTGAGCTTAAATGCATTGGTGTTGACATTTTGGTAAATTCTTGCTCCTTTCAGACTTACATTGATGTCAGTGAAACTAGATATTTCAAATGGCTCTCTTTGATTTACCTTCAGTTTTCTCTCTGCCTATTTATAGCTCCAAACTGCTGAGATTTCAACCTTGTAAATTTTAATCTTTAGATTTACCAAGCCAAGAACCACTTTGTCTTAAAGCTCAAAGTTGCTGCTTCTATCTTTAATGAGCCAAGTTCATCCCAATTATGTAAACATCAGAAGACACTCACAAAGCAGTGAGCTTTATTCAGATTAAAGGAAATGAGATGACAGACTTGTATTATTATATGTTTATCCCATTACATTTTAAGGGGTCCTAATACTCTGAAGCCTTTTTTTGGTGGGCTTTTTGTTCCTTGTTTTTTATGTCTCGCAATGCCAGCATCTTCGTTTTTATCCTGATAAAGTTAGTGTTCATTAAACAACAGTTTGATATTATGCACTCCTGAGAGACATATTTTTACAGTCTTATAAGCCGCTTTTTTTTTTCCTGTTTAAGCAACTCCACTTTCTATGTCATGTGAAACATTAAAAAGCAGCTAGGTTGAACTTAGATGGCACAGAAAATCTAGTGATTTAAAACTAATTAGTACAATTTAATTAATGTACAACACCGGTTAATTTTTGTCCACAAAGTAACACATCCACCCTACACTCAATGGCAGCATCTCTCTCTTCCTCTGCAACAGGAAGTCTGGCATATAACCATACAACCACACACGGCACAGAGTGGAAGAAAGAAGGCTTTTGTCACAACCGTTGCCAACACTTGCCAGATTCAACAAACTAATGTGCGTACGCAATATAATCCACTAGACAATTCACGCCAAAGTAAAAATACAATTATTGAAGAATTTGATTAAGAATTAAGGATTTGATTTGGATGTTTGTAAATAAAAAGAATAAAATAAAATAAAAATTTTCACTTTTTGACTGATGTTTTTGCTTTGGTGTAACTGAGGACAACAATTAGAAACAAGTAACATCCTTTGTGTGTGTGTGTGTGTGTGTGTGTGTGTGTGTGTGTGTGTGTGTGTGTGTGTGTGTGTGTTCATTATCATTATTATTCAACTTCATTAATGTGTTAATTTGACTGGCTGCCTGGGTGGCTTTCACCAATTCCCCATTTTCCCCATGAGTTTCTAACATTTAAACTTATCTTCTGCACATTCCAGCACATAAAATTTATTTATTTTTTTTTGTGTTTACACTCACTCTTTCAAATAGATGGAAGTAAAACACAGCAGAAAATAAATAACATCAAAGACTACCGGTCCTGTTGCTCTATTTTCACCTGTAAAGCAGGACTGGCGTAGGCGGAGGTTTGCCTTGGTGCAGGTGTGCCGCGGCGGTCAGTTGAAGAATCCACGAGTTTCTCAGCGCACTCGGTGCTTGCTTGGAAGTTTAGGGGTTTTTTTCGTGGTAAAGAGAAGTTTTCTTCCCACGCACAACGGACGCTAATGTTTTTGTCACTTTTTATGGAATTAAACTCAAAATAAGGTCAGTACTTCCACGCTTTAAACGCTGCACGCTCATACTCTCTCCTGCATTCCGTATATGATCCATTGTTGATCTGCACACAGCTGTTGTCACGAACGTCGCACTTGCTTACGTCACTGTCATGAGACATTCTGGCAAAAAAATCACGGTTTTAGTAACGCAGTAACGCAGCGTTCCTACGGGAAAGTAACTGTAATCTAATTACCGTTTTTGCAATAGTAATCCCTTACTTTACTCATTACCTGAAAAAAGTAATCAGATTACAGTAACGCGTTACAAGTATAGTATATTTTTTTTCTCTCATTTCTTTTCTAAATGTACTTGTATATTGTTCACATGTTGAAATAAATTACCAATCAATCAATCAATCAATCAATCAAATTAAGCATTTCTTTAGAGAAGCAAAGGTAAAATGTAAATTAACAGTTAAATGTCACACAACAGGTGGTTCCTTTTTCATCCAGCTCCACCTGTGTTTGTCATTGATTCAGTGCAAAACAATGATGTTGAATAATTATGCCTTTTAGCAAAACGTCCAGAGGACTGTGAAAGCACTACCCCACCCACAATAACACTAAACAAAACAACAGAACATATATTCATTTCACTACCGAATATAAGACACATTTCTTCTTATACTTCTTTAAGACTGTAGGCTTTATCCCTGCCCTTTAGTTTTTTCCTGTTCTGTAAAGTGCAGCAAACTCAGGAATTACTGCTCCCAGTAACAGGATGAACACTATATCAAAACAATAATTTGCAATACTTGTGATGCTTACATCCTTGCTTGACCATTTGAATCTCCGATCTGATTAAAAGGCGACGAGCCTTTCTTAACACATTTGCACAACCTACTTTTATTCATGCAGATGTCATGCATGTCTTCAGAGGTGCATATAAGAGATGTCCTTGGTTTCAACTAACTGCTCCATGTCACATGTACTGAAAGCATGAAGCCAGCAATTATTACCTTTTAGAAACTGTACATTGGAAGCTATTCCTGCATAATGCAGACACTTCTAAGTTGTGATCCATCTCACTAACTACCCCCCATTTTCAAAGTCAAGGTGGTTTCATCACCATATTCCCACACTAAGCTGCAATGTAACAATAAGGTGATATTCACTTAACATTTAAAGCAATTCAACCCAGTACAAATACGTTTATGTGTTACTATAATACACAAATCTATAATTGTTTGCCTTGAGGTCCTACTACACCAACAGGAGTAAAGAAATCAAAATTAGCACCTGAAGGTTCTCATCCAAATCGAATATTATCGACAACAGCATCTAATTTATGCAGGTTATATTATGCCGTCATCATGTTGCCTAGCAACCACCTATGAATGGGGTAAAAATAACTCAAGGTGTTTTGGGGTTTATGAACCTACAATACCTTTATAAAAATTACCTATCATTTTAATTCCCAAGCAATAACATGCAATTTGTGTCTGCAAGACTTGAATGCATACATGCATGATATTTTATGATGTCATTGTGATATTTAGCAACCACTTAATAATGGGCTAAAATCACAGGTCAAAGTTTTCAGATTATCTATCAGTTTTGAAAAAAATTAAAAAGGCTCAAGAACAAACCCCAACATAGAAAAGAACTACGATTCATTTGAATCCCAATAAAGTAAAATTAAATGCCCTTTATTTGTGATGGTAAGCATGACTGTAAAAGAAATACGTTCAATAAGAAGTTCAATAAGGTGAGATCATTTGAAAGGACAGGACCCTACAGAGTCTAGATGCTGGTGGTGGTGAAGATGATTGAGGCCTTGGTGGAACACTGAATGATTTGGGTTAGGTGCAAATGGGGAGGAGGTGACTGATGGGCTCAAAGATTGTCTCATAGAAAGTGGGTGAGAAGATGATTTGACTAAAGAAATAGTGTCAGTTTTGAGATTGACAGTGTGGGAAAGTAGTAGTGATGAACAAACTAGCAGCCTGACACCCAGAAAAGCAGGCAGATGAGTGATTTAGATCTTCCTTATTAAACAATATGTAATACATCTATTTTTTGCCGCTTAACGGAGAAAATAGATAGGGTCATGGGGTGGGCTGGAGCCTATTCCAACTGTCACAGGACAAGAGACAGGTCAGTTGAACAGGTTGTCAATCTGTCACAGGGCTAGCACAGAGAGACAGACAACTATTCACACTCACATTCAGACTTATTCAGGATTGCCAATTAACCTATCTCCATGCTTGTCTTTGGATTATGGGAGGAAACCAGAGTACAGGGAGAGAACCGACGCAGACACGGGGAGAACATCCAGCCAGATGGTGGTTCTTCATGCTGTGAAGACATGGCTAATCACCACTGTGCCACCCTGTTTTTTTGTTAGTACATTTTTAAAGCTCTTCTGACAGCATATATTGACCACGCAACTTTAACCAATTTGTTTTCTAAATGGAAGTTAAGTGGAAAATATCACAGAAAGTCAAAATATATTCTCCTAATATTCAATCAAACTAGAAGCATTACAATTGCATTCATGAAGCCAAATGAATGGTGGTGCAGTGGTTAGCACTGTTGACTCACTCACCTGGCCAGGTGTGTGTCTGTGTGAAGTTTGCATGTTCTCACTGTGTTTGTGTGGGATCTTCCTGGGGTACTCTGGCTTCCTCCCACTGTGGGTGGGGCCAATTAGTTAATTGGTGATTCTAAATTTTCCATAGGTGTGAATGGTTGTCTGTCTGTGACCATAATAAGAATAAGCGGAAGAGAATGGAAGGGTGGAAGAAAAATTAATGAACAGTTTTATCGTTCATGAATTGCCATTAATCTACAGTATAAGGAACCTGCTACTTCTATTTCCTAGAACTTATTTTAATTTATGTATTTATTTAGCTCATAGAGCAAAGTTTGAACCCCAGGTAAGGTATTAAATAAAAACAATTTTACCAGCTTTAGTGTAGCAGAGAATTTGGCTCCCCTGTTAATGGCCCTAATTAAGGAGCCTTAATTAATAATACAACGTCTTAAAAAACAACATAAGTGGTGGATGTTACTAAAGCTTTAGTGCCATTACAATGTAACTGCGTTATTAAGTGTTTTTAAAGACGCTTGAATACTATCAGTCAGTTATGAATTACTATGGTATCATAGTAATTCTGTACAGAATACTGTTTGTTGTTGATAATAAATGGTATAACGTGTATTTCCCAACTGTGATTCTCCAATAAATTTGGAAAGGGAAGTTTTAAAGCTTTTTGTTAAACAGCAAATGTTTTATTAAAAGGACCGTTTTATATTTTTCATTTTAGAATATGAAATAGTGTGTGTCTGATATGGTTGGATAATACACTGGGGAATGTTTCACACCCCAACAAGCATGAATTACTGGGCCAGTAGCGTAAATGAATAAAGGGAATGTTTATCTTCCACAGGACATGTGTTGCTTAAATTTAACCACATAATCTTTCTCAAATTTGATACAAAATGCACACAAAACTGCTGCAGGTCACACAATTTCAGTTAGCTCATTAATTTTGTGGTAATTATGAAAACAAATCCTACGGGCTGTGTTCTCTGTATTCTCCAACTGTAAAAAAGAAAGAAAAAAAAAGCTCTTTAATATTATTTAGTCGTACACATTTTATTTCTTACATTTGCTACATTTCATCACATTGTACATATTTACATTTTTTTAAAAACACTTGTGAGAAACCACAAGACAGACTATTCTAACAGTGAAACAAGAAAAAAATCGAAATTAATCAACTGTTGTGTGTCAGATGACTGTTATCATTGTTTTTGCATTTCAAATTTTATGGATGAAAGCATTCAATTCTAAAATATCTCAGGGAAATCCAGCCATAACCAACTTTAAGATGAGAGGAAAATAATCTTTACACATTAGTCTCAATTCTGAGACTCTCTCTGGGTTATTTTCACCGCAGATGTCACGGTCCGGGGCAGCGGCCGTGTGGAAAGTGGAAGGAGGACCCAAAATGCAGCACTTATTCAGATGTGAGGGTGATTTATTGTTAATAACAAACACAAAGTGGAGATGGCAAACAGAACTAAGGACGAAACTAAACTGGGATAAACTACACAGAGGAGTGGCAAACCTGAACATGAAGGGAGAACAGCAGGGAGAACACGCAGAGGTTTACACCAGGTAGGAACACAGACGACGCGACGAGGAGCAGAGGAAATCACATGCTATAAATACACAAAGAGACACTGGGAAATCACACACAGATGGGGGAAACAGCTGGACCTGATTAACCTGACGAGACAGGGGAACACTAACACCAGGGACCAACAGAGGGAGCACAAACCCAGAACCCAGTGTCTAAAATCCCAAACACAAACCATCCCAAAACAGCCATGAATAATAATGAAAGTAATAACAAAAAGTACATAAACATAAAGTCACTGAGTCATGGTCGCAGGACCATGACAGCAGAAGAATGCTGATTTAATGTGAAGGGGTGTATATTCATTTCAGGGCACAGCAACAAAGCAACAAATGGAACAATTTTCTGGCATCGCTGACTCCGCTGTGAGATGCCAATGATGAAAGCATAAAGATGGCTTCATTCAACAGAACTTCACAAAATTGCATTAACATACTGAACATTCAACCGCCCTACCCACTTTGTTAGGCGTATGCCACTAATGCAAGGTTAGTTCCGTTTTTTCTTTTAATTCTTCATGGCATACATTCAGTGAGGTGTCGAAAACATGCCTCACATATTTTGGTCCATGCTGACATGATAGCGTCATGCAGTTGTTGCAGATTTATCAGCTGCATATCGATGATGTGAATCTCCCATTGCAACACATCCCAAAGGTATAAGATCTGGTGACCGTGGAGGCCATTTGAGTACAGTGAACTTTTGTCACGTTAAAGAAAGCGGCTTTTTTATCCTGCTGGAAGCAGCAAACAGAAAAATGATCATAAAATGATGGATATGGTCAGCAACAATACTGGAGTCACTTGGTACTTAGGGGCCGAAGAGTGCTAAGAATATATCCCTACAACATTATACTCCCTCTACAAGCATGAATGGTTGGTAAAAGGCAGGATGAACCCATGCTTTCATGTTTTTTATACCAAATTCTGACCCCACCTTCCAAATGTCACAATAGAAATCAAGACCCATTAAACCCGCCAACATTTTTCCTAACTTTTGTTGCTTAATTTTGTTGAGCTTCTGCAAATTGTAGCCTCGGTTTCCTGTTTTCCCCTTAATTTTTTTTTTTTTTTTTGTGGTCTTCAGCTGCTGTGCTGTACATATTTTAGTGATATTATCTCAATGAATGGCCTCAGTCTGGTCATTCTCCTCTCACCTCTGGCATTAGCGAGGCATTTTTGCCTGCAGAACTGCCACTCGCTGGATATTTTCTCTTTTTCAGACCATTCCCTGTAAACCCTAGAACCCTACACCCTAGCTCCTTAAATAGTCAGACAAGAACAACTGGCAACATTAACCATGCCACCGTTCTTTCATCATATTGATGCTCAGCTTTAACTTCACCAAGTTGTTTTAAGGATATATACATGTCTACAGCGGGTTCCTGCCTTGTAATTGGCTGATAAGATATTCCTATATATACAAGCAACTGAACAGGTTTACCTAGTAAAGTGACTGTTGAGTGTACATTTGAACATTTTGTTTTATATTTTAAGATCTTCTTTTCCTCCACTGCTCTCCTTTATTTATTTTTGAGAATCTTGGTGAGATTTAGTCAGCTATGATGGCTAAACCTCCTTCCTTATTTGGAAAGAAACCTAAATCTCTTTCTGTACTGCTATTTTATTACATGGGAGGATCTGGGGAAATGTATAATACCACGTTTTTTCCTTCCCTGACTCAGTGGCTGGCCTGAGTCAGGGACTCTAGGTCTACAGGGTATTACAGGAACACTTTCACATCTCGTATTAGCAGTTTTAGTTCTCATTATTTGTTTATATGACATAAATTAACAGCTGTTATGTAAATTAATTGTCATCTGTGTTATTTCTGTACAAACTTTACAAGATTTAATTAGTTGCAGGCCTGTATTGTAGCCGTTGTCATTACAGATTAATCTGCTGATTATTGTCTCCATAAATTAATTCAGTCTTTGGTCTATACCAGGGGTGGGCAATTCCAGGCCCCGAGGGCCGGTGTCCTGCAGGTTTTAGATCTCACCTTGGGTCAACACATGAGAATCACATGATTAGTTCGTTACCAGGCCTCTGGAGAACTGCAGGAGCTAATTTAGCCATTTAAATCAGCTGTGTTGGTTCAAGGACACATCTAAAACCTGCAGGGACACCGGCCTTCGAGGCCTGGAGTTGCCCACCCCTGGTCTATACTCTATCAGAGGATGGTGAAAAATTATTTTCCAGGGTCTAAGCTGATATACTGCAGGCAATAAGCTTTTTTTTTTTATTGTATATCAAATATTCCGATAAAACATTCAGTACACTGGGATGAGAGGGTTGGGGTGTGGTCTCTGTTTAAGTAGACATAAACACTAATGTATCTCACACAATTTGCTAAGTGCAGTGTTATAACAGTTATCAAAAATAAATAGCTATAAATAGCCATTTATTTACCACATGTGTTTGCAGCTGCCACTAAAAAAGTAGAGTATGCTAAGTGTGTGCTAAGACAATTTTGTTAACATTAAAAGAATGGCAAAAAGAATAAAGAAATTTCATATTCTCCGCTTTTTATTGGAAATGAATTCTGCTAAGATACAGCAGTATCGTGTCGGAGCATGTCAGGCAGCAAAACGGTACAGTGGTTAGAAGGTTCTACAAAGGTACTCTGTCTTCTTCCCACAGTCTCACTAAGTATGTTAAATGGTTATTCTAAATTGGCTGTAGGTGTGAATGGTTGTTTGTCTGTTCTATGTTAGTTCTGCAATAAACTGGAGACATGTCCAGTGTGTACATAAAACCATCTGTCCTTTTGTACCCATTCATCTTGGCAACTGTATAATAGGAGGGATTAACCACAGTATATGTGTAAAATGCCACCAAAAGGGATTATGCTGTTTTATTGATTAAACTATTGTGTAAGGTGCTGTATATGGATTACGCGTGCCTAGCTTATGTTTGGTCACGTATGTTTTTCGAGGATTATCGAAGTATTTGTGGGCTGACACATAGAAATGGACAGCCTTGTGCCTCGTGTCTGTGGAGTGTTTAGCATTACACAGTATATTGGACAGTCTTTGGCACACGAAGTCTATGTGCAAGTCAAGTAACTAAAAAGTGGTGTGATACAACAGTCCCTGAGTTCAACATGGAAAAGTGAGTGCACTATTGCAGTATTCAAACATGTTCCTCTATTTTTTGACCAACACATTTTGGAATCTGGCCACAACCCACAGCACACTGGTGATATGAAGAAGATTTCCTATATATTATGTTTGCAGCGTCAAAGGTCAATTCTAACGTTTTATGTTTCAAGACAAAATTTTAAAAGATCATCTGGGACATTACTGCTCTTAAAATTAAACGCAACCTCAGATTAACAACAAAATGTGACATGTTACACTATGCCAATATTTATTTAATAAAAATACATCAAAATGTAGATGCAATGTGTGGAAAAACAAGAGGGTGAGTAGCACTAGGTACTGCTAATGAAATAAATCTGATTAACTGGTGATCAAGTTTTGACAGTTTGCTGAGATGGAACATTCATGTGTGTGTTAGCACAATGCCGAAGAGGAAAAGCATCAGCAATGATCTTAAAGAGGCTATTGTTGCTACCCGTCAATCTGAAAAGCGCTGTAAGGCCATGTCCAAACAATTTGAAGCCCATCTTTCTACCGTGAGAAAGATTATTCACAAGTCTAAAACATTCTATTTTCCCAAGAGTGGAATCCCCAGCAAATTCACCCCAAGATCAAACCGTGCAATGCAAAAAATCTAAGCGCTACATTTCAAACTCTACAGGTCTCAGTTAGCATGATAAATATTAAAGTTCATGACAGTACAATTAGAAAAAGACTGAACAAATATAGCTTATTTGGAAGGGGTGCCAGGAGAAAACCTCTTCTCTCTAAACATGATATGGCAGCATGACTTAGGTTTGCAAAATTGCATCTGAACAAACCACGAGACTTTTTGAATAATGTCCTTTGAACAGATGAGATGGTTTTGCACCCACAGATAAAAAACTGATCATTGTCAGACAGAAAACGATTACTTTAAGTTATTGCTGCCAAAGGTGGTTCCACAAGCTATTGAAGCATGGGGTGTCCTTAGTTTTTCCACACAGTGCTTCTGCATGTTGGCTTAGTTATTGTTAAAGAAATCATGACCTGGTATAATACGTCATGTGGTGTTGTTCTTCTGAAGATGAGTTGAAATCATTTTAAAACCCTTTTAGGACCAGATCATCTTTTTTAATAATGTCCTGATATGTAAAACCTTCTATTTCACATGATTATGGCTTGGAGCCACTGATATACAAGATGAATCTATAAATGAAGGAATGTTTGCTAGGAATAGTTTTGGTGATTTGCAGTGCAAAAGTGTGCGAGAGGTCAAAATCTATCTATTTTGCATTTTCATTTAGAAATGTAAAACAGATTAGACTGTAATGATTAGACATTATTCACTAAATTAAAACAAAATAAATAGTATGAAATCTATCAAAACAGTCGATATTGTTATAAAGAAAGTGCCACCTTGGTCACACTCTGTAATTGAAAGGGGCGCCTCAGAAAGTACATATGTCCCCGAAGAAGGAGGGGTGACTGGAAACTGGCTGTAAACCGCTGGGCAGTTGGCTGTCAGCTGGCTTGTAGTTGTAGCTTTATATGATCCCAATGTGCAAATGGGGTTTTTAGGACAGCATCCTTTTAATCCACTTAAGAATTAATCTGCAGGTTGCTGCAAGACCTAAAATCATAAACAACTTAAGAGCAGCAACCTTTTAAAGTTTTTTATTGAGCAGCAGAGTGCCATGTCAGCTCTAAAAGACAATGTAGTGTATTAGAAACCTGCTGTAGAGCTCACATGCAGCTCACAGTTTTTGAAGTTTGCTCTGTGTTAACTCAAAGAAAGTTTAAGTTTGGTTTGTCCTTTCCCATCTTTTTTGATTTTCACATAGAATATACAGTAACTACAAAGTATACAGTAACCGTTTAACAATAAAAGCACAGAGGTTTTGCGCAAAAACATATTTGTAAATTTCTTCTTATTGCAAACATAAATCTCTACTACTGCTGGATTTGGTGTAAGACATAAAATTCTAGAGTCCGCTACAACCAAAGGAGCCAGTAAGTCGACCAGCAGACTCTAGTTTTTATATTCAGAGATAACATGGCTATTACCCTTACTGTAATGACTGTACATGGCAGCTCACTCAAATTTATCTCTCTAATATGAGAATCGCCACCTCCTCAGGTCATAAACCCTCGCAAATATCATATAAAGGAGCAGGAGAATTACTATGTGGTTAACAGTCATATAATAAGACGGTTCCGCTGCAGATGAGTTACAGGTTTCATAACTTTATTGAACAAGCTGGAAAACTGCAATCCCCAGTGGCTGATAATTTCGCTATGTGTTTTTGTCTTGCGACACGTCTTGCAGCATGAAAGTATACCTCACAAACACCTCAAAATTTGAAGAGAACCAACATAATAATTCAGTTGAACAAGATTAATGCCTCAATTAACTGTTATCATCCAATCAGGAGCAGCGTCACAAAGTCTAAGATGCTCAAGATTTACAGTGCCACCTGATGGAGCAGATCTGGCAAGCAGTGTGTTCAAACAGTGGTTCATTTACACGTGTGATAATACTAAATAATATAAGTTCAATGGCCATGTTTTGGTCTCTATTAACTCATCAGAGAAATATGCGGCTCTTTAGGAGGTAATTGCTCTGTTTTGTTTACCAGCTAGTTGCAAACTTTATCTTTCTGACATTTCTTGCTGGACAAGTAGCGAAAGTGGATTTCTGAAGTGTTTTTGTTCAAAACAACTGTTTACTGGTTCCAAAAGGTCATGGAATTAGGAACAAAATAAAAATAAATGGTAAAAAGCTTGGAAAATGAATTCAATAAGGTCAGTCAGGGCATAAATAATTGTTAGTAAACCACTAGAAGCTTAATAAACATTTGTGATTAGAGCACTTTTAAGCATGAAATTGAAATGTTAATGAAAGCAATAAAGACACACGCATTGCTTTCAGTTCAACAGTCTGGACCTGCAGTCACCTGCTAATGTAACCCACATGTAGATGTTTTAAACAAGTTTCACTTGCTGAGCGTCAGCGCTAAAGATACTTAAAAGTGCCTGACTGTTGGCCTGAATTAGTTGTATGCCGGGGGCTGTGCCCAAAGAACTTCTGCAATCAGGTGGGGAAACGTATGAATACCGTGAATGAAGAAAAAATGGAGTAAAGTCCATGACATTTAAATGTTTCATGCTACATGTGATACAAAATTCTTTCCTTTATTATTTCATCTGTTAAATATTAACATGAATGTAAATATGCAGTAGATAAGTAAGTAATAAGCCCAAAGAACCTGGAATAATGCATATAATTCATACAAAAACGTACTACCATAAAATATCAGTGACTATTGCTGTTTCATTTTGTTTTTTTGTTTTTGTTTGTCTATTACTTTCATACAAAAATGATTTTCTCAGTAAATACTAATAACCGTCTTCCCTAAAACAGTAGCAGAAATGCCTTCAGGGCAGATTACCACCTTCTCGCAAGGTTTAGAAATGCAATTAAAGTTATGAACAAAATTACTCAGCCAAAGTAGATTTGTTTTTGTCTCCTCCAGTTTAAGAACAACCCTCCGATGATAAGTTACTCATCCATTGTCACTGTGATTGCACATCCAGTTCCATGATAAAGAATAAGCTCATTTCAGTTTTGTCATGGACAATGTCACCTGATTTTATGCCGCTGAATCACAACAAAACAGCGATCAAAGTATCCACATAAATCATCACTGACAGGGCATTTAAAAAGAAATATACATTAAAATTTCAGATGCAAACTCATACCGTGCCTTGGCTGTGCGCAGACGTAAGCTTGGCAACAGCACACCCACATCTGGCACCAGATCATCAGTTGCATCTCTGTTTTCTACTTCTATCAGTATATTGATTAATAGTGACATTTTATTTATTTATTTATTTATTTATTTATTTCATAACTGTAATCGCTTTGTGTGCAACAATGTAAACAATAAGCAGCAGAATACAAAACCAGATGGACAGCAGTATGGTGCGTGCGTAACTTCCCTGGCAGTCAGTTTGGATCAGTTATACCTTTCAGCTACATGACTC
Source organism: Aulonocara sp. 'chitande type north' Nkhata Bay (assembly GCF_057382095.1). Classification (NCBI taxonomy): domain Eukaryota; kingdom Metazoa; phylum Chordata; class Actinopteri; order Cichliformes; family Cichlidae; genus Aulonocara; species Aulonocara sp. 'chitande type north' Nkhata Bay. Next base: position 29,131,744 of record NC_141347.1, read on the forward strand.
ACCAATTTGGATGAACACACAGAATCAGGATATCATCGAACTCGGATGCGCCACTGGCACAGAGACAAATTTCCTGCTTCTTGGAAACACGCAAAACATTGGCCAGGAATAATCAGCGAGTATGCTCTGCCATTTCTTTCACAATTCACACTGAATGACCTGGAAACATGCTGGTGTTCTTCTCTCCGACGAATAACAATAATATCTACCTATAGTCCTGTTGAGAAGGAGCAGCTATTTCCATGTTTAGTGCTGCAGTTGTTTGTCTGTAACACTGGAAATGAACCGATAAGACAATAGAACTTTTTTGTCATTGAGAGCAAAATGCAACAATCCAACTCAGTCTCCCCGAGAAATGACTCTATAGTCATAATATTCAGCAGTGATATTATGTCATTTTCAGCCCTGATGGCAGCGTATCAGTCGTTCAGTTCACCGCTGTGCTTCAGACTGAAATGTCCCATCAGCTGTTGGAGGGATTACTGTGAAATTTTGTGAAAATAAGGCTCCATCAAGAAAAGAGTGTCTTCTAGCAAAAATGTTGGACCAAGCTAAACTTTTGCTGCAGTGCGATGAGTACTGTACTTTTTCTTTAAATTCTTTAGTTGCATTAATACATTACTTAAAACAAACATTGTCCACGCTTTTCATTGCCTTATAGGTCAAACAAGGCTAGTCAATAATAGGTCAATGACCCCCAACGACCACAGGTTATTTGGGAAAAATCTATGTATGTAATATGCGTATTCCCTGACTGGGTGGCAAGTAGATTCTGAAGATTGTGGTAGTCACTAGGTGAAACTAATCATAAAGAGGTTTAATATATTGCACCAAAAACCTCCTTGATTTGGACACTAGCAGGTTGTTGTGGTCACCCATTATTTGCATAGAAGATACCAATTTGTGCAATACACTCTTTGTCAGAATACACATTTTTAACTAGCAACCAGTGGTTCCCATTAACTGGTCTCTAGACCTGTATGACTAACAGGGGATTTATACTTCTGAGTTGAATCTATACGTAGGTATGTCACAACCTCAAACTCTACCCTAAACCCCTACCCTGATGTGCAGCTTCCAGGAGGTGATACTACACATCACATCAGCACTGCTCACCACTACTGCAATTTGCCTGTTCTGTGCTTTTAATACCTCCCATGCATTTCTGGTTACTTTTTTGTGCCAATTTTTACATTTTTATCAGTAAGAGAGCCTGAACATAAGGGAAAATAATAATAGCCTCAATAGAAGGACTCGCAGCTGTCAGCTAATACCTGTAAGGAGATTGCTGAAACAGAATGGATGCGAGGGAAAGTACAAAGAAGTGGAAAAACTGGGCAAACTTGTTTGCTTACAAAAAAAAAAGAAATCACCACAACAAAGAGTGGGAACTCTAAAAAAAAAAGGTGCATCACTTTACTTGTGGCTATTGTGGCTGGCACCACATTAAAAACGTGGAGCAAAAAACATAAAACACCAAGCAAAAGCATGAGTGCTGGTAATGACATCAGCCACTTACAAAGCTTAGATCTTAGGCTCTACAAATATTTACTACAGAAGTCTAAATCAGCCACAAGGTTTACTAGTGACCTTAAACAACATGTGTCTCCCATTTACATGGGTGTTTTCCATCTGCTTACATACTTTTCCACATACTTTATTTTACGATGGCATTGACTCCTTGTCTTGATCTCCCTCTGTATTTATCTTTCTTCAGTCATAACCAAATGGTTCCGTCTTGTTCTTAATCACAAACTTGGAGTTGTAATGAGCACTTTTTTCCCTAATCAGCGCACAACTGATTGCCACCCCTCTTACAGCAGCTGAAATGCCCTCCATATGAAACAAAACTCTTTCATATGGAGGGCACTGTACTGTAATGGCTTTTCGAAACAACAATGTTAAAACAATCTGTTGTTGTTTGTCGTTTCGTTCCAGTGAGCCGTGACTCATGCTGGCAGCTGCCCTTTAAGAAAAGGACTGGCGCAGGTGTGTATGTATATGTGCGTGTGGGCCGTGTTCGGTGAGCACAGTGATACAGTTCATGTGTGTAAATGTACTCAAAAAATGGGGAGAAAAAGTTGAATTGAAGATGAACATTGTGTTTTCACGTTTTCTGTTTTATGTCTTTATTTATGCAGGGAATGTGAAGAAGAATTGCCTAAAAACGCTCCAGGGCATTAAATAGTGCCACTCTCCAGGCAGCGTGTTGTACAAAATGAATACAGCAGTGTAATATGTGCAGTCATATGCATCTATCAAAAACGTTAGAAATGGCAAATAGCTTAGCATTTTACTTGAAAAAGGTGCATCCCATAGACTATTGCAAGGTGTAATGAATTCATCCGTCATAAGACACAACGACAACAACACGCACAAAAGCAAAAATGTCGGCACATCAAAACTTTCGGTTAAAACACTAGCAGGTGAAGTGACTTGCCCTTTAACCTGGTGTGAAGAGGACTTTTCTGGTTACTGTGAAGAAGGGACAAAAATAATGAATTTACTGAATCGATGAAGTCCTTGATAGTTTAAAGTAAATTTGCCAGAGAATGCTTGGATGAGCATGATGTCATAAAGTTTCATTTGGAGTGAAAAGCTGTTCAAAGTAGTCACCCTATGTTTTGGAGTCCTGCTCGCACAGGTTCACTCATGCTGTGTGGTTTCTGTCATCTCCTGAAGCTTTTGTGGTTTAATTGCCATTCTGTCATAGTTAATGACGATTTCCTCATTCGCTGGCCTGGTTCGTTGCGGGTCTGATTGCTTCTTCCTTAGCAATTCAGAGATGTCTTTGGTTAGACAAATTACAGTTTTCTTGAGGTAAATTCTTACTTACATTGTTTTGGTGCTCTTTTGTGCTCTTGATTTCATGACATTTTGTCCTGGTTTAACTTACTATTGCAATGAGTTTGTTTCAAAATACTTTGGAAACATGCAGCTCTTCTGACATTTGTGTTTCCTATAACAATATTCACAATGCTTCTATTGTTCTAAAAAATCAGACATATTTTAGATTTCAGATTTCATACAATGAGAGGACACTCAGGCCATAAATGTATGCTTTACAGAACTGAAGGCTGGTTTTGACCTGCTGGACCTTACTATGATTCTGGCAGTTTCAGAAATCATCTTGGTTTATAAAGAACAGGAAGTCCACTTCTCATCTAATGAGCATTTCCATATAGAATACCTTATGTTGTTTCATCATGTCTCTTATAGTCTCTGCTGAGACGATATAATTACCACTGCAGAAGATGTTTGCCTGCTGTTGCAGTTTCACGGGGTGCATTTTCAACACCAAAGTGGTCCCCCGGGGTCTTGTCAGTTCATGTGATTGTCATTTGCTTATGGTGATCCTGACACAACAGAGGGAGCAGGCTGAGGGGAGATGGATGCATCATTTATTAGAAGCTGCAAAAATGCATAACTTTTGGCTACTTTCTCCATAGCAAGTTGTGATTTTCAAAAGTCCAGAAATGAAAATGTTCAGGTGTTAAAACTATAAAGAGCAAGTCTGGAGCTCAAGCTGATTTAGCTGCCAATTTTGTCTGCTGCTATTAGCTGTGTTTTCCTGAATTAAATGTGAAGCAACTGTGGCATTATTGACTGAGAAGTCCCATTTCAACACTCAGCAGTGGAAGAATTGTGTTATCACCATGACTGCAAGCTACATAAACTTTCACTCTTGAGTAATAATGCTTTAGATTAATCAGGCAAATCGTGTTGTTGTGTGTGTTTCATCAACACACAGCAAGCCAATACTTGGTCCTTTCCAGGAATGAACTGCCACACTTTGGAAACAGTTTTTTCTTCTTTTCACATCGTGAATGAGGAATTGAATTGGGCTTTAGTGGAGTTCTCAACAATGTACCATAAAATTGAGGCTGTGGGCTCCAGAGCATTCTAGCTTCTTCATTCCAGCAGCAATTGGTCACAAGTGATGAAAATCAGAGCTAAAATGTTCCTAAAACAGACAATCAGTCTACAAAAAAACCTGAAAATATACAAATATGTGAAACTAAAATGTTTAACTGTCCTTGCTCTGTGGAAACATAAATTATGTAAAAGATTATCTATTATGAATTAATGTTTTAAATACATCCTTATGATACTTAATTTTAAATGTTATAAATCTTATAATAACTTTTTTTTTTTTTTTAATCTAAAATCATCTCTAGCCATAACTGGATTATCAACAGGCCTAACAAACACAGACCTAGGAGCCCAAAGAGTCAGACGTTTGGGGGGCAATCTGCAAAACCATCGACTTTCATACCAATTTATCCTCTTCGTTCTTGGGGCTTTTAATTTAGCCAGCTGATATTCAGGCCAAGACTTCCTGTTACACATTGCTCTGACGCAGGAAGTATGGCAGGCATTTCAACTGCCTGTGGCCCATGTTCTTTGGCACCTCATCCTCCCATGCCACTAGATGTGAAATTAAAACCAAACAAGTTCCTCTGAACACGCAGAAAATCAAGCCAAAAAGAAAAACCACTGGTATTAAAAGTCATATTTTTAAAGACGACTAGCATTTTACTGTAATGTTGTTTGGATCTGCTGGGTCAGTAACCAGAAAGCCTGTCAAAAGGCAATATTAATAGTTATTATACCCTTCCATTATATGAACCATCAATACTATGGATGTTTTTCTACAACTTGCTGCTATGATTAACTCACTATATTAGGACTTCTGGGCTTGTTTCACTTCCAACCGCAATCAATGTCTTTTCTCTTTGTTAATGGTCACATGATCCTGAATCGTATTTTTAGCAGCAGAAACATTTACTGCTTTGCTGACATGCTGAATCTGGATTATGTGATAAATTTCTCATGCCTGCTTTAAAAATGGAAAAACACCATTGTCAAGCATTTCATTTTAGTCAGTCAATGAACAATTTATTGCAAAAGGAAGAATTAATGCAGAGCTATTTTAGTCATCTCTCTTCATTAAAAAGAAAGTCCACTACAATTCAGTATTGAAACATGCTATTCCCTTGACTTTCAGAGTGACCTAACTTCATAATGATCCAGTTCTTATGAGTGAGTTTGGATTACTCTTCTGTCTTACAGCTCAAGCAGCAGAGCCACGAATCTCATGAGGACTGTTAAGCTGCTGCATTGGTAGTGATTGTCAGTTAATGACTGTATCCTGAGAGGCTGATATGAAGCCTAGTGGTCAGAAACATTTTGTCATTTTCATACAACTAAAATATAAAAAAAACAAAAAACTATAATTTCCATGCATTGTATTGCTGCATCTAAAAGCATGCAAAGATTTAAAGATTAATTAGTATGCACACTTATTATAAGACTTATTTACCAGCAGAGCAAATGCATTAGACTTTTCAGCAATATTACAAGCTTAAATATCAGTGCTGAGGTCTCCAGCAGTGTGCCATCAAGTCTTTTGGAGCAAACTGACAATAAACCTGCACTGATCATTTATCCAGCCAGACAGACACAGGGGCTTTCTCAGCAGAGGTTAAAATTTTGCTTCATTAGTCATTCTTTTTTCATTAATTCACATTCAAATTGCATCTCCTGTTGAGAAAAACATCCAATTGTTCAACATCAACAAAATGCACCAATTTTTTTTGTCTTTTTGTATGACATAGTCGATTTAACGCGAACATGTTTTAAAAGAAAAGCAACCAAAAATACTGCCTTGGTTTTCAACTAAGCTGCTGCATTTTGTATGGATTTTACTCAAACAACAGTGTCCAACAATACTGGTGGTGTTAGTATCTGAATATATTTTACTGCCTGATTCATAAGCTCTGAGTTGCTGATGTGCTGTAATGGATGAAAATTGATGCTTCATCCGGGATGCCTCCAGAAGAAAGACTAGCATGCTAGAATTGTATTGAGTCTTCTACCATGGTTCCCTCAGGTAAGGTCAGGAAGGGGTCGTCATCGATCATGTTTGCAGACTACATCTTTAGCGAAAGTAGAGAACATGTGGAAGATAGTCTGGAGTGGCGGGTGTGTGCACTGGAAACAATAGGAAGCAACACAGAATACACCGATCAGGTATAACATTTTGACCGACAAAAAGGAGTAAATAACATTGATTATCTTTTCATCATGGCACCTGTTAGAGGACAGTATAGAAAATTTTGCCCTCAAATGTTATGTGCTAGAAGCGAAAAATGGGACTGCATAGCCTCAGACCAGTCAGGGTGCCCACGCTGACCTCTGTCCAGTGCCAAAAACACCAACAATTGATGCATCTGAACTTGACCAAGAAGCCATGGAAGAAAGTGGCCTGTCTGATGAGTCATATTTTCTTTTAGTCACATGTACACGTACCTTGCTAGTCACAAGCAAGGTACGTGTGTGTCACTTACCTTAGGGACACCTCACATAAGAATCAAAATGTCAAGATGGAGATGGCAAACAACTTGAGGTTTTATAATGACTAATAACTAATAAGCTGACTAATTAACAGGTGATGCAATGGTGATTAGGTTTGTCATTTAGAATCTCTTGATTTGAAATAAACACCATGAGACTTTGGACACCCATGTTGCACACAGGAAAAAATTGCCTTCTATTGTATGATTAAAGTTGTGAAAGAGTGCAACTCTGGCCACTGTAATTTATGGCATTGCCAGCCCTCCATTATTATCTCCAACCAGAAAGTGACGGTGGCAAATAGTTGGTTTTCATATTTCATCTGGCAAAAAAGCAACAGCTTGTATTGATGCTAAAGGGGCAAAACGGTGCTGAGAAAATAAACTGTGGGTAATAACACAAAAGGTTCATTTATTTATTTATTTTTAGGTATTTTCTGATTAATAATAAGTCTAAAAAATACACTTAAAAGAGATTGTGGTGCATTCTTTTTATTGCAGCTTGCTGTGGAAACTTTCCAGTCAGCAATGCAACGAGGTTGATCGACTGACAAACTCATTTTGCCATCTCTAGAGCTTTGACAATTGGGTGGGAAAATATTTTCATCCAGCAGCAACAGTGTTTTCTTCAACTTATACAGGCTGTGTTTAATATTCAAAGATATGGCTGAGCACCTCATCCGAAAAAATATAAACTGATTATGAATATAATGCAGATATTCTGATGCAACACATGTAATGGCCACAGTATCACGGCAGGCCACTGATATGAATAATTAATCAGATCCCTCTCTTAAAAAGCAGTACATAAACTAAAACTCAAGAAAAGGCGGTGAGAGCAGAGCTCTACACCGACTGCACAGACCAGCCAAATAAAAGAACAGGAAATTGTATCAGAGAGAGTTTGTTGTTCATCATGCTTTCAGTCCAACTGAGAACATTTTCTGCAAGAGATAGGATACCTTCATCCAACCAAGGTTATTTATGAGATGGAAATCTACTTTGAAGGAAGTCCTGGCCAAACTGCAGCACAATTACATTATATAAAGCTAAGGAATCAGCACAATCATAAAGAATAATCACAACAAAAGCAACAAAATAACAAAAAACTATATATTAAGTCTCCATTTACAAATTGCTAAGACAGACAGACAGACAGACAGACAGACATGTATGTATATATGTGTGTGTACACACACGTAAATCCTATAAATGAATCACAATTGATAACACAAAAGGTTCTTGCATGTTTTGCTGCTGTGCGTCTGAGAGCCTCTGTTTATTTGGGAGGCAAAAGGATGGCAAAAAAGAGACAAGGACAAAGTGACCTGTGTGGTTATTATGTTGATGAGAGATATCATTTTGGCTGCTTTGACAATGGTGATTTTTCACTATTAGGTTCCATTAGTTTTAGTTTAAGACTTTATCAAGGAAATTACCCAGGATAATTTTCCATCACAGCACATGAGATATTGTAGTTTGGCAGTTACACAGCCTCCCCAACAAGAGTTGTTACAGATTTATGCAGTGGAAGAGCAAAAAAAAGTCACATTAAGGGTGAAACACCTTTTATATTTCTGAGATAGAGGCTTGAGGTCAAATTTAACAATAAGCTTGGTAATAAATATGACAAAAAGACACCTATATTCATTTAAGAAGAAAACTCACATTTGTTTCGAATAGAAATATTTCTTTCAACATACAGGAACGGCTACTTAATGCTATTTTCCCAAATCTATAGCACTATTGTGAGGAAACAGAGGAGAGAGGACTAAAAAGCAGGATGCAGGCAACAGACTGAAAAAGTAAGATGAAATTATTTTATTCAGACTAAGAAGGTTGACAAACAAGTCCAAAAAATAGGTATCACCAAAAAAAGGAAAAAACAGGAGGAATCATAGAAAGCAGAAAATTGAGGAGCTCAACAGAAACGTTGACAATGCACAACACGAAGACTTCTACTACTTATACACAAAGGGCTGCTTAAACAACAGGAGACATGTGGGGAATGACAACAGCTGAACACAATTAACACAGGTGAGAACAATCAGGGAGTCAGGGGAGATAGAGACAGGAAGCAAAGCCAACAGGGGGCATGAAAGAAAACTAACCTTCAAAGTAAAATAGGAAGCGTCCCAAAAGACACATTTTAGATAATAAGACAAAAGTGAGAACAGATGAAGGCAACACTGGAGGAACAGATGGGGGAAAAGTAACAAACAAAGTAAAAAAAGTACAGAACGCAAAACCAAAGCTCATCACTGGAATAACCATAAACTAAAAAGCCGATTTGCCAGAAGAGAAGGCAATGGAATGTTTTGTGGGGTTTTTGTTCATGAAGACATCGGTGAAGAGTCCCAGATATTTAAACCTTAGTGGGGTTTTCCCCACAAAGGATCTGTGAAGGTGAAATGTCTTCACATGTGTGACTGGGTGAATAAAACAAGCCATTTGATTGCTCATGTTATGCTAAGTGATTAAGACGCAGACATAACTCAATATGTCTCTTAATGTTAACATGATTAACATGATTACCTTTTAAGAGTCATAAATATGTAGTTATAATAACTCTATTGTGGTGATGGAGGGCAGGCGATGTATCTTCCCTTGTTTTCTCCAGAGTTCAGAATTATACCTTACAAACCTCCAGTTCAGACAAATTAACATCATCTATCTTGTGCTGTACTAGTTCTTGGCAAACAACAGAAATATAGAAAAAAAATACAAGCACAAAATTTGATTGAGTCACCCAATCAAATTTTGTTTTGAAAATGGGAAATAGGAGTTTATTGAAATATGTGCAAACGTGAATGGAAATAAAGTAATATAAGGCAAGAATGCAGTATGTACAATTCTGATGAGCTTTGAAGATCCTAAGAAAGACTGGAGATCCACTGCTCAAGACCATTAAGAAAAAAAAGGAACACCTGGCTCCTTGGAAGCAAAATATAAAGACATTAGGAGTGATCTGAGACTTTCACACACTAAATATCTTTAAAACGATGAAGTTCGTAATGATAACATCTGATACATATTGCTTTAACTGTGTAGGAAGATTGAATAAATGACTCAGACTCCAGGTGTGCAATAAAGTATAACACAGGCAATGATGCATAAGGTTGTGCCCCAAAAATCCATACTGCATAATGACACTGAATCCCTACCACAGAAATAACAAAATAAAGAATATTCAAAAGAGACATCATGCCTACTAAATACAGTAGATTTGAGTGCAGTCGATACAGAATATTCTCCCACACAAAGCGAATGGAAGAGCTCCAACTGAAGAAGACATAAAACACTGTGGGTGGTGGTGAAACACCTCAAAAAGAAGTCGTGCAAAAACAAAAACAAAAAAGTAACTGAAGTTTTGTAGACAGTATTTTGATGTTTAATTCTCAGTTGCTTTGCAAAGTTGGCGTTTGAGTCACATTCAACATAGTTTGACAGTAAAAATGCTGAGGAGCACTGATATTTTGTTAAAGTGTGCAAAATCAGTCTCTACAATAACAGTGTCTACACTGTGAGGGAGCATAAAGTACAGGGAATAGAATTAGTATGAACTTGAAACTAAGCATCAGTCTTCTTAAACTCATGTGCACAGAAGCTAAAAAAAAAAAAAAAAAAAGTCACTCAGCTGCCCTTTCCCCATACTCTTCTTTTCCAGTTTAATCTTATTCCATTCCAACTCAACTCAGCAACCTAAGCCAAACCTAGTAAAACTACTATGATGCCCCCAGGAAAAGAGGCGCACAGCAACAAGCCCAAAACACCAGAGGGAGGTTTTTCTTTCTTTTTCCTGAACTCTTGCTCTTTCTTTCCTCTTTCATTTCTCCCAACCAAAGGACATAGCAAGAGAGGTTCATTCATTTACCAGCGAGCTGAGGAAAATGGATGATAGAGCAATTCTGAAACAAAATCAGAACAATAAAATGGGAAACAAAAGAATTGCTCATCCCGCAGGGGCAGGCGAGTCTTGTCACAATTGGAGAAGTTTTCGAAACGTCTCCTGCTGAGCCTCTCCTGCACCTGAAAAGAAATGAAAAGAGGAGGACGGCAGCAAAAGATTATTTTCATGAAATAAAGCCCATACAGCAAAAGATGAAGCCACCATATGGCGAAGCAGTGGGAATAGGTTGTAACTGTGCTGAAGGACGGGGACAGATATGGAGAGTTAATGGGACTCAGCTGCTGCTCGTTGCCTCATCAGGCCACCCCTCACCTCTCTCCGCCTCCTGACCAACAACCTGACGCGACCTTGGTTGCCACATGCATCCATCTTTTAGGGAACTTATTTCTTTGGTAGTTTTCATACCGATTGAATCAATGTAGTATTCTTGAATATTCGTTTTTTCAAACATGTCAAATAGAGAAATAAGCTAACGTGAGACATCTTTCCCTTGTTGTTTCTCAAAGCACTCACATGGAGATGAGGGTTTCATTAGCAGCCTCCTATACAGTTCACTTCAAAGCCTTTTTTGCAAGTTCCTGTGGCATTAAGGCAAAACAAGAAACATCCCACAACATCCACTGTAAACACACAAAATTCCCTCTTAAATCCCAGCTGATTATTTTGGAGACAAACACTGGATTAAAATCTGTGGGATACTGCAGAAAAACATATGCACCAAATAATTAAAAAGAAAAGAAAAGTGAGTAAAACATAAATAATAGCCTGGATTTTAGCTTCTGTATCCGTGTATCAGTGATGCAATGTTTATTCTCATAGCTTATTGTATCTCAACACTGATACTGATGCACTGTCCTGAAATTGGATAGTGCTTCAAGTTAACACAAGATCATTGCAAATTATATGAATATTTAAATTCACAGCTTGAATCAACCAAATGCAGTATCTATAACAACTATAATTCAGTCTTCTTGCATAACAATGAGGACATGTTTTTCCTCTACATTCATCAACCTCCTGCTGCTCTCCTCTCTGAGAGAATGTTAGATGCCTTGCCAAAAGTGTTATCTTCCTCTCCTGCTGATAGAATGACAACTCCCCCAATAGGTGAAGTTTTGCACCTTCCAGAAATGAGACAAGTCGACCATAACAACCAGTAGAGCACTGCTGGAGCCGGCAGACACCTCATCGGACCTGTTTTTCATTCTACATGAGAAAAACAAAACCCAACACAGCGCCTCTGGTTGTACAACCAGCTCTCAGTACAGCGCTGACATGAACCCAAGGGGCGCTCACTGTACAACCACGTGAAGTCCTGCCTTCAGCATCTCTAGAAAAATTAATGAGCATGCCCACTCCAGAAGATCCCCTTGCTTCATCTCTCACTTACTAAGTAATCCAGTGGGCTTATAGTCATTACCTGAGTTGCTAAATGGATGAACTTTACTTCAAAGGCTCAGATTTGATAAACATTCTTCATTTATATAACTACCGCTAAGCAGACTTACATAAGCTTTAACACAATGGGAATGTTGCCCGATCTACTGAAACATTTTTCAGCATTAAATGAAACAATATTCACCAGCTGCGAGAAAATGTGTATCTGCAAGCAACAAAGCGTGGTGTAATAAATCTGTTCAAAGCAGCTCCTCTTATATTTCATAAGCTGGAATTAAAATAAATTAAGTGCCTCTGTCTGGTCACAGTTACATGAAGTAAGATGTCATACAATTTGCCATTGCACCATCTGTCTTTAACCCAGTCTTCAATCCCAGTTGTATTTTCTCATTTGTCTGCTCACCAGCAAGCAGACTGGCTACAAGATCCCCAGAAGATAGATCCGCACCTGTCCCATGGTAAGTTAATTAAATGGAAAAGAAAACAACATTTAAACTTGGATTTCATAATTCTGTTGTTTATGGAGAGTTGCTACTTACAATCTTAATTCTAAAAAGCTGTTATGCTGCCTGAGACATAGATTAAATGTGTTAATAATATGTTAAAATATGTTAATAAAATACGAATAAGTTAACTAGCAACACAAGGGTGGAAAAGTAAGTGGCACTAAAAAGAAACAGCTCGAAGAACATTTTGCAACTAATTAGGTTAACTGGCAATTGGTTGGTAACATGACTGGGTATAAAAATAGCATCATAGAGAGGTTCACCGATCAGCAAAAAAAAAAAAAACTGCGTCTATAGCTTGGAAAACAATTTCAGAACACAAAACAAGACTTTGAATATCTCATCATATATAGTAAACAATATCATAAAAAGATTCTGAGAATCCGGAGAAATCTCTGAGTGCAAGGGACAAGGCCAAAAATAAATATTAGATGCCTTCAGGTGGGACTGCATTAAAAACAGGCAAGGGCTGAGGAACATTTTAGGGAGAAAATATAAGTGCCACATTCTTCTGACAAAAGAGAAGAGGGACCATCTAGACTGTTATCGGTGCTGCATCTCTGTTGGTATAGGGGTGCATTAGTGCCTATTGGCAACCCCCGCATCTTGAAAGGCACTATCAGTATGTACTGGTCTTAGGGTAACGGATGCTTTCATCCAGATGAGATTTTTTCATCAAAGGCCTTGGGTATTTCACCAAGACAATGCTAAAATGCATACTGCATATATTACAACAGTGTAGCTTCATAGTAGAAGAGTCCAGGTTCTAAACTGGCCTGCGTGTAGGCTGGAAGCATTTGATACAGCATGAAATGAAAAATACAACAAAGAAGATCTAGGACTCTTTAGCTGCTAGACTCCTATATGAGATGAGAATGAGACAACGTTCTCCTCCCAAAAGCCCAGAAACAGATCTTTTCGGTTCTCGGGCATTTGTGGAGTGTTGTTAAAAGAAAAGAGGATGGTACTCTGTGGTAAAGATGGCACTGACCCAACTTTTTAAAGACATGTTCTTGCCATCAAATTCAAAATTAACTTATTGTTCTTTAAATGGTTCATTTTTTCAGTGTAAGCATTTGAATTTCATATGTTCAATGCTCAGTGCTCTATGTTCAATCAGATTTTGTTTACATTTTCACAGCAGCTTTTCTTTCTTTTGTTGCATATTCTAAAACAATGTTGATGCAGCATAAGGATTCTGCAGCAAAAATTATTTGTTTCTAAAATATCAAATTGGGGAATATGGAAAATTATGACATAAAAACAACATGTTAGTTAAAATAAAGTATATTTGTGTAGCCTGTGGTCCAATAATCATCGGTCCAACAACACTCAGAGTAGTAGACTGAGGATTTTATGACTATGTCCCCACATCAGATCTGGCCATATATATTTCCTGTGACATTTCTTCCAATTGAAAAAAAAAAAAAAAAACTAAAGTTGATATTTCTGTATAAATAATTACCCAAAACTACCTGAGTTTAACACATCCAATGAAATTAAAATAAAAGAACTCAACTGAACCAAAGAAAATATTGCACTTAGCCATATATTTGTTTAAGACATTAACTGTTTTTACAGAGGGGAGAAGGAAAAAAAATATGTGGTTCCTGAGGATATGCAGTAAAACTGCAAGAGAAATAAGAATCCGGTGGTCTCAGTCAGTAGAATAACAATCAGTCATGAGTGTGTGCACTGGTTTTATGCAAAGAACCAGGATCTATGAAAGTCTTATCCTCACAATACATATTTGAAGTGAATTATTATCATGAACAAAAGAAGATTTATGAGTTCTTCAGGGGAAACAAACCACAATGTGCTGATCATGACTCAAATTCACAGTCAGACACACTGTGTGCAAATGATTGAGATTCAAAAACAGTATCAACCTCTACAGAACCAACAAAGATTGCTCCAAGAGCAAGACGTGTGATAGCCCTGAAAGTCAAAAAGGTAATTTCTAATAAATCCTATCTAACACTGGCCACTGTCCATGCTCACAAGTCCACCATCAGGAGAACACTGAACAACAATGGTGTCCTTGGCATGGCTGCAAGGAGAAATCGAGCACTCCTCAAAAAGAACACTGCTGCCTATCTACAGTTTGCTAATCACAAGGACAAGCCAGAAGGCTGCTGAAACAATGTTTGTGGGTGGATGAAGCCAAAATTAAAGTTTTATTTTTAAAATGAAAAGCACTGTGTTTGGATAAAGGAAAACACTGCATACCAGTGGTATTACTGTGTCGCAGCAATGAAACACGGTGGTGTGAGTATCATGGTTTCAGTGGTATTTTTGCATCTTATAACAGAAATAAGCTTAATTTTAAGTGAAAATGGATTATGCAGCATGACAAAAAGCACACATTGTACCAAATACTTGCCAAAGAAGAATGAAGTCGTTTTGGATTTTTCTCCAACATTGGTCTGGAAATCCACCAACATTCCCAATATCATAATAAATTTACTCCTGAAAAAATCATATTCGCTTGACTACATTTCAAGGATCTGGGCAGAATGCTGATTTAAAACTGATTTAAGACTAGGATCATTCAGGAAAAGACATTTGTTCAATATTAAATAAATCACAATTACTATTTAAAAGAGCAATGATTGATATTGTTTTTCAGTTAAATTAATATTAACACTGCCAAGAGATGTGAGATATTTCTTGGGTTTGAGTATACCAGAGATGTTCTACAGTGGGATTTGGAGATCAGGGAAGAAAGAGAGGATTTACAGTCTAATGCAACATTCTGAGTCATATTTCAACTGTGTGACCTTTAGTCAACAGATATTCCAGCGATGTACCTGATCGAACTAGTCTGGTCTTTGATGTTTGTTATTTTGACTTTTCATGCCAGAGTTAAAAGTCCTATATTTTTTTTTTTATAATTTAATATGTGTTAAATATATATTGTATATGTTATTTTTAGAACCATTATTAACCTCCTATTTTAGCAAAGCTGAAAGGTTTTAAATGATACAAAGCGATTAGACACGGAGGAGGGCTTCACAAAGAAAAACCGAAGGAAATCAAATCACGTGTACTCTTTAGCTGATTCATGGGGAACTTGGTGTTAAGATCTAACCATTTCAAATGCTTGAAGTGTTTGCAAAGACTGATAAGTGGTGTTCAGTCTTCAAAAGATAGCTGACGGTAATAATGAAGCATTATTATTCCAGAGCTCCAGTGGGTTTAAATCTAAACGTCAAAGGGCGTATTTTTTTAAGAGCAGCCATTTTTTAACATAATGTTTCATCAGCTCAGACCTCTTAGAGTAAATGTTGCAGTTATCAGTTTACAGAGTGCTGCCTATAAAAAGCAGTAAGTGCAACAGTAGTGCAGACATTATGTTACTGGAAGATGTGGACATTATGTAATATTCAAAGCATAAACACAATTGGCATATTGTAGTAATAATGTTGATCAAGCACAGACAAACAACCAAGACAGAATAGTAGGTACGAAAAGGCACTTTGATAACTATTGGGGGGGGGGATTAAACGCATAAAAGGTACAAAGCATATAAAGAGCCAAATGAAGACATGAAAGCTGAAAGTGAGAATCCTAACAAGGAAGCTGACAACAGAACAGACACAGACTAATGAAGAAAAGGTAATCAGACACGACAAGGGTGGAAAAAAGTTGGGAAGTAAAAACAAAGAAGCCAAATGAGGGACTAATCTTCAAAGTAAAACAAGAAGTAAACTGAAAGGGAGACCAAGGGTGCAGTCAGATGATTAAATTTGCAGAGGGACACTACTAACCCAGTGAAGTGACCTGGAAAAATCTCTCTGACAGCCATAATTGTTTGATTTCTCTAAATAATAAGGAAGGATCCCTCATTGGAACAGATTAAAGGTTAACTACAAACAATACAGTGCTGTGAAGAAATCTGCTTCTTATCAAGAAATGATCTTGCATTATAGAAGCTCTCTAAATCAATATTATGAGCTACATTAACTGATCAAAGTGGTTTTGCATTTTGCTATAGTTCAGTTGGCATTAGTCATGTCCATTCCTGTATTTTCAGTCTCTAGGATTATCATAAAGTGAACTTTGGGTCATCTTGGATAGGCGGTGAAGGGGAGCAGGGAATTTTATTTTGTGGACAGAAATCTTCAACAAAAAGGTGGAAAGGGGTTACCCTGGATCAGTCTCCAGCACAAAATATTTCATTTCAAAAATGAATATATTTTATTTTTTTAGGCAATACTTTACTTTTTCTGCAATTTGCAATTTCATTTTTTGTAAGTTCATCTTCTGGACATTCTAGTTTCAAAAGGACAGACATTCATCATCACATTGTTAAGAAGTCTAGTGCAAGTGCAGTCAGATTGTCCACATACTTCACATTTCCTAAGCTCTTATAAATTCAGTTTCCCACCTTTTCATGACATTTTCCACTGAGGTCAAGGAAAAGTGATTTAGGAGGTCAGTTTTCTGGACCATATGTCTGTACTCCATCATTAAATTCACCTACAAAACCAGCAAGACAAAGACAGTGGGAACATAAAAATGGCAAACACCCTCAAATACACAAGGAAATAAGAAGAAAAAAGATAAGAATTGAAAACACAAACAACAGCTTATTAATAGGACCGTGACAACAATATTTGATCACCATCTTCTTCTTCTCTGCACTCTTTTATCACACATTAGTTTACTAACCCAGTGTGACAAATCACCAGAAAACATCCACACTTGCAAAAATCTTAACACAAAGTTAGTTCAAAGTTTTTATCTCTCGGTTTCCCTTTTCCGCTCTGCCCCGTAAATGTCAGTAGATATGGGGTTACAAATGTACACCGTGCTTTGTTTATCCTCAGTGTCTTTAACCCTCGTACCACATCCAACCTTCACCCCGTTTGCAATAATGTTCCTGACATTTTTCTGCAGGGCTGCTGCAGCCCCCGATGAGCAAAGATCAAGATTGTTCACTGATATGTGTCCTTTTGTATAACAATGCCAGGGAAAAAGACACAAAATACCTGTAGGTTTTTGTGTTTTGTTTTGTTTTTTTACAGTTGTCTGAGAGGCAATGAGGCACTATAAAAATGATGTCTGAAGAGAATATTTTCCCTCCCACGTATTCTTAGAAACACGCTTGTTTACCAGAAAATTTCCATTATATTAAATGGCTTGCCATCATGAACTAAAAGAGTTTCCAGTAAAAAAAAAAAAAAGAGTTGCGGTCTTCATACAGCCCTAAGATTTCAGATTCTTTTTTTCCCCCTGTGAAGATGGTATGAAATTATCATCATAATAGTATTCATTACTTTACGTCAGTGAATGCCTGCTTGGCTCAGTCTGCTAACATTCAGGGACAGGCACTGGGAATGATGAATGTTGTCAGACGAGCAATTCATTTTGGCAACTCAGGTCAGCCAAGGGAATGAAAGGCACGATGGTTAGAAAAGATCTTTCCATTTCTTTAATTTCCTGCCAATTTGAGAGTTCCACTGTGTTAATATTAGAGGCAATGTTTGTTTTTATTAGTGGGACAGAGAAAAATTCAAAAAGGAGGTCTTTTTTCCAGAAAGATTCAGAGTTTTTTTTTTAAACCGTTTTTCCAAAAAAATCTGTTTGGTAAGAGATCAATTCTCTTTTCAAATCATTTGAGGGCTTTTCTAATTGGCGGTCCTCTGCATTCTTTTGCCACCAGAGTAAATAACATCAGATTACATAGGCTTAAATGTATTTATTATTCATGTGAACACATTTTTATTTATAATGTAAGAAAGGTAAGAAATTTCAAATTAATTCCTGATTAGGATGACACTGAATAGCTGTTAATTATATTCTTCTGCCTTTTCAACAAAATCTCAGCAACTTGTCAGTAGTACTTTTACTTCTTGTCTTACAGTCAAGGTAAAAAGCATAAATTATAAGGTTTACATATCAAGACATAATAAAAGAAATATCTGGTCTTTAGTAGGTCTTAAATACAACCTGAGATTAAAAATAAAACATGTATTATACAGATTCATTATTTAATAAAAACTAAACCAAAACACAGAAGAAGTATGTAAAAAAAAAACTTAGTAGACCCTTATTGCTTCCGTGGGAATTAACAGGGTTAGTAGCAGCCAGGTGGTAATTATAAAATGAAGTTGATTAATTGATCATGAGCAAGTGTCTGTAAATCAGACGTTTTGCCAGTTTGCTGGTCTGGACTATTCAGGTGTGTATTATTACAATACCAAGGAGGAAATACATCAGCGCTGATCTGAAAGAAGCGCTTGTTGCATCCTGTCAATCTGGGAAGGGTTATAAGGCCATTTCCAAACAATTTGAAGCCTATTGCTTCTACAGTGAGAAAGATTATTCACAGGTGCAAAACATTCCAGACAGATGCTAATCTTTCCAGGAGTGGACACCCAAGCAAATTCACCCCAAGGTCAGAACGTGCAATTCTTAAAGAAATTACAAAAAACCTTGAGCTACATCTAAGACTCTACAAGCCTCAGATAGCATGCTAAATGTTAGAGTCCATGACAGTACAATTAGAAAGACTTGGCAAGTGTTTCTTGTTTGCCAGGAGAAACCCACTTCTATCTAAAAAGAACATGGCAACATGACAAAGGTTTGCAAAGTTGCATCTAAACAAACCACAAGACTACTTGAACAATGTCCTTTGGACAGATGAGACCAACATGAAGATATATGGACCTAATGCACAGCATCACATTTAGATAAAAACCAAACACAAAGCATAGGCAAAAAAATATATATATATATATACTTTGTGCCACCTGTCAAGCACAGTGGTCAAGGGATGATGATTTAGGCTTGTTTTGCAGCCATATGAACTAGGCACATTGTACTCACTGAGCTGACCATGAACTCCTCTGTATACTAAAGTAAACAGGATAATAATCCCAATCACACCAGAAATCTACAATAGATGCTGCTAAAGGACGTTGGAATGTACTTAGAGTTGTAGCTTTTCACACATTCTGCATTTTGGCTTTGTTTTTGTTAAATAATATGTCATGTTTTGGAGTTCATCTGAGATTAAATGATCCAGATTTTGAGACCTGCTAAGGATAGAATACTTTTTATGAAAAGTAAAGTTCATATAATCCTTTGCAGCAATAACAAACCAAAGAAGTTAAAACTGGTGTTACGTGGCAGACTGTAAAGGTAATTACCACATCTCAGCAGACAGATCTGAATATCAAAATTTGTGGCTTTCTGTTTTCCTCTCTTCATTTACTATTATTTACAACGATACCTGCAGCTGTCCAGGGAAGAATGAATTAGCCTGTGAATGAATCATCATTTATCCTGAGCCGAAACACTCGAGTCCAATGGAATTTACATAAATCCCACAGTAATTCTGAAATAATTTAAATCTAAATAGCAAAGGGTTGAATAATCAACAAGTAATGAGAAGTAAAATTGGTCATCTGTTCACATCTTGCACGATCAGCTTCATCAACAGGCATGGCTGCTCCTGTTCATTCTAAGCAATCATCTTTAGGGGTCAGTCTCCCTTCTATGCAGTTAATTTTACCAAGAGGCATGAATGTTTCAGTTCACACTGTATTACTCATCACTCCTGAGACAGAGAGGCCAGATAGCAGCCATATTCATTTATTCATGTGAGCAATCTCTTTCTTTGCTGCATAAATGCAAATTTGAGCTCGATTAGGATTTTAATTTTCTTTTTATGGCAGGATCAGACTTTGAAAAAAAAAACAATTTAGGACTAAACTGATTTCAAAACAAGAACAGCTTGTGAGTCATTTATTATATTGTATTTTCATAAGGAATAAAATATTTTCAATTTCCGTTTGTGACATAGATATATTCAGATATACATTCAGCATTAAACACATTTGGGGAAAAAAGGCAAAAATGAAATTAACAGAATATTCATATTCAGTAAAATTACATTCAGACTTGAGCCACGCCTCTTTCTTTTTTTTCCTCCAGGGAAGCTATTCTTTTTTTGTGTGTTTTCATTGAAGTAGTTTTGTTTCTGCATCAGTTCTTCTTTCTTTCTGAAGGTCTTTAAGGCCTTTTAGTTTTCTTTCTTTGGACATTGGCTGGTTTCTTCACTCATTCTCAGTCCCGTCTTTGCACCTCACCAGGTTTCTTTTGTCTTGTTTTGTTTGTTTGTTAAGCCAAAGCACTGACCTATAAATCATTTAAGCACCAAAGAAACCAAAATCAGTGGATGAACCAGTGTTGTGCATACACATAACAGTAAGCAAATAATCCATTTGAAAATGTATCTTTGGGTAATTTGTTACCAA
Organism: Aulonocara sp. 'chitande type north' Nkhata Bay; assembly: GCF_057382095.1. Classification (NCBI taxonomy): domain Eukaryota; kingdom Metazoa; phylum Chordata; class Actinopteri; order Cichliformes; family Cichlidae; genus Aulonocara; species Aulonocara sp. 'chitande type north' Nkhata Bay. Next base: position 29,152,181 of record NC_141347.1, read on the forward strand.
CAACCTGTCAACAAAACATAATTGGTTCCCATTTCTTGCCAAAGATAAAACAGTTTGAAAAAAAAAAATACTATTTTCTGACCATCAAGGCGATTCCCAAAAAACTATTAGCTAAAAATGTCACATCTTGGCAGGGTGTGTGTTATGTTCTTTAAAAAAAAAATTGGAAACTGGACAAGTAGAGGACAAAAGAAGTGTCAGGCCTAAAAAGCAAACTACAGCAGATTGCACATGGTCCTTCATTTGATCCATCTACTGTTCGCTGAATCTTCATCACAAATGGTCTTGGTGGAAGGGTGACTGATGTGAATTCCTTCTTAAGAAAGGAAAATAGGGAGAAAAGACTGAGGTATGCCAAAGTAGAAAAGAACTTGACCAGACACACCAGGAAAAAATAAATAAAAAATAAAAATCAGGAAAAAAATAAATCATTGCCCCCATTTGAGATTTTTCTAGCAAAACATTAGGAAATATGAGGTGGCTCAACATTTTTGCACAAATTTAAAATCTAAAAAGCAACATGCACATCCTCTAAATGTTATGCATCTTTGACCTCATTACTCAACTGTTGTAAATTACTAACTTCCAAACATTTCTACCCAAAACCATAAGAGAGCCTCTTTAGGCTGTTTATCTCTCTAGAAACTGGATTCGCTTTGACTGCAGTACTAAGGATTACTATACCTTTAAAAGCAAATTTAAAGAACTTTATTTTTATGGTAGACTTGTTACAAATCCACCCACAAATTAATCAGAATTCAAAAGAAAAATACTTATTTTACTTGAGATCAAGCTATCGTCTGGCTTGACCTAAGAACCAAATGTTTGCCAACACAGATGTTAATCTTTTATACTGATTTATTTAACCATGAAAGACATACGAGCTGTAGAAGTATTCAGCAAATTGCATCTCTGTTTATAAAATGAATGGAGATTTTTCCTTTTAGAACCAGGGGTGCCTGAAATAACTCCTTCTCCTTTGAACCTCTGCGCTTGGTTGCATTTCATTGTTATTCACTCATTTGTACATGACAGAGCCCTTTTGGCCAAAGGGTAAAGCAACATCCCAAGTACGTGTCCAGCTGGAGACCTTTGTGGCAAGTCATTCCCAATCTATTTCTGTCACTGGACTAAAAGCATAAAATGCCCTCCAAAAATGATAGTTGCTTGTACATGAAAACGAATGCACTAAGACGGGAAGAGAAGATAAAGATATCGTATATGCATCTGGCTCTGGTGAATGGCGCTTCAAGTCAGGACAAGACTGTGACACTATACGACTACAAAATGTGCTTTTATTTCATGACCAGTTGTACTAAAAAATAAAAACAAATGAAAGTGTTCACCTCAGTGATTTAAAGGAGATCTGTGAAAATATGAAAGAAAGAAAAAAAAGAAAAACTGAAATGACTGTGCTTATCACATTTTCACAGGAAATGGACATGTTTTCACTGTCAGAACCCAATAACACTTGAGTAGCATCCCACTTCCAGTTAGTCATACTGTGTTTGACTCTTATGTATTAGTTTTCCCTCTCTGTGAGCTCTCAGTGAGAGAATTATTACATATTTCTACATGGCTGGCAGTGCAAATTATTAGCATAAGCACCACTGGTAGATGACTTTCTGTAACAAAGCAAATACCAGTCTGAGTGTGTAGAACAAACACTTGGGGCAAACAATAACTTCAGAGAAGCACTGCATTGGGCTCTTGAGGAATATCAAACTGATTCTTGCATAGGTTTACATATTACTGATTCACTGCTGCTGTGTTAAGTTTGCAGGGCTTAAAAGCCAGCATCACAGTGTTTAATGTGTTTGCTTCTGTGCCTGGAGCAGTCAGCCTTACCGATGCCTCAACAGTGCCATCTTTTGATGACAGCCACTAAGAGAGCCCCTTCGTCATGCTCAGACTGAACGGAGCACACACTCCATAATTAAACATCACTTTATTGGCCTTCTGTACATTCTAGCAAGGAAATATCGTTCAGCTGAGTCTTTTCTGCTGGAATCTGGCTTTAAAGTCCGAACACTACTGAACACACTTGAGAGCGTTTCCTGCAGTTTATGAGCAAGGATCCCGTCCCAGTATTTACAAAGAAGAGAACCCTGGGGCTGTAAAATTTTCTCAGCCAAGTCTATCAAAGACAAACACATTGTGATGAGTTTCTCGTGGTCCATCTCTCTGAAACCGCTGGCATTGGGTGCCATGTCGCTCAGGATGACATGAGCCTTGCCGTGGGGAAGAAGCTCCAACAGCTTGGCATGTGTGGCAGGGTCTGTGACATCGCAATTGGACAGGAAGTGAGCACCATCCAGAGGCGGTATGTTCAGCAAATCAATGCCAACAACCATACCACGAGGCAACTCTGGATCTAAGGTAATAGGAAAGATAGTGACTTTAATTTACAAGCTTATTTTTTCTGTTATTTAAGGCTGAGCTACAAGAAAGACAAGTCTGGATATAAAAGCCAGTCTATTTCCTTGCACGATCAACTAGAGAAGCAAGACAACTCATTTGATAATTATAATAACACATAATTATATCAAATTATAATAGCACATGTTCTATATTATCATCAATACACGTTTCTTTTGTGAATTTTCTGCTTTTATTAATGCATCTGTCATAGGCTTCAATAACTTTCAGCTTGGTAATACATCACAGTCTATCACATCTGCTTCTGTTTTTTGCAGAGCACTGCTTTTTGTTTGTGTGGTAAATGTAGTGCAGACTCTTCCCATCAATCTGCATCACTAGGAATAAACGCCGACATGATGGATATTAAGAGCAGCTTCGGTTTCTGAATGCTAATATTCAAACCACACTGCAGATATTTAAAAACGAAATCAATCAATATGACATTTTATGATGCCTATATAATCTTATTAGGAAAATTAGGCATGAGCCACAATACTTTACGCTTGGAAAACTACAGAACCGCTACGCAATAGGGAAAAATCGGACAAAATATTGTAAGGTTGGGCTCAAAGTCGTCCCTGACATACAGTCTTAGCAAAAGCACAAACTCTAGGTTAAACGTCGTAACAATCATATCATGGCGCCCCTCCCACAAACCTGTGTGATCTCACCTGTCCTCTCACCTGTCACACCTGAATTGACCCTCTGGACTGCCACCTGGCTCCAGGCTCCAGGAGCAGCTCCGCAGTCCACCACAGTGTATCCAGGTTGTAAGAGCCTGAACTTGTCATCTATCTCTAGAAGCTTGAAGGCGCTCCTGCATCGAAAGTTTTGGACCTGGGAAGCTTTGACATACGGGTCTTTAAGCTGCCGTCGGAGCCAGCGCTGCTCCGCTGGCGTCTTACCCTTCAGTTTCTTCATCAAACACAACGAGAAGTGCAGATATCTCCTCTGCAAGGAAAACATCCACATTGTTATTACAGTGCGCAGTCACGTGTACCGCATGCTGAACTGCGCTTGCGTCGAAATACACGAGCCCCCCCTCCTCATTGGTTAAGGGCAAAATCGTTAGGTGCGTGCCTATATACGTCCCCTTACTGCAAAACATGTACACAACAAGTGTTCCTATCTGGGACAGATTGAAGCTAATGTGCCTAATTTATTTTTCCATTTGTTTTAAGTTTATACAATACTGAGAAATCCTAGGTCACATTTCTTTATTTATTTTTTTACTGTGTACAAAATCTTTTAATGTGTGGAAAACAGGCAGGCTATATTAAGCCAGACTCTTATTACAGTGCTGTAATATGTGCAGAAGGTGTGACACTGTCAAAGACAGACGAGGCCTCCCCTAATGGAATAGATTGCAGCATATGTAAAGCACAAATGCTTTCCAAAACGCTTTGGAGAGTTTGATTGGCGAATAACACATTGGCTCACCAAGGTCACCAATTCGATTCCACTCTCTTTGGGGGTTCTGTCAGGAAGAGCATCTGATGTAAAACTTTACCAAATCAAAACATATGGAGCTACCAGCTGAGGCAAGTACCATGACATCCAAGTACTCCAAGTACAGGAGACGAAGTGGCATTTCTTCATTTCCCCTGCAGTGATTTCACATTATGGAATGTTGTATGCTGTTAAATGTAGATTCAGTTGAGGGCCGGGAGACTGTCAGTAATGATCTTTACATGCAGATAGTTCTCCAGATTCTCTATAGTTCAGCCATTCATCCATTTTCCTTTATTTATTCAGTTGTTTATCTGGTTGGGTTTCTCTATAAACTTGTAATAATAATATGGGCCACAAAGATGATTTGTTGCAATTTTAGATTGGAAAATGTTCTTCAATTTTTGAATGGTAAACTGAACCTTAAATTTTACAGATTTCAGATGGAATCTTTTTTTGTAAGGCATGACTAAAGTGCATTTAAGTATTATTGCTTTTCTTATTATTACTAATAGTCTATAGACTATTAGTAATAATAAGAAATGAAAGCAAGTAAATACGCTTCTAAGGCCTGGATGACTGAGAACCATCAGAGACATAACGAAGCTTTTAGAAGCAGTTTTTGTTATATTAACAAAATAAAAATAATCAATCAATAAATTACTGATAACCTCCATTTGTTGTTGGGTTATCGTGAGATAACACGTGCTGTAACTGCAGCATTAACCAGCTGCAGTTTCTAGTCGAACACATTTCATGGTAACCACGGTTAACCGATCTAGCAAGAAAGCGATGGACCCGGTGAGCTGAGTTTACGTCAATCGTACTCATCCACGCTCTTACGTATCAGCACATCACGTGACAACCGATCTGCAGCTGCACGCGGGAGTTGTTGAACTCAAAGTATACTGTTTTTATAAGCAGTTTTTCGTCTTTTTTCTTTCGGCCACCGCTGAGAAAAAATTCCTTTTTTCAATACGCTAGCACAGTTTTACTTAGCAGGTAACCATGTTAGCACACAGCGGAGTGTGCAGCTGATTACGCTTACTGTGCAGCACAGTGGAGATGCATTGCGTTAGTTTAACATCAGATTTCTTTACCTCCACACTCAGGCGAGATGTTGAGCTCCAAGCTGCTGACCCTTGTGCTCATTGTCCAGCCGGGCAGAGTGCTACTGGGTATGAAGAAGAGGGGCTTTGGTGCTGGAAAGTGGAACGGGTTTGGGGGCAAAGTTCAGCCTGGAGAAACCATTGAGGACGCTGCTAGGAGGCAAGTTTAGTTGCGTTCGACATTTTTTATATTAAAAAAATAATAATTATAATAAAAATAGACTCACGATTTAAATGATTTTGAAATGAAGTGGTCTTAAGTGTGACGAAACTAATTGGGAAGCTACGATTCTCATGGGGACCAAAATTGGACAATAGAAGACTGGAAAAATGTCAAATGGTCTGAGTCTCAATTTTGACTGTGACACTCAGATCATGGGGTCAGAATTTGTTGTAAACTACAGGAAAGCATGGACCCATTCTGCCTTGTATCAGGGCAGTATTGGTTTAATGTGTGGGGATATTTTTTTGGCACACTTAGGGCACCTTAGTACCAGCTGTACATCATCTAAATCATAGGTGTCAAACTCTGGCCCGCGGGCCAAATTTGGCCCGCAGCCTAATTACATTTGGCCCGCGAAGCCATACCAAATTACTATTAGAGCTGGCCTACTGGTATTATACAGCTAATATATATATTGTTTAGTATTAAGCTTTGCTTGTTCCACATTCAGTTTTTCAGCAAAACTTGTTTGAGTCCATAAGAAAAGATTCATTCTTATATCTGGAGGAATAAATATATTTCAATAAATATTAACGTTAGCCCGCGACTTTGTTCCAGTTTTGAATTTTGGCCCACTGTGTATTTGAGTTTGACACCCCTGATCTAAATGCTAATCATCTAAATGCTACCAGCCTACCTGAATATTGTTGATGACCATGTCCATCCATTTATGCACCACGGTGTGCTCATGTTCTAATGACTCCGTCCATCAGGATAATATGCTTCATCCCAAAGCTTAAATCATCTCAAACTATTTTCTTGAATCCCCACCACAGCACGTTTGGATGTGCAACTATGTTTTTTTTTTGTTTGTTTGTTTTTCTAGTTGGGTTTTTGTTTTTTTGTTTTTTTGGGGGGGGCACAAATTTCTGCAAACACAAAGCATCTTTTAGGGTTTTACAGGTGTAATTTTTATAGCCTTTGTGGTTTTATCTAAAGTAGTTCTAAATCTAGTTTAATCAGTTTCGCAGTCCATATTATCACATCAATATCCACTTTGATATCTGCCAGGGTATCAATACACTTATAGCTTTAACATGAACCATTAAAAACATATGACAAAACATAACACTGGGTTTGGGATTTTAAGACGAAACTCTGTTTGTATGCAACAGCAAAGTACCAATGTTGTGCAAGGGTTAAGAAAACGACTGAAAAAGAGGGAGTTTGATATGTTTTGAGTACTCTGTAAGTGTGTGGGGGGAAACACATTAATGTGAAGTCTGGACAATCTGTGATCAATCATCTGCAGGAAATTTGTTTCAAAGCAAAGGAAGGAAACCCCCAAAAAGCTATCGGGCGAGTTCTCAAGCCGTTTTTCCTTAAACACGTAGTGAGACCAGCTTTGTGTTTAGGATATTTGGATGCAATGGGTAACAAGACTGAGTTAGAAACACTTAGTTCTTCATGTAATGGTCAGGTAAGGGCAATACTGAAAATCATCTTAACCCACTTCTCAATCCTAGCTTCACTCCTTCCATTTAATAAGTCCTGGTCAGTGAATAGGCCAACACCAATCAAAACATTTCTTTTAGTGAAGGGAACTTAAGGTTGTGTTTGGCTTGAGTACTGGGGACTAAAAAGCTAAAATGAGTACCCTTAGATAACGTGCTGTGACTGAGAATATTGCTAGACAAAAGAGCTTCTTTTAAAAAGTGTGATTGATTAAAGAAAAAGAAAAAGAGGAAAACTGCAGTTTGTAATTAATAGTCCTAATCATATAAATTAGTGTCTGTTAATATGTTGAGTGTAATGTATAATATTCTGTGAAAGGAACGTTAAAATTCACTTGCTGCTGGCATCTACCAGCAGCTTTTAATGTGGAGTGTTTTCTTGGATGCTGCTAATGCATAATTTTTGCAGTTGTTGGTTTTTTTTTTATGATTGGGATGAATCCCCTGAAAATAAAACAAAAAGAGCTACTGCATCGTTCCAGAAAATCTGAATTTTTTTTCAGTCTTTTAAAAGTCGTCATCCCTGCCCCTAACAGTTCTTATCTCTGAAGCTCTTGTGATGAGTAAGATATGTATCAAGTGTACCTTTACCAAGATTTAACATTCTGTAAATGAATGATGACACACACGGCTGCAGCTTTCCAGCCACCAGCCAAGCACATCACCAAAACAGGAACTGACAGGACCCAGTACAGACTCTTTATGCCGGCGAGGCGTGATTGCGGATGCCGCTCAGGTGCGTCCGCCGCCTCTGCAGCGGCACCGCAGACCACGCCCTGCCACACCTTCATAGAAAGCGACAAAGCTCTTATATTAATTTCTTCTCTGACGACACATTTTTATTAGAAAGCACGTCACATATTAGTGTATTAATGGTAAGTTCATGGTTAGTTACTTTTTAAATAAAGATGGGAGAGAATAAAAGTACTACAAATTTGACATTCAGTCAACCTGAACATGCTATTTTGGCATATTTTACTACCCTCTGCAGTTTGCAACAACACTTTGACCCCGATCTCAATGTTCAGCCCACAAGCTCTTATCCAGACCTTTCACTCTCATACTAATTTTTTTTAATAATCTTAAAATGTTTTGTGTAGAGGGTAAAGCAAATGCCACAAATAGATTGTGTCCTAGAACCACCGATATCATTACTTTGCCATTTTTAGTTGCTTTTAGTGCCCGTGTGACGTCTACGGTGAGCTTATTTTTAAGACCCACGTAATTAATCATTTATTTGATGTTTTTTTTCCTTTCAGAGAGCTGGAAGAAGAAAGTGGTCTCACGGTGGATGCACTCGACAAGATCGGAAATATCAAATTTGAATTTGTGGGAGAAACGCAGCTACTTGATGTCCATGTTTTCAGAGCCGACACATATAATGGAGAACCGACAGAATCCGATGGTATCACATCCGCTGCACCACACTGAAAAATGAAGAAATCCAGTGGTATCATAGTTTGAAAGTGGTTGAAATGAGAGGAAGGAGAGAGCTTGGGGTGGTGAATTTTAGTTCACTGTTGCCTATACGTTTCAGATAATGGTGTCCTATGAGAGGAGATGCAAAGATTGTTTGTTGCACAGTGCCTAACAGTTTGGCACGAAAATATTTTATATTTTAATATATTTATAATAAATATAATTGAGTCCTAATAACGTGATATAAACCATTTTTTGTAACTTACTGTTAAAGTGATGTTTGACCCAAACTTATATCAACAGTTCGTTTTTCATATCTGTCACATTTCTTATTGAAAATAATATTTTAAAGGTTTTATAAAATCAAATTTGTTGAATATGCAAATCCATCCACTTTGGTGACCCCTTAATAATAAGTGAGCAGCCGAAAGAAGCTTTTTAAATGGAGTTGAGTAGAAATGTTAAGTAGCAAGGAAAACTATAATATAGCTAATAATTGCGCAGTACTGGAGCAGATGTTCATAGTTAAGAGTTCTATGAAGTCTGTGAAAAGCATTTGACCTCCTCCTGACATCTTCAGGGGGCTTTGTTTTGCAGGCTCTTCTAGTTTTATATTTTTCCAGCAAAATTAAAAGTGAAACAAGCAGTCTGAGCAAAGCAATTGAAGCCAAATTCTTCTAATAACTAGAGTCAGGCGTCACTGGGGGGGTTTCATGGCGTTTGCGTTCCATGCAAGGTTTATGATAGCAAGAATAGGAATAGGCGTGATGTGCAAGCACTTTGTGGTTTTTGATTTGCACTACTCGGTCCTCCCTGAGTAGTGCAAATCAAAGGTAAGGTACAATAACTTACAGCAGACAGAAGATTGGAGTGTGTGTTCAAAGCAGAAGGTTACAATAAAGGTTTGATTTTAGTGATGTTTCTTATTTGAAAGAAATGAGTACATGAGGCTAGAGAGCTGAGGTTCAAAATTCAAATGCTGGTCAAAATAACTGCAAAACTCCTCACAGATTATTTGATGTTGCAGGGCTAATGACCGATCTCCTTAAAGAAGCTGTCAGGCCTGAACACATGGGCCTCAGTTTTGAGATACTTAAAGACACTCAGTCGGTAATGACAGTGAAAACTGGTTGATAGGTGTAATAGGAAAGTATAGCTACATATTATCAGATGAGCAGCAGTAAGAAATATGAGATCTCTAAAACATGAAATATGTAATGAAAGCAGAAATGGTACAAGGGTGGAGCTTTGAGAGATGGGAAAAGAGAAGATAAAGACAAAGTTATTATGAATTTTGAAGTCTCTGTCAAATAACTATTATTAAATTTGAGAGCAGTGCCAGAAATACCAGATCAATAATATGTTTGTTGGTTTGGTCTGGTCACTGGTATACTTTTTTTAAGTACAATGTCCCTCAACCAGCTGAAAAAGCTGGTAAGCAGTAGTTTTGCGAGTTATTTTAGAAATTAGTAGAAGTCTGGAAACGGGTCTGCAATTGTCTAAACCAGTCGTATCCTGTGTTGGATTTTGTTTGACTATTTGACTGTTTTGTGTGAGATACACAGAAGTAGGAGCGTGTGTAGTATATTTGTGAAGTGGAAAGAAAAATCTATAATTGTGCTCTCAGTGGTAAAGATTGTAAATAAACAAAGAAGAGTTGATGCCCTTAGCAGGAAGAACTTGCAAGGATGTCTTTCCAGGCAATTTAGCCAAGGTCAGCAAGGTGAAGTCTGGAGGCGCTCGGCAAACCTCAGCTCCTCGAGCGTTCAGGCATTAGCAGTGAACCAAAGAGTCTGGAGGGTAAAAGAAGTCAAACAGTCAGGAGGTGAAGTGATAAGTAGAGGGAAAAAAGCTTAACTGAAATGTGGTGAAGTTAAGGGAAATTGTGTAATGTGGTTTTAACACTGATTTAACAAGACAGAAATTAAAGTTGGAAAATACTAATAACCAATTGGGGGATTAAGTATGAGGTTTGTTTAGTCAAGAATAGTCTAGTCAAGCCATTAAATTAAAAAAATAAATAAAGATCCAACCATTTCTATCATCTTCTTAAGGTTAAGAAAGAATGAATGAATATGGTGGAGTTTTTTCTCTCTAATCTTTGACTAGAAAAATTCTAAAAAGAGTAATTTTAGTGACAATAATTATTTCAGCACACTTATGAGCGTTTTAAGGCACATCAAATAACATTAAGTGTTTGATTTTAACAGCTTATCATATAAAAGTTTTGTTTTGTATAAAACAGATAAGATAAGGCAGGAAATGAGTGCAAGTGTTATCTGCACTACTGTAATACAGATGTCTGTTGTCTACTTAGGATTGAGGTCCTAAAGCAACTTGAATTGATTTAATAATAATTCTCTCCATTCTCTGGACAGTAACTAAGAAATGACAGTGAAAAGGCAGATGATATCTGAAGGCAGATGATAAAATGCTATTTCATTCTCCGGAGGTCTAATTATTTTTTCTTTTGTTTTCTAGAAATGAGGCCCCAGTGGTTCGAACGTGACAAAATTCCTTTCAGTCAGATGTGGGCCGATGATATACTGTGGTTCCCTCTGATGCTGCAGAAGAAGAAATTTGTTGGATACTTCAAGTTTCAGGGTCACGATGTGATTCTCAGCCACACGCTGGAAGAAGTGGAGGAGCTCTGAAGGGAAATAATCGAGCTGTTACTGGTGGCATTTACATCAGGGACCAATATAAAACCTGTGAGAAATACCAGGAATAATCCAACGGCTGTTTTGTGTCATTATGCGGAGGAAACGAAGATATCCTGTGGAGGGTTTACATGTTACGCAGCTGTAACACAATTAGAAACCTTTTTATTTCTTTACAGGGATTTTTCCCCATGAAAATCAAAGCAGCACTACACTGAAAGAAAACATCCATACTCTCATTTTATTTTTAGAGTATCTGATTCAACACAATTCAGGAAGCACCTCTTTAGTGGAATATTTACAGTATATACAGTTCTGAATTCATTAGGTTTCATATTCTGTGCAGCACGTTTCCAAAATTAAGGCGATTACTAAAATAATTGTTTCATACTGTATGGGAGTTTCTTCATAAAATACATGTTTAAACCAGTTCATTTGCAATTTGGAACATAGCTTCTTTAACATGAACCCCAAATTGCACCTTTGTTACATATATTTGAGTAAAGTATATTCTCTGTTATATGTGTGTACAAAAAACCAAAAATGTACATAATTTTAGAAAAGTACAAAGTCAGACAGTGAATGAGAAGAAAATCCAGCAAAATTCAGACATTTTTGTCCGGATAATAATACATCTGTTGGCTGATGTGCGCAAAAATCTTCTTAAAAAAATTAAAAGTGATGATTGTTAAATTGGGGTGATGCAGGAGTCCTGCTTTTATGTACAGCAAAGGAGTGTATTTAGGCAGCTTTGTCTTTGGTAGTAAATCAATAGCTTATAGTGTTATTATTGACATTATGTCACTAGTGCCAGACATTATCCTTTCATAGATCTCACCTCTGCCCTTCATATTATCCTACAGTTTAAGGTCAGATGTTTGAAATAGCTTATAAAATAAAAACTGGGACGCTTGCAAATACTTCAGGCAGCGAAAACTCTTGTTGTAAAAAAAAACAAAAAGCAGGAAAAGTATGCCAATACACATCCCTACGAACTAACATTTATAAAATAAAATAATATACTGGTTCAATGTTATTAAGCAAGAACATTAAGGTTTTTAATAGTCCCACCCTTTAATAAAGTCAGCCTTTCTGTCCTTTACTACTTATTTCATCTTAGTGTGGAAAATTTAAATATCACATACAGGTGCTTTAACTAAAGCAGAAATTAATGCACCAGCCTTGTATCCGTTGTAAAATAACACTTCATAGGATTTTCCTGACATGTTCAAATAATTATAAAAAGTTAATGGTGAACTGGACTTTACGCAGAAGCAGAGCATAAAGTGTTTTACGAGCCAGCTGTTCCATGCAGGTGATATGGCCAATGATCAGACAAAACAAAACTGAATGAAAAAGCTCTGCTCCCCCCCTTTAGCATTATTTTGTAGTTTGTAATCCTCAGTGGCTGTGTTTTTCCTTTTTCATCTCATGTACATTTAGGTTTCAGATGGAGTGTTTCAGTCCATTGTTACCGCTGAAGAGACACCCAAGCTTTGGCTGCAATTCACTCCACACCTCCCCCATCTAAAAAGAAAGGGAAAACAATAGTGTATTTTACTGCACAGAATATATTGCTCAATAGTTTCCAGCTTTAAAAAAAAAAAAAAGAAGCATTCAAGTACTTGAACCACAGAAACTGAAAACCAGCGATCAGAAGGAAGTACATAACCATTACTGCTTTGCTTGGTTTCTAATCCCAGATGAAAAAGTTCGGTCTGTTCAGCTGTACCATCCATCAGTTTCAGTAGCCAATTTAAAACTTATTTGACCTTCCTGGAGTGGTGTCGCCATAAAGGCGGATCTGTAGAAAAGTTATTTTCAAAAAACTGTCTCACCTCTCGGTGTCCTTGGACCTGGGAGTTAACAAAAGATCCGAGAATGTGCGAGGTAATCGGAAGGTAAGTGAAGATAAGCTGTGTTTCTTGATGAAGGCAGAATAGGGAGAAGTAGTTACGCAGCTCCATGGTCTGGATGGCATTTTCTTGCTGTTATTAGAATAAACATACAGTAAGATGTCTTTACCGTTTATTAAAGGATGGGAATGATTAGAAATAAAACACTTTATATAGAGTAAGCATTGTCTATTTTCATATGTACAAGTGTTGGTACTAAATAAGGAAAAAAAATAAAACATGATGAAGCTCTACTCTCATTGCCAAAACAAGAAGCACACAAATTATTCAATTACATTTAAAAGATTCTATAGGATTTAAAATTTTCCATTTTGTGTTGTCACGTCAACACTGCAATTACCTTTCATCATTCATTTATGACTGTTGTACATAATAATACATATCTCACATATCAGTCAACTAATAATCTCTGTTTTTAGAGAGCATTATATGCATTGATGGGACACTTTATGTATATTTTGTCTGCATAACCATCTCCAGGGTTTACAGAGAATGGCTTGAAAATGCTTTGTTAATGACAGAGGTCAGAGTGGAATGGCCAGGCTGCTTCGATCTGATAGGAAAGCAACAGAAAAATAAATAAAAAGTAGCAAAAGAGCGTCTCTGAATGCACAACACATCTAACCTTGAAGCAGAAGGGCTACAACAGTCAAAGACCACACTAGATACCATTTCTGTCAGCTAAGAACAAGAAGCCGAGTCTACAAATTCACACAGATTCACCAAAACTGGACAACTGGAAACTGATGAGTCTTGATGTCTGCTGTGAGATTCAGATTGTAAGGTCAGAATTTGGTGTAAACATTATGAAGGCATGGATCCACCCTGTTTCGTTCAGGCTGGTGATAGTGATGTAGAAACACGGGGATATTTTCTTTGCATACTTCAGGTGCTTTAGTACCAGTTAAGTGTTTAAACAGTCTATTGAGGAGTATGCCTGTCCCTTTATGACCACATTGTCCCCATCTTCTGATGGCCATTTTCAGCAGGTTAACATGACAATGTGTTCACTGTACTCGAATGGCCTTCATAGTCAATACATCTCAATCTAATAGAGCACCATTGGGATGTAGTGGAACAGGATAATGTGCAGCTGACAAATTTCTCTCATCCCAACATTTATTTTTTATTTTTTTTAATGGCTCACAAGGCTATAGCTCCATTCATATGTAAACCCACACAATTATACGGTCAGTGTGTGTGTTTTCAGGGCACATGTTACTTTTATATGAACTTCAGTCACTGTAGAATTTTACTTTTAAAGCAATAAAGAAGTTCACACTCTAAAGGCTCACAAAAAGAGAAGATGAAATGATCACCTGAACAATTCGCGATTCCAGCTGCTCCACAGATGCCTGCTCTTTGTGCTGCACAGTGGCACTCATCATCTGCCTCTTCATCACACTGTACTTGTGCAATGCTTTCTGGTGCTCATGGAGGACGCCCTTCTCATGCCGCTCACAGAGATCCTTGAGAAACAAAGTACTTCTTTATTTGACTACAAATTGTAGGGAAACACGCTGTGCTGCACATAGCAACCAGGGGTAATGGAAGAACTTTATGCATGTTGTTTTTTGGTTAATAGATTTGATAGACGCTGTGGAAAATGATTTCTTGTTAACCCACCAGCTGCTTTGCAAAATCAAAAAAATTCCACCCACGAATAAAAACAGCAATTTCAATGGAGTGAGGTTAAAACAGTCCATTACATAATAGTCTGACTTTGGTTACTAAATGCACTTCAATTTAAATTTACAAATATTTATTGTGCTTCTATCAGAAAACAGCAGGCAGAACAAAAGTAACTGCCACACAAAAGGTTGAGGATCCCCTGGAGGTGGAGTGAAAGGCGAGAACCAAAAGTGAAACTCACTCACCCTGTACGACTGCAGCAAATCCAGGAAAAGATTCAATTTTTCCACAACATCATCTTCTTCTCGCCGGCCCTGAGGACATTAACAAAACAACATTTATTACCCAGTGCCAGTTTTGGACAAACACAGCAGAGCAGGTGGTGAAGATGAAAGACTGAGGGCTGTACCTGCTGAGCAGCTTTGTCAGACAGCACAGCAAACTCCACAGAAAGGCTCTTCAGCGACTGGCGCAGGGTCCCCCAGGTGCTTTGTGAAGAGGCCAAGGAGGGAAGAGGCGAGGCATCTGAGCCCAGTGTACTGCAGAAAATACAATATTACAGAGGGAGAAAGTAATATTGTGGTGTGCTAGCTGCCAAACTCATTTCAAGTTAACAACCAGGAACAGAATCACAGATAACACTGAGGATTTGAACCTTATTACCAAAAACTCCAATACCTGCGGATACTACAGAAAGATTAAGTTTATACCCCTAATAATAAAATACCTGAGCTCTTTGCCAAACATGAGGAGATCAGATGCATTGTCCTTAGAGCGCTCCACCATTTTCTCAGCTCTGTCCCGCAGCCTCTGGAAGCTGTTGTGGATATTTCTAATCATCTCTCTGCTTGTCGAAAACTGAGCCTGAATGTCAGCTGGGAGATATTCCTGTAACGCAAGCGAGGCAAAGCTCTTTTGTGCTGTCTGAATCTTTAAAAGCAGGCGATTCTTTATGAGAAAAGTACAACTGGAGTCATCAGCCATGTGCAAACCTTTGCCTGAGTTGCGATTCTGTTAATCATGAACTCGTCACCCGTTTTCTTACAAGTGTCACGCAGCCTAGACTGAACATCCTGTGTGGGAAGAGGAGGGTGAGGAGGTCAGAGTTTGGGGGGGGGGGGGACGACACAGATTAGCTAAAACAGGATGCATTGCACTGTCAGTCATCATGACCATAATGCTTACTGTGCAACAGCCAGCACAAAAGAAACAGGGAGTAAGTTAAAGAAACGACATACAGAGCCACTGAAAGTGAGGAAGGTCTTGACCAGCTCATCCTCTGAGAAGAAAGGATGTCGAGCCACCAAGTTAAGAAATCTGCCGAGGCCACGTCTCCTCCCCTCAATGAACTCCCGCTCGGAGAGCGAGGTCAGGACTGTGGACAGACGCAGCAGAGAGCAAACACGATGAGCAGTTTGACCAGGAGTGTTAGCACTGACAGAGAGGGGTGTTCGGGGTATAAAAGGGGGCAAACTTTAGCTTAAACTTGAAGTCCATGTCAATTTACTCAAAAACCATAAATGGAGAACTCTTCCGATGTTATGCATCAAAAAGCACCAATGGTAGAAAGGTTGATTTGCATATGATGATGCATTTTTTTAAAATATTCTACAGTTGATTAAGACGTAAGGGAGTCTGTGTCTAACCAAGCGTGTTTGTGAGGATTCATCAGTGCATAAGAATCTACATAAAGAGGAAACAGCTGGATTTTTACACATCACTAGTTTCTTTATTCTTATTATTTATTCTTTACCCGCCAAACTGCTTGGCTACGTGTTTGTCAACCATTCTGTCGAGAGTATACACCCAAATAATCTCCAAACAAATCTGAAGTAACAGACATGTTCAGCTAAAAAAAATAAACTGTAAAATGATTCAATGCAGAAACAAAGACCCTGACCTACCTCCTTTTAACATCCTTTTAGGTGGCAAAGCTGGCACGACTCTGTAGGCAAATCTCTGAAGCAAAACCTCGTGGAAGACATCAAAGTCGCTATAACGCCGGTAAACTGATATCTTATAACGCTGAATAAAACAAAAAGACAAGAAAATTTAAGAGAAAGAGTAATAGTGTAGTAGTTCACATAGTGTTCTAGACCATTGTAACACACATATTTAATGTATCAGGTTTTACCTGGCTGGTGACCTGGTACTCCACATGTTTGAGGAACAGGCCTTTCTTCTCAGGAATGAGCTCCACCTGGACCGTGTCTTTCCCCAGAAGCTCGTCCAGCGTCTGCGACAATGTCAGCACGTCGTCCTGAGCCGGCTGCATCCTCAGCGTGCTCAGGTCCCTCGGCTCCCCGAGCTGAGGTTTCGGTAACTCTGACAACCACACAGCAACAACCAAGATCCAATATTTGTTTTCCGTGATTGAATCAATGAATCTAGAGAGAAGTGAATTTCCCAACTGCGAGGAATGCCGATGTTAAAACCAAGACTACGTGTTTCCCTCTGTTTGTCTCCTGCTAGCCCAGTATTGTGTGTAGCATTCATGTGATCTGCTTTTCATTTCTTCTAGGACATTCCAGGAAGAACGTGAATTGAATGTAATGTACTCCCACAAATGCATAAGACTCATTCTGGAGCTGACAAGGAAGTGGCATGCAGCAAGCTGCCACACTGGCCACACCTGAAATAACAGAGAGAGCCTTAAATAATCACAGAAGGTCGGGGATGGATCTAACTCAAGCCAGCATAATGGCTACCTCAATGAAAACCATAAAAACCTCTCCCCCTGTCATCTTCCCTCTGTGGGGCTAGTGAAAGAATGCAACACTTAAATATAGCAAAGTCTTCCCTACCAAAATAAAATAAAACTAAATGAAGCCACGTGAGGCAAGTGAAATGAATATTTTATGCAGTTGGTACTTTTCAGTTTAGAGCTGTCATTTTAAAAAAAAACAACTTCTATTTAAAAGTGAAACCTTACATCTACATGGTCAATAAAAAGAGCGACATTTGTATCTTTGCAAATGATTTATCCTGACAGCAGAGGAAATGCTGGCGTTGCCGTTTTACACACTGAAGACTTTCCAAACTACTCATTAAGTAAAACATTTACTACACTGCTGTCACTGTCCCCTACCTAGTATGCAGTTCTCCAAGAGTTTGGGACTCGGTTGCTTGCCCTGCTGAGCGAGAGCAATCAAAGCGAGTGCTTTATAGAGTGATAATTTGCTCAGGAATCCATCGGAGGAGTCAAGATGCTCAGCAATCTGAAGAGAACAAAGACAATATGGCCTCAGGGTCACAATCTTACAGTCTGACAACCAAATTCAAATGTGGTTTGCATTCCTTTTGCGAAAAGTGCGCAGTATACACAAAGGCAATGATATGCAATGAGGTCAGGGAAGGGGAAATGGGAAACCTGCAGACATTGTAACTTCAGAGGAATTTCATATTGTGGATGTGTTGTACATCTCAGCATTAATGCAAACAAAAACCACGGGGCTACACCGCTATGTATTCAATGCCTACAAGCCAACAATACTTCCTGCTGATAAGATATTCATCCCACTATCATTTGTCTCAACCACTCCTCCAACTCAGGGTGACAGGGGCACTGGAGCCTATCTCACAGTGGCGACCTGATAAAATATTATGTCTTTATCTACTCTGTCTGCATTTGCTAACACTAACTCACAAAGCATCCCTTATCAAAATTAAAGTGAACAGTTGAGCAAAAATGTGGCATAGCAGCCCATTTAATTTATTAAATTGTCTCTTTGACTAAAGGCTTCAATTCACCAGTCTGTAATCCTTTTCTATGCCAGCCTCATGTCACTATAAAACTGTGAGTGCATGTGTCACATTGGTAATATGCAAAAAATAGGGATGAGTCAATGGGATATTCCTCTATTATTTCGGTTCAGTGTGGGCTGTATAGTCCATTACAGTAGGCTGCTTTGGGCCAGTGCCGGTTAATAAGTAAAAGTTACAGTTTTAGATAACAATGCAGTCTCTACCTGTCGCAGCATGAATGCTTTAAATGTGGACCCCGCACCTGGTTTAAGACCACCTTGGAGAGATCGGTCCTTTGGAGCAGCCGCTGAAAAACCTCAACCTGCACTCTCTCATCTGTCCTACAGCGGATGGCCTCATGCACTTCCCTGTAATAGGCAGGAACTGAGCCTAAAAGAGGAACAACACCTACATAGCATCACAACTGCCCAAATATGAGAAATATGCCATCATTATAATGAAGTGGTAACCAGTGCAGGGGTCACGAGAAACTAATTTTATGAAACTACAGGATTTATTTCCTACCTCGTGGTTTTATATTACCCCTCATAGAAATTACAGGCTACTGTGTTGCCTTGAATCTTTTAAGGCATCCAAAAAACAGACAAAAAAACAAACAAACAAGAAAGAAAGAAAAAACATCGGGAATTATTATATTAACAACTTCAGTTTTAGAGCAGTGCGGACTAGATAAGATTAATACAGCTCAGATAAGATCACTACGGGGTTTTTAGGTATTTCAGTGGACAAGGGAAAGTTTTCCAAATGGAAGTAAAACAGCTCCCAAACTAAGTAGCACTGTTCACCGCTTACATAACCTTTACCGGGAAAAATCACCAAGACTGTAGCTTTACTGGTATCAAGAAAGCATCAACTGGTGAGATAAAAACGCGCACATGACGGCTTTTCAAAAGAAGATTGATTCCGATCGTAATGTTGCCTACTCAGAAATTCTCATAGCGATTTTAGTTCGCAGGAATATTCACACTTTAAACTTTTCCGACATCGCAACGTCGAGAAAAATAAATAAATCCAATGTGGAAATCATTTGGCGATACTGTCATAAAAAGGACTTTTAAGAAGTTTTGGCACTCTACCTTCACTGATCTCTCCTGCCATGGTTCAGTCTGTCATGTGAGCACGGGAGCACCTCCATGTGATTTCCTGAAGAAAAGAAAAAAAACATGCAATTTATTTCTTAAAGTTGTAGCGATCGCTGGCGCAAGTCCGAGCCCAGAGATGAATAATCCACATGAATTAAGTGCAGTAATTTACTTACAGCCACAGTTAATCACCAATTGTGCCTTTAAACTGCATTAATCCGAACCAAGAAACGGATCTGGGGTGTGAAGAAGCGATTTATGAAGCTCCCAACTCTGTGAGACCGAGGTTTATCAGACTTGCAATGGGGGAAAATGTCTCGAAGGGGGATATTTATTTCATGGTTTCACTTGGGAGGTTTAATTTTAGTTTATTCTCTGTTCCTCATTCTTTAAACTTGTCTGCATGAGCAATGGTGCCTTCACGTGCTCCTTCTATATTTTAGCTTGAGGGATAACAAGATCCACAGGCAGAGAGTTTAATTGACGTGATCGTTGTTGCTGTACACATAACCGCACTGTTTTTAGCTGTATTATCTTTACGTGTTGTTGTTGTTTTGTCGTAGATATCAACAATAAAGCAGAAAGAGAATAGAAACATGAAACAAAATAAACAGAAAACACTCTCAGATTATCAATACACATTATTTTCAGGAATAATGTGCAAAAGGCTTGAGCCACACTTATTTCATTATATTTTGTTAGAAATATGAAATACAAATTGTAACCGTGCTTGCCGAATACTATAAGCTTGAAAGTCAGTGTTTTTGGCATGACTACCTTCATTATTTAATACAGCCTGAAGTCTCTTATGGTTAGACTTTACTGTAATTTTTTATTGTAAAAGCATTTTTCAAGAATACTTCTCCAGGCTTCTTAAAGGATATTCAAAGCTCTTCTCTGGATGTTGGCTGCCTGTTGTTTCTTTCTTTGTCAGTAATGTTGGATCCAAGCTCTGGGGAGGCTAATCCATGACTAATAGTGTCCCACTGTGGGTTTGGGAGTCTTTTTTCTGTCCAAGTATGCTTTTACTCCCGTGGCATCATGTTTGGGTTCATCGGCATCATGACAATTGAAGCTGTTATCAGTCAGATGATTTTTTTAGATAGCACCACATGCAATCTGGTGGGTGTTGGAGGTTGTTCTGATTTCATAATTCCATCAAGGTTCTGGTGTAATTTTGTGTAATTTGGCATTTTCCCTCTGTTCTCCTTCCTTAATATTTTTTAGATAAGTTTATTGCATTACTCTTACAAGACTTTTAATTTTTCTTCCCGCTGTTCAAAAAAAATAATTAACTATCTTAAACCCCTTAGTGGAGACAATTTTCTTAGCTATGACTCAATAGACAGCTAGTCATACTTTTTCCGACATTACCTGAACCTCCCAATAGCCCTACGCTGCGGCTCCTCTGGGTGGCGCTGTTGGGTCATGTTTTATTTTTTAAAACATATCGACGGTGTTGGGCTACTTTTTGCGGGCCGGGGCTGGGTTGGCTGCCAGCTGGGTGAATGTCGTGAACAGTCGCCGAGTTGGGTTGGCTCCAGCCTCCCGCACGAACGATAACTGGTTGGAGATCTCGCTCGGTAGTTTGAGTCGTTGCGGTGGGATAAGACTGCGAGAGATGAAATGAGGAACTATCAAATGAGCAAGGCAGGATGCAATAAACCGCAGAGGAGAATGCCAAGTGAAACAAAAGAGACTGGTTCTTCTGATTCCTCCTCGACTCTCAGCGGACTCAACTAACTAGCAGCTAAACCGGCTAACGTTAGCAGACTTAACGCTGGCTAACCTACTTTACGGGTATAAGTAGCTCTTAAAAAACGAAGATTTTATGTGATTTTAAATGGACTTCTGTGCTTGAGAGATTACAGCTAACATTAGAGCAAAGTTCCAACTGTCACACAACGCCAGAGATAGTTAAGTTGACAGAAAGTAACTAGCATGACTGAGGTTTACATCGAGTAGTTAAGGTTAGCTAAGTGCTAGCTGCATCAGTGTTTGTGAAGTTAGCGAGCTGTTGTTTTGTCCGGGCTCGTATTAATATGTAATGAAAGCATTTAGGATTTTATATGTAGGTAAAAAATAAATGAATGCAATGTTTATGATTGTCAGAGTGAAGAAAACACTTAAACATTACTGCATGTGTTTTTGTCATCCACCCCGGCTACAGATTGACTGTATGAGGTGGATTCCCCTCCGTGTTTACACTTTGAAGCGTCCCCTCTCTCCAGCCCGTTGTCCGTGGATCTCATTGACATTTGCTCCCCATGGCAGCGGTGGTTAGCTACACTCCACCATGGTGGGTGAACCTGCTGCACAGACTTCCACATTTCAACTTAAGGTTCGAGCAAACGAGCAGTGACTTCAGACCAGAAGACTGGACGTATCAACAGGTAAAATAATACCCTACAAGTTCCTAGACTCACACTTGGAGCTGTGATATTATCAAGTGCTTGTTTCGGTATCAGTTTGATAAAATCCCAAACCTCCATTTCGCAATTGTAGCATGTTTGGGCATGCTGGGCTACAGTCTGTTTTTTTTTTTTTTTCTTTCCTGTAAGGTTGTCATTTAATATTATTAGTTGTATTGGTGGCAGCTGATCGTTCTCTCCACCTTTTGATCCCTGACACCATCTGTGTGTGTAGCTTTCCAGACACTAAGCAGCTGGCAATGTATAGTGTAATCCAGGCCACATAAGCTGACCTAAGCAACCACTTCCTTATGTCTTATTTTCCCTGTAATCTTATCATGGTCAGTATTTGTTACACCACATGGGGGGCATTAAGACTCTGGAGTACCCAAAGGAAAAATATATTTATTCCAACAGACTCACATCGGGGAGGTTAAACTGAGAGCAGGGGTTAAGGAGGATTCTGCACAGTCTAATGAGTAGTTTAGACTCTGGGGGGAAGGGAAAGCAGGGTGTTTGTTCATGTGATTAATATTAAATAGAATCTTCTAAATTTAGGTCACATAAAGTGAGAGTTTTGGAGAGTCTCTGCAACTTGTTATGTTCATTATAGGTACCCAGCTCTAGGTGGTTATTCCCTTCTTCAGACCCATTAGTTCTATTGTCCTTTAATCAATAAATACCTTTGAATTGCC
Organism: Aulonocara sp. 'chitande type north' Nkhata Bay; assembly: GCF_057382095.1. Classification (NCBI taxonomy): domain Eukaryota; kingdom Metazoa; phylum Chordata; class Actinopteri; order Cichliformes; family Cichlidae; genus Aulonocara; species Aulonocara sp. 'chitande type north' Nkhata Bay. The sequence continues at coordinate 29,174,417 of NC_141347.1, forward strand.
ATGAACAATGCATTACTTTCTTTTTGAATTTATGTTCAACAAAGATGGTGTTTATCATCTGTGAAAGCCATGTTGTTAGATCCAGGTAACACTTTGCAGTCCTTAATTGTGTGGAAACTGGTACAGCTAGTCTGATAAGTAATTGTTTTTATTTAGGTTTTAATAAAGAGAGATCTGCAAAAAGGTTTGATAATAATTATAATTATGACGACAGACTTAAATTCCTCTTTTTATCTATGTTCTTTATGCTGTTGGTGTTAGAAAGTGCGTCATTACCAAATCCTGAGTACTTTTGTGGTTTTTAATAAAGCTCTGGGTCAGTGATTACTAAGAGCAGGCAGACTAATGTAGAGGAGCATTTTGAAAACAAGTGTAAAAATCTACAGACATGAGTTAACTTTAAGAGATGCATCAAGATCTAACCCCGTTTCCCTTTTACCAAGGAAGAAGATTCAGAAAATCGAGAAGTGAATCACGATTCCTCTGAAACGAGGAAGGCGTGTTCCAGACATGCGTCTGCAATTCACGGTCATGGTCCAGATCTTATACAGTTAAAAGGATGTTTACACTTTCACTTCTGATTATTTCCCTGTTCGAACTAACATGTTACCTGCTGTCAAATTCCTTTAGTTAAACATTGATTTTAATGGTGCGATTAGATTTTAGTTTGGAGCAAGTGAGCATTTTAAGGAGTATAAAGTTCACAGCTTTTCACAGCAGCTATCCTGGTAGGATATGATGGATATAACAAAAGAATAACAGCTCTCAAAAACCATATTTCACTTCATGCCACAACTTGAGAAAAAAAGAATTCCTTTGGTCCCAGTTTGCGAAATGTTACACCCCTACTGGATAACAGCTGTTCAGGAAGTTCAGTGTGAACAATATCTCTTTAAAAGCAACAGATCCCTGTTGCTTTTAACAAGACTATTAAAAGGGTAATCCAGCTGTTATCTGCTATATGTTCCTTTTCTCAGTTTTCTCATGACAAGTGCTGCACATAAAAGGTGTTATCATTGGGACAGCTTACAAACCATAATTATTGACTGACTTTAATTACAGGCTGCTAATTATTGCCAGTGCAATGCTCCCTCTCAAGCTTCAGGGACATTCTTGACTCATCCAGATGGCTGAGACATTAATGGGGCTCAGGCTGCATCTAGGTGATTCAACTTTTGAGTATGTCATTCTTACATCTTGCCCAGATGGTAAAGATGTGATGCACCAAAATTAATCCTCATTATGATCACAGTCTTTCCTCCTGGTTGAAGTATGCAGAGCAGCATGGATGAGGCATGGCATTATTTGTGTATGTCACTGGGAACACGGGGAGTAGTCAAATGCTGGCTGTGTTCACTCGCTGCTTTGCACAGGTCACTAGGGCGTGTCATTCACTGCGATGCTTTGTTGGGGAAACTGAACGAGTAGAACAACACTGGGTTTTTCACAAAAACAAAAGTGGATGGAAATCTGCCCCAGCAATGAATCCTCAGGAGCATGCAGTGAACACATAGGCCCTCTGTCTGACCTACATACGAAGAGCTACAGTTAGTGGAGAGAGGTTTGACTATCACATTGTACATCATTATACATTCTTGTGGTTTTTGCTGCTCTTTGCAGTTGTGTCTGAGATCAAGTTCTCAGTTAAGTCTTTCAGTTTGCAAATCAGTCAACAGACTATTTTGTCTTCATGTTTCTGTTTAACATTGAAGCACACACCACTGTTTAGACTGGGTGTAAAATAGCACTCAGATAAGATAGCAACATACTTGAAGTCGTGTGCATTTCCATTGTGGGACACTTTAAAAGCATTTTATCCCAGTTGTTGTTGTTGTTGTTGAGGAGAAACCAGTAACAGCTATGACGTTTTCCATAACTCCATTCTTCTTTTTACCAGTCAATCCTGTTACTGGGAGGTGTGGCGCTTGCCTGTCTGGCTCTGGACCTCCTCTTCCTGCTCTTCTATTCCATTTGGCTGTGCTGCCGGCGGAAAAAAAACGAGGAGCAGCCCAACGCCGACTGTTGCTGCACAGCTTGGTGTGTCATTATTGCAACGCTTGTCTGTAGGTGAGTATTAACATGGGACTGCAGTGGTGATAAACAGTGTTGGTGATAACATATTACTCTTGAACAATACAGACAGCCTAAACACTGGCAATGGTTCAGTCCATGATGTCAGATCCCCAAACACAGAAGTTGGCAAAGGATGCATCTATTGAAATGACTCCAAAAAAATCCAGAAATGTTTTGGTTTTTCTGATTATGTTATAATGAAATGGATGTTTGATCATTTTGGTGTTTATGAATTTCCTTCTTTGTTTCTAAAGCTTGGAAAACATGGCAAGTGTGACTGTTTATTTAGCGCTTGTAACTCATGGCGCTACTCTTGTTCTTCTTGTTTTGTAATAGTGTTTTGTAAACCAATTTTGGTTGAACAAATTGTTATACGGAGTTATGAGGAGCCCAATGATAAAATGAAATAATTCAGTCAATGATAGCGTTTTCAGATAACACATGGTTTATGATTTGATTTTGTTTTAGAGTATGATTAACAGTATGAAGTGTTATAGAAGTTTGCTTGGAGCAAATCATAATGGAGGTACTGCACTCGGCATTAAGATTTGTCTTTTTGTTGTTTTGGTTTTTTTTGGTACTGGTTGCTTTGCATTTGCATAGCCAGAGATAAAGCCTTTGAAGCATTGGTAAAGGGCAGTAAACCAATCTAAAGCCATTATTAGCTGAATATGCAAATAATGTGGTCAGCTGCTACAGATTCAGAGTGGGTTGAGCCGTGCTGAAACAAGCAGTCCTTTGTGACATAGTTCATAGGGATGAATTCAATAAATACCTAAATTTGTGCAGTTTTATAGTTTATTGGTTCACTGTGGTATTATCATATTAAGTTTGCAAAATTGGATGAAAGTGCTTACGATGTTGGAAAATAACCACATCGAAATAAAGCCCAGACTTTGTATCTGATGGTTATTAATTAGTGGAAATGTCAGGGTCTGTCTGCATAGGTAACTCTCTAATGTATTTACAACCTGATCTAATGTCAATCAGCAGTATCCTTTCCTCAAGTTGATAGTCCCATCAATTGCTTGTCACAGAGTTGATGAAAGTCTAATTACTGGCCTGCCTACTTTGCAGTACTAACAGCTGTTTCGCTTTTGTTGCTACAAGTCACCTAGTTTTCATTCAGTGGTTTCTGTATTGTTGCTAATGTCTTCCTGAACCATCTAAGGCAGTACATCACTCACACCCACACTGAAAGCCTCCACATACCATTGTATACAGAATAATTTAAAAACTGTTGCATTCCTGTGTATGTTGGATTGTTGCCACCACAACTGTGCTGATGGGAATAAACAGTGTGACAGGAATTTGCGAAGAGGAGGATGTACAGTATATGAGCATTATGTACTTTTAGGTTTTACATTATTATTTTTTTAAGTGCATAGTGTAAGAATTGTACCATCTGGACACAGTTTTTGTCCTTGGAAACTGAATTTGTTTCCTGTTTTCCTCCTCCTGTTGATGGGCCGCAAGAGAGCCATCACATTTGATTCACAGTAGCACATAGAGCTTGGGGACCTGATGAGTACAAGAACTGCATTACAATCACCGTATCTGTGTGCGCGCTTTTACCCGCGCATAAATGCTGAGCAGGGGGGAAAAAAAGTTGGAGAGATCTGACATTTCTGTTTTGCTTTGCTTTTGTTCATTGACAGTGGGTCCACGCTCAGCATCACAGTATCATTGCACAAGAAACTGCATCACTTAAAAATAAAGGGATTATCTTCTCACTTTTTTTTTCTTTTTATGAATAGTATAGAGTTTCCACAGGGTCACATCTCACCAGGGAGTTTAGTTTGTTTTGTACTGTGAAGCTGCTCCTATTTACCTTTATCACACTGCAGAGTGTGAGAGGAAGAGATTAGCAGCACTCCAGGAAAACGGAAAACCTTCTGATCTACTGAGTGCTGTTGGCTGAACACTTTTAACCCACAATGGTTCATTCATAATCATTTCATCTGATACAATCTGTTTATAGGATGAATGTCATAGCATAAGTGCTTCCAAAATGTCCACATCTGCAATGCAGGAACTGATGTCAGAGCTAAATCTTTATTATTGTGCAGAATTGGAGTTGATATTTTATCACTGAAATATTAGAATATATCAAACAGTTTTATTGTAAATATAGTTAATTCTGTATGTTTTCAATGATATTAGGATTTTAATAAATGTGAAACTGTTTTTGCCATCGATGTGCTTTCGGAAACTGTTGCTCATGCATTAGAGAGAGCTGTTTTTCTGCAGCTTGAGGCCTGCCTGTGCTAATGGGAGCAGACCTCCTGCCTCAGTACAGCCTTTGTCAGTCATAGTGTGGGGCTTGGGGCATAGCTGGTCCATTCCTCTGTGTTTCCATGGTTCTGTATGGAGTCTTTCTGCAGAAGCTCAAAGGAGCCTGTTGACTGGGGTCTGAACCGACAGGGTTAATGTAGAGTTCACACGCCTCGCTCCCTGGCTAGCTGTCCCCCTGGCTTGCTCTCTTCTCTGTCTCCTCTCTGTGTCTTTTTTAGCTAATCCCTCCTCCTCACCACCCTGTGTCCCCTCCCTTCCTTTTGTCTCCCTTCAGCGCTGGTATTGCCGTCGGTTTCTATGGGAACGGCGAGACTTGTGATGGAGTGAATCGAATGACGTATTCTCTCCGCCATGCTAACCGCACGATCACTGGAGTGCAGAAGTTGGTAAGACACAGTGCACAAATTATACCAAGAGGTTTAATAATTAATCGCTTTGCTGCCACAAGCAACCCCAGTTTCATTAGAGCTGTGTAGTGAGCCCCGCTTTTCTTGTCTGAACTCTTATCATGGCCTTGTTTGGCCCTGTTTTGGCTCTAGGTCTATGACAGTACTTCCTCACTGAACCAGACAGTTGATGACAATCTGCAACAGCTTGAGGGGCAGTATGCACAGCATGCAGACTACCTGTCCATCATCCAAAAGCTGCAGGGCCAGCTGGATGAGCTGGTCAGACAGATGGTGGAGATTCCCTTCTGGGAAAACTCCAACATCTCCCTGGATGAGTTTGCTGGCAAGATTGAGCTTTTTGACTGGTACAGGTAAGACTGGGACAGTGGAGCCAAAGCACCACTTTTTGCAGTGGTATAACAGCAGGCTAATTATCTCATGCTACATCTATTTTATTAAAATGATGCAGAAAAAAATTGAACTGTTTTACTGGTGCTTATTACAGCATTTATATTTCATTGAAATTTAGTTAGTTTTTTCCTAGTTAGACAGTGCTGCTGTGTTGGATGTATTTCTGTATTAAAATGTCTTAAGTGATTCAAGTTAGCAGGATGCAATGGTAGGTGCAAGCAAGCAGGAATTTCTTTAAGTTATTCAGCGCATAATTAGGTAGCTGACGTGCTTAAAAATTGCAAGCCTGGACTACATTTCTCTGCTAGAAAATTAAAGCAGTGTTTAATTTTCTCATGCATAAAATATATCTTTGTTTATCACATGGTCAGAAAAGCCAGCTGAATGTACAGATTTCTGTCAAATAAGGTTACAGAGACTCCTTGCCTTTACTATATGTGGATCAGTTATGCTGATATCTGCAGCACCCCCAAAGGACAACTGTGAGTGTGAGAGGAAAAATACCCTGGAATTGTGGTGTCAGTTAAATATACCAATTATATCCTTGAAGAATAGGTTCACAGTCTGTTAACAATAAACCCTTTCCCATAATACTTGCTCTTACATGCATTCGAAAGATGTGATTTAATAGTTACAGGGAAGAAAAGGAATGCTACCACCTAGCTACAAGCATATATTTTTGTTTAAATTGTGCTCTTTTAGTATCTTATTTTATCCAAGTTGCAGGGACAGCAGCCTAAAAAGGCTTATTAGCCTCGCTCTTCCCAGCCACATCTTTCAGTTTAAACAGGTGGACACGGTTTCCAATCTTGGGTCTTGCCTGGGGCTTAATCAAATTCCCAAACCACTTCATTTGTGGAGGAGTAGTGGCTCTACTCTGAGTCACACCCAAATGACCAAGCTACTCGCCTTATCTCTAAGGGAGAGCCAAGCCACCCTTTTGTATATGCAAGCAGAAGTCCCGTCCTCAGTCAGCCAATCCACAGGCACTGCTGCAGACCTCTAATCAGTATTGCAGAAAACATTGTGGAAAGCTGTTGTGGACAGCCCCATAATATCCAGAGTTTTAAGAAATGCAGGGCAAACCTCATTCACCTAGCCACCCAGAAGATGTTTAACTACAGTGACCTCCTCTCCTGCGAGAGATGAGTCACCCCCGGACTCTGCTTCTACTATGGAAGGCATGTCAGCGGTATTAAGGAAATCCTCCCCAATCCCCATTGCATTTAGAGCAATGGGCCAATTTAGAGTAGAGCACCACTTCCTCCTATGAGTTGTTCCATAGTCTCATTGAACTCCTTGGACGTGAGCTATTGCTTCAGCTACTGCCAGAGCTGCACTTTGCTTGAGCTACCAATATCTCTCAGCTGTCTCTGGAGTCAAACAGGATAACCAAGTCCAACAGGACTCTTCCAACAGCTCCCTTCAACTCTGATGTCTGTGCCAGCACCACAGCTCAGCTCCTTTCTACACCCAAGTGTCCAAGTTATACGGCTGCATCTGATCATTTGATGATCAAACTTTGAAACACTTAAAAACACTTATGCTTGTAGATGGTGTTCATTGTGCACTAACTGTAGTTGGCACAGAAGTCTAAAAACAGAACACTACACAAGTTCACAGTGGGCAGACCGTTCAAATCCAACCAGGTCGCACTGTCATTTCCCATGTTAGCATTAAAGTTCCCCAGTATCGATGACTCACTCTTTCACCTGAACATGCAGGGAGGTACTGAACGAGGAGATTACAAATATACCCACTCCTGCCCACCACCACTCACCTAGACAACTCCTGAGTGGACCTGATGGAAGTTCATCCATCCATCTAGGTTACTTATGACATGTCACTTACAAGTTGCCCCAAGACAAGTATGACTTAACCTCAGTTATTTTCAGGTTCTCATTTCTTTATTTTTTTTAGGTTTCATGTTCAAGTGTAACAAACCTTTCAGGAGGCATGCCTATAATACACAGGATAAGCTGAAATCATTGCGACTGATGTTAAGAGAATTACTTCTTTACTGAGAGATGGTTAGCTGTGCTGCTTTGACCATTTGTTGTTAATGACATGTGTCTTTACAGGTGGCTGGGCTACATAACCCTGCTTCTGTTCGATGTCCTCATCTGCCTTCTGGTGCTGTTTGGCCTCATTCGCAACTCCAAAGGAACACTCATAGCGTGAGTCTCACAAGATTCAAGGGGAAACTCTTGTGACCTGGGAAATGATTTAGCTGAGTGGTGGTTACCATACATGAAACCACTTCTTCATTACTGTTCAGTTCATACAAAAAAGTTTGTTTGAAATTTCAGCCCTTTTAAAACTAATTTCACAGGAGCATCACATCATGATCAGATCAGTATTTTTGATAACTACTCTTGACACAAGTGACATTTTTGGCCTGACAGGTTTGCATTTATTTTGTTATGTACTATCTTTGCACATAATAACACAGACTCTCAGTATCACTTCTTGATATTGGATATCCTGTGTTCTTTTTGGATCACTCAATATTGTTCAATATTGTTGTTTAGCTGCATCTGATTTTAGTTGCTTATGTAATCTATCCATGTATGTATGTTGGTGATTTCCTTTGCTTTCCTCTTCTATCCTTCTGCCTTTGCAGCTGATGCTATTCTTTAAGATTGATCTGCACATCTTTGTGTGTTGAATAAATTGTCAAATTTTCTATCTTAAATATCTTTCTTTCTGCAGTGGATTAAGTTGTTTTTGCACATGAAAGCTGCTGCTGGTTAAATATACTTCTCACTTCCTTTCTCTCCCCAGGGTGTGCCTATTTGGTGTAGTGGCTCTGGTAATCAGCTGGGTCTCCCTGGGGCTGGAGTTCGCTGTCTCAGCTGTAAGTTTCTGCATCACTGCATGATCCTGTTGGGAAAACAGTTTTTGTGGGCAGCCTGTGGCTGCAGAGCAGAGTTTTATTTCATTTAACTAGTAGAGTTCATGAGTCAAGATATAAGGAGTAATACACTGAATAGTCATGAAAATAGCAGTGCCTATGAGAAGGACTATGCTACACAGGACCTGTTTATTTCTATTGAAACTGCTTTTACTAAGTTATAACAATTTACAGGTGATTTATTTTTCTAGGTACTTATTACAGAAATCCTTAAGACTAATGATATTGATTAAGATGTGTGATTAGAAGCAAAATAACTGGTTATTATGCACTATGGGGGTAATATTGCAATTTGTGCTCCCAGAAGCAGAAAGTGGTAAAACTGGCTGCTTCACTCAGGTTAAAAAATAAATCCATATATTTTGTTTATATTGTTTTGTATTACATAATTTAAAGAGGCATTTTAAATGAATTTTCCAGGAGGTTGAAAAATGTTGATGAACATTAATCTTTATTTATGCAAATTAAATATCCCTGTGGAGGATTTCCTCCCCTGCAGATGAATCAAGCTGTTCACACCTAAATGTGCTTATTTTTTATTTATTTAATTTATTTAATTTATTTTGTTTGATTGCTCTCAGCAGAGATTGAGGGAGCCAGCGACATGAAGTGTTTATTTTTTGGTTTGTTTATTGTTTTGTTTTTTAAAGCTGCAATCAGTTCATCAAAGATGATGATTCATTTGCAATCATGCCTGTGATGGCGTTTGACTGCATTTGAATGCAAATGTCACCAACTGAGTCCTCTTCATTTATAAGTCTAATTTGTGTTGTTTTTCTAGACCACCAGTGACTTTTGTGCATCTCCTGATACGTATGTCACTGAAGTGACAAAGCAGTATCAAGTCATCAATAAAGGTATGAGCTCCTCTTATAAAGATCATTATGTGGTAAAGATTCAGTAAGTTCTTCAAAATAACTGAATTTTGAAAGGGCAGAGAACAGGATCTGAATGCTTTGTTGTGCTGCACTGAGGTCTCATTGTTCTGAAGGGTCATCCTTGCTCTTCTCCATAGACCATAGCAGGTTCCAAGTACTACTACCACATCTGCATTGGGGGCAGAAGGACAATGGGCTGCTTTTTAAAAAACCACTACAGACAGCTCTCAAACTGTCTGATTTTAGTAATTGCCCTATCTGTCTCATGATGGGACACATGTAAGAGGGAAAATAGTGCCTTGGATTTGCATGAGGAAGATAAGAACCAAGGAGCACAGTATCCAGGGCGCAGTATATTTCCTGCATCCTCCTTCAGTCCTTGGAAGGGGGGAAAAAGATAATGTGTCTCTGAAATAAGACCCATAATCACACGTTATAAGCGCCACCAAGGATTTTGGTGCTCCTATTTCTGCTTAAAATCCCTTATTTGACATCAGCTTAACAAAATATATCTTCTTCTAATCTCTTAAACATGGAGATTGCCATGCTTTGGGCAGAAACCAGGACATTAGCTTTAAATGCTCCGTTGTATGGTTAATCTGAACAATGAGCACTGGCTCACTATGCACTGACCTGTATAATGCTGCAGCTTTAACGCTTTATTTTACCCTAGGGCTAATTTATGCAGTGTGGGGGTTTTCAGTTTTGCTTTTTTTCTCTTAAACACATGCTAACTATTTAGCAGAAAAAAGGAACTCACTTATTATTACTGTGATGAGGCAGTAAGTATATTGCTATTACAGTATTAACACAAAGTGGGGGGAAAAAACTGCTGTAAGTCCAGACTCGGTTCTTGTGTTGGTCTTTTTCTCCCTTACAGCTTTTGCCTTCATGAAATTAGACTAGACAAATCTCTGGATACCACAAAGTGTTATTACAGCACTGGATTTATTGCTTTTCTCCCCTCAGTGGTTGTGGTAGCATCATTTCAACAACACTCAATGTTATTTTTCATGCGTGTGCTTTCTCATTGTGTGGTTGTTAGGCATTTTATCAGAGAGAAATTTAGGCTGCATTTTGTTCTGCTGCAGCCGGTTTTTCTCTATTATTATGATGGTTTGTTTTCAACACAAATGGTGGCAACAGTGACAAAGATGAGCTGCGACTCTGAGCAGGCTTGAACTCCAGAAACTCCATAAATGCTCAAAACGGCTACATTTGTGCGTTTGATCCCTCTGTGTTTGGAGGAAGTTGGTTCCTTGTGAACATTTGCTTATTTAGTCTATATGACATCTGGTTTTCAACACATCCTTGTGTTTGGGAATACTCACAGTGCAACTCATTCATTTGTTCTGACTACTAAAAATCTAACCTAGTACAGTGACTGGATGCCAAAGCTATCTTGATGGCATGGCTCACTGGCTCTAATCATAATACCGAACAATACGTGTTTGTTGTCCTTTCTTTTGAGGGTTCCTCACAGAGTTATGAGCAAAACAAATTCTTCTACACGGGGAAATGGCATAATACTGTGAAAATTATATAAACCCACTTCCTGTCCGTTATATTTATTTGATCATGAAAGCCATAACTGAGTCATCATTTAACTATGTTCTGATACCAAGTGACACAAAAACTGATCCCAACCCCATGATGAGGCATCCGTAGTTCATCCACAGACTTCAGGAAATCTGCTCCTCCTGATATAAATGTGTGGGTGTAGTTGTGAGAGCTGGACCAACAGAAGCTTGCTGATATGTACTTTTAAATGCCGGAAATTCGCTTCTCATGCTCAGCTGTGTGGGAAAAGGCTCCTGACACAGCAGTGAGTTTGGACGTCACTAACACCATGTGTCAGGTTGGTGGTGTTCTTACTGCCTCTATCCGTGGACGTTTCTGTATTCCACCGCTTCTGAGTCACGCTCTCACGCAAAAGCATTTCTCATCCACTCCTTCTCAGTTCTGTGATTTTTAACCTAACTGAAGTGGCCGGTAATAGCAAGCGAAAGTCTGAAAAATTAATTAGTCTTCTTTGGCTCATCGTGTACTGCAAGCAGTTGCAAGTATGGTCATGTTGTAATTTAACAATGACTCTAGAGGTGTTGTTTTCCTGAAGCTGTTTGCAGTAAAGGCTTAATCCTAAGTCTCTCTTTGGCTGTGTAGTGCTGATTGTTCAAGTGTTGCTGCGTTAGGAGAAAAACACATTTCCATTTAACCTCAAAGCTCATGATTAACTTGTTCATAGTTACAGTAGCCATCAGTGTCTTACAAGGCAGCATTCAATAACTCAAAACTAGACAGTAACATAGTATATTTTGGCCTTGAATCGTAATGTCTGAACCAGTGACTCTGTGAAGACGAAGCACAGTGATGCAAGAATGAGAAATATAGAAAAAAGCCATAGCTGTCTTGTCCTGCAGTAGTTATAATCAGTACTTTTTGACAGTATCTCATGTTTTGAAAGTGGTAACTTGTACTGATAATCATGCAGAGAATCTGATGCCCACCTTTACACAGCCCTCTCTTTTTTCTTTTTCTTTTTTTTTTCTTTTAGTATTTAACATTGTAGGATCTTTAGGCTTGGTAAAGCCTTGAGGCCATTGTTGCAAATTGAAATTGCATAAATAAAATTTGATTGTTGAACTCTGGGGTTCACAATAAACATTCAGAAACCTGCTGCATTGCTTGGCTAGTGCTAAAAGGCCGACACACAAAGTTAGCAGCTGAATACCTCTGTGTACTTAATGTTCCTGGACTCCGACTTGTACTAGTAGTAAGTTGACTTTTTATGTTAGTAATTTGTTGTTGTTGTTGTATGTTTCCCAATGAAAAAGTAGATTCTCAAACATGGCTATGTTTTTAAGACCGAAGGTCAAATTTGCACAAATAAACTCATGAGTCAAAAGCTCAGGCTTCATGCTGCTCTAATTGTGCTGTTTCTAGCACTTGTCTATTTTCGGCTTGACGTCAAAGGGGAGGGATATCCTTAACATGGTCATTGCAAGCAGTCGGCACAAGTTGTGAGCACAGAAGTTTTACAGATCTGTTGTGCAAGAAAGCTAAACACAAAAAACCTTTAAAGGGGCAGGAGCTTTAATAACTACTTTCACACAATGGATGAACTGAGATAACGCACTAAGGCCCAGTATTGCATAAATGCACATTTGTTTTTGAACTGTAAATCATGCAGAGCTATATTACTAGACTACAAGAATAATATATGGTCCTTGACATTAGCTTACTAGTTCCCCTTTAAGGTCAGCTTATTGTGATGTGCAAGACATTTGGACCATGTTACAAAATCTGACAGTGATATAGCAGTTTTTTAGCTGCTGCTAGAGGATTAATCAGCTACAAATCTATTTGATGGTAGGGTTTTTTTTAAGCGTCTTAATTTGTCTCAACCTATGAAAGCAAGGATTTCCTTTCATAGGTTATGTGCAGGTTGTTTGTGAATATATTTTGCTCTAATTTTTAGTGCATTTTGAGTTAAGTGGAATGTGTTGTCATATCTGTTTTTATAAAAAAGTGTTTATCAAACAGTGAAGCTAACGGTGCCTGTAATTAATTACGTTGCAGGCTAGATATTCATTGTATAAAAGACAAAGAAGAATAATGAATATAACAGTAATGCAATCAGGATAAAAAGAATAATATTAATACATAATAAGCAACATGCATGTCTGTTTTCATACATGAGCAAACTGAACAAGTGCACATGAAAGATTCCTGGTTCAAACGCATATCCCTGGAACAGTTGCGTCAGGAAGGGCATCTGGCCTTAAGGGAGCAGCTGAAAAAGCTGCCACATTTGCCATATGATAAGCTAACAAATGTTGTTAACCTCTTTGCAGTTGAATAGAACAAACATCCTGAGGAAACTTAAAAGTTCACATATTTGGCAGTTAAAACCGCTTTCAAGTTATGTCGTCATAAAGACTAGCCCCAGCCCTACATGTAACTTCTTGTGCCTCTGCCAACATGTTCATATGTGTTCTGTTTTTTCTTGCAGAAACCCTTCAGTACTACCTTAGTTGCAGTTTGGAGCAGAGCAATCCCTTCCAGCAGGTTTGTTACATGTGTTATTAGATCCATCTTTGTGCATGTTAAACCAAACCATTTCAGGCTCATAATGCTAAAATCTCAACAGACATATTTTCTGCATGATGTATGACCTTGTTATTAGGAGGAATGCAAGTAGGCACCATGGGCCACTCGCACTGCCTCAAAGCAATTTTTTCCATGTATTCCATTCCAATACAATACATTTCATTATGCCAGCAGGAAAGCTGATGCAGAGCAGCACTTCCTGTACGTCCATGGTGATAGTGTGGGGCTGCTTCAAAGGGTGTTGGGCATGAGAGATGTTGTACAGAAGTTACAGTTACTGTGAAACTGCGGTTTTCTTTAATGGAGTCCCTACATTTAATTTCTCAAGCTCCATGAATAAATTAGAAGTTTTGAGTGCAGCTAAAGCTAGGCATCTATTGTTAGTCCTTGTGTATAGAGAACGAAGCGCTATATATACATTATATAAGCCTTGAAGCTCTATAAACTCAGCGTGATTTCACAAGACATCAGCTTGACTACAAAAGGAGACAGCCACTGAAAGCCTCTGGCACTGATTTAAAAAATGGAAATACTTTTGAAATATGCTGGACTGCTACAATATTCAGTCTTTTTTTCTTTTCAGAGGCTTTCCGGGAGCCACAAAGCATTAGTGGAAATGCAGGATGATGTGTTTGAACTGCTTCGATCTGCCACCAGAGAGTATATACAAACCAAGGTATGTTTCCTACACCAATAAATTACCCTTTACTTGTAGTCCCACATTACATGGTATCTCTAACGGTTTGTGATGACACAACATACAAGTGAATGGGGCCTGTGCGGCCTGCAGAGAAGTGAAGTGCACCTGTCCACATAAAGGCCTGCTGACAGCCCACCTGGGACCTGCATTATGTGCATTAGGCTTTCACTGGCCCTTGTCAATACAACACTATGCTATTGTCCAGGGATGGTCCTTACTCTGTGTTGACAGAGGCCTAAAGGAGAGCTGACATAGGGAACAGAGGGAGGCATATTTCACTTCACATACCCACACAGTGAAATTTGCTGAGGTGACGGAAACACTTGTTTTTTTTTATCTGGCAATCAGACATTTTCTGCCAGATCTTAAAAAAAAAAAAAAAAAAAAAGAACTAGAGGGAAAAAGGGAACTGTCCATTAAAATGTATCATACATTATAATCTGCTTTTTCAGCTCTGGCTCCTTTGTACTGCTGTATAGTGAAGCGAGACAAATCCCTCATAAATGTGCATTGAATAATCACATTATCTCATTCTCCATTGTCAAGTGTTTAAACTATTAACAGACAGGATGAGGAAACTTACTGTGTAGTGTGTTTTCAGGTAAACAATGAGAACTGCTCTGATTTTTACTTTGTTCCACTTTTTTTTTTTTGTTTTCTTTTTGTGGTTTCAAGCCATTGAGCCATTTTTCAACAGTGCACATTTTGAGTTTCCCATCGCTAATTTACAGGGACGCTTGGAAGAGATCCAGAGGATACTGAACACCACAGAGATCAGCCTACATCAGCTCACTGCATTGGTGGACTGTCGCAGCCTGCACATGGTGAGTAGAAGAGTTACAAACTGAGACACTGTTAACTGTGGGGTTGCTCGTTGTCTGATTGAAAAAGGGCCAGCGGACTTGATTTGTACTGACATCCTTGTAGTGCAGCTTAGTTGTTTAAAGCAGCCCGTCTTTTATGCCTGTGCAGTTGACTACACCTGCCATCATAAATAATGTTTCCTTTCCTGTATGCAAGTTCTTGTCCAACTGATGCTGGCTGTGTACCATTTATGAAGCTGGCTGAATGACAAGTACTTGGCTATGTCTGTGCTTTGGAAGATTGTCCCTCAGTGGCTTCCAAATTCCAAGCGCACATGTGCAAGTGAAGCACTTTTCTCGGTGCTATCTGCTCTCGTCTCTCTCAAAGAGTTCCTTGGCTAGCAACACAATTATTTTATGTAAAGAGAGAGACTTTAGCAGAATACTTTTTTTTTTTCCTGCAGTGCATATAGTCAAAAATTTTCAGTCACGATGAAAAGATGAAAACCTACTCTGCTCCCCTCTAGTTTGCCAACTGTGATCTTATTTGTTTGACCTAGTTTAAACAAGAAGTCAAAGCAGATGCATGTTAAAGACCCCTTTTTAACTTCTTCCCTTCTATTTTGCCCTTTTCCCCTTATGTTTATCAAAAAATAAATAAACAAAACAGTTTGAACCTATTTAAATCTTCCAAAAACTAAAATGAACGCCTGTGCTTGTTACAGGACTACGTCCAGGCCATGACGGGACTTTGTTATGATGGACTTGAGGGTCTCATCTACCTCGTGCTCTTCTCCTTCGTCACTGCTCTCATGTTCAGCTCCATTGTGTGCAGTGTGCCGCACACCTGGAGAGGCAAGCGGTACGACTTTCATTGACCTCATACAGTTTGCACAGTCCTCATCAGAAAGACCTTGTAAAGTGGTGCAAAAGCTTTTAAGCTAGGTTTATATTGAGGACTTTATATACAGTGAGAAATAATTCAAGAGGAAAAGCCCATTAATTAATCATGAATTTGTTGCATGTCTTTGTAGCCACTTGTTTTTACATTACAAAGAAATTACATGGGCAGAGAAACATGATTGTTTTTCTGTAAGACTTGCGTTTGTCTGTGCTTGAAAGACTGGTTTTTGTTCACTGCTGGGACAGGTCCAGGAGGCTCTAGCTGCATCCTCAAATAGATTACTTCCTGTTAAACCCCCATCAAATGTGCTATCTCACTACGTTTTTTGGTCTTTTGCAGGGGTGGGGTGAAATCATTCTGATTTCTCTCTTATTAACAGCAGATATGGTTTGCTAACAGGAATGTGGTTTCTCAGGCTCAGCTCAGCTGCTCCATATAATTAACTTACCATTGGGGGGGCATGTTCATCAGTTTGATCTCAGCTAGAGCTTCCTGTTATAAAGCAAGGGATTACATGCTACCAGTCTGTTTTTCTCAGTTTCCCTGCCAAGCTTGTTTTATTTTATTGCTGTAATAATGCAGCTAATTACTTAACAGCTTGAAATGGCAGGTCATTATCAAGATGTGCTTTTAGTATCGAAGTTTAGCATTTCCAGTGCATTAGTGTTGTCAGTAAGTTATTAGCACAGTTTTCCTGACCATGTAGAATCAAGTGATTGTATTGTGAAGTGCTCTGAATGAGATTCCATGATGTCATGGATTAAAAATGCATGAAATCAGCCTGTGGGAACACTAGAGGGAGACAGGCTCCATGTTGCCAGCGTTATTGTTGCTCTGTTTTGACAGGCCATGTTTAATCAGTTAATGTTATCTCATACACTACTGAGCTTCCATGTTTGAAAAGAACCAAATAGAATCCCATTGTTCTTGCAGAAGTAATTTTTTTTTCTTGGTCTGTTAAAAATCACATGCAAAAGTAGGGCTCTTTGAAGGAGCAGGGCCAATTAATTGAGTCATCTTCTTTGCTTCAAAAAGCAGAGACCTTATCTTATTGTCTCCTCCCGAAGCAGAGATGAAATTGAATCAGAATGTGACTCAGACTAATGAAAAACGTGACCACGTGGCGTCTTTATGTTCTTTTGTTATCAGTGAGATGGGACACGGGGTCCCCCTGGTGGTGGTTTTATATTGTTGTGTGGTGTTTTGCAGGAGCGAGGAGGACAGTGAGGACGAGTCTCTGAGCCATGGAGGGAGGCAGAACCATGATAATTTGTACCGGGTTCACATGCCGAGCCTGTACAGCTGTGGTAGCAGCTATGGTAGCGAGACCTCCATCCCTGCTGCAGCCCACACCGTCAGCAACGCACCCGTCACAGAGTACATGTAAGACATTACTGTTGAAATTTAAAGGGAAAACCACATTAAAGGCAAGAGGGGTGGATGATATATTTTTACAAGACAGCCCAGATTATGCACAGTGAGGCTGACATTAGATTCCTTGTGTATTCAGGAGCAAATTTATCTGTCCCCAGACAGAGCTCTACTCCTATAGCAAGCCATGTTATGTGCAGCAGATGCAGCTGGTGTTCTCCAGCTGTGATGCCTGTGAAAATCAAAGCCGTCTGCCTCCTGAATAATGCACACATTTTGGGAAACTTGAGGAGGGAATGATGATTTTTATCGCTATAATTTACTTGGAGATTTTCATGCTTATAGTGTATGGTTTCAAATCTACAAATCTGTTTGTGAGTACTGACACTGTAGTTGTGTGGTCACTGAGTTTGATCCAATCGTGTTTTTTCCCCTTCAGGGCTCAGAATGCCAACTTCCCTAATTCTCGCTGTGAAAACACACCACTGATAGGACGAGAGTCTCCTCCACCTTCGGTAAGTGTTGTTTTTCCTGTCAAAGCACCTCATAAAAGTATTCAGTCTGCACCTTTACACCAGAGGAAAAACTGAAGAACTAAACTAGAAACTGTTAACTTTATTTTTAAGAGACATGTTGAATGAAGCTAACTAGACAGGTGGTGTCTATATACTGCCGTGTGACTTTGATGCTTCCTTGGAGTTTAATTAATTAATGGTAAGCGGACATAAAAAGGTGGAAGGAGAGACAGAGAACTTCAGAGCATCTGTCTCCACTGCACATGATGCACTGACTGTTTGATGGATGTTTATCTTTGCTTAACGGCATTGGCACCATGAAACTATCGGGAGATTGTTCGCTTTCTCTGCTTAACTCGCTTTCCTTTCTCGTTATCACCCCCTGCCTCTGCTCTTAGGTTGTTTACACACATTTTTCTTTTAATGTATTTGAACAGAGAACCTATTCAAATTTCTTGTTATAAGAAAAAGTACCCATATCTTTAGTTTTACTACATAAAAGCTCTAATCACTTCTTTGTTTTGTGAATCGTTGAAGAAGCTGTGGTTTCCGTGTTAGTCGTGGAAAACCCCAGTAAATTCACCAGAACCCGCCAGATTTAGTTCCTGACTTCCTTAAAAGATTTTTGGAAACTTTATGCTGTGACAGTTGCCGTGCCAAAAAACAAAAGCTCATTTGTTAGTATAAGCCTTATAGAGATGAGTCTCTGGGAACTGTTTTGTTTTTTTGATTTGGGTTTTTGTTTTTTTTTGTTGTTGTTTTTTTAAGGATCCACCCTTCTGAGTCTTAATCAGTCTCTCCCAGCTTTAGCAGTGCTGTGCTGTACTTGATCTTGTTAAAAGAAGGGGCGACAGAACTCTTGCTTTCTCCTTCTTGAAGCTCCAGCTTTCTCCCACAATTTAAAAATCCAAAAGGTGACTTAATAGGGAACTTTAAATTTCCCACAGATGTGGATGTGTGCATGAATGTTTCTCTGCCTCTCTGAAGTTTCGAACCCGTCCAGGGTATAGTTTCTTCATAACCCTTAAAAGAAAAGCTACCACAGCTAATGGAAGTGCCATGCTGTCACCAGTGTTTTCTGTGTGTCACTTGAACAGTTACAGAGAGGAGAAAAATCCTGCATACTGTCCATAGTGCGTTGCTTTTATTGGTGATCAGAAGTTCATTGAGTAAACATAATGTAAACAAATGGCATAACACAATGCTATAAATCCCTGTGCATGTGTTTTGATGCCGAAGAGTTATTAAAATGGTGTTGGTTTGTATCACGAGGCAACCTCGTCTTTCCCTTCTGCGTATACCTGGCCTGAACATCACCAGATTTCCTGCTCTCCCCGGTGTCTGTGTGTCTGTCTGGACCTCGACACTGCTTTGTGTATCTTCTCTATATACTCTCTTCTTGTCGTTTTTGTTTTTGCTTCTGCGGATCCATACAGTTGTATTTGACTGCTGCGGACAGTAACAGCGGTCACTGCTGGCAGTTAAAGCCTTCGGAGAGTTCAAGATCGTTTTGGTAACCTCATCTGCTATGCTAACAGGTACTAAACATGCCCGCTTCCTCCCCCTGCTGGCCTGTTCCTCCCCTGTACCACTTCCCAAGCTCCCAGCTCTACTCTCCCTTTATTTAGGACCCACCAGATCTAATGGACCCCTCACCCTCACTCCCCCTCTCTCCCGACTCTTGCTAAATGTCCTACCTGGTGTCTCACCTGATGTTTGTTTCCTGTGGCCCCAGGCTGCATGTCCATTTACCCCCTGCAACTCTGATATATTGGGAGGAAGCTGTAACTCTGCCTTAAGGCACACCATGATCTATGAGTCAACAACAGTCAACATTAAATTAAAAGTCCATTAAACCATTTCAGTGATAATGTGGATGTGCTTTGTCTTGATTCTTGGCTTCGAGGGTGATCTCATGGGAGTTACAAGTAGACATTTTAAAGTATTTTAGGATTGTTTACTGGCGTGTAAAGCAGGGACATATCACTTAAAGGTACTGACTTTGGTATGACCTTTAGTGTCTTTCTATTTTCTAACATTTTCCTCACTGACACTACATTTGATGATAAAAACAAATTCATCCATCATTTCTTTACATTCTCAAGCACCACCATTATCACTACAGTGGTTACTGAGTATGTAAACGAATAGTTAACACCTGTGCTTGTTAGTCTCTGTAAGTATTTATGACAATGTGGATGAGAAAGTAATGACGGTGTTCTGAACTGAATCCAGCATTGCCTGAATTCTTGCATTGAGAAGAAATGCATCGTGGGGGAAAAATATGAAAATACTGATATTTGTTTTTAATTTATTTATTTTTATTTTGTTTCTGGACTCGAAACATTGAGACAAACTAGTAAGAAAAATGCAGGGTGCTGACAATGTTTACAGACAGTTCAGCCTTAATAACTTTCCCCAGCCTAGAAGATTTTAAACTGTTCAGTAAAACTGGAAAGATTAAATTACATTTCATAACTTATTTTTAGAATTCTAATCCTTTTTGCAAAAAAATAAAACAAAAAAACAATGAAATTGTAAACTTAACCTAAATTATTATTGCCATGGTGATTGACACTGTTCCCTAACAGCAAGAAGGTCCTGGGTTTGAATCCCACCATCTGACCTGTCCAGAGTGTATCCTGCCTTTAGCCCTGTTGTAGCTGGGATAGGCTCCATCCCCACCAGCCCCCTGAATTGGATAAGTGGAAGAGAATGGATGGACAGACAATTACAGCCATAGATTGCGTATAAAACCTGCAGATAGCTTTAAAGTCTTAAAAGTGAGCCCAGTGCACAAGTGTTTAAACCCTGCATTCTTTCTAATAGCCAGAAGGGGGCAGTTACTTTACCCGAAAAAAGTCTGGAGCCGAGAGCAAATGTCGGAGTCCAGCAGTATAGAAGTCCTTAGTAAAACTGACCTTGTCTCCTTTTTGATCTGTGACTCATATCCTGATGAATTAATTATCTCAGACACTTTTTAAGTCTTACGTTGTGTAAATTATAATCACCATTATAGGCAAAAGAAAGAATCCAGCATTGCATGTTTCAGGGCGTGGCTACCTATTAATTAATAAATCACTGCTGCATGGGGGTGTAAGGTGTGGTATCTGTCAGTTACACAGTCACATCTGTCCCTTTTATCACATCTAGTTTAAAAAAAGAACAGTGAAAATGCTCAGCTAAGCTTTATAGCAGGACTTAAATAACTGATGGCACATCAGTAACGGCACAGCGGCTTTGTCCCTCTTTAACATATAGCCTACGGTTACAGCCCTTCTAATGTTGAATATTTTACTTAAACGTGCATGGTAAGTGTTGATGTTTCAGCCCATATTGTTGGAAATACTTGGCTTTCATATCAGCAGGCTGTCTGGACGGCTCTGAGGGTTGATCTCAAAATCTGACAAAGTGCCAACCAAGTGTTTCGACAGGAGTGTGAAATGCAGCCTTTGTGTTTGCATCACCTGTATTCAAAGAACGCATGGCTGTATCCTAAATCTATATGAATGTTTGGCCCTGCAAGCGAGCACGAAGTCTGGCAGGATAAGAGGGTCAAAATGATCCTAAATTGCGTCCAGCTCTTTCTAGTCTGATGTCTGTGTACTCTGTAGCTGTTGTACATGTATGTATTTTGTATGTCTGTTTGTTTTTCTGCTGCTGCTTACCTTTTCTTTTTATTTATTTCTTTTTTTTGTAAGGGTAAAAATCTGCCTTTTGAATCCTACACAGAATGTGGTTTCAAGTATTTTTGAGGAGTGGTACCTGGAAAAAAGTGAAACCATGATGTGAATTGTCTTTTTCTTTTTTTCTTTGTTTTTCTTCACAGTACACCTCCAGCATGCGGGCAAAGTACCTCGCCAACAGTCAACCAGATCCCAACAACACTCCAGCGCATTAGACCCCGACAGGCTCATCTGGTCTGCAGCACTGATGCCACTGAAGTCACTCAGAAAGCCCCTCCATCATCTTTTTTTCCCCCCCCATAGATAATTTTTCTCTCAGTCTCTTGCTTCTTGCTGCCTGACTTGACTTAATATATGAAACCAAATGTGCTTTCGCTGGCTGGTTGAAGCAGAGCTTTGGGACATCCATCAAATCTCATCTCATGAGTTATGAGTGCAGGAACTTGTCTACATCTCCTCGGCTTACGTTTACTACTGCACGAATCATCATTGGTGCTGGGAAATTAACTCTGACATGATGGTGCCAGGGCTGACTTTGAATCTTTCTTTTCTTTTTTTGTCTTTATGAATGCACCATGACACGTACCAGTCACATCTAACAAGCATTGCTGTGTCAAGGACTCTGGAAATGCTCATAGACTAACATTGATTACTACTGGTTGTTTTGATTTGTAAAGTACTGTACCATACTCAGAGAGGAATACATTGCACATTCATACAAACTTTTTTTTTTTAAGTTCATGTATTTTTTTTGTCTCCTCTAAAGCATAACATACAGGAAAAAAGAAAACTTTTTTTTTTCTCAGTTCCTCAGCACTGCTTTCTGCTTACTGGCTTAAAAGTACAAGGTATTGTTATTTTTAATGTCTACACGTGACACATGCACCACACACTTGGATTTCTCTGGCACTGGCATGCTGTTGCATTTTTGTCTTAAACCTGATTTCTGGAAACCGCTTTCCTGCAGTATTGCACGTCTTATAGTCCTTTGAAAGAGAACTTTATTTTCTTTTTCCTTTCGAGACCCTGTTATTTCCTGTGGAGTGTGCGTGTTTTATTTTTTGTTTGTTTTCAGACTGTGTTGAGCCCCTGTTACACAGCCAGGACTGTGTGAAGCTGTGATTGTAGCTCATAATTTGGATTGGACAAAGATGAACTGTGTTGTAGGGAAGCAGCACTTAGTGAGATGATTAATTTTTCTTTTATATACTACTGGAAGCAGTAAAAAAGCAGACACTTTTAACTATCTATATATATATAGAGAGAGAGAGATGGTGAAGCAGGGGAGTGTGTGA
The DNA here is from genome assembly GCF_057382095.1 of Aulonocara sp. 'chitande type north' Nkhata Bay. Taxonomy (NCBI): domain Eukaryota; kingdom Metazoa; phylum Chordata; class Actinopteri; order Cichliformes; family Cichlidae; genus Aulonocara; species Aulonocara sp. 'chitande type north' Nkhata Bay. The sequence continues at coordinate 29,196,761 of NC_141347.1, forward strand.
GATTTCTTTTTATATTCCTTTTTATTTTCTTTCCCCTTACACACTTCAGGATAGTATGCATTAACCATGTTCCTGTTAAATAAAATCATGTGCTCCCTTAGCAAAACTGGGACTTGTCCACACACATCTATATCCGATGATACCCTTCCCTGCAAAATGAAACCGCTTCCTCCTCCCAGTGACTAACTCTCTTAATCCAAATGTGTATATAAAAAGAAAATATGCATATCTCAACAGAAATTTCAGGAGAAGCTTCATGCATAGGCAGTGCAGTGTTTCTCAAATGTGTTTTAGCATTTATAATCAAAAACTGTTACGGGTGAGTGGATGCTGTGAAGGGATTGCAACAATTGTACAATTGTAGGATTGTACAATCTGAAAATTCTTTGCTACGTTTCCTGTTGAAGCATGACAAACTTTGCAACGTGCAGTGAGATGTTTGTACTTCTGCTTCCTCAGCTCGCTTCTTAGATGTGCTTCGTGATCAGTACAAGAGGTGATGTTGAGACTGTGCCAACAAGTTAAGCACAACCCTTACTGTTTTGTTTTGTTTTTTTAATCTCTTTACTTAAAGTCTGTTGAGAAAATGAGCCTGACTGGTTCGAACCACCTATATTCTGTTAAATGTTATTACACTGATGCAGTTTTTCTCCTTTAGATAGTCATACTCTTTGTTGTTTTGTAATGCAATGCTATTATACTGGTTATAAACTATTACAAAATGAAGAAAAAATTGTGAAATTGGCATTTTAATTTCTACATTTTTAAACAACTTTTTTTTTCTATTGGGTTTGCTAGTTTATTGTTTTTAGTTTAGATTTGTAGAAGCACCGTGTGTTACTTCATTAATGTGAATATGGTAAATAGACTTAAATTTTTCATTAAAATTTTTGTGGAGGAAAAAAAAATCACTGTAGATGTAACTTTTTTGTAAACACTGTGGTCGTCTTGAGCTTGAATGCTGTGTTTCAAAATTAAAGAAACCTTAAATGTAGTGCAGTAGGTCATCGCACTTCTTTGTGCTGTTGAGACAGAAAATCCCTCCTGACATCCAGTAGGTAGCAGCAAAACTTCACTGTAGTTCTTATAGACAACTGTTCAACTGCTCAAATATTTAATCAGCCAGTTACATGGCAGCGACTCAATGCATTTAGGCACGCAGATACGGTCAAGACGATCTGCTGAAGTACAAACCAAGCTTCAGAATGGGGAAGAACGGTGACTTAACAGACTGTTGCATGGTCTGATAATCTTATAGATTAACATACAAGATTTTCTCACACAACCATCTCTAACGTTTAGAGAGAATAGTTTGAAACTGAGAAAATATCCAGTGAACAGCAGTTCACCAAATTCCTTCTTGATGCCAGAGATCAGAGAAGAAAAGTCAGACTACTTAAAGCTGATAGGAGGCAACAGTAACTTATTACAACTAAGGTTGAGAGTGCAACTGAGTTATGCACTCTCTGAACACTCAACATATGTAACCTTGAAGCAGAAGATTACAGCAGCAGAGGATCACACCAGGTAGGAAACTGAGCCTACAATTTGCACAAGCTCAATAACTTGAACAATAAAAGACTGGAAAATATTGCTGGTCTGATGAGTCTTTTATTTCTTCTGTGACATTTGGATGGCAGGGTCAGAAATTGGAGTAAACAACAAAGTATGGATCCATCCAGCCTTGTATCAACAGTTCAGGCTGGTGGTGGTGTAATGATTTGGGTGATACTTCTTTGTGTACTTTGGGCTCCTTAACATCAGTTGAGAACTGCTTAACCTGAGTATTGTTGCTGGTCGTGACTATGCCTGCATCACGACAGTGCACCCATCTTCCAGTAGGATATCACGCCATACCTCAAGCTCAAAGTCTCTTGGCCGTCCCTTGTACAAGACTAAAGACTAGGAAGGACAGAGCCTTTCGGTCTGTGCCACTAAGGCTATGGAAAAGCTGACCACTCCAGCTCCATTTAGCTGACTCTGCAGAGTCTCCTGCTACTTTATGTTATGTTTTAATGTGTGTGTGTGGGTGGGTTTGTTTTATTTGTTTGTTTGGTTTTTTTTTGGGGGGGGGGGTGTTTTAAGTCACAAAACACTGTTCAAGAATTATGTCTGTGAAAAGCACTATAAAAGTAAAGTTTTACATACTTACAAAGTTCAAATCATTGCAAATGGATTTCTTGAAAATGACAAGTTTGATGGACTAACAGTCACCAGATCCTGATCCAATAGAGCACCTTTAGAATATGGTGGAATAGAGGTTTGAAATTATGGATGTGGAGCCAACCAATCCACAGCGACTGTGTGATGTCATCACGTCAATATGGCCTAAAGTGTTCGAGGAATGTTTCCAGCACCTTGCTGAGTCTATACTGTGATGAATGAAGTTAGTTTTGAAGGAAGGAGTCCAACTCTGTACAAGCAAAGCGTACCTAATAGAGTGGCTGGTGAGAGCATACATCTAAATTGATGCTGTTTAGAAATTATGTTTTATGTTCACTTTGGTCTGTTTATGTTTTTGTTTTGTTTTTTTGGTAATTCTCTTTAAGCATCAAGTGCTCTCCGATGTCACTACATTTAATGTAAACATACAGCACAAACAAAACAGGATATGAGCTTGACTATTTTAAACAGCTAAGTTTCTCAGAAAATGTCAAGGCGATACTTTCATTTTCAGCCCCCACATGCTGCTGTTTTCAGAGACAGAGCTCTAAAATTACAGTACGCTGTTGGTGAACTTCGTGCAGCATTTAGCAGCTAAAATGGCGGGAATCTTTTGCAGTCACTGATGCAAAAATGACTCCAAATAACTGAAAATGTTTAAAATGTTTCACGCTCTTTAAAATGTGCTGATAAATCAGCTGGTTTAAGAGCTTTTTGGACCCTGAGGGGACATTTGTGAGAGCTCAAACTCCAGAAATTCATTTTAAAATGTGCTCCTCAAACTTCAAGTCTTCAAATCGACTGAAGTCAGCATTGAAGAGGAAGTGTCCTACTCAAAGAAATCTTTGGCAGGCAAAGTAAAACTCATGCAAAGATGGATTCACCTCTGTTTGCACCATTTTGTTATGAGCTGTTGCATCTGTGGATGCCAAAAAGAAAGTCTTCATAGCAGTGACTGGATACTGACCTGATGCTAACTGTCTCCTGCATGTACCACATGTAGTATAGATAAAGCTATAGAATTTAAATTTACCAAGCCAATTATCAAAACTGGTAATAGTTCCATGAACCTTTGAGCAAGGCATATTACATGGTAGATACTATTGGAAGCACTTCGAAAAAGCATAAACGGCACAAATAGAGTGGAAATCATCCAGAACAAAGGTTTTTTAACAAGGCTGTAAACATGTTTATTTCTGCTGCTGAGTTGTTGTAATTTGACATTTTAATTACTTTTGAGACAAACAAGATAAAAGATAAATCTTTGCACTTTAGATATTTTGGTAATGTCATTTTTATGGGTAATGTGTTATAACAGTCTGATTCACTCACTGACTAACTCTGTCTCCTAAAAATCATCAATTCAGTTCAATTCAACAGTATTTACATACAAATGAGCTGGACTGAACTGAATTAAAGGGGGGAAACCCCCAACAATCCCTTACGAGGAAGCACTTGGTGACAGTGGTGAGGAAAAACTCCCTTTGAAAAGGAAACCTCCAGCAAAACCAGGTCCAGGGAGGGGCATCTGCCTCTGGATTGGGGGGTAACGCTGGCCTCATTTTATTCTTTTTCTTGCAGATTCTCCTGGAGTGTCTCATTTTGGGTCTGAGAATGATCTGGTTTGGAAATGTTGGACTCAAAGGCTGCCGCAGTACAATCTTCTCTTCTTCTGTTTGCTGGAGTTTGTTTTTGATGTTTGTGTTGTCCTGGTTTTACTTCTCTGCAATTTCCAGGTAGAAATTTTTTTTTCCAGTTCTTGTTTTAAGTTTTGTGCCTTCAAATAATTTTTTTCACTAAGGGTCTCAATAGTGCAGAGTTTGACTCTGAGCTCTGTGATCTCACAGCGGACTTCCTCTTCCTGTTCTCTGCGTTTTGCAATTTTCTCTTCAAGATTTTTGAAGAGCTGATCGCAGAGTCGATTTCATCCTGCTGTTTCTTACATCGGATCTCCAACTCAGCTTCTCTTCTGCATTTTCTCTACTCCACTTTAGCTGCAGGCAAATCCAGTCATTCTGGGATTTGTTCTTGGTACCTTTGTGGTTTCCAGCTACCAATTTGTAGTGATTTGTTTGCTGCCCGTGCAGATAAACCTTCAGTTGGAATCTCAGCACAGGAATCTCATCTCTTATATTACATGGAGGTCTGTCATCATTGGGTAGAAAGTGAGCATTGGGCCAATGTTTGTGTTTCGTTGCATACTTTTCACGTGCCTCATCTTTATTCTAAAAGCTCACTGTAAGTCTGAAAGGGAAGGTTTACTAGATAGTAGTGAGGCATCCTATGAAGTACAGTTGGGAGATAGTAGCACTGATAAAAAGACAAGAGGTCAAGCTGAAGATCCCAGAATCAACAAGAAGATGATGGTAATTCACATCTTTCTGGTTTGCATTATAAATTTTAATTTCCAGAGTTATTTCAGTTACTGTAGAGAAAACATATGAGCAGGTTTGCCTCCTCCGAGGAATTTACAAAAATTATATTAAAAGGAATTGGCAGGAAAAAATTGTATTACCATTTAAAAAAAAGGCTGAGAGGGGTTTCCAGTTGCCTCATAAGTTACGGTGTAGATTTCCCTCAAAGCATAATTCAAGCATAAAAGCATCTGTTTCTTCAGCTAAAACGGGGGCGGCATGTCCAGCTAATGTGTAAAAATTACATGTGCCAACATTTTGAATGAAATGTAGAGGAGAAAATTTGAAGGTTTTGGGGTCATTGTTGCCTTCCTTTTGCAGAAGAGTCTGATTTTTTATGCAGTAACATACGACAGTGTGGTTGTAGTTCAATGTGAGCTGAGGAGAATAGGCAGCCTTGTGTTTGTGACATCTCTGGGCAGACAGCAGGCGAGAGGTCAGTGTCAGCACCGGGCCACTAGTCTAGTTTTGTCAACTTCCTTCATACCACCAACCAGCTGCTGTTACCCTGTTTGATACTGCAACTGATCATTCAAGAACAGACAAACAGACTTTTGTATTTTAAAAATACCCCTTTTTTATCTTAAAACTAGCTACTTTATTTTAATTCTTTAACTATGTGTCACATTTGTCTATCAAAAATGTCTCTTCTTAGTTTAGCCTACTGAAAAACAGTTGTAATATTCAGATTCACTTTTTCCCCGAATGATAAATGCCAAGATTACATCATCTCCCGGGCTCCTGCTGTTTTTTGTGCGGGCTGAGCAGTAAACAAACAAAGCACGATGGAGGCAGGGAGGTTTTCACAGCCCGTCTAACACAGAGACGCAATTGAAATTTCACACAGCCTCACTGTCGAGGAAATTGAATTACACTGCTTGTTGCTGGACTGGAGGAATGCATTACTAATGCTTTGAGGTGACGAGCTGAATGGAGAAGGGGAAGGAGGAGGGAGCAGTTGGGGAGGGTGAGACTGCACCCTCTGACCCCGCCCCCCCAAAACCCTCAGACAGACACTTCCTGAGTCTGCTTGGGCTCTCTTCCAGATGGTCGGACCATGGCTTTCCTTCTTCTCTGCCTTCTCAGTGCCAAGCAGCTGCATGACTGACGGCCAGGAGACACACAAGAGTTGAACCTCACAAGGCAATTAAGACCTCCATTTAAAAGTGCACCAGTGTAATCAGCCTAAACCTCAGGGCTGATATTGCCCCTCTGAAATCTTTCTGGCGCATCCTAATTCAGCTCTTATATCAAACAGCAGGCATTGAAAAAAAAATAAGAGGATAAGCAATTTTAGCAAAAAAACCCCAAAAAAACCCCAAACAGAACTTTATTTGAATTTATTTTTTCTTGACTTTCTGGAAGCACCAAGTTTCCATTTGGCAAGTGAAGTTGATGATAGTTACACACAAAATACCTCTATCAGGGTCAAGTTGGGCTCCGTCTGTCGGCTTTAAATGTTGACCGCCATTCACTCTCTTACATACACCATAAAAAAGAAGGTCCACCCTCTTTCAATTCAAAGGTTTTATGCATTAAGATATAAACTTTTAGAAATGCAATGTTACAAAGTTTCTTAAGTTCATTGAGGCTTGCAGGCATTAATTTATGCACAGATTTCTTAAGACCCTGCTAGCATTGTGGTACATTGAGGTCTGGCCATTGTTACACTCTGTTATACATTTGCTGTTGTGCTTGGGATCATTGTCCTGTTGCATGAGCCCGTTTGAGCCAAGCTTACCTTGAATACGTTGGTATACCAAAAAGTTCACGATCGACTCAGGTGCCCCGCTCCCGTGGCTGCAATCATCACTGCTACATCTTATTGTCTGACAGTATGATTTGTTTGTGCTGTGTTTGGTGTTCTGTAAATGTGGTGCTGTGCATTATGGACAAACATCTCCACTTTGTTCTCGTTTCTCCAAACGCCGTGATTCCAGAAGTCTCGTTGTTTAATTAGAAGCTACAAGTCAAGTTTCAAGTCAAGGTTTTGAACTCAGAACAGCTGCTTTTATTCAAAGTAATGCAATAAGAGCAGTGAGAGTGAAGCAAGAATAAAAAAATATGTGTGCTGACTAACTAAATGAGGAGCAACTGCTTACTAAGTTCAGTAAAATAAAGGCCTCCTCACGTTTGTCACAGCAATACAGTCATGTCACTTTTGTGGGTTGTTTTCTGTGATTGACTCAAGGAATGAATCTCAAGGAAGCTGACTTTTTGTGATGAAAGACACTCATCGGAGTAGAAAGTTGAAAAATGTTGTTGGTATATTTGAATATTTGAAAAATACACACAACGGGGTTAATGATCATCATTGTTGATATGCAGGCTAATTAAAATAAAATAGTAGAATCTTTTCAGAAGGTTTGAGAGATGATTAATGAAAGACTAAAGTTCCACACACTTTTCTATTACCTGTGATTTTAGTGAAATCACTTTTATTTTACAATTAGATGGCGTCAATTATGCTGCCTTTGTGGTCACAAACCTAAAAGATGATGACCCACTGGTGTTATTTTAAAATGTGTTGTACATCCTAAGATTATCATAGCTTTTGTATTTAAACTACAGCTGTTAGTGGCATAAAATGGAAAAGTTCCATGTAATTATGAATGGTTCTCACGCTTTGCCATTTCTCATCTTGTCATCACAGTATAGTTGAGGCAAACTCTACACGTGAGCACCGCCGTGTCCTGTCACTGCTTTGTTGCTCAGCGGGAGTGGAGGAAACCGGGCGCCTGGTTTGTCCCTTTTGTGGCAAAGCTCCGAGGGAGGCTGCTGCGTCCTGAGAGTCAGCACTCACATCATTCACACCTCACCTCCTCCTTTGTGCACATCACCCCAAGCAGTCAGTGGGAGCACGTAGCCGAAGAAAGATTTATGGAGCAGGCCATTTATCCATGTCCTTGCTTTTTTCCCCCCTTTTTTCTGAGCCCTGCTCACTGAGATGCTTCACGACTTTCTCAAAGTTTCCTTCCTGTTCTTCTGTGTGAAGAATTTGTCATGATCCAGTGGTTCACCACCAACTCCAAAGAAAAAGCCCACATAAGACATTTAACCACATGATCTCATCTAGCAGCCAGGACATTAAAGTTTTCTTATTACCAAGGTTACGAGAAACATTCAAAAACACCGTCTAAATGAGGAGAGAGTCACAGTTTTTGCATTCAGACACATCTAAAAGGTCTTTTAGTGGCTTTGGTCAAATATTATGAGCATAATGTAAAACCTTTGGTTGCTTGGTGAGAGTGTTCCACCAGCTGTCCTCCACATAAAAGTCTGGTGCATATCAAACCAAAAATATCCTTAACAGTTGGTTACCAGAGTGTTGCATTGTTATGTGGAGATGAGTTATCAGTGCCTGAGGTCATACACCAGCGTTTGCACCCTCATTTGCATTTATGCAAAACCTCTTTAACCTTTCATGCAAATGACCTTCAAACAATAAATTTACATAGCAGTACCAAATAATTAAAAACCCAGCTCGCCCGTGATAGACTCGAGACCTGTCCAGGGCTTACTCTGCCTTTCGCCCTCTGACAGCTGGGATAGGCTCCAGCCTCCCTGCGGCCCTGAACTGGACAAATGGTTGAGACAATGAATGTGTAGATGGATGGATTAAATCACCATGCAGAAATGTAATGTTAGCCATGTTATTTTAATGCAGAGTTACTGAAATCAGTCTTTTAAGCCATGTATATACACGTTGGGTCACTGTGTGAAATGTAAATTTAAAGACAATGAGTGGTACTAAAAAAGAAACAGGAGGAGGAACATTTTAGAGTAAACTGACAACAGGTCATAACATAACATGGAAATCATTGCATAGGTTTAGGAACACTTCCAGAAAGCTTACCGTGCCATCAACAAATGCATGTTTAAGCTAAAGAACAAGCTATGTGTGAACATGGTACAGAAACGCTGCAGTCTTCTCTGGGCCAAAGCTCATTTAAAACAGAATGAGACAAGGTGGGAAACTTTTCTGCGGTCAGACGAATGAAAGTTTCAGATTCATTTTGGAAAACATGGACACCGCATCCTCCGGGCTAAAAAGGAGCGAGACCACCATGCATGTTAACGGGACTCGGTTCAAAAGCCTGCAATTCTGATTGGATGGGGTGTGTTAGTGCCTGTGGAATTGAAAGCTTGGACATCTGGAAAGTCAGTGCTAAAAGGTATATACATATTTAATGTTCCTGATGTTTATGAACTGTTGCTTAAAAAAAGAAAAAGAGAGAGAGGATGCTAAACAGTGGTAAATCAAATTCAAACAAGCTTGTGTTTTTCTTGATATGATAATAAAATATGGTATACGCAAATCCTCACATTCTGTTTTTATTTCCATTTTTCTAAAAATTCCAACATTTTGGGAATTTGAGTAGTATGTAAATCCAGTATCTTTTTAGATGTCATCATCTTATCCATGTTTGTAAAGCTGATAACTCCTGATCAGCTGTGCAGCCGAATGAGAAAATGAGCATGGCACTTACAAACCATCTATGCTCTGTTGAACATTTCCAAAACATCATTACACTGATGCAGTTTTCTTGTTTGGGGGAGCTGTCATATTCTCGTTGCTATGTGTTACCCAAGGCATATACAAAGTGATGGGTTTTAACCTCGTCATTTTGTATTTTTAATCTTATTAAAGTCAGTCTTTCTAACACTTTTAGTACTTTAAAAATCATCATGTTGAAAAATGTGACCCTTTTCTCCCACGAGCAGCACAGTAACACGGAGAATATACTCATTTTAATTGTTCATTATGACTGTTTTACTTGTCTGTCTAACTTTTATAAACTATTTACAGCATCTCATGCAGTATAATCTAACTGTATTGATTACTGCATGTCAAACACTTTAGCTGCTTCAATAAAGGATCAGAAACTAAATCCTGCGCAAACAACCAGGGGGCCACAAGCCAGTGTACTCCTAGTGCTGGTCCCAAGCCCAGAATAATGGGGAGGAGGGTTGTATCAGATCTTAGCCAAATCAAATATGAAGAAATGAGCGTTCCATACTGGATCGGTTGATGCCTGAGCTAACAACAACCAGCACTGGTGTTGGTGCTGATCAGCAGGCTCCCATTGGAAACAGTTCTATTGTTGGACGGAGTTTGGACTGTGACTTGTATAGGAGAGAGCTGGCTGATATGATGAAGACCGGGAATGTAGATGTATAAATTATACGTACAGAAGACCAGGTGGAAGAGAACGAAAGGCTAGAAGCATCCAAACGGTTCGACCATGATGGAAGTAGGGGTGTGGACAGGATTAGGAAAGAGGATGTCAGAGGGACACTTCAGGTTGAGTGGATTAGACATGGAGGAGGGAGAGTGGACACAGTAGACAAAGGATGCTGAAGATTTAGCTGCTGAGTAAGAGCACCACAGAGGAGGTTTATGGATGTAGAGAAGAAGCACATGCAGAGAGTTGGTGTGACTGAAGAGAATAAAACAGAGGCACTATGGTGACCTCTAAAGGAAACAAATGAAAGAAGAAGATGGCAGAGTACAGTAGAGTATAAAGCCCAGATACTGATGACAAAATTCCAACTAAAATAAAGAAATATAATTACAATTTTGTAAAAATGTCAATGCTTAAATTAAACAAGATTTCTGTTGGAAATCAATCAGGACGATTATGTGACTTTTTTAAACATGAGAGCTGAGATAAGATTTCTCTACAAGCTGGTTTTCCTCAACATTCCTCAAGCCCTCCACTCGAGTGCTGCTTAGTAAATTCAAGTCGTTCCATTGCCAGGATATGTGATACCTGGATTATGGTAAACTCCCAATTTAGGATGGCCTATAGAGCACATGCAGAGCAGGATTAAGTTCTGTGCCAGTTGTTGTGAGATCTCTCCGCGGGCCCTGTCCCGCCGCTCCTAATCCTGCAGACAATGCAGGCTGTTAATTGGAGACTGACTGATATAGCAGAGGAGAGTCACGAAGACAATGTGCGAGTGGCCTGCGTCGCTGTAATCCTCTACACTCTGAGGAATGTCCCTCTGTGGCAAGCATCCATGCCTCACCAGATCTACTCCCAGCACCCCTTTTCCATACACACACACAAGGGGTTTTCCATTCTACTGACAGTTACAGTGTTGTTAATGAGTGAAACACGAGGAGGGGAGCACCTTTGCAGAGTTGTGAAATTTCACATTTTCCTCTCAAAACACTGATTGGAGGTGTAAAAAAACACACGGGGGTGTTTGTGTTTTAAACAGACTGCTAACAGGCTAATTCAAGTGTTTCCGTCATTCCAGACCTGTGACACTTTTAGATCTGAAATATACTGACATCTCTTCATCAAAAACCGAATCTAAATACTAATGTGTATTAAACAAACCTTAATTAAATAAACTATCAATGCTGTCGCACAATGACAAAGAGTAGAAAGATCCCCAGGCTTTAGCTAACTTTACATTTCTTTTATTCCTATTTTAGATATTTTGTGTCTCTTAAGTCATTTTGAATTTTGTTATATTTCTCTTTGCGGCTTCTTTTTAAGTCTTTCTGGTTGTTTTGCGTCAGCTTGTCTCGATTCTTGCTTTGTCGCTGTTGTTATTGTCTCTGTGGTGGTTTTGAAAGTCTTCATGGTCACAGTTTCGATCATTGTGTGGTTCCAATGTGTGTCGTTGCGGTTGGGGTTTTGCCTCTTTGTGTTGATCTGTGTGTTTTGTGTGACTTTTTGTGGGTTGTCAGTAATTTAATGTCTGTTTATTTTTTCTCCTGTGATGATTTTGCATTACTTTAATTGTTTAGGCTCTTTGCGGTTGAGTGTTTGACATTTAGCATTTCACTTCATACTGAGGTTCTGACCCTGGCTCCATACCTGGTAGGGTAGGGTAAACACTGTGGATGGCCATCTAAATACCAGGTGGACTAGTTCTTTATCATTTTGAACTGAGTGAAAAGCTTTCCCAGTAGTCATAAAACACTTAAAACCGCTCTCAGTCTGTTGGGTCATTACATGGATGACAGACGAGACTCTCCGTGTTTTTATATTCAGTTTCTCCCCCTCGGTGAAAACATGTGGGTGGGCAGAGAAGCTGCATTTCTCCTAAACCATGACTCAAACTGAGACAAACACAAGTCATGTTGGCTTTTTTATGTTTTGTCAACAGAACGCAACAGACATTTTGGATACTGGATTCTTTATTAGTGAACAAACCCAGAGAAACAGCCCCCGGGTAACATTTCACCACGGTTCACCGACGGGCAGGTGCTCCGCCTGAGGTGCCTGTTTGCAGTGACAGGTGAAATCGTTCACCTGTCACCGCATCATATGCAAAACACTTGAAATCATTCCACCTCTTTCAACCAGTCATTCTAAACTTTCCATCAACATTTCCTACGAGCCTTTCAGTGACATGCAAAGTACCTGATTCAGTTTTTACTGGACTAATTACTCAGGTAGTAAGCACACTCTTTTCATGTTTTGCAAAAACAAAAGTATTTATAGCTGTTAAATATTGCAGTTTCTTTTTTTTTTTTTTTTTTTTTTTTGTGTCCCGTTTGGATCTTTAGCCATCAGAATTGTTGTCTTAAGGCCAAGAAAGATGCCAAGCGGATTTATTTTACCAAGTGGATCATCATGGCCTTGCCATATTGGTCCATTTGATTGACCTTTATTATAATTATGAATTTATTTTATTTTCAGTTGCTACAAACGGGACAGACATGACTGGGGGATAGGACAGGGAGAAAGAATGAAAGAAAGAGTTTCTAAGAGTCTGATTGCTGCTACATTTTGTGTCCAACACGCTCTCTTCTTTAACAAAGCTCTGTTCAATCAGTCTCCCTGTGTGAGGGTGAAGACTTGGCCTAAGCTCTGGGTGGAAATTGAAATGCTAATAGCATACACTTAAAGCCTCAGCCTGGCTGTGTTATCCTGCATTTGCTAGCTGGTAACGGATATAATTAGAATAGCAAGGAAGGCAAATATTGGAAAACCACCAAAAGAAAAATATGTAACAGTGATAATTGTTTCAGAGTTGCTCAGAGATCTGAATTACACGTAACCTCCAGGAATTGGTGTTTTCCAATCCTCTCTTGGCAAATTTGTAAAAGCATCCAAACTTCTTTTTTTACTGACTTGTACTTTTAATGATTTACAACTGGGAAAACGCTGTAAAACTGCAACCGACTCTGAGTTTTCCTCCAAGGTTAAAAAGATTAAAGACAGATTAGACCGAGATTCTAATGATTTGTTGTTTATATAAAAACCTTTCCCTCTTGCAGGAAAAGATCAAACTGCTGCTGATCCAATTACTGTTTGCACATTCACAGTTTAATAATACAAGAGTTTTGCACTTAAGCCACATTGTCTTTTTCCCATGGGTGCAGTGCCAGGGAACAGATCTTTCTCTTCCTCTTAGCAAGACGAAGAAGCAGAATAAATGTCTACGAATCAAAGTGCCTCTATTGCTCACTTTAGTTATATGTGTGAAACCCGTGTGCAGATTAATTGGAAATGTTTTGTGAGTTAAAACAGAAGAGAAGCGGGGAAATTTAGGTTGCAGAGGGCTCTTGCTGTGTTTGAACATGAGCTTTAGACACATGAAAGACTCAAGCTTTTCCCACTATACATCCATGGAAGACAAAGCTGTGATTATGGTTTGTGGTGAGGATGTTTGCTGTGAGTGATTTGTCTCCCATGCAAGGCTTTGGTGATGGATCTTCAGTTCAGTGTCTCCCAGAGTTCAGCCGGGATGTGCTTCGTTTCAAGTAAACTATTTATTTTAGGATAAAAAAAAGAAAAAAGAAAAGTTGTTTTAATTAATATTTCATTCTTCACAGTGCAGAAAATAAAGTGTGGCAGATTTCTGCCTTCTTTAAAAAGTTCCCGTGTTAGTAGTAATTTGGGGGGCTTTTTGTTCCTTTGACATGTTAAATCCCTTGTGGGAAGACACTGAATTGCCGTCCGTCATAACAAGTGGTGGAAAATAAAAACTAGATAAAAATAGCAACACTTCAGTGTAAAAAGAGTCCATTACAGACAAAGCTGATATTGTTGATACATAAAAACATTATTAAATATAGGGCGGAAAGTGTGACCCACCAGTAATTTTTTATTTTGAGCCCAGCATGAAAAAGTCCACTCCTGTACATTTAATCTATCACATCTTGTTATAGCAGCACACAAAAACATATCATTTCCCTTAAATGACAACTCTTCTGGTCTACCTGTCAATCTAACAGTGAATCTAACAGCCACCTCCACTGATAAATAAACATTTAAACTGACACAACAATCAAGAATTTGTTGTGTGTGCGGTTTTAAATTTCTTTGGACTCTTTTTTTTAATATTAACCAGGGTGGCTGTAGCACAGAAGGTGGAGTGGCTTGTTAAAAGGTCAGCGGTTTAATATCTGACACTTCTAGTCTGCGTATCAAAGTATCCTTGGGCAAAACACTGAACCCTAAGTTGCCCACGATGAATCCATCAGAGTGTGTGAATGAGGTTTGTGTGAGTGTTCAAATGGAATAGAAAATCATTCTATGAGTGCTTTAATTACGTGGTTTCTGTTTGGTCTTGTTGTTCTCTTAGATTTGATGATGGTTAGGCTCTGATTCCTGTTTTGATGTTCATTATCATTCCTGTGATAACTGGAATGACTGCGCATTGGTTATTCTTGGATTTATAGAGTTAAGTGTTAGTTTTGTTTTATTTTAGCTGTTATTTGTGTTTCATTTAGTGCGCGGGACGCTCCTGTGTCTAGTTTGCACATTCTCCTCATGCCTGTGTAGATTCTCACTTGGTACTCTGGCGTCTTCCCACAGTCTAAGAACATGTGGTTTTAGGTTAGTTGGGGGATCTAAATTGTTTGTAGATGCCAATGGTTGTCTTTATGTATGGCAGCCAGTCTAAGAAGTACCCTTCCTCTTACCCTATAACAGCACGGATAAGTGCAGGGAGGGCTGAGAACACCCGGGCCTCCGGCTGCTTCTTTCATCATAGTAATATCTGTTGAATATTGGATTATGAAAAGCCATCTCTGAATGTAGAGGGGATGTGTATCATGAGCACAACTACTACAATTCATGCTGAAAGGGTCATTTTCTTTCATTGTAAAGTCATGTGTACTACAGCTATCAAATCCACACAGAGGAATTAAAAATAAGCCTCAGCTATAAAGTAAAACTGAAATACTCATATAGACCAGTCTTTAGCATAGTCACAGGTCTTTAACCTGCCAGGCTGTTTGTACAAAGTCTGATATCTAAATGCAGCAACGTGAAAATCATCATCATCCTGTGTCTTGCAGATTCTACTAAGGCCGCTTCCACACCTAAATCAAACTATTTCCTGTACTGATATGTCATCTGAAACAGGCTGTCTTTTGTGGTCTGTTACTCCCGAGAAAGGACAAGTGTGGAAAAAAAACCTTGAATCTCCCAGTGTCGTCCAGAGTTCACGAGTGACAGTTTTGTTACAAGATTTAATGTGTGATTTAAGTTCAAGTGTCCATAAAGGACCAAGTACTACAAATAGGATTAATGTGAGCATTAAGTGTAACATCTTAAGCTTGCAAGACAGTCAAATAAAAACATTACCAAAAAATGGAAAGTTTCTCAGTGGTTATACATTTTTATTCAGAGTTTTAGGTCCCACCGTGGGTCCCATGGTAGTTAATACCAGGATCAGCTCATAATCCCTGAGGAGCCAGTTATTGGGAATGAACTGGTCAAACCCTCCAGATACTGGAGAATAAAACACCACAGTCATTTAGCACAGTTTAAAGCAGTCCCACAAAAAAAAAAAAAAAAAAAAAAAATACAGGTCATTAAGTGTATGTAAACCACAAAGGGGGAAATTACATTCTAAGCATAGACAATCCCTACTAATTTAAACAAAGGCACAGTACACAATACTGTAATCAAGATGTATAGCGTAACCCAATATGGGTGAGAAATGACACAGAGGGAACACAGACACCTCCATGAGGAAACGCTGATGTCGCTTTCACCTCGCAGGCCTCAACAGTAACCAGCTGATGTTATGTGTAAATAAGGAACATTCATATTGACAACAACACAGAGGCTCAACAGTCTTTTGTGCAAACTATTATAGACTGCGGCTCAGTTTACCCATCTGGTTCTCCTTTTCTGTGCTACTGATTCAAACTGCTCTTGCTTTTCTTCTTCGAATGGGAATCATCCAAACTAAAAAGACAGTAATTCTTCTCTGTTGTACCTTTCAGAGGTGAGGAGCAAACATCAGCCCATTTGAAACACAGCTGTGCAATATTAAAAAAAAAAAAAAAAAGACTTGTCAAAGCAAAGCAAAGGTGACTATAACCCCAAAGCAAAATCTCTACCACTCATTACTTTTCCTTGATTGTAACTAATGCAAGGAGTGTTATTAAATACATCAAAAGGAGCAAATGTTGAGATTTTGAGGGGTTATTTTTGTTTTTTTTTTGTTAGTTTGGGACAAATCTGAAGTATATCATTAGAGGACGTAAACTAGGTAAGTTCGTGAAATAAAAACAAAACTATGAGGAAGGGAAAAGTGCTTTGTCCTGATACACATCAGATTGGATCGCCAAAGGATGCATTTGAAAATCTGCCAACTGCCAGCTCAGGTTATGGGGAATATAACACTGTTAACTTAAAAGCACAACAACATCTTCATATTAGAGCAAATGTCCGGAGTCATCTGATACAAAAGAAATACCCAAAAAAGCCAATTAAATGAGAAAAAAGCCCAAAGCCTACAAACATAGACTTGAAGGGCTCTGCATTTTAAAAAGCAAAAAAAAAAGTGTTAATGTAAAGCTGGCAAAAGGCTCAAATATAAGACAATACATTCTATGAGAATAGCAGATACATTTACAAGCAACATGTACATCACAAAGCTCAACTGATTGCCTGCAAAGCTTAACGATGAAAGCTACTTCCTGCAGAGCTGAAGTCCTCCGACCGTACCCCATAATACGGGATGAGGCTCTGGCTCCAGAGAGGAAGGAAGAGTCCCGAGGCGGGCCGCACAGCAGCCCAGTAAAACTATTAAAAACCATGCACCACTGCAGCAAGAATACAGCAGCCACATGGTCTAATACCAAACACTGGTCTCCACGAGCCTTTCAGATACCGAGGCAAGACGGAGACGAGGATGAGAAAGGAGCGGTCGCCCTAATAGGGAACCTGGGGAGGACACCACGGGGTGTCTGGGTACAGGAGACAGTGCACAGACTTGAACCTGGAAGACAAGAAAAAGACTTAGATCTATGTTGAAAATGTGCTTAAATTAATACGTCTTATAATTAAGTAAAACAGCCCCTCACCTTGATGGATCCTCCTCTACTGGAAACGCTCCTTTCAAATTGATGATATTGCTCTTGTTTTCAAACATCCCATAACTTAGAGTGATCTGAAAAAAAGAGCAAAAACGTGAACACCACATTCACTCGGATTTGCCCTTTTCTCGAGGATGCAGAATGTCCTATAAGCCTCTCACCTGCTTGTGAATCTCAGATCTGGACACCTGTTGCAGGTTTTCCAGATGGGAGTGGAACAGGTTGCTGCGGGTCAGGGGGACCCCCAGAACCGACTCGATGATGTAGCCGATGGTGCAGTCGTCCGGAAGACGGATCTTCTCGGCTGTGTTCATGAAGTGACCGCCACTAAAAAATAAGAAGTCACCTGGTCAGTGCCAGTGTACTCTGCTCTACTGTACGAATCCTTTCTACTGACAGGAAGTCACTTTGAAATTGTAACATGCCTCTGAAACACCTAAAGCCTTGCACCTACTTTCTTATAATGGCAGTTCTAGAGTCTCTGGGTGTTGCAAGCTGGTTACAGATCCAAGTAAAGACACGCCCAAGGTTGGCATTGTGATGTGGGTGGGGATTTGGGGCACTACTTCTTGCCTTTATTTTTATTGGGCTTTAGCTTAGAAATTTACTATTCCAAATGTAGTAATCCATTGGATCGACTATTGAGGACGTTTGGGGGTTTTTGTAGTTTATGTGTTCACTACAAGGCAAATGCAATCTTAGTGCAGCATAATTACAAATATCTTACCTGGCCCATGGGCTCATCTTCAGCGCCAGACCCCGACTCACACAGAAACCTGCTCCTCCTGTTGCAAACCAGAAATTCACTGGTTTCTATAAAAGGAGAACGAAAAGGTTATTAATGCTACCATCTGGCGAGTCACCATTAAAATATATACTGCGATATCAACAACAATCTTCAGCATACCATCTTATTGTCGCCCAGCCTCTCTGTGGCCTCTATTGGCCGGTCCAGACTGGGTTTGCCGAGGTACATGTCCTGGGTGTGGGGGTACTGGGACAGGTGCTTCACCAGGGCCCGAACATTCACGTAATTGTCATCATCTACGTGACAGAACCACCTGCAAAACAGAATAGTTATTAGATCAAAGCCATTCTCGGCTAATGCACAAGTGAGCGTTTTCTAAAGCGATGCTTACTTTTTCCCCGACTCGATGAACTTGTCATATTCCACCGCCATCTTGCAAGACAGAGCTTGTCGGCTGTGTGCCGCAGAGCAGTTGGTGTTAATTGCATGACTCCCTGTGGCGGTCATGAAAGAGACAGAGTTATGGCTTAAAACATAAGGCATGGCATCATCAAAGAAGCATCTGTGTATTTCAAAGTCATCTTTCACAGAGGCAAAAAGCTCAGAGCAAAATTTTTATGGCATTTAAAATGGGATTCGGTTTCTCATTGATGGTGCCTTTCTCAAACAAAATGATCTTTGTTGGCAACTTGAAAGCTCCCTCATAAAACTTACCAATTTTCTTCTTCAGCTCATCATCTTCTCCATCTGTGAAGATGTACGTCTGTAAACAAACAAGGGAAGTCACAGATAAGGAGACTTGGCCTTTAGAACCACAAAATTATAGCTACTCTCGCTGATCATGTGAAGTGGCCACACGGTCTTATTCAACAGTGTGTTCAAAGTCTCTCTCCGTCACATCCAGCTGGTGTGATTAGCATCAATCAGCAATGCTTTTATGCAGTGGAAAACGCATTGAGTTAAACAGCCTCCTGCTCTAATAAAGGCCTTTTGTCCTGCATTTTACTCTCACCATGGCAACTATGCAGCCGCCCCGAAGCATCCCAGACAAACAACAAAGGAGGAGGCAGACTGTCCGCCTCCCACACACACACCCCGTTCATGTATC
The DNA here is from genome assembly GCF_057382095.1 of Aulonocara sp. 'chitande type north' Nkhata Bay. Lineage (NCBI taxonomy): Eukaryota > Metazoa > Chordata > Actinopteri > Cichliformes > Cichlidae > Aulonocara > Aulonocara sp. 'chitande type north' Nkhata Bay. Next base: position 29,215,501 of record NC_141347.1, read on the forward strand.
ACATCCCGTGGCTGAGCCTCGTCGCTCTGCTGGACCTGCTGCCGAGCTTCAAAATGATTAATGCTGATAAAAACAGCAGCATGGAAAAAAATGTCTGTCTCTTTGTCTTTGCATCTGTGTGACTGACAGATTCAAAAACGTTAGAAGAATTAAAACCACCAGACTGCAGGCACTTGTTAAATGTAGCAATTAGTCATAAAAGGAGTAAAGAACAAAGGGCACCTTACAGGAACACACTTAAAAGAAGCGGGAAGAGATTAGACTTCTCTTTATGACAACTCACACAGAGCAGGTGCGAGCTGCTGAATAGCGGTGATGAAAAGGCGGCCAGCCCCAGGCTTTGTAACCGCCAGTAGTCTGTTTACTCTTCACCTCAGGTGAGGCAGCACCTGCCGAACACCACGCTATCCTATCTACGCCACGTGTCTCTACATGCCAGGTCATGCTCCCTTAACCCTCACTAACAGATAGAGCTCTAATGCCTGCACGTTCACCACCATCGCCCTGCTGCTGAGCAACTGCAATCTGTGATGTGCATCTATAAGCAGGCCGCTGACTTTACTTGAATTAAATGAAACATCGGTTGCTCCAGTTTACTTTTTGTTTTTCCCCCCAACACAAAGCGAGGCTGCTCAAGCAGTTTGTGGAACAAATTCTGAGCAGATGTTGCTCAACGCTAAAGCCATGAGCCTGTATTTGTTTAGGGAACAGTGGTGGTTTCGCTGGTGAAGGGATCAGAGGCTGGCGCTGTTTGCTTTAAAGCTCGTTCAATAGACAGCCTAATCACTGAGGCAGCTGCCAGAGCTGCCTGGCTACTGACAGAAAGAGGAGGAGGGTGGATGGAGGAGCGGTGGTGGGATTCTCACTGCTGATTAGTAAATCAAAAACCGTGTGTGGCCAATCACCTCCTTTTCACCCCGTCATCTCCCCCCCACACACAGCCAGAGCCTCTTGAATAGAACAATGCTGTGAGTTTTCATGCTGGGTAAAGTCTCCACTGGGTAAACGCTTGCCAGCATTTGCATACAGCTGCAGGAGTTAACTAAAGAGAAATCTCCCAGTGAAGTTTTTTCCTTAGTCATTGTTCCTTCACTGAAAACTTAAAAGAGCTACTTTCATGGAATACTAATTGAAACAAAAAGAATGCACGAGAGAGAAAAGAGATGGTCCTGTGTGGAGCAGAGATAAGAGGCGAGAGGGCAAGAGGTGAGGAGAAGAGCGGTGCTGCGCTCCTGATCACAGGAAGGTCTGGCACGGCCCTGTCTGAGCTGAACGTGGTGCCTGGCTGGCTGCCTCCAGCTCCACAGGAAGGAAGGGCACTGGGCTCCCTTCTTTTCCATCATCCACCTCCACCCCGATTCCTTCCCCTTTTTGTCCCAGCTTTTCAAAGCATTTCAGCACTTTTTGTGCAGACTAATAATTTGGCAGACATCACACAGGATTAGAATTGTTTCATCAGGGATGCAGTAAAAGATAAGTTGATGGCATAAAACACATGCATTTGTTGATTTCCAAATCAGAAGTTGCAGATTAACAGCAGGATTTCCTCCTTAATGACATCCACCCACTTTCTGACCGCTTGTATTTTATTTCTTTACACTGAAGCCATTTGAATAACTGAACTGCAGCTCCAAGTGGGGTTTTTTTTTTTCCTAAATGCTAAAAGATCTCATTGTTGGACGGCTGGCTAATTATCAGACTCTTAAGAGAGGAATGCATGGCACACCACCGTGAAGATGTCAGTGCCAGCTGTCCAGACACTTGAAATAATTTTGCACACTGGAGGGAAAAAAAAAACGCTCATATGTGCCAGATTTCCAAATGAACTCTGGAAAGAGAGAAAGTAAAGAGGATGGTTAGGAATTAAACTTTAAACGTAAAGTCCCAGCTACTGAATGTTTTTTTTCCAAAAGCATTTATTAACAATGTGCATAAAGACCCAAACAAGCTGGATTTACAAAAGTGTTATTTATGCTATGTATGCGCTCAAAGATTAAGAAGGCCACAAGCACTATTGTGTCAACAAACCTATCACAGAGATAATCTACCTTCCCTGTTCTCACAGAAACACCACCAGATCACATACTGAGCAGATGTGAGAAGCAAGCAAGTGTAAAAGCCTGCAGAAACATACTTGCTTATACAGAAATAATACTTTTTGTCCCTTGTGTCTGATACTCCAACATTGATGCAAACTCCACAGATGTCCATCAGCTGAGCGTGAGAATCAAATCTGATCACAGAGGATGACCATATGTACATGGTGGGAACTCATGAACATCATATGGCTGGCATTAAGGCCTTCCATTGTGCTGTCTCCCCTGACCACCTGGCACCCCTTCTCCAGGAACTCCTTCATGCATTGTGGTGCTCAGTCTGTCCTTTTTGTCCATGCAGCCACCTACCAGCTGCCTGCCTCTCAGCCCTGCTGATAATTCTGTTTTAAATGGGTTAACTAACATCATCCACTGCAGTAATTGCAAACAATTAGCAGAAGCTGTTCGCATGTAAGCAGCTGTTGCAGATCATGGTTTGATCTACTCCATCTAATCATTACTCCTTTTCACACAGTGATTGTGACAGTCTATTATTATTTGAAACCCTGGCATCAAACAGATCCCCTTCAACTTTATTGCTGCTTGGAATAAAAAGAAAGCCTTTATGTGACTGTAGCCGAAACAAATTACAACGACTTCTGCAAAAGCGCATGTGAGGTGTAGGATAAAATCACTTTGACTAGCTACCGTTTCCTCAGCCTTGTCTTTGTGCACCCTCTAAAGGAGCTTGGTTTTCAAGGACATTTTCATACTCAGCGTGCTCATTCCCAGCATAAGCAAGCCTATAGATGCACCCTTTTGTCCCAGGCATCCCCTAAACGAAGCCCCCACGTTCCCATCCCTCCACTAAGCTTGACCCAGACTCAGCTCCCACGTTCCCATGGAGAGAGGGGAGACAAGGGGCTGGGAAAGCTTTTCTTCCCCCTTCAGAAAGAAGCTTTGTTAGCCCTGGAAGGGGGACAGCGTTGGAGTCGGTGGCTGTGAAGCATCCATTGCACCGGGGACATTCACAGGGACACCTCAAAAGAGGGGGGATAATAGAGAGAGGGGAGAGAGGGGGGTTGAGAAAAGGGGAGAAGAGGGAGTTCTGAAACTGCTCCCTCCGTTCTCAGGGACATCACTCAGGGGAAAATAAAAAGTGACAGAGCAGAGGGAATTCAGCATGGTGAACAGTGTGGCCGTTTCAGTATGTCATCTAGTGACAAGGGGAACAATAAAGCACCGTGAACAGCGATGAAACATCATCATCACCTGCATGCGTACACTGGATTATTGTTACAACTATGCAGTGCGGGCTTAATAACAATGACATAATCTACAAAGTAAATCACTGAAATCTTTAATTTTCGGATTGTGCACGCGCAGTGTTTTGATAACGAGCTGAATGTTCCATGCTACATTTTTCCCATTTACCTGTTGCACGTTTCTGGAGATCCATGTCTCCAGAAGCAGACTCAGCCGGGACTGGTGGAACTTCTTGGTGGTCTTCACTGCGATGAAGATGTCATCCACGCTGATGTTCTCAGCTGGAGGGGGGTCCGCGAACGAGCGTGCGGGCTTCTCCACCTCCCTCCGTCCCCGGGTCAGTTTGGTGAAGTAAGCCGAGAATCCTTTCTTATCCCGTGCGCTCTCGGGCGGTGCGCTCTCCCCTTCCCCCGGCGTGGCATCTTGGAGCAGAGAGCGCGTACCGATGTCCCGTTCGCTCGTCACCTCGCTCACCTGCACCCTGTGATGCTGCACAGCAACCAGGAGCAGCAGCAGCAGGCAGAGACATGCTGTGCAGGCTACTGAGATTGCGGTCTTCTTTCCATTATTTTTCAACATGATTAAACCTAAATACGACTAAAACCTATAAAGCGCCTAAACGAACTCCCAATGCAAAGTCCATATGGTATTTTTTTTCCTCAATGAAACTCAAAAGGACAAACACCAATTCAGTAGCGCCGCATAGCTGTATAACACAGGAGCGAACGTTCACGAGGAACATATATAAGCTTCGACACTTGGCCACGCCTCGTGGGAGGTCCGTGAAGCCAGCGTTCAGCCTGTGATGCAGCAACGGGGCGTGCGTGCGTGAGTGCAGCTTGTCCTTTCACAGATCATGAAAGTGAACGTTTGACCCAAGTAAAACAAAAATTGCAGCTGGTCACGAAGAAAGGTGTGTTTCAGAGACTGCGCCTGGAGAAAAAGTGCATCATCCCCACAATGCTGTGACTCATCAGCTAATAAAAGGATTCTGTTCACCACACTGAAATCACGCTTATTTTTCCCCTCTTTAAATTTCTTTCTTTTTCAAAGTGAAGCTATTTGAATTCGCCCGAGTGTGAACCGGGTGTTCACCAGACAAACAGCCTCCATTGTTCTCCATTGACCTTGAGAGGCCACTAAACAGTTGGCCATTCCTGAACACTTGTTATTCAGATTTTGGCTCTGGCAATGGAGTGCTGGGATGCTGACCAAAAGAGATTCATTTAGACCAACATTCAGCTGGTGGAGTCTCAATAACCCGCAGCAACCGTCAGGTTTAGGCAGTCTGGTCAATCACATGGGCAGTGTTGGTCAAGTTATCAAGTAATCAGTAACTAATTACTGATTATTTCCCCAAAAAGGTAATCCCGTTACTTTACTGATTACTTATTTTCAAAAGTAATTAATTAGTTAGTTACTTTGTTACTTTTTAAAAACACGATTTACAACCTGAATAGGTGATAAAGTGATAGATCTTTCAGCCCAATTCTACTTTTTCTACATAATCCATCATACAAAATGTAATCAAATGGAAAAGTCTCTTTTTAAAACTTGTTTTATTAGTTTTAATCTTTTAACTTTATGCATCAAGCAAAAATGTAATTATATGCAACATTCACTGACTGTAAGAAATTTGTTTAACATTTAAACCTATTTTCTGCACATTCCAGCACATAAAATAAAATATTTTTTTGTGTTTACACTCAGTCTTTCAAATAGATGCAAGTAAAACACGGCAGAAAATAAATAAAATCAAAGACTAGCGGTCCTGTTGCTCTATTTTCACCTGTAAAGCAGGAGTGGGGTAGGCGGAGGTTTGCCCAGGTGCAGGTGAGCCGCAGCGGTCAATTGAAGAATCCGCGAGTTTCTCCATGAATTTCCCATTACGTGGTAGCGTGGTGCTTGCTTGGAAGTTTAGGGGTTTTTTCGCTGTAAAAATAAGTTTTCTTCCCACGCGCAAGGGACACTAATGTTTTTGTCACTTTTTATGGAATCAAACTCAAAGTAAGGTCAGTACTTCCACGCTTTAAATGCTGCACGCTCATACTCTCTCCCGCACTCTATATATTATCCATTGTTGATCTGCACACAGCTGTTGTCACGAACGTGGCACTCGCTTACGTCATTGTCATGAGACATTCTCGCAAAAAAATCACGTTTTTAGTAACGCAGTGTGCAATAGTAATCCCTTACTTTACTCGTTACTTGAAAAAAGTAATCGGATTACAGTAACGCGTTGCACATGGGTTTATTATTATCACAGTGTTCTCCTAAGATGATCAACAGTATCCAAATTAGGATGAAAAACTGCACAGACCATAATGATTGTAATACCAGCAAACTAACAGTGTCCCAAAGACTAGGCGTATCAGGGGCATCAGGAAAAGATCAACAGTCACACTTGTCCAAGTCTGAAGTCTGTGTTCCTGTTTGACTCTCTAAGTCTTTGCAGCAGTTGCAGTTCAAGAAATGAAATCAGTCTTTTTAAAGAATATGCACAAGAACAGCATATTCTCCGCTGCAGGTGTTTCATTCTGTCTAATTCTGAGACACGCAAGACAGAAGTTACTTCTCCGCTCTGTTGCTCCAGACAAGGCTCTTTGTCCACCTTTTAACAGTGAGCACAGAAAGGCGTCTAAAAGAAAGCATGAGAAACCAGACAGAAGGGGCTGTCTCTGTGGCCTTCATTAATCTTCAGTCAAACACCTCTTTCTGCTGGGTTTGCATGGATTTCTTCCTAGCAAGGAAACTGTGTTTTGGCTCTTTAGATTTGTGAAACAATGTCAACTGTTAAAATGGCAAGTCAAAACTCTCTCCAGTCTTAGAAGCCTCTGCTCCCTTTCCCGCCTCCCTCTGGGTTCACTTGATTTCAGCCATTTGAAACGCTTTCAGATGCCTTTCCTCTACCTCCTCTTTGACCTCTCCATCTAACATTACTGCTGAATACCAGCGGTATTAAACCTAGTTTCTTCAGACGAGGCCACTTCCTCACCACATTGACCACAAACCCACAAATAAACACACAGTGTGCTTGATTTTTCCCTTTGAAGGCATCAGTCTGTCAGGGGATCTGAGCCCAGATGATAAAATTAAAGGGTTGCTATATATAGCTCTTCTATTTCCAAAGGAGGCTGCATGTGAAACACATACAGCAGGTAAAGAAACCCAGGATGAAGTGGGACAGCGTGATCACCCAAGCCCACAAAAAAATCCACAAAAACCTGAAAACACACTCGGCTATAAGACAGCATGGAAGACATTAGCTCAAGGCAAGATTTTCTTTCCATTTCTTTCCATTTGTTTAACATTCCCGAGGATGGCTCCATGAATGCTGCTGCTTTTTGAAGCCTTTGTTTATTAGTGAATATTTCAGTTCCAGTCTTCCATGGTATATGCCATGTTGCTTCAGTACCGAATCTGTGACTTTCACACAGTGTCAGCAGACCAGGTCAGGACATTATTTGAAGTTGCCCTTTTTCATATGCAGTCTACTTTGAATGCAATCTCATTACTGGCAACACTCCATTTAGTTTCAGCAAGAGAGCTGCATGGACAGAGCTTGCAGGAGGGAGCATGGATAAAGCACGCTGTCTAGAGCTGTGTTTAAACAAGAACTCTGGAACATGTTAAGAGAGTCAGATTGGAACAGTGCTCAAAGTTTTCTCTTCTGACACATGCAGGAGGTAGAACACAGGACAACAATAATAATATGCCAAATTATTGTTACCCTGGCACAACTGGAAATCACTCTATAGGGCTACTAGATATGCAGCTGATTAAAGATCATCCAACAGTGTGAAAAGAACTAATGTCTCCTTTAATGTTCCTTAAAGTGGGCTTAATAATCAGATCTCAACATTTAATAAATGTTTCTGTGAGTTTTGCATTTATGAGTAACACATAAATCCTATTACTTAGGATTTATAAGTAGATAAATGTTTGATAAATTGAGTATAAGACTCTGTATTTTTGTTCTAAACTGATTTAAAAATAATTATTTAGCTAATTTCCTAAGGTATACATGAGTTATTACAACTGCGTTTCACTTGTCATTCATTTTGGAGGATTTTGTTGCAGTTACTAATATAATTTCTGACATTATAAATGCTAAAAAGGGCGAAATGAAGTATAAACTAGTCAAGTTTGATTACTTTCATTTAACTTGCTGAACTGATCAAATGAATGTAAAGAAGCAAGCATATAACCAGTATGCAGCGCATGTTTCAGATATAGCACACTGTCCAATTTTATAAAAACACTAACCACGGTGGAGGGTGGTACTGGGCACCCTGATCAAAAGTGGGACTGAATCTATAAAAAAGTACAAATGGAATAACACCACACTGAGATGGGAGCCAAGTGGTGGGATCAGTCTTCAGTTCTGTTTATTTTCCCACCGTGGACACACTATCTCTGATGGGATTACAGGTCACACCAGAAGTGAGAGCCAGGGGACCGGCCGTCCGCCTCAGATCTCGGTTTCAGTTTCCCTCCTCATGCTACATTAGCGGAAACTCTCCAAAGACCGCAACCGAGAATGCTTCAGCTGCTTTGAGAGGAGTAAATATGACCCATTTTTCTTGATTTACACACAGAATTCCCAAAAGTCTGAAAGTAGTTCCTTCACGTGAGCACAATGGAAGAACAAAACAGAGTATAATACAAGATAAAGTTCAGATAAAACACGCAAATACTCCCATCCTGAATATTATTTTCATACTGTATTAGTGTGGAGATATTCAGATAGTTTACTTGAAGAAATATTGCCTTTTTATGTACATTTTAGATTTGGTTGGTTTCATGAAATATCTATACTGTCCATCCAAACTGTTGCGCTTGTGATACACTTCTCTGTTTTCACAATAGGATGTTTGTCTCTAAATTGCACAAAACCACCTGTTGCCACTGGAAACAAGACACAACAGCGATACTTCACAAAGCTCTCAGTAAACCCAAGAGACCACTAAAAGCTGATGAATTATATAACAGGTGAATTATTTCCATATCACAATGCGTACTGTAAGAAGTAAGTTGGTGGATGAATAGCCCAGAAAAGCTCGTGTTTAAAAACAACGCAGTGTTATTACATTCTTTTCGATTGCATCAGAGCAACTCATATCCTGTTAATTGTTTGATGCATTCCTTCCTTCTCATTCCATATTGAAAACTACTGCAAATGGGTTTTGCCTAACCCATCTTTTCAACCGCAAAGTTTTCTATGTTTGCTTGCCATCACATTGAGTACACTTAACTTTTGATTTTTTGAAGAGGGAATCAGTAGCAATAAAGTTTTTTCTTAGATAAATATAAAGGAAAAAAACCCACAGCAGTCTGAGCCAAGATAATTTTTTCCTGAAGAGGAGAAAACCATAACTCTGCAGGTCCAGTGAAAACAGGAAACTCACTGCTGGTAGCTGATTTTAAAGTTCCACACACACCGCCGTCATATTCGTTCCCTTCACACTCTCCTCTTTGGTACTACAGCTATTTGCATAACTGTTCAGACCTGACAGTCACCCCCTGTTTCTGCCCTACTTCCAGTCTGTCAGCCTAATGCTTCCCAGCACTCTGTCTTTGTGGCAGCTCTTGTTGTTCCGGGAGCATCAAATGATCAACATATTAAACTGGGAGGACTCTTGTCTATTCTGGTCTGGTCTTCTGCCTCACATCCAAGGCCCCAGACTTAAATGCATTTAGTGGGTTGGCCCCAATTATGGATATCGGCTGGGGGCTGTCATGGTTTCCTACTTGTTGTTTCACCAGTGTTACGGGGGGGCTTTATGTTGTGAAACACCGAGAGTTGGAGAGATATGATCTCTGTGTGTATTGTGGTGGAAGAATAGGGCTGTGGGATCTGATACTGTGGAAATGACAGGGCAGTCTGATGTGTCAGACTCTCACGGGACGGCAGACACAGTGGAGAGAGACTCTGGTGGGAAAGTGCTGAAGTTTCACTCCAGGAGTGTTTGTGTGGGTGTTATATGTATTGTGTCATTTGTCTTTTCTTTTTTTCTCTTTTTCAGATGATCAGGGTAACTTGTGGATTTAGATGCTCACAGCCTGAGTGAAAAGGTTACAGTTTAAAATGTGAACCAACTGGAACAATGTTAAGTTAAAAAAAAAGACAGTTTCCCACAGACTGCAATCGGATGAAGCGTTCTACTTTGTGATTTGTCATTGTCATTTTGTCATAGCTTGCTGTATGGGGGTATAGCTCAGTGGTAGAGCAATTGACTGCAGATCAAAAGGTCTCTAGTTCAAAGCCAGATGCCCCTTCCTCTTAAGTATAAAAGACTCACTGCACAGGACAGTACTTGACAAATAGGTGTTCAGTTGAAAAGGCATTTCAAGACTCACTAGGCGGACAAGTTCATGTTATTGAGGATCTTACAGGGGAAAAACAAAAGCTGTTTTAAAAGTAGATCTAGCAGAGAAAACTCACCCAAGAATGTGCAGACTGCTTGGGATTCTCTTGCTGTGAGGCAACAGCGCTAACCACAGAGCCGCTCTAAACCAGTGATGCCAGCTGACAGAGGAGTGGTGCACCAATACATTATTAGCATCTGAATCCAGCTTGTATGGAAGACTTTTATGATTCCCTCTTTCCGGTGGCTTTGTGACCAAATAAAAACTCCCTTTTGATCTTACCCTTGCAGAGGCTCTTGTCATTCGATCTGTTAACCAAACCTCTGCTACCTCTTTTTCCAGGCCTTTGGATTTAGTGGAGACCTCCTCCAGGCTAAAAGGAAACTACCACTGAACAGTTGTCATTGGGGAAACCTTAATATCTCTAAGATGTCCTGATCCCCTGAGCTTTTTTCACAATATTCACGTCTGATACCACAATACCTCACACGGCGCAACGGCAGATGCTCAGTAATCTCTGCATCATTCTACATCTGTTGCTGTTTATGACTTTTAATGAATGTTTACTCTGCAGCCGAAAGTCTATTAACAGCTAGAAAGAATAAACACCCTGCTTTTAATTTCACAGTCTACAAGGAATCAGTCTTTTACATGTTGTTTTTAGGACTCGTGAGGACTTTCGTTCATGTTTTTGTAATGCAGAGCAGCAAAGTTCAGGCTTTTTGTTTACTGGGAGTGAACTCTACAGGGAGGGGGGTGATATACAGCAACATGAGGGACTGGGCAAATTAAGGAGCCATGACAATGAAAAGCAGATGTGACTGCTGAGCAGTGAAATGACTTTACTGCCATGTGAAAACATTAGACAGTGCAGCAAATACCAGTTAATTGTTGAAGACACTTGCACCAGTAGCTGGTTGAAATCATCTAATTTAAAGCATGTAGGTGACTTTTTTTTCTCTGCATATCTCAGTCTCACAAACTTTGTTTTTATGACTGGCTAATACCCTTAAAGTAGTATTTACACAACTTTGGGGGGGGGAAGTAGCTTTTTTAGCCCATTAGATAACACTAGTGGAAACTTCAGAAGTTTTTCCTCTGTAAAATGAGTAAATTTGCATAACTTAATATAGACAAATGAATCAGAAGTAAAATGTTGTTCTTTTGATTGCTTCGTTGGAATCCAAGGGTTGTTGTTTTCTCATTATTTTCTCAGCGTTGTAAGCTCTTTTAGTTTCATGATCTGATAATAGCTATTAATATCAGGGAGCTGGTGTTAACTGATAGCTGGATGGCTCGGTATTAAAGGATGAAGCTTGCAGTAATAAGGCCAAGTACGGTTTGCCACATGGCATGGTTTGAACATGCCACCTGTCAGGAAATCCTGCATGATTATGGATCCCACAAACACACACTTTCCTCCCAGACTGGCCACCGTGGTCAGCGGAGGGAATCTGTTCTGTTTTTGACTGGGATTAATTCCTGGCACCGTCACTGGTTCAGCTCCAGCCGGGAAACAAGAGCAGCTTCCATCCCACAGGGCAGCGGTTTATCTCCTGTTGTGGGTCCAACTGGGCTGATCCTCTCATATTAAATGGATTAGCGGAGGCCTTATTCTACTGTCAGTAGGATTGTAGAATTTGGGCTTTTTTTCCCCTCCCAAAAAGTTAAAAAATAGTGAATTTGAATCATGTATTTATAAAATCTGATCTGTGTGCTTTTCTTTGAGGTATTTCTGCAGACTAGTGTCAGAAACATGATTTTCACCTGATCTCCCTAAGTACCAGTCATGTTTAACCCGCGTTTAGTCGCGTTTAGTCCGTGGGAAACTGCAGCATTAGTGCTGCTTACAAGCCTTTTGATTTCCCGTGGGAGACATCACGACAGAAGCAGGTTACTTTGGCACCCAAATGCTGCATGGCATGACTGCAATCGAACAGATCATATTATGCAAATTTAGGAAAAACTCACATCAAGGCTGATCAACAGATGCTCACCAAACATTGTGCACAATCACAACTTTACATCTCTTTTATGATGCCCATTGCAAAATTTTTATCAACCTACTGTCCACTTTCTGGAAGATTGCACTTTAACAACAGATAGCTTGCTGCTGGATCTCTGCCAGTCTTGAAGCAGATTCATGAAAGGTGCACCTCCCTGTCTGTAGTCTTTTATATTAATCTCCTTCAGGCAGCCGACTGAATCAGCCTCACGGGTTTCCATACAGGTGCCACTCTGATCACACAGTTTAATAGGAGGCGATGTCTGACCGAGCTGAGATCAAGCTAGCCACAAACAACCCTGACCCTGGAACACAATGCCTGGAAGTCAAGAACCAGGCTCTGTCAGCCTATTTCAGGCCAACAATGTTAACATGATCTTTACAGTGTTCTTGCTGTAATGAGGAATTTGTGTCACTTGACAAAAAAGGCAGATAGTGGGTGTATTGTTGGGGGTTTTTTTTGCCCTTGTCAATGTTATTTAGTTTTGCTTTGTTTGCTAAAAGTTCCCATCCACTGAAATATGGTTTTTAAATTAGTATTTCACTTTTTGACCTTCAATGTTCAAAATGATGTATGCACAGCATTTAAGGGTTGGATTATAAGAACTGCCAAAATTGAGAAGCCCAAAGACTCCAGTGGAATGGATTTTCAGCAGAGTAGGGAACATCTTGTGATACTCCATATGCAGCCAAGCTTTAAATATCCACTGTTTTTCAGTGATTTTAACCACTGAAATTGGATCTTTTGTTTTCCTTAAATAGTTAGTCATAAACGCTAGACTCTTACAAGCAAAGGGTGGAGAGAGAGAGAGATCAAAAAAGAAAAGTAGGCAAAAACAGGAAGAAAAAAAAGTTTTTCAGAAGTTTTAGGAATCTTTACTTGGCCACACTGAGCTAAAGTTTCCTTTGAAGACCTTGAAGGCTGGAGTCTGAAACGATGCTCATCAAAATCTAACATGGTCGAAACTTCCAAATGCATCAGTGTAATTCAGTTTAACTCAAGTGCATCTGCAACTACATAAAAGAAAATTTGACAGTATATAAAAATATGAAATAAAGCTTAGGTTATATCACCCTGATTTCTAGTAGTTTTAGCACTGTGATCTACACCAAATCACCCCCACCTTATGATGGACTGAGATGGGCCTGCTATCGTTAAAGTCTTATGTCCATTCATTGAGGCTACACTTACTTATGGGCCCTTTCCCACAACCTCCAGGCACCTTGGGGGAAGTCATCCATGCATAACTGTGTTCCTTATTCAAAGGCTGAATGTAGAAGTTGTCCCAGAGGTTGGCTGCTGCAAGTGCGGCATTAGCAAAGCACATGCTCGCCTTTCAGAGGGAAACAATACTGCCCTTTGTGTTGGGCCACAAGTGTCTATTTTGATTTTGAAGGGGATCTCACAAGTGGATAGACGATGAGGGGACTTACAGGAACAACACACAGGATACATCAAGGACAGCATGCTACCAGAAAATTAACAAGTCCTCCAGCTATAAAACAAAGTGTGCTTTGCTGCGACATTTAAAAACAGCCACGCTCCACCAGATCTGATATCGGAGGAGATATTATCAGGTGCCTGAGATGGAGAGTAACATTCTCTGCAGCTGCTGTGACAGGTTGAATTTATCTGTATTTTTAACTTGCATAACAGATTCTATTGGGCCAGCTACAGACGTCAAAATAAGAGCTTACTGTAATGAATAGAGGAAACTACAGGATTCCTTTACCCTGTAAACAACAGGAGAAAGCATGACAGCCAAAGCATGCTTGCATAGCTGATAATTGTCATGATCATACTTTTTTTTTCTTTGTAATTGTAGCGATCTTTAAACTTTGGGTGTTTAAGTAAAATTCAGTTTTTCAAGTTAAGCAATAAAGTGTTGTCTTCATCTCCATCCCCCTTCTTATGGCCTCTTCACTGGTTTATAAATAGCAATGACCCATCTTTAAATAGGACATTGCTTTGTCTATTGTCTTTCCATGTCTGTGCTGTCCTGATCAGTGATGCTGAAGAAATGCAGTAAACATCCTCTGACCTGGCTAACCCAGGACTCCAATTCATAAGCTCCCTGTTATTAAACCTTAGTTACATTACTAAATTCTCTGTGTGGTTAAAAGCAAAAGCAAAAAAAATAGCCAGTATTTGCTTTCTGTTTTTAGCACAAACTATTGGCCATATAGCTTCATTTATATGTTTATAGTAGTAAGTAGTATTTATATATAGTATTTGGTATTAAATATTAAAATAATACATCAAGGACAAGAAGAATCATTTTAAGGAGCTTACTGTTTACTTCCTGGGACTCTAATCCCTCATACAGGGGATTACACTTCCTCATACACGGATGTGACATTTTGTCTTTTCTTTACCTTCTTAGCTAAATATACTTTGTTTATTTTGGAAAAACTACGTTTCGGTTTCAAAATCCACTGTGGTGATGTACAGAGGCAAAACTGCAAAAACTGTGCCATCGCCCCAAATCTGTACTTTCTCAGCTCTAAATAGCACACAGAAAAACATCATCTAGTGAGCATATAATAGGATTTAGTAACTAAAAAGTTGAGCAAATTTCCTTTCAGAAGGTGGTTAGAAACACAAACTGAGCTAGAAAGAAAGTAAGAGTTGATATTTACTTAAATTCAGGGGCATCATTTCCAGGGGGGGTTACAAACCAATGAAAAATGCTCTTCCAGAAGTACTGAGTGACTAAGGTTGGGATTGTTGTAACTTGCAGATAAACAAGCAGACAGCTGTGGACACCACGAGAGGATAATTATTTCTGACTAATTCTTTCAAGTCTACATGGATTCTGCCCTGAGGACACAGTTTTTCCAATAAAATGGATAAACTGGCAGGGTATGAAAAGCAGAATGGGCCAACACAACAGTGGCAATTGTGGATCAGAAGGAAAAAATACAATTATGATGTGAAAAACAAAAACTGCTCAGATGAAATAAGTTTGTTGTGTATGAACCGTGTGAAATAAAATAGCATCAGACAAAATACACAATCAAATAAAACCAGCATTTGTTTAAAGATATGCTTTAGTGGAGCTTTTCTTTTCAATGTTGTCTGGAAGTAGCCTCAAATTTAAATAAAACTTAATTTTTGCCAAGTCTTGCTTCAAGAAAAACTTCCATTTTGAACCAGTGCTTCATTTGGTAAAATAGTTTTCTTTAAGTTTGTTGAGATGGTAAAGAGGATAAAAAAAATGCTTGCTGAATTCAGTAAATAAAACATGCCTAGACGTGCCTTCTCTTTTTAACATGATTAGGCTCAGCATCAGACTGTTTAAGAGTAGTCCTTTAAAGGAAGTTTAGGGGTTTGGGGCTTGGGTTGTACTGGAGTGGTGGCTCCCTATTCTTCTCAATACCCTGCTTTGCATTTTCATTGGTTTGAAGGCCATCTATCAGGATCCCCTATAGGCCTTTTCAGAGCCAAATAAAAGGATCACTGTGGACAGACCTGTCTGTGGGTTGCCCAGACATTGGAGACAACAGATGTGTTAAATGTAGCCCTCTCCCCCACAAAAAGCCCAGAGAGCTGGGGCTGCATACTATCTAATGGAGAGGCAGCTTTATGTTAATTGCTGAATGGAGTCAGTCAAAG
Source organism: Aulonocara sp. 'chitande type north' Nkhata Bay (assembly GCF_057382095.1). NCBI lineage: Eukaryota > Metazoa > Chordata > Actinopteri > Cichliformes > Cichlidae > Aulonocara > Aulonocara sp. 'chitande type north' Nkhata Bay. The sequence goes on from NC_141347.1 coordinate 29,230,793, forward strand.
GTGCTGTGAGCTTTTGGTGAGCATGTTCAAGGAATCCCACATCATAAAGAAATCCTCACTTCCCTCCACTTTCAGGAAGAAAGCACTACAAAGAAAAGGCCATAAAATAGTTGCCGGGGTCTGTAACTGAACGGCAGCATTAGATCCTACAAAAACCCACCATGTAACTTTATCTGGGTGTAAAACTATGCCTGGACCTTGGATCAATGTGACTTTAAACCAGGGGGTGCTGCACTGAGCCACAGGGAATCAATATGGCAATTCTTTTTGTGATATTGTTTACTTTATTATTATCTATTATTATTTTTTTTTTTTTTTTTTTTGTTTCACACATGTTGCAGCAGTAATGCATTCCCATACACAACATTCCTTTCAATTAAAGTAACACTGTTTCCATGCATGAAAAGGAGCAGGAAGAAGAATAAATTCTTATTGATACCTGCCCCCTATCTGTGATAATACAAGTAAGCAACCAAAATTACACTATGACAATTTTCTGCACATAACAAAACAAAGCAAAGCAAACAGAACAATATACTCAACAATGAGCAATACCACTAAATATCAAACTAAAAGGATCATTTTTCTACAATTAAATTCTATTCTTTTCAACTTCTTCATATTGGTTTATCATTTTACTCTAATAGCAGATTTTAAATTGAGAAACATTTATACAACACTTAAGATGATCACTGAGAGAATTCCAGTTTCTTATGCCTATGACTGTTGGACACATTTGCCTTTGTGTGGTTCGAGCAAACCGGTGCTTAAAATAAAACTTCCTTCTTCCGTCCCCATTTTCTGAACACAATACAAATAAACTTTGTAACTTAAGAGGTGGTGTTTTATTTTGCGCCCTAAACATAATAGTTAAAGTCTGTAATTTCACTATGTCTTCTAGTTTTAACAATTTCGATTTTGTAAACAAATTATTAGTGTGTTCTCTATATTTAACATTATGCATAATTCAAAGCGCTCTCTTCTGTAATAAATATAATGGTTTCATATTAGTCAATATTCTCATTGTCTTGTAATCTAATATATATCTAACATTACCCAGGATATAAATACTTTTAGCCAACTTTTTTTTTAACATGTTCAATATGTGATTTCCATGTTGACTGGAATCTATTATGCGGAATGGGAGTCCTTTACCAGACTTTTAGCACAAATGCAGTAAAATAGGCAGAATTCGAATCTTTTAAGGTACAGGTGAAGAATTCATTGCTAGATTAAAAAAATCAGCATGTTGATGTTTTTCCAGCAAAATGCAGGACCAAATTTTAAAAAATCACTATACAAGGGCACAGCTATAGAAACTAGTTAAAATATTTAATTGTGCATGTTTTGCTAATGCAAATTAAGGCATCATAGCTTTAAAAACAGATAATAAAAGTGCAAAGTGCAAATGCAACAGATGTCTACAAAGTGACTCAGTAAAGTATTTGCACACAATAAAGTGCAATAATCCATCTTACTTCATTTCATTTTTTTTATTTATATAGGTCAGGAACTAGTTTAAATAGTAAGTTAGAAGAGCTTACAATATCAAGAACAACAAAGGTCTGAGTTCTTAGTGATGGTGGGAAAGAAGAGCTGAAAGCAGCACCATCTGAGACAAAAAGGACCACATAAACCTCCCTGTATGCAAAAATAATCGAATTGTAGTTTTTAACTGTTCATAAAAAAATATAAAACTACTGATATCTGTGATTCTGACGCCATTATCACACTTTTTAAAAAATAAATTTTGTGGTTTCACAAGGCTCTCTTATTTTGACTCAGTGCTTTGGTTGGAGATAACAATAGAAAACATGGCTTCTAGTACGATAGCAAGCTGTGAGAGCTTGCTGCTGTTTCCCTGCTGGGCCCACGCTTACCTCCTGTATTCCTGTGGGAATCAGGATAATCCTTGGTATCGCACCCTTTTGTCACAGCATTAGTGTTTCATTTTATTTACCCACTATATCTTATACATACTTAGCTTCCTTATTCATAGCAACATGCTGTATACCTTATATTAAAGCATATTTTCAATATTGGAAACTTTATTGGTGTTACTAGAATTAGAAGGTTTAAATTCAACTTCAGCATCCTAGGACCCTTTGTGACACTGAAGGAGGAGGAACAAAGGTTCCTGCATCAAACCCTTCGGTCTAAACAATGGCAGCTTGGCGTGGTTAGCCTGAGGCGAAGCCATCTGCCACTGAGAGTGGAGTCTCTTTGTCGGCTATTGTGGAATGTGGAAGCAGATTGATGAGGGCCGGGTGATTCCTTTAGGCCCCGATGAGGCAGCAGGCAGCACAGAAATCCGAACAGACGCCACTGGGAACTCCCTCTTCTTCTGTCTCCACAGCAGTCACATGACGGAGCAGCCAGACACCAAAACCTGGGAACATGAAAAGGGAAAGTGTTTTCAGAGGTTGATGCAATGTGTTAGAAAAATCAGTAAAACTTGTGTTCTCCAGGATCATTCTAGGAAAAAGGCTTTATTTTGATCTGTTGCAGTGATAGCTTGAAGGAAAATGAGAAGAATGAATTTTCTTAACTGTGCTTCTTTCTCCTCTGCTATGTGGTGTGGGGGACCAAGGCTGGAGCCCTGCAGGTCATGTCCTTGCTGGGATGATGACCTCTAACCCTCTCAGCAGGTGTGTGTGGATGGCCTTTATTGAGAAAGGCCTGTCCAAAAGCTCTGCAGCTTTTGGAGTGGGTGGCTCAGTGAGGGGGGACAGGGCAGATGTTGTATGTGAAATCCCCCAGGGAAAGTGTGCCACCATTGAGGGAAAGGGTCAGGGCAAAAGGGCGGATCTCACACAACCAATACAGCATGCAGCCATGGTTTCCATGGCAGCTTGCTTGCATCACTAAGCTTTCTGTTGTCTGGGACATAAAATGGCAATTTAGGCTCTGGGATCTCTGGCAAAACAAGGCTTTATTTTGTTTCTGGTTGCAGATATTCTGCAGAACTTGGTTCAGAACCACAGGCAGGATCAGGTTTACTTTTGAGTAATTTTGCAGATGAAAGAAATATGAAGTGACAGTGAAACAGGAAAGCAGGACTCCGTGAAAACAAGCAGATATAAAAACAAAACTGCTGATGGTATATTGTTTAATTTTTTTTTTAAGCTGTAGCAGCCTGAGAGGATCTTTATTTACTGTTCAAATCATTCACCATTTTTTTAAATAATTTTTACAGTTCAAAAGTACTGTATGTGACTGTGTGCGTGTGATTTTCTTGCATACTTTTCTGTACACCACACAAACATGAAATCTTTATCTATAAACAGTCACTATAATAAGAAACCTTAATGTCTGTAGATGGTTTCAGCTGGGAGAACTGCAAAGCCACGGGGTGCTGTAGAAAAGGCAGAGATAAAAAAGCAGACCTTGACGTTCTGACAGTTTACTGTGGCTTCACTGTAAGTCATTTCCTTTGAGGTGATGGCTACAGAAGAATCAAGTCTTTGATCAAATCCTGGCTTCAACATCTTATCTCACCAAATGGGCAATAAATCATTCGCTTAACTGAGTGAAAGGCAGCCCAAAGATCCGGCTAAGCTAATTATGTCTTTATTGCAACTTTAAGGGAACTTTTTGTTCTTCAGCTAAAATCATTGGACAGGATTATATGTCATATTATGATAGCATGTTACTCCAAAGCTTGTTAAAGACAATTTATTGTGGGAGTTAAACACAATTACAACTTTTATCAATCTTTAACATCAAAGCAACATTGACTATAAATCTCAAAAGTCTTGCAATGCTGAAATAAGGAAACCACAAAGTATACTGCAGCATCAAGAGCTTTGTTCTTCTCAAAGGCCGCTCAAATAAAGAGCCAGCTTGAGTTATAAATGGCTTGAGGAAACAACAGACATTACAAATAATTAAGCGGAAGCATTTTTTGAGATGGCATTGACAGCAGAAACCTTACAGCATTTTTTCCCCTGCTAAACCTTGTATGTAATAAACCATTGGGCTAGGGGGTCCCTGTTTTCATACAAAGGACCTTTTCTGCAACAGTGCTCGTAGGCCAAATGCAAGAGCTATCAGTCCTGTGATGCATGACATTTGTATAACATCACCAGGGTCACGGCATAGACTGGAGTGGGTCAGGACTCTGGACAAACTGTGGATTTCAGTCGGCATGAAGAAAGCACAGGTCAGAGCACACTTAGATATGCATCTTAAGCCAATGCTTGGCCACAGTGACTGAAAAAGGGCCATCGCTCTATAAAGCTACTGTTGAAGAACAAAAGGAACAGTCTCAGAGGATAAAAGAAATATTATACAATATCAGCAGATGCATCAAAGGGTTCAAAAGTCAATTATTCTGTTCAGAAAACATGAAATAAATTCATTACAAGCCTTTTTAACTCAATAATGCCATAAAACATGGCAATGGGTATATGAGCCGAGAGTTATTCACAATGGTGGGAGTTTTACTATGCTGATCTTGGAATAAATTATATAATAATTATATAATATACTTAAATAATTATATAATAGATTATGGTGTATGTCCTGTATATGAAAAATGGATGGATTCATTGTCACCTACAGGTTAGTGAAGGCCTGTTGTGAAGTCTAAAGCTGACTAGTTTCTTGGGGTTTTGAAACATGGCCCATCATCTGACTCACAGGCGAACAGCTACTCTGCCATGAGATAAATTTAACTCTACTGTTTTTGTTATTCTTTTTTACTTTAAAAGGGACTCTATTTTACAAAATAAGACTTGAAACTACCTGCTGGGGCCATAAACTCATTAGGAAAGAGTTGGATGGATGGCAGTGGTTTGAAAAAATTTAATATTTAGGTCAAGTTTCAAGTTTGGAGCCATTTTTCTGCTAGCCAAAGCTGCATTTCATCAACCATGTTTGTCTTCTGTGGGGCTAACTCTTTTTATATTTGCAGTGTGTACATAACAACTAAAGAAAGGGGAATAGTAACATTAAAAAATTACATCAGAAGCACAAAGGAGATGTATGGTCTGGACTCCAACAATGGACATCTGTTAAAGATTCAAATGTCTCAACAAAACATCATAACCATTCAGCTGCCAGTAATATATTCTAATCTAGGCCAAAGTGGTTGACTGACTGACAGCCAGTGTTTGTTATAAATTCAGTCATGTCCCACTGTCACTGAAAATTGAAATACATTTGAGGTGACGAGAAAATGGACATGGAAATTAAGCCTGAATTAGTTTTTCAAGATGTGGTTTACAATAACTTTATCTGTGGATTATGTGGTCCAGGAATTTGGGCAAAAACTATGTGAAAGGAAACTGAATAATTACATTTACAGGGATTCAGAATTTAGGCAGTGATAAACAAGATTAATTGATGAAACTCTGGCTTCCTCTCTTCCATGCAAAGACAGAAGATAAGTATCTGTATCATCAACTTGTGCCAGAAAGGATACATGTACCGCCAGGCGTCCACGAGCCAACACAAACATGGAAACCTCTTCACTGTCAGAGCAGAGGTAGAGGGAGGAGACCTTCCCTCTGATTAGCTGGAAAGGGTCATCATCCCCTGACATCTCTTTGTCTCTGCAGTATTGACGGAAAGATCCCGATTTCCCAGGTCACTACCGCTGCTTCGTTGGTCTTGGCCAGAGTTTGCCTGACGTGTCTCGGTGTGACCTTTGATGAGACAATGAGAACATAGTCACATATTCAGGAAAGGTGCACATGGAGATTGTGCCTTTGTAGTCGTGTGCTGTAAATACCATCCAGGAATAGCTTTTCTTGTGATATTACAAAAAAAAAAATTGTGGATGCAACAATGCATCAGGCTTATTGGTGTGTTAGTATTTAGCAGATAATAAATCGGTACAAACATAGCATGATAAGTATTATAAATGTATTTTCCCTGTCCCACACAGTAGTGAGGGGTTTACTTTTACTCTCAATACGTTTAACATCTGAGGATGGTGTCAGTGTTTCAGCCATGAAAAACATGACATCGGCCAGCTTTAGCCTCCGGACTCAGCAACAGCCTGGAAAAAACATGATACAGGCCACGCAAATAATCACAGAAGGATATCATATATTGAAATGCCATACATCAGTCGGACAGTCTTCAAAGGCTTTAAGGACTTTACACTTGCCAAGTCATGCCTTAAGGTTGGATATAGAGTCCTCCGTAGATGAAAAATGACAGTTAAGAGCAGTATTCTTTCTAATTATACTCTTTTATATTGGTTTTACACGACTTTGCGGCAAGGTCACCCCAAAGACTGCATTTTACAACAATTCTTAAAATCCTGCGGTTTCCTAAGTGTCATTCCATGCTTTCTTGTTCATGAGTTGTAGTAGTGTAGAGTTCTGCAGTTTGTAGAATTTTCCATATGTTGCCGAGCCTTTAAAGAAGGCTTTTTGAGATGATTCCCTATAGCCTTATTCCCCAATCGGGATCCCACGTGTGTGTGTGTGTTGGCGTAGATTAGAATAACAGGACAAACACTGAGTAGGATGTGAGCCACCCAACTCTGACCTCCATCTGTGCGGTTTCCTCTCCATTCTTCCTGGGTGGGACTCCCCCCAGGAGGTCCAAACTTACACATACCTACTGTACCCCAGTCGTGTCTTCCATAGTGCAATGCTATGACCTCTTGGACTAGCTGTAGTGTTTCTCAAAGTGCCAAGGTTGGGGACGTTCATAGATGTGATTTTGTTGCAGTTGGGCTACTGCCAGCAGAGATATGAATCTCCAGTCATGGTGTAGGAAATCAAAAATAAACTGCAGAACACATTGAATTAGTGGGACCGGCTAGATAATCCACCTTTATCATAACAATTAAGTTAACAGACTTGTTTCTCAGAAAACATGTAGTGTTGACATCATTTATATCTGAGGAACATCATCTTAACACAAGACTTTGTGGGAAATGAGCTGCAGCAGCCTTCAAGGCTAAACAATGAAGCAAAAGAACAGCAAAGAGGCAAAAATTACACTTCCTTATTCTTTTATCAGCAGGGAACCATATATGGCCAAATGATTTGCACCTCCAATAACACTCCAGGGTTGAAAAATCTGTATGCTCTATAAAGGCCTGAGTCAGAGTTACAGCAGAAAAAAGAAGAATGTTTGAAGCCTGGTACAAAAATCACTTTTGTTTCTATAGTGAATATATCCCATCATAACAAACAGTGTACTGGAGCCGATTTACTTTAATAGATAACCAGTTTAATATTTATTAAGGCTTAAAACTGTGTGCACGAGGGTTTTAAATGCCACTGGTCACCAGTGACTCTGCATCAGGGTTAGGCAGTTCATTTTCTTAAGGGGCTGCATGAGAATCTATGAGATACTATTGTGATGGACATCAATAAGCTAAACTCGGTTCTGTTCAGTATTAATTTTATCACTCTATAAACCACTACTGGCAAGATTAGATGTTACAACTAGGCCCTATTTGTGGCCTGTTGAGAAAATTAATTGGCCACCCTTGCTCTATGAGGGTATGAACCGATGTTTTATTGGCTGCTTTAATTTGAACTATGAGTGTGATGAAACAGTTCAAGAGACACTGTTAAAAATAGTTATTTGATTTCAAGTAAAAATTAGAACTAACGAAAGAGAATTAATAACAGTGAAATATCACATCAATTCAATTTTATTTATACAGTGCCAAATCACAACAACAGTCGCCTCAAGGCGCTTCATATTGTAAGGTTGACCCTACAATAATACATACAGAGAAAACCCCAACAATCATATGATCCCGCCATGAGCAAGCACTTTGGCGACAGTGGGAAGGAAAAACTCCCTTTTAACAGGAAGAAACCTCCGGCAGAGCCAGGCTCAGGGAGAGGCGGGATTTATAACAAGTACGATTCAATGCAGATGACTGGAGAAGAAATACTCAATCCATCATGGGAACCCCCCAGCAGCCTACACCTATTGCAGCATAACTAAGAGAGGATTCAGGGTCACCCGGTCCAGCCCTAACTATATGCTTACTATATGTTCATCATGCCAATAAGGTAATGGTGATAGCATCGGTATGTTGATGTTTAGTAGCAATCTTAGTTCATTTTCTAATTAGCACCAAATACAAAGCACGACTAAGGCTGGAGGAAATTTTATTCTGACGATAGCAGCAGGTAAAAGGTCAAAGATCAGTTACAATTACATGATTGATACACAAGTTATGTATCCACTGGGGATGATGAGTTTATCTCTTCAACAGTTGTTAATATCATCCCTTAGAGCCATACTGGTAGCCCATCTTTAATACCAGGCAGTGTGCACTACACCTTTGGATACTGTTAGACCTCCATACTGAGAACAACTGTTTGTTTTTTCCAGTTGTTTATCTGTCTATCTCAGGGGTGGGCAATTCCAGGCCCCGAGGGCCGGTGTCCCTGCAGGTTTTAGATGTGTCCTTGAACCAACACAGCTGATTTAAATGGCTAAATTAGCTCCTCAACGTATTCCAGAGGCCTGGTAATGAAGTAATCATGTGATTCAGGTGTGTTGATCCAAGGTGAGATCTAAAACCTGAAGGACACCGGCCCTCAGGGCCTGGAATTGCCCACCCCTGGTCTATCTTATTCTTCTGAAAGTAGTACTGCATATCAAGAACACTTACAGATACAGAGCTGGTACAAAAGTCCCCTAGAACCAGGCATGAAATGATTAGAATTTGGTAGTCAAAGGTCACTGAAGCTCAACTATTCCTATGCTTATTATGACAGCATTTTAGACAAATTTGTAATGAAATCAAATGAGAAAGTGCTGATATTAAGACCATGTTGATGTTCTTCCTTGTGATGTTGTTATTTTATCCAAAAATAACTTTCTTAGTGCCATAACTCAAGAACAGAAGTCAGATTGTGTCTGTGTTAATTTGTGAAACGTTGTTTACTGTTATGACTACAACTTTGTGTTTTGTGTTTATGGGCAGACAAAAAAACACTTAATACTTTTCATTAAATTCCTTTAAAGTCTCATTTTTATCCAGTATGTGGAGACATGTAAACTCTAACAGCTCTGAGCTGGCTGGTGGTGGTAATTCTAGTTTTAAGCCCTGAAAATATACAAATGCCCCCACAGCTTATGTCTGCTTTTTTTTCACATGCAGTCTTTTAGGTTTTGCATACAGATACATGCAGACAGAGATGCAAGCAAGAATTTGTCTGGTTGGCTGGAACACTTCCACCCCGTTATGGAGAATGGGGTTCAGTCTGGTGTAGATCCCAATCCCCTCAGGAAGTGTGTGCATCAGAGCAAGCAAAAGGAAGTTTACACTGCTGCTCAACAGATCGCTGTTTATGTTGGGGCCACCTCTTGAGGATGCATAGGGGCTTTGATTTTTCAGTGTACCATTAGATGAGTCACTTTTTTCCATATGTTAAATGAAAAGCAAACAAAGTGATTATGTTGTTGTTGCTATTTGAGGGTTACGGACCAGTGGTATGGTGATTCTCTGAGTCTGGAAAGTTGGGAAGGCTTATTGTTAAATCTAAATTCAGTATCAGTTGATTGGAATACTCTAGCCAACAAAAAAGAATCTGAAAGCTTCTTAATTACAAAATCAATTGTTTTTATAGCTAAAGAGCTGACAGCCTCATAGATAAAGACAGAGTGACAGACAAAAACTCACTGACCATTGTATGACCTTTCATAAGGTCAGTCAGAGTTCATCCATTTTCTTTTGCTTGATTATGCTTTTGCTTTGCAGATTAAGCTTATTCTGTGAATACAGTTCAAGTCAATCAGACAGTGATTGACTGTGTTTTTCCTTTTCTATTTGATGTCTCTTGTTTTATCTTTACCTGAAAGTTGCTAAAGCAGAAAAGATTATTGTTGCTCTGCTGATCAGAGAAACTGACAATGAAACAGATTGTCGAGAAACTCTTTGTTTCCTTCCCTCGATTTCTCCACACAAGCATAGCAGTACTTGCAATGATGTCCTTCTTTAATGGGTCTGCCAAGGCTGTGTTATGCATATTCCTGTACTTATATGCCTAAATGCACTTGTCACAAATACAATATGAAACAGCAAATCTCTCAACTACTGTTGTGTCTAATTGTTGATTGTAACATGTTGAGAATGTTTTCATTTGGAATTTAACAGGATAGGAAAAAGTCGGAGAAGTCTTCATTTTTAAAGCAGTAGTGTTATAAAGATCCATACCATTAACTAGGCTCTTGAACCGAGGTTTCTTTGGTCAAAGTGTCTGGATTACTTCTTTGTGTAGCACCTGCTTTGGGCTACTAACCCATTACACAAGCATAGTTAACAACTTATATAAGTGTAAAAGATTGTTTGTGCTAGAGTAGTCTATTAGTCTATTAGTCCTTCTTCCCACAGTTTTGTCCACAAGTGTGGCCTAGCTCCTGCATTTTGCTTATAACAAAAATAGACTTGATGTTAAAAGCCAGGGCTTTTTAATTAAGACACATTTGCATGTTTAGCTAATAAAATGCACAACTGGGGCCAATTCGATATGGTTCATGTCTCAAAATAAAGCAGCTTGAAGCATTTTCTAAAAAGGGTTTTATACCAACTATTGGACGTAAATGTAAAACTTATGCCCTAATAAGTCTCCAAACACAAACACACACCAATCTGCTCTCTCTTCTTACCAAATATGTTTTCATACATGTTACAAAATGCCACTTTGTCCCAAGAGACAAAACATTACAAACGATCAGATTTCCTCTCTTTGAATTATGGCGGTCTTACAGATGCAATCTATCTTAAGAAACGAGATTTGGTGAGAGAAAAATGACGGCTTTGTTTTTTCTGTTGCGGAATGTTTGGGATTGGCTGTTATCTCCAACATGTTTTACGCACTGCAATGAAACAGAGATGTTCTGGCAGCCAGGCACACAATGGCACAGGGTTATCAGCCGTGTCACTTCAGCTTGTCTTGCATTGAAAACACCCCCTCTGTTTCACGGGAAGGTGGTCTAACATGTGCTTGGCCTGCAAAAGAAGTATGTCAGTCGGGGTCATAACTACCACTGAGGACACGGGAGGTGGGTGGGAGGTCATGCATTTTTTGCATTGAAGCGCTAGCATTCATTTGTCACAAAGGGTTTGAATAGGTTTTTAAGGTTCTTGTTTTCAGGCTTCTGTTGGATTGTACATAAAACCTCTCTGAGTAAGAACATTTCTCTAACAAAGACATGCCAAATGTTATTTATTTTCATTGTACCAGCCTACATCAACAACTCTCGCCCATAAACTGAACACAACAATGTCATTTTGATAGTACTTTTCTTTGATGTTACATTGCAGAATTGTTGGGGGAGTTTCTACTGTGTTATGAAGAAGGAAATTCAACCAACTATCTGTGAGGTCTGTCAACATGTGTGTTCTCCTTTTTCTGTCAGTGGAAAAGTTGCAGCCTACATCTGAGCCTCATCCAGAGTGAAATATTTTAATAATCTTATGATTATGGTGAGATTTTTAACATTACACATAACATATGCATGGTTGATTTAGAGTAGGAATCCTGCCAAGGTGGAAAGACACAAGATATCCTCCAGATTTCCTGAACTATGAATCACAAAGCTCTTAAACTGAAATTGAAAATGTGCCATCGTGTTAAATTTTATTCGTTTTAAGCAGGTCTCACTAAATAACCAGCATTTAAGTGGCCTTTAATGCTTAAGGAGGTCGAATTTGTAGGAGATCCCATGTGAATACATTCCTTTCTCTTGACTAGATACAGATTGTATTGCTACAAAGGGAACATAATTGAAATCAGTCAGAGAGTTATTGGGTGTGGTCCTTCCATCTGATCTCTTTTGTTCTCTTTTCAGCTGTAATTTACTAAAGAAACAAGATACTGTTTTTTCCATTCATAGAGAAAATAATAAAGAAACAGGTCATTGTGAAATCCCTTTCACTTCCTTCCCTTAATGTGTGCAGCACACAAGCACAACTAGACCCCAAACAAAGGCTTTTAAAACTGTCATATGTAGCCCACACATTTTTTTTAATAAGCCAACAAAAAGCCAGAAGAGATTTCTGCTGATTTAAGATGATATCATGTTGAAATTTAGTTATTTTCTTTAGAATTTAAGAGATGTCAGTTCATCATTATTTAAGAAGAAACTGGACATTAATTTACACATCATTTGGTTCTTTATCCAATCATCTGCATCCAAAATGTAAACATTTATTGCACTTTTGCACTCTGTGAATTATTTGTACGTAAATAGGGCCATGGCACAACCCAGTATCAGCCATGCTTTAGCTGTCAGGCAGATGATCTCACATTTGAGTCTAGAATACTTTTACAGACAAGTTCATGGTTGACTCAATGACTTCAAGGTGCCCAGGTCTGTAAAACAAGCCCCGATTCCCTGAATGTTGCATACCAGTAAACTGCCCAAACGTCTGCTTTCATAGAACTGCTCACACTTGTTGATAATCAATTAATCAAGTGCATTTGATTAGCGACAGAACCTGCTTGCCAGTTGGTAGTTTTCTTCTCTTTTTTGCAGTTTTTCTTATCATTGTTATTTGGGATGAATTTGTTGGGACGTTTGGGAAAATTGCGGTACTGTTTAAACACACCTGAATGATCCAGATCAGCAAACAGCCAAACTTCTTCTTCTGAGTTGCTCACACTTGCTGATTATTGCTCAATCAAGTGCATTTGATTAACAGCCAAATCCCTGCTTGAAGGTTGGTATGAGGTGTGTGTGTGCTCATCTGCTGTGTTCCGTTTCCACCAAATGCGATGTGATGCTCGCCAAAGGACATTGTTCGACAAGTCTTCAGAAGCTACTTAAGCTGTTCTTCCATTAAAGACAAGAGCCTTTCTCTTGGCAACCCTTCCAAACAAGCCATACTTGTTCACTTTTCTAAACGTAATGTCATAAATTTTAAAATTTTGCATGCTAACTGAGGCTTGTAACATTTGGGATGTAGATATTAGGTTTTTACAATTTAGGACCTGACCTGTCTGACCTTGAGATGAATTTGCTGGGACTTCCAGTCAATTAACTGATGATCAGTTAATTGACTACATTTGATTAGGAGCTACCTATTGGCTGTCACCTAATGTCCTATTTCCCATTAAAGCAAAAAAAAAAAAAGGCTGCATCAAGTCCAACAAAAACTTTATTTATTTATTTTTAAATGACTTCATGTGAGATTTGGGGGAACTTGTGGATTTGGAGTTAAACACCTGTTGGGGAAGTTAGAAATACAGAGAAACAAACCAGCAGCTATAGGATTGACAGTACAGTATGTGCAACTGGAAGCTATTGTCTCCTTAATGTAGTCATTGTGTATAAGCAAATGCATTCACTTCAGTGGGAACCGTGCCCCAGGATCAGTTATGTAAATACATTCTGAACACAGAGAAAAGAACTTGCTTACAAAGTATAAGTGGATTATATTTGACAAAAAGTAAAATGCCAAACTTACTTAACAAATACCCCTTTTATTATTTTTGACCTAGCAGGTCATTTTCCCATCTTCATTTTTACTGATGAGGTACACATTCAGACTGAAGTAATGAAAGTCTAATTAAGTTGGGCAGAGCCCAGTGAAAAATGGGCCACTGTGACCATGTCTGTCTGAGATGTGGGAACTGAGGTCACACATGAAGAGGAGGGTTTTTTTTCTCATGATAAATGACCAAGTGAAAATGAAAATAGTGAAGCACAAAAATAAAGAGGACAACAACAACAAAAAAGATCTTCACAATACTGTGGTTTGGTTAAGTAGGTTGCGCGAACAGAATTTTTAAAATGCAACTAACTGTGGTTACCCAAGGCCACATAGCTATGGTCTGTGAACACTTTCTGAGCTAGATGGCAAGCAAGTGGAATTTCTTCTGTCTATTGTGAAATTAGACTTTAGACTGATGAGACGAGACAAAGAGCAAATTAAATGCCACTGTGGATTTTACATTACATAGTTATAATTCTATTTCCTACAGTGTATGAGGGGCACTGACAGCTGATTTATTAAAAATAATAATAATAAAATAAGATTGCGCTCTAAAAACAGTGGCTGTGAAAGTCAAAACAATCTGTGCTTTAATCACAGACACCACAGTAGTTTGCTGCAATACGAGATAAGAAATAAGATCCACCAGAGGAGGCAGGATGGGGAGATCGATTACTCTGAGGTTTCCCATGATTCTGACTCTCTCCGGGGAGACCGAGCTCCTGCTCCAGCGCTGCGTGGGTCTCTTAACTGTCATTATCACCAATGGGAGCCACAATAGGTCAGGGAGATGAGATAACATTGTGAGCAGTGGAGCAGCAGGTGAGAGGCTCAACAGGGCATGATTAGGTATCCGGGTCCCAGGGTGTAGCATTGCCTGGGGCCTCGGGGGCCTCGGCCCCACCATCTGCCAGGGTGAATTCTTCTCACTGCACAGGAACTGCTCAATAATAGCACAAACTGTTGCTGAGGGGCGTTCCTTTGAGTTTCTCCTGTTACACTTCATAGGGAGAAGTGTTACACTTTACAGTGCAGGTCTTTATTTACCTTCTCAAAACACGAACTCAAAGAATTCAACAAAACAAAAGACTAAAACTTCTGGTATTTCTGTAGTAATTCTGTTATTTATGTAGTTTGTATTCATTAGCAATAGATGCCTGTTCGAGTACAAATGAATATACATTCCATGAGGACACAAATCACCTGGTTTATCTGAAAATAGCACATGTTTAATATGTAATCCAGATTCTGCCTGATCAGGGCTCCAGTGTGAGGCCATCACCCAGCAGGAGCACACCCCGGGGCTGCTCTGATGACAGCCATGCTGGATGGTTCACACATGACCCAAAATTGCTGCTGCACACAACACCCTGTCCTGTGACCCGCCAGCACCAGCCGCCCTTTTGATCTGATGACATGGTGTAAAATTGGAGATGCCCACCGCAGTCACACATGCCAAACATGCAGTTTGTATGACAGGCAGGCATGGACGCCGAGAATATTGAATTAGTAGATGTCGTGTAAATCTGCAGTGTAGCTGCATGGCTCTCGACTTACCAGACAGACCAGGTGAGCAGTTATCAATCAGCGTTTTGTAACAGATACTCTTTGAAGTGTTCGAATTTTGCCCTTCAGCGAACGTTCACTCACATGCAAACAGGAATCATAAGGTTAATAAAAGCATGTTTTTACAAAAGCACCCACAAACTGATGAGTCTGCAAGTGAAGAGCAGCAGCCACATCTGCTAGATCACTTAAAATCAGTTAAGAAGCTCAAGGTGCTGCTGTAGATAACGGACACTGATAACTGTGACCAGAACCTTTAACCTTAAAGACATAGATCTTGACATGCCTATTAGCCACCATATCCACTTTCACTGGCTTTAACTGAAGGCCATCCAAACCCATATTTAATATATATGACTGCAGTGTGCAGCCTGACCACATGGCACTTTGTTTGTGGCCGAGAATCGTGTCATAATAATACGCCTTTGGACCCTTTTTGTCCGTTCAAAAATATAATGGAATGGCCAGATGTGGAGGGTGACCCCATGTTGACCTGTAGTGGAGTCTATAGTGTTTGTGTTGTGCACCCTAGCAGGCCGCCACAGGGAAGTGGTGGGTTTAATGGTTCTGTATTATATTGCAGTAGAAGAAAAAAGTCTGTAGCAATATAATACATTTATCCCTCATAGGGTAGACTTAAATTTAGAGGTGATTTTTTGAGATTCAGGAAACAAGCTTACCTTTGTGTTGAGCAGTCTGTTATTTTGTCTGTAGTACAGACCACAGAGTGAAAGACTTTATCTGTTAAAGCCCAGGCTACTCTGTATTACACAAAACAGTCTCTGCATCTGCTCAGTCCATCAGGTCTGATGCCGTTAACAGCCTCCAAACAGCCCATGATCAGGCTCCAGCTTCGGTGACTTTGCAACCTCCTGCTGGCTCACCAGAAGGGCTCTGTTTTGATTGTTTGATTACCCTCACTGGGATGACCCTTAAAGTTAACATCCCTACCATTAGGTACACAAGTAAGCATGGCTGCAAGCATGCTCCATGACTCTGGGTAAACATGTTGGCAGACTGGAGGAATGTGAAGTGACCTGGCTGTGTGTCCACTGTCATGGCCAGAAAATATATAGATAACAATGTTTAAAGAGTACTATTGAACAGAAGAACATGTTGCAATACTGCTGTTTGCAGATATTAGCGTGCTGAGACCCCTTTTATATGAGTGTGCTAAAAAAAAATAGGCTTTTTACAGAATACATTTGTTTCATATGCACAGAGGGCCCGAGTAAGCCACCAGTGATGGATGCTCTACTAAATTCCACTCTACACAGAATCTATCTTCACTTTTTGTGATGCATCCAAATGGAAACTTGAAATTAGTTTAGCAGAAGCGTGACTGGTTTCTCCATCTCAAAGCTGAGCCCTGAATTGCAGGGCTTGTGTTTCAAGAAGTGAGGATGAAAATGCAAATCAATACAGGTTTTTTTTGTTGCTGTTTTTGAATTCAGCAATCAGACTTGCGTGGAAGAAAATACACAGAACAATGGCACAAAGAAATGTATGTCTGCATCTTGTGCGTCAGAAGTTTTGAAAACTCTTTAGCTTAAATGATTAGCACAGTTTATCTTAGCTTTCTGGATCTATGCACAACAACAGCAACATCGCCAGGCTTATCTACCCGTACATATCCATCACAGTTTTGACAGTCAGTTTTGGTTTATTATGGTTGCTCAGACTTCTTAAGGGATCAGACCTCTGCCCTCAGACAAACACTCCTTGGGAGCATGCTTGCACTCATGTGGGCTGGGGGTCCTTCAGGGCCATCATGCTCCCTGGGGTGTCTGCTTGTGAGAGAGCCTGTTATTCCGAGAACATCCTGCAAGCCCTCCCACCCTCCCGTAGTGTCGGCAATGAAGGAGAGAAAGAGCTGGGAAAGCCCCGGTACAGAGGACAATTTGTGGTTTGAAGCTGGGACACTGCTGTTTAGGTAAACACTGCAGCATGGGTGGAGAGCTACATTATTATTATTACAGCAAAAACAAAAGTAAAAACTGTAATTGAGGGAAATATTTGTTTTTCCATAGCAAAGCTTCAGAAGAACAGCTGCTCAGTCTGCTAATCATTAAATGACTTACATGGCTGAGCTCACATTAACCACTTTCTCCTTTTCACATCATCACCATATGTCCCACAATCACTAGAGCACTGAGAAAAAAGCATGTACTGTTAATAGTGACTCCTCTGTCACGGCACTCAGCTAGCAGACGGTAAAGGGGGTCGGGGGGCTGACTGATTCCCACACAGAAGAGCTGTCAGCTTCTCAAGCAGAAATAAGGACAAATGCAAATGAATCAGCTGAGAAGCACACTTGTTGTGTATTTCTCTGAATCTCAGACACACTGAGCATCTTTGGGCCTTAACAGTACAAAATAATGAGGTCATATTGTGGCTGCAGCATTATGCAAGTGTCATTTTCCATATCCAAGAGATATGATTTGAAAAAAATCAATGTAATGTATTTTATTCATTATCATTATTAATTCAAGCATTAATTTTACATTTAATTACATTGTGGTTTGTTTTGATTTGTTTGTTTGTTTTTTAAGTATAACTAATACCATTATGTTTAATTGTACATACATACAGATTAAATTCAAACTGAATTTCTGTTATTGCTGCTGCCCACCTGCAGTACCTTAATGGCCCAACAGGAGGCCCTGAATCACACCTTTGGAATCACTGAAATAGACATTAATGTTATTCAACAGTAATCCAATATTATTTTATATATTATTATATAACTCTTCTTTCTGTGAGAGATGAAAATGCATATTTTATGCATATTCATAATTCATTTGTACTTTTCTTTGTTTTATTTTTTTTACCACTGTTGCCACTTTTACTTTGTTGTTTAGTTATTGTATTGTACTATTTTGTGAGATCAATAAAGTATATTCTATCTATTGTTTTATTATTATTATTATATTTTATTATTAAAAATTCTATTAACATAATTTTTATTTACAAAGCAAGTATTGTCATTTGTTTCATGAATGATTGCAATCGGACAAAATCTGGTGGCTAATCCATTTACCACATATGTTAGATTCAAGAGTAAATAGATTCAAACAGCTATCTGTTGCCCCCTGCTGGTGATAATAGGGAGATTGGTTAGGAACAGGTTGATGCATTTTGATTGCTTAAAAAATAATTATGAATACATGCTACAGCATGACCCAGTGTTTGAGTGAGACACTATGTGGGTTTTTTGTTTTTTGTGCACAAAACTAATTGTTTTTTTAGACTCTCAAGACTCTCAAGTGGAAAAGTGAGGTTGAAGAGGTCCATTTGCATCTTCCATCTCATTGGTCCAGTAGTCATTTCATAATCTCTTTTGTGCTTTTAGTGCCATGTCTAGCAACTGCATGGATTTAATGCTTTTTACAGGCTAATTAAAAAACATACTTATTAAGCTAAATGTTCCATCATTGCCAAGCTGCTTTAACTAGTCTTCAGTTAGGAAATAACTCTCTTTCAGCCTTAGGACACCCAAGTTATTGAAGGTAGAATTATTTACAATTTATCACTAAAAGCATTTGTAGGCTACTAGAAACACCTGCCAGCTGCAGTAATGTACCTTGTAGGGACAATCTATGGGATTTATTTTATTAAAACAGTAGAGCAGCCACCCTGAGAAAGACCAATAAAGCTGGTAAGTGAACTAAAGCACTGAATATAAAAATATAGATTCAACTTTATCTACTCAACTTCAAAAGCCTCACCTTGTTTGCATTATTTTGTCTACTAGTTTTGAGAAAAACAATGTACACTCTCTTTCATTTCTAAGGTTTAATTTATGAAGATGTAAAACATGTTTTCTGTAGCAGGGCTTACATGACCTCAAACTATAGTCCAGATGAACTACAAAACATATTACACCATGCGATTAATAATCTGACAACAATTTGAATCAAAATTCAAAAATTTCAATTCAAAATTCAAAAAAAATGTGTGTGAAAATCAAGTCCACCCTTATTGCTTACACGGGAAACAATAGGGAAAGCAGCAAGTGTGAGAACATCTATAAAAGAAAATGAAAGAACTTCTATTTTATAGCCCTCTCTTGGCAGTTTGCTGCAGCATTCAGGTGTTAAAATAATGTTGAGGAGATAAATTGTTAACAATCTGGGAGCAATTGTTCCTCGGACTTGGGAACAATGCTCTTTAAATCTTGTAGAGCCAAACGTGAAGCCATCTGTTTGACCAATAAAGCCTGGTTCAAACCTGGTCATGCAACAGTATAATGATTCCAAGCACAGCAACAAACTTACAATAGTTGAAAAAGACAAGAATCAAGATGTTGTATTAGCAAAGTCCACACAATTAAAATGCTGTGCAGAGAAACCCTCACTAATGCAGTAAGAAAGTGAGCCCAAACTCATACCCAATAAAAAGACTGATAGTCTTTGTATGCAGTCACTACAGTTCATTGTGCTGTTTTTAAAGGTGAACAGTTTAGAAACACGCTGTTGAATCTTGATGTATTTTAACTCACTGCTTCTGCATTTTTCTTTTGTTTTTGTTCACTCACAGTATGTTATTTGTTGCTGCTCATCCAGGCTTGTATTTAAATAATTCCAGAACCAGAACTTTTGTGCCCTGATAAATTTTAGAATTGAAAGAGAGTGTACCTTATCATGACTGCAATTCCAGATTTTATAGACTTTTAGACCAGGAAGCAGAGTACCCAAAATTAAAATACTTAATTTTCATACAAGTACTTCATAAATGCATCAATAATATTGTTACAGTGACCATTAATACGTAGAGTGCCGTCTCTTTATTATGCTCAAACTACTGGAAATAAATCCACACAAAAATGTTTTATATTTCAGTCTGCTCCGGAAAATTTAACCAAGATTTTCTTTATTTCAAAATGAGACAAATTAGCCGACGGCAGACATCTCGTTCAAAGTCACATCTAAAACTTCTGGAACTGCTTCTTGGCTCCAGCGGCCTTTGTCACTTTGAGGACGTTAAATCTCACTGTCTTGCTGAGGGGTCGGCACTCCCCGACAGTCACAATGTCTCCAACTGTGACGTCTCTGCGGAAGACAAAACAAACAAAGAAAAAAAAAAAAAAAAAAAAAACCAGTGCAAAGGGGAATTTAATATGGGTATGCATGTCCAAAAATAAGTTGACAGAAAATGTTGTCATACTGAAGCAAAGCTGCATCAGTTTTTGCCAAAGGCAGTGTCGTCAGAGCTTCCTGAGCTTGGAAGACCATCGTGAGAAAAAACATCATATGCAGCAAAATAAGAGGCTTTGAAGGAACACAGTTATTAATTAAAGGGTTATTTAACAAAACATAATGTGAGGTGCTATACCTAAAGCAAGGTGACAGATGGACCGAGAGGTTCTTGTGCCTCTTCTCAAAGCGGTTGTACTTGCGGATGTAATGCAGGTAGTCACGTCTGATGACAATGGTCCTCTGCATCTTCATTTTGGTCACCACACCTTCAGACAGACAATGGACAGCATTTTGTGTTATACCACTTTCTCTAGTCATAAAATGGCACTGGATAGATTTAGAAAACTGCTCTTAGAACTTTTGTCACTAGACTACATCAGTGTTGCCATTAGGCATTGTCGTCAGAACCCAAAGGGCTTGGAAGACCATCGTGAGATAAGCATCATTTGCAGGACAGTGACAAAAAAGGAAGACATGTGGTTTCTAGTAAATTACACTGTTCTGGTTTCATTTAAAATAAAGTTAAGTTTAGGACGTCTGTAAAAACACTTGTCTGTGCTACGAGACATTCAACTGACCAGAGAGAATACGGCCACGGATGGAAACATTTCCAGTGAAGGGGCATTTCTTGTCAATGTAGGTGCCTTCAATAGCCTGGAGAAAAAACAAACATGTTACTGTATATGAATAAGTGATAAGACTATCAAATCTAACATGAAATCATAATCACAAGTTTGCATCAGTGTTGCCAAAAGGCATTGTCGTCAGAACCTTGCAGGCTTGGAAGACCATCGTGAGAAAAACATCATCTGCAGCTTACAACCAAATAGTTTTAAATGTATTTAAACGTTTGAAAAATGCCTTGAAATGATTCATTTACCTCTCTTGGTGTTTTGAAGCCCAGCCCAACACTCTTGTGGTAGCGAGGAAGCTTTTCCTTGGTCTCCTTGCCACCATCTGTGATCAGAACACGCTTTTTGTTCTGGAAGATGGTAGGCTGCTTCTGATAGGATCTCTCGGTCTGGTCAGAAATACAGATCAGCGAGTTAAAGCTTTGAAATAGAAATCACATCACCTTCACCACGCATTTCTCTCACACGCCGCCGCTCGTTAGTCGACTTAAGACTTACTTCCTCTCACTAAACCTATGTTCACTTTTGGTTAATATGACATGCAGCCTAACAAGTTACAGAAGACGTGCCTAAAAGCTAAGACTTAACACGCACATCATGCAAAGAGTAGAAGCCGTATTAATAGGGAATGGTAAGTAATAGCACGCTAAGCTAACCAGACTACCATTCCGGCTACTTGAGCGCTGCACGAGGGAGTACAGAGGAGCAAAAAATGTTGACTATAAGCGCGTAAATGTAGTTTGAAGTGACTCAGGAACAAATATAAGAACACTATAATGGCATATACTTAATTCTAGATGAGTAAAATGTTTATTAAAGTGTAAATATGTCGATTTAAAGTCACCACGCCGTTTTGCCGAACATACTTGTGCATCCGCCATCTTTGCCAGCCGAGTCGTAAAGAGGCCTGTGTATGCGCGCGACGGACGGAAGACACCGAGGTACGGGAAATGACGTTCATTTAGGCGAGGCTAAAAAAAGATTTAACAGACTTTTTTTGGACTAAAATTACAGAGTTATCGTACCACTTTACGTGCGGTAGGGGGCATTATAGTTTTTCCCTATTTCTGTTGCCTATAGTTCTATTTGTATATTTGTAAATTAAACTAGAGGGTGAAAAAGTGAGGGTGGCAAGTGCCGCCCACTGGTACGAACAAATAACTGTTATCACGTGATTGCACGGGAACCAGAAACGACCCAAACAGAAAAGAAGATGGCATCACACCCAGGAGGAGGCGATCAAGGTAGTAGCAGCTATCGTCAACAAATAAAATACATATATTTCGACTCTGACAGTGTCGGTGGGAGTCCGATAGACACAGATAATGTGGCGCTTTAACAGTTAACATTTAGTTTGCCGCTTTATTGCTTGCTAAGTGTATCGTTAACATGGATAGGGCTTAGCTTAGCAAAAGTAGCTAAACGTTAGCTTTTCGTTAGCACTGCGTTGTGTAGATGTTCGCGTTACAAAGAGTAAGCAAACGCGTTTGACCGAAAGCGAAACGTACACATTTGGAAACGGCATCCTTTTGACATTAAAAAAAAATGGCAAATTTCCTCAGTTACGACAGTGTTGAACGCGAATTAACTTAAATTAATACTATCAACTAAATAACTAACACCAGATTTGATGTATTGCCTTTGTATATGTTACGGACAAACAGGTGTCTAGAGTTGAGTTGAACAGGAGATATAAATAATTTACAAAAACAATAGTTTTAAAAACGTGTTTAAACTAATTGTTACGAAAAAAATACCTACGATGAAACTGAGAATTGACGTATAATTTTTCTGTCATCTAAAGTGATCTCATAATAATTTGGCGCAATGCTTATTTATCAGCATTTGAGTCATCTAATGAGTGTCTACCTTTGTCTTTCAGGGAATTCCGGAGATCAGATACTGGAAGTCGGAACTATTTTGTTACAGGAGTGAGTACACACTACACTCTTGGGTAGCAGTTATATGTGGAATATATCATTTTTGTGAAGGAAATCAACTTGATATAAGGGGTTAGGTGTAAGGAGTTTGAGTGCCTTTGTTGACTTGTTTCAGAAGGAAGAGCTGATCACCTACCAATTGCAAGGCTATTTGTTTGATCTTCTAGGTTGTATGTCAACATAAATAGTGAATCTCATGTTGACCTTGACACATCCGTCAGAGTGCTAGTGTCCTAACGTTGGGTTAAAAGTGCTTTGGCACAGAGAAAATATGTATCATATGTGAACGAGGTTTGTTGTAAGAAAACACATTCAACGCTCAAAGAGAGTAGTAAAGTGCTATATATAAGTAACAGTCCATTTTGAAAGTGCTAATGTGCCAAGGTCCAATGATGACAACCAGCTTAGGTAACCAGGTCATCTTAACCCCTTCACTTTGGTTTCTTGCTGTTGAACTAGAGAAAGTGTAAGATGGCTTGCTGTTGTGTATTTGTGCTGTATAGTTTCATCTATGAGCGAGTTCAGAGGCAAGGAGATGGCAATAAGGCAGTGACGAGAGAACAGCTTGGTGGAAGCCAGCTGACTGACCCAAAACATAAGAAGCTTGCTCAGTGCCTGCAGCAGATTGGAGACGAGCTGGATGGAAATGTAGAGCTCCAAAGGTTGGTAACTTGTCTGTGTGCCTCTTCAGGCAACTTTAAAGGCGTGGAGTATTATGATATGCAAGTTTGTTCAACTATAACTGTAATAACTTAATTATTTGCTTACCATTATTCAATCTTTTTCCCTAGAATGATAAATGACTCTTCGCTTTGTCCCACAAGAGAGGTTTTTATGAGAGTGGCCTATGAGATCTTTTCAGATGGAATATTTAACTGGGGCAGGGTGGTTGCACTGTTCTACTTTGCATGCCGACTCGTTATCAAAGTACGTGAAACTGCTATGTTTGGTATTTTAAAATTAATAAATAACAAAAGTAAGGCATGTATTATTGAATTAAAAAAATCTAAAGATCTTCTCTTTACACCTTTACAGGCTCTTGTAACTCAGATTCCGGATATTATCAGAACCATTATCAGTTGGACCATAGACTATCTCCGGGAACATGTGATCAACTGGATCAGGGAGCAAGGTGGCTGGGTAAGGAGCAAACTAATAAACCTAATTTATTAGCAATAATCTATGTGTCCATATTAAATTTCCTGTCTTTTCGGCATTTTTAGGAGGGTATTCGCTCCTACTTTGGCACACCAACATGGCAGACGGTCGGAGTTTTCTTGGCAGGAGTCCTTACCACTGTTCTTGTCATTCGCAAGATGTGAGGGGCAGCATGAAGAGCAGAGAGGAGAAAGACAGCAAGAATTACAATTGAGGGAAATGGCACAGGAGGAAGAAGAATGCAGAAAGAAATACACTCAACAGGAAGAACTTATCTCGAATTAATTGTTCTTCATTTCTGCCTCTTATTCATATGTAAGAATTGGGAGTTGGACTAATAGCGCTGTTGCACTCAAGATGCCTATGCCACTGGGGAAGCGAGCTGTGCAGGATTACGTGCACAAAATTGAAGGATGGGGAGAGGTTGTCAAGACTTGAACAAGGAATGCATTTTAATTAATTTATTTTTTACTTGGTACACAAGTCACTGCATTCTGTTTTCTACCTTAAATGATATTATGAGAAATGTTTTGATCAAATTAAGAGTTTCCCTTGTTTTGTTTAGTTTTTTGCTATTTTTTTTCACAGAAATTGCCTTTCTGCTCTTCCCACTCTCTCCATCCTTTACATCATTGTCTGTATGCTAGCCAATCCACATTCTCATGTATTTGTGAGTGTTCACTGGTGTAAATCTGTAATGTTCTGCTGGCACTGAATGTGTAAGGTGGTCATATTCGATGGAGTTAAAGAGATATTTTTGCGGAAATATTTAGAAAACGGTATATACTAAGAGAACTCTGATAAAAGTTTGGGTTTAATTAACCCCCAGTTCATTTCTCTTCTTCCAGTAGGTGCAGCACCCAATTCTTCTATATAAAGTTATGTTTACGTTTAACATGAATCATCAGATGGTTAAAAAACAGTCAGATAATCTCTCTGAAAGGATAGTAAAAGAACTGCAATCTTGTGTAATATACAATCATATGGTGTTTGGGGGCATTTTGACCAGCATTCTGACCTTAACGTGACACTCAATAATTCTGTTACTTCTCGGTGTTCTTTTGGTCTACTGAAGGTTTGACGCTGCAGACACAGAAAGCAATGGATTGCTCACAGATTCTTACCTCACTTTACACATATTCAAAGTACTGTATTTTGTACGTGAGTTATTCAAACTGCGACTTTGTCTAAACAGCAAAAGTCTTTTTATACGTTCTTCTTGTTTGTCAGTGCCTTGGTGGTTTTTGTTTTCTTTTTTAACTCTGAAATCATTTTGATATTCTCAAGTTTTCACCTTTTCTATATCATATTTGTAAGAGTAAAATTTCCTTCAAGTCTCCCTTGAAATCTTTTTGCAGTGACTTTGTATGCTGTAATATTAAAAATAAATCTTTCAACTATTATCTGTAGCTGTGCTTTAATCACACACAGAATGTTGACTAGGGCTGCCACGATTAGTCGACTAGTCACGATTATGTCGACTATTAAAATCGTCGACGACTAATTTAATAGTCGACGCATCGTTTGAAGCTTTGTAAGATCACAAAGGACGCAGGAATGAGTAGTAGGATTTAAGAGTGTAATAACGGACTGAAACAGAAGATGGCAGCACTGCATGTACAAGGATGCCAGCTGCCGTTAAACCCCGAAGAAAAAGCTGTGTCCCAGAATTCAGCGCAGCTGTCAACAATGGCGGCAGCTAGTTAGTTTTAACTTTACTCTTACGTTTAACATATTTTCAGGCGAGAATGTAGCTGTGTAAACCTCAAATATCTGCTCAGTTTATCAAGACACCACATACTTTCAAAAGCGCTCCGACGTTTTCGGAGACGTCTGTTACCCACTAGCTCGTTAGCTAGGCGGGGGCAAGGCTAACTAGAGCCGTGAGAACACCGGACTCCCGGCAAATCATTTTCAAACCCACCGCCGTCTTTCGCTACTCAGGTTAAACATATATATAAGTCACTTAGATAACTTAAAAATGTTATTGTTTGGCTTTCTTTAGTATTTTATTTGTTCCTGAGTAAATCGGTTTGGCTGAGATTAAAGTTATAGTTTTTTGCACAGCTAAAACTGTCAAGCAGACAGCTGATTATCAGAAGTGTGAGACTCTGGAGAATATACTCCGGTGTCCTGTTATATTTTAGAAAGCAAGGAGTTTATTAAACTTCACCGAAACAATCTGCAAATTTCATTAAAAATTAATAAACTACCATCTTGTCTTTATTTTTAGTTAGCACAAACACTTCAAGCTGTAAGCTAATGATAGTTATATAAGACCAGATGCTGCCGGTGCAATAAGCTGTACGCTGTACGTCCAATGGATGATGATCTGATTAGTCGACTAATCGCAAAAATAATCGGTGACTAGTCGACTATCAAAATAATCGTTTGTGGCAGCCCTAATGTTGACTATACTAAAAAGGCTTACAGCAATATGATCTCATAAAATATGGCTCAGACTTTTTGCCATCAGTCACACCCCCTACTTTTTCTTACGTCAGTAAATCAGCATACCAGCTATTCCTGTTTTCCTGTTCCTAGAAAATGCATATGTTGCTGGAAATGTAGAGACAAATAGAAACTTAGTCTCCCGAGAGGTGTTTGAACTTGTATAGATCTACACAAACAATGTGCTAGTTAGATTATACATTAGTGTCAATTTTTAATGCAAAGTAAGACGCCAGGAAGCACACTGATATTATTTAATGTCCAAGTTAAGACATCAACCTTTTCATTTTTATAAACATAACCCAAGGCTTAGTAATCCAAAGTATAGCCTTCAGATAATTTTGGAGAAATGGTGGATTATCAAACTGGTAAATAATCTTTAGATATTAATAATGTCTTCTCTGGCATTAGCCTTGCTCTGCACCAAAGTTTCTGATAAATATGTCATAGTCATCAGTCACCAGACTAAGGCCTTTCTTTTATCATTATTATTATTATTAATTAAAGGATATTGGATATAACCTTAAAAGGCTGAAAAGTAAAATGAGACCAACTTTATCCTAATAGGAAACCATTATATTTATTATAGTAATAGTAATAATATAATTAGTAACTATATAGCTGTAACTTCTAAATCATGTGAACTATCAATTTATAAGTATTACAAACTTGTTTTTTTTTATGAAATAAAAAGAGAGCTCAAACTTTTTTCACAGACTTCACAGTTTTCTATTTATTGACTCAACATAAACATTGACACATGCAACATTACAAGACACAATGCTAAAAATCAATCCTCTTTTATATTTCATTTTATTTTTAATTTACGATATTTTAGGCAAAAGCAGTTTGTTAAAGTGGAGGCTCACAAATGTTTTATGGTCCCTCACACATCAACAAAAGCCAAAGACACTTGTTCGAAGCACAACATGAAATGATGAGCGGTTAATATGAAATTGCAGCTGGAATAAAGTAGCTGAGGGCTCTATCGAGTTTCCAGCATGCCATCTTTGATTCTCCATCTCCAAGAAGTGCTGAAGTCTGGAGCTGGAAAACAGCGGAGCTCCAGGCCGGACTCTTGTACCTCCTCATCGTGACCAATCTGCTGGCCGTGCTCAGTTTTCAGTGTGTAAACCCTCTCAGAGATCTAAATCAGACACAGATAAACGTCAAACTAGTATAATCTTCTATTTTTTCTACTTAAATGGACAAACAACATATACTTTTTGGATATAATAGTGTGGGATTCTGTGAGTATACCTCACCTGATCACTGATTCCAGTGGCAATATGGCCCACCTTCACCCGACGCATCTCTCTGATCCGGATTTTCTTATCACTAAAGTCTCTGATGCAGACATCCACCCCTGGACCAATCATAAAGCAGAGTGAGGCACATGACCAAAGAGAAAAAAAATTATATACAATTAGGTATCATATTAAACAGAAGAGCTTTTTATCTCACCTTCAAAACAGCAAGGTGGTGGCTGCTGTGTGTGACCCAGGAAATCCAAACTGAACACCTGCACATCTGGCTGGCTATTGTAGGAGAAGACACCGGAGCTGAGGTCGTCTCCTGGGCTCAGAGACCAGCGGCCAGAGTCCTGGAAAAAGGGGAACACAAACCAAACAG
The DNA here is from genome assembly GCF_057382095.1 of Aulonocara sp. 'chitande type north' Nkhata Bay. NCBI lineage: Eukaryota > Metazoa > Chordata > Actinopteri > Cichliformes > Cichlidae > Aulonocara > Aulonocara sp. 'chitande type north' Nkhata Bay. The sequence continues at coordinate 29,258,802 of NC_141347.1, forward strand.
TAGGTCTATTATTTCTGCTGTTAACCAAAACAATAGGCCGCCAGAGAAGTTCTTTTAAAAACTGTTCGCCTAACATGTTTTCCCTGATATTTTGGCTTTATTTCTGCTCTGCATTTTGATTTACCTTTTTGTCCAATGGTTCCCAGTTCGAGTAAGGGTCACTGCTGAGGCAAGACAACAACTGCTCCTGCATCTCAGCAGAATGAAGCTGGGAGAGGCTGCTCAGATAGAAATCTGCAAACAAACGAAAAAACAAAAGCATACAGAGTTCAAGCATCTGCCATACTTAACACCTGAAATTAAATACAGCTTAAAGAAAACCTCACCTCCAACCAGCTTCCGTAGCTCAAGTTCAGGTACCGTGGTGATTTTGTTGTCCCTCTTGTGGCTCAGCTCCGAGATCAGCATTTGTGGTTCATGAGGCGAGCCTCGTTTCGATTTCTTAGAATCAGCGTCTGCCTCTTCCTCATCAGTCAGTTTCTTTGTCCTCCTCCCTGTTGTGATCAGCTTTTCCATGGACTCTTGGTGCATCTCTTCATCCTCAAAGTCAGCACTGCTGCTGATGAGTTGCATGGAGTCACTTGGTTTGTTGGTGTTAAGCAAGGGCTCTAAATAGGGACCCTTCACTGGGTTGGTGAGTCCTCCAACTGCAATCAAATCAATAAAAATTAAATGAACTTATGTACCTACGATAAACTGATTAAAAAATGTATAGCAGGTATTACTAAACTCAATGTGGTCAACTGATGGTCACTAAAAAGAGCATTCTATACCATATAAATGCAAAATAACAAACTCTCAATTGTCTGTAAACTCACTGCTGAAACCACCATCAAGCCAGATGCAGTGCAGATTTACCTTCTCTTAGAGCTCTGTCAGTTTTTTCTCTGAGGTCAGTTGCTGATGATCTCTTCAGTGGATCCTTCTGGAGTCCTGCTTTTATAACTTCAGCAGTGAGAGAGCCACAGTCAGGTGGGATCTCTCTCAGAGGCGGGGGCTCGTTAGCAATCTGTAAACCAATCAACCAAGGAAATTCAGTCAAGGCTTGATACGAGTACTCTAAAGAACAAACATCTGTCAATAAAGTATTCGAAGAATACCTTCAAGTAAAGGCGACAATTATAGTATCTTGTCCAAGGCTGACAACCATTGAGCATGTGCAGTAACATACAGCAGCTGCTCCACACATCTGCTTTAGCTCCGCGGGGTTCTCCTTTTATTATTTCAGGGGCCATGTGAGTCTCTGTGCCCTTCAGATCTGTAATCAAATACATTGAGAAAATTGTGAATTCGGACATGTAAGTGGAGAAATTGCACATCTTGCCAAATTACTCAGTGACAAAGTATTTACCTTTGGACCTACTGAGGCTCTGACCCTGATTGTCGAGCCTTTCGGCATGTCCAAAGTCACATAGGAAGGTGTCTCTACCATCGTCCGACAGCAACACGTTGTCGGCTGTGAGAAACAAGTAGAGTCAGTAATCCATTGCATTAATCTGTGTGCTGCTGTGTGATGTCAGTGGTGCTTGGTTGATTTCCATGACTTGTGCTGTGTAGTTTTTAGATGACATAATTAGAAACAGGGCAGCTGCTTAGACAAAACAGTCTAAGACAAAGGAGCCAAATGAATGGAAAATATGAAGTCACACAGGGACAGCTGCTGTGCTAAACTCTTTAATGTGGAATGGATGTGGAAACTAGTCACAAACCGTACGCAGATAAAGAAGAGATGTGGTATTATTGTCTAGCTTTTCCTGAGAAATTACAGACAGCAGATGGCGCTTGAGATACACCACAAAACATGTCTTGTCAGCTCTTAAGATATTCTCTGTCTTTTTTGCTCTTCCTCAATCTCAGTTTCTGTTCTGTTTTTGTGTTTCCTTTGTTCTTCTATATAACCCTTTCCACTTTATTTTCATCTTCTGTATTCTTTCTGTCCATTGTACTTTTTCTCCTCTTCTTCTCTTTCGAACTACTTCCTGCTCTTTGTCCCATCCCCCCCCTCACTCCGTTTTGTTCTCCCTTTCTCTCTCGCTCTCCTGATTTTGTGCACATGCGCCGTGTCTAGAGAACAGCAGTGAGTCACACTGTGGGAAATTCCCAGCCCGTCTTTTTCTCTGTGGTAATCTGGTTTCACAACCCAGGTGCTTGAAGATCAAATCTAGACTGTATCTATGACACTTGTGTTCCAAACAACAGCTGCGCATAGACACAAAATCCTCTGATGAGAACTAATTACAAATCTGACTTTCTCTCTGTCTTTTTTTCAACTTTCCACTACCACAACAAGTAAAAGTCAAGCTGACACATTTCTTAGTTTTACTGTTATTACTATTGTTCTCTAGCTGTTAATGTTCATAATGAAAGTGTTGTGAGGCAGTGCCAATATCGATATATTGTTACTTTTTTGGATTTAACATTTACATTCCATACTTTATCACTCGACAACATCACCAATATTTAGGAAGTCACAGGAACAGTCCCAGTCATTATTAATTTGTACATTATATAGAGATAAAAAGTGGATAAAACTTAACAACTTCACTTTGTGGATTTATTTGCTGTTGTAAATTGATTAAATTACACTAAATTTCTTATAAAAGCTCACTCTTAAGATACGTGTCATGTTCAGTCATAAAGTGGGCACACCAAACATCATAAATATGAGGCTAACATTCAAGTCATCTAAGATTTCAAAGGTATGGTATTTGTATAATATACCTTTAATATCGAGATGCACCACCCTTTTCTTCACTAAGTACTCCAACGCTGTTAAAACTTGAGAGTGGTAGTGGAGACTTAAATCCTCTGGCAGTCGACCACGTTCCACTATCAGCTGGCCCAAAGAGCCTGGAATAACACAAAATGTTAGAGCGGAACAAAGACTGCTGTCTTAGCAATATTTACCAACAGAGAGCATCTGATTAATCTTTTCCTCTGGGTTATGGCTTGTAAAGAAGCCAGCATTTAATGACAATGGAAAAATGTGTCAGGTATATCAATGTTTATCAGGAAGGGAGCTTGCGTCACACGTTTGGTGCAGTTTGGACAAACACTCTTTGAGTAAGGTCAACAGTCATTTCGAGCATCCCAGAAACACCCACTTCCGCATCTCAACACTAATCACATCCGTATTTTTCTGCACTTCAACTCAGTCGACTCAAGTTCCATGTACTGTACATGTTTGTGCACTTAATTGATTCCATCTGTTTCTTGAGTTTAAATGACAACAGGAGTAGTTAGTATCAACAACATACGCTGTGTGTGAAGGGAAGATAGTGGGATTGTTTACCAGCTTTGTGTTCCATCAGAAGGACGACATTAGGCCCCTCTCTAACCACTCCAAAGAGCTTCACCACATGAGGAGATCTGAGGGCACTCCACGCACCCACCTCCTCACTGTTGAACCTCTTCAGGGCAATCTTTAAGAAAAAGATGGAACGTAAAATACTAAGATTATGTACATACTTTTATACAAGACTGTTTTTATACAAATCGATATGCTGTAAATTACCTTTTTGGCAGCAAATTTGAACCCACTGTTCACATCTTCAGCACTGTGTACTTCACCATAGGAGCCTTCCTTGATGAAGTGCTGGAGGACATACTCTCTCCCTTCTTTGTATTCTGAGTCCACAGGCTGAATTTTCTGTCAGGAAGAGACAAACAGGTTAGTTTGGTTCAGCCACTTTTCAAATCAAAACATACCGAAGCAAGCAGACTGAAGCAAAGCAGAACTTACTTCATGATAAAAAATGAGTCCCTCATTGCTAACAGAGTCAGCTTCCGAGAACTCGTCTTCGTCTTCCCTAGTCTCCCTCTCCACTTCTTTGAAAAATGGCCCTGTGTAGCATGGATCCCCCTGACTGACAAGGCCTCTGAGCCCAGCAAGGGCCAGTGAGCAGTCTCCCACACTGCTAAGAGAGTCTGAGCTGCTGTTGTGCTCATATGACCGAACACTGGAGAGGTTACCCAAAACTGGCCAGTTCAAAGGGGAACAGCTTGAGCCTTTGTTGTAAACTTGTTGGCTGTAAAAAGAAGCCCTTCGGGCGTCTTCCTCTGAGCTTTCAAAGCTGCTACAGCAAGAGGTACTGAGATCGCTTCTCTCTTCAACAGAAGAGTCCCCCTACAAGAAGAAGAAGAAGGAAAAAAAAGTTCTTAGACAATATAGTGTTTACATCCTCCGATAAATTTGCTCTAGGCTTAAAAATTCAAGGCCGAAAGAGGCGGGGCTGTTGGAATTCAATGTTTCACTTCCACAATTTAGGAAGGGTAATGTTTACATGGGAACTTCTAGAGATTAGGACCCTATTGTTGAAGATGATTTAAATTCTTTTAACAGCACAGCATACTAAATATTAACACATTTTTGAATCCAGTTTCATAGTCAAGACTCAGAGAGATGTGAAGAGTAACCTCACCAGGATCGGGATCAGAGAACTTCCACTTTCTTGTTCAGGCACTCCAGAAGGCATTCGACGTCTCTGTCGCTGCTTGTCCTTCTTCTTCTGCTGCTTCTTCCTCTTCCCCTTACGTTTCTGTCTCCTATGGGTACTCTTTCTTGAGGAGAGTATTGATGTGCTTGCTTCCTGGATGGTGGCCATTGTTTGGCACGCCACATTGTTTTGGTCAGATGAAAGACTTCAAAAGAAATTTGAAGAAAGCAAAAGGAATTTAAGGCATGTTTACACAATTCAGCACAGACCCTTAAACAGAAATTTAATTTATAATGCGGAGAATGTCCCCAAGATCTTACCTGGTGGTTAAGCATTTAGGGAAGGCACGGAAGGAGCGGTCATAACAGGACGGGCTGAACTCTTGGGAGTCCTGGGTTTCACCTAAACGAGCACAGTGTTAATGTAAAATTGGCTCACAGGAAAGTTCATTGATGTGATACACTATAAAAATAAGATATATTTACATTCTGCCTGAGCAACAATGGTTGAGGTCTTGAACTGCATTTCTTCCACTTGTTCTGCAGTTCCATGTGTCAGGAGTTTAGTGAGTTTATCAGCAGACCACTTTTGCGTAAATCCCATTTTGCCATCCTTCCCCTCATCTTGCGCCTCCTCAGTCTCCTGCTCTGCATTGGAGCATGATGGATATGTCCCCTTCAGGTCAGCTTTTGGTGGTCCAGTGAAAGGCGCTGTTGAGTTGAAGAGCCTCTGTCTCACCGCCATGTTATCTTCTAAATCTGCAAGAGACACAAGCAGCTGATAAATAACGATCTTCCTTATCAACTGTCTCCTGCCTTTATGTTTTGTCTTTAATCTTAAATAAGAGTTAATCAATTTCGTTTTAGTTATAGATGCCAGGGTTGTTTGTGTGGCTATAACCAGAGAGTTAAAAGTAACTTTTTTAGTATTATTATTTAAATATTAATTAGTGAATTTGTCTTTGGTCGAGGGCAACATATTTGGCTCCTTTATAAACCGAGCTTTCGATTTTGATGAACAAGTTACTTCAGAGCTCACAGTGCGTGATATTTATTCAGTTAGTCAGATGCTTGCTGCGACTCATCAAGAGTGACCTTTAGAAATGTTGTGAAGTTTGTATAAGCATAAACCATTTCTCCAAAATGTAACAAAGGACTTTTATCTGCTAATGTGAGCGTGGGAGTGAGGATACCTAAAAAGGGGAACAAATGGATTCTGAAAACTAAACACATCTCAGGTTAAAGGTTGCAATGCATTTTGCTGTTTGTTTTTGTTCATTTTTTCTTAATTTTTCATTCTTAGTATTTTTTCAGTTTGCATCTATGGCACACTTTGCAAATACTTTCCACGGTGCCATTTGCCTGCTGTAATCGAGCACAACAGAAAAGCTCATAAATCTGACTGAAGATTCGACTGAAAGGTTTACGACGGAAATATACACCCATGCATAAACGCAAAAATAATTTGATATGCTTCATTATGGCTCGTTTGAAGTTTAACATATTTTACTGCGCCACACATGGTTAGGAGCGCAGATGAACTGAAACTGTGAAATTTGAGGTGGGCAGATGAGACAGGAAATTAAACCCCGGCCTTGTTTTCACAGTTGCAAACTCTGTCGCTCAGTGCATGCAGTCTGTTTCAGTCAGAGGAAGTAACCTAGGCAATGCCTGGGCTGCACAGCCTGGGCTAATTTGAAATAAAGATTTGCATGGCTGCCTGTTCACACCTTAAAAGTTATCACCAGCACAACAGGTAGGACTGTAAAACCAACACAGGAAAACTACATGCAGTTTAAAAGGCACAAACTGAGAACTACATTTAGAGCACTACAGTTGCAATTAGTTGCATCAGTTTGTCCATTACACTAGCAGCTTATCACACAAAGATTAAGCCTAAATTCTTGACTAAAACAATCACATGCACACTACATGCTTTTGCTGCTGACAACACCAATAAAGTATAGATACAAGTAACAATACAGCAAAAAATAACATCAAAACATAATCAAAATTACGTTAAAGCTGTTTGAGTTTATTAATGATACTACCTTATACGCAGACTTCATGCACCGCAAGATTATCTAGAGCGAAGCAACTCAACTGTCACTTCCGTCTTAAGACGCTGCACCACCACACCCCAATGAATTTACGTGGAAAGGAAATAGAGAAAACCCCACTGCAACAAACAGGCACAAAAACAGACTCTGTATGTGTGAGCCGACGTAGCGGGCAGACATACCAATAGATGCCAGTCTGAACTGCATTCTCAAGTATTTGTTCTGAATAACCTGTCATCGACACGAACTAGGTGCTCCGTTTGCGTGCCTTCATGTTCGACTTTTCAGTAACGACTCGGCTCAGTCGCTGCCGCTTTGCTTTCTGCTCTCTTGATGCTGGCTTTCAGCCAACTGGGGGGAGGAGCTGGCTGACTATGACTTATGGGAAATGCATCTACACTTCCCCATATTCCCCCCTCCTTCTGCTCCCTCTAACAGGGCTGGTTTACTTGCTCTGCCCTCTTGAGTACTACCAATTAAAGGATCAGGTTTGCTTATGGGTATGGTGACAAACATAAAATGTGAACTATGAACTGTGATGCAAGTAGTGGTAATATCTAAACCCTTTCAATCTTTGCATACTATCAAGATACAGGGTTTTAATGAGGAATAAGTAAAGGATATGATTAGTACAGCACAGCACTGAATTCAAATTTGTTCAAAAAGCAAAAAATCAGTTAAAAAAGTTTCTTTAATGGGTGAAAAACAATTTCAATTCTGTGTGCACTTTAAACCAGGTAGTCTGATAATCACCTGGAATGGACAGTCAACTTTCTGTACACATTCACACCACTAAATGTGAAGGGATTTGTGGCCTTTCATTTGCTCTGATATTCTAATAAGTGCGTGCCCTGTAGCAAGCCAACATTCAAGAGCCCGTCACATGTCATGTCACACGCCCACATTCTCCACTATATGTCCTGTTGTTAAAACAACAAAGAGTTTCTTTCTTTATGAAAATGTGGCAGTGTGAAAACTCACATTATGAGCATCTTCTTGCGAAAAATTATTTCCGAAAACAGTGTTTAGACTGAGGCAAGCGTATGAGCTGTCAATAATCTGATGGCTCTATCTGAAATAATCTCACTTGCTTTTCTCTTGAGCAGAAAAACAACTTAGTCATATAAAAACCACTACAGGAAACTCGGAACACCACTTGACAGGTTCTGGTACATGCCATAATCGAAAAGCTCAATGGAAGTTGCTCACTCCACCCCTACTGATAAGGAAACTGTTTGTCATGACAACAATATCTCTGCTAAACCGGCATAAGTTTAAGGACACAGGTACAGACATTGTAGACAGTCAAAGCATTTAGAATTTTGTTTTTGGTACTCTATTAGTCACCAACTTCACATATTATGACTCATAAAAAAGGCAACAATTAGTACAAATTATCAGTTCGTCTGCCAATCATTTTCTCATTTACTCATTCTGTCTAGAGCTGAAATATTTAGTCAGTTTAGCCACAACATTATGTGCAACAGATTAACTGTGTGACAAAAAAAAACTGTCAAAAGTTACTAGCTCAAGGTTCAAGATTTTAAGGTTTCTTTTAAGATGTCACTGTGACCAGTGTTTTTTGGGGTGAAGTTGTTTTTTGCTTTGCAATTTGCTGGCTTTGATTTTTAAATTTCATGTTTTTAATTGCCTCTTCATATTATTAAAAGCTTGACAGAAATTCTGCTTTGTTTTGGATGGATTGTTTTAAGCTGTGAATGAATCTGGAAACAGACTGTTAAACAGATAAGTATCGGCCTATACGTCTCAGCTTGGGGCACACCACCAATTCTGACCATATTCCAAACTTCATTTCTAGAAACCCTATACCTGAAATGAATCTCCAATGTACTTCACTATTGCCATATATTGCTCATGCAGTCCTGAGAATATTTCACTTTTTGCAAAAGAAGTCTGTGCAACTCTAAGGTCATTTTTTAACTTCTGTTCCAACTTTCTGCACTGACAAGCATGGCATTTTACTAACTGGAGAAATGGCAATGACTGGTTATCAAATTCTGCAAATTCATTTTGCAGGTCAAGTAATCAACACTAAAGTCTTTTCATTTACATGCAAACTGAACCTACACTTCCCTGTCAGTGTCACCAGAAACCTAAACAATTATGCTTTAGAGGAGTTTTGCACCCTAAATGTCTACACATATCTAATAAACATGTAACTAATAGTGCACACTATAAACTTTAATCCATAATGACCTTTGCTGTGGAAATCTTGAACTAAACTGTAACAAAACATACAGTTGGTGACTGTACAGCTTCTGCTGCTCTGTTTCTCTCACAGAGATTAATGAAATTCCAAAGCCTTTAGTAACGACTGCTAAAAGGAACTCAGAAAACACAGGCAAGAGTTCCTTAAGAGAACCGGTGGCTGCTTCTCAGGAAAGCATTCCAGTCCTCAACTACACATTCTAAAAGACTGCAAAAAAACATCTGCAGGCACACATTTAAATGCAGCTCCAAGTACTCAGTCATACCTCTTGTCTAATGTCTAACAACTTCCCTTTTTCTAGTTACTTCCTCAATATTAACTTCAATGAAGAAACAGTCAGTTACAGTAAGAATGCATAGTCCTCTCTTTGCTGGACATTATTTCCATTAAACTGAGATGTTCTATAAACTCCTTGCATTTTAAAAGAATAATTACCCAGGAAAATTCAGGGCTAAGCCATTGTTATTAATGTTATCCCAGTTTTTCTGTAAACATTACTGGGTTCTTTGACAAATTAAAATTAATTTGGAAAACAGTTTTCTCATGAATCAATAATAGAAATGTGTATTTGACACCTCACGAAAAACATTCTTCTCCATTTCCCAATGCTATCCAACATAGGTTTACTAAACATGGCCAAAGTCAACAAATCTAAAAGCATGTATATTATAATAATGTTCTACTAAGCTGCAATCTTTCTATACATTTTCTATATAGTGAGCTCATCTTAATACAGTCATATTTGCACTTTCTTGCTATCTTGCAAAGAAAATGAGAACAGGATATTTGCACAGGAGGAACAAAAGGTTTTTCGTTTAAGGGTGGACTTGGACCAGTGCTGCTTCGCTTGTAAATGCAGGCCAGGAGTTTGACTCTGGGCCAAGAAAGATCCAGCAAGCATTGGTGCATTATGGAGGCCCAGCATAACTTGGACCTGAAAAATAGGACCTGCCAAGAGTGACTAATGTAAACAATTACATCTGGTGAATGTAATTGTTTAGCTCTATCAGATTACATGAGGGCTCTAATGTTTAAATGAAACAGATAAGAGCATAAAAAGATATATGACTGCATATATTGCGACAACATATAATAACATACATAACGGCTATTCTTATGAGGACTCCTATAACAAATATAGCAAGTTTTTTTTTCTATCACTAATATGCTCTTAATTTTTTTTACCAGGTAAGAACATCAACATATCCATGTTTAGAGTTAGTACAGCCTTTGTGACAAAAAATAAAAATAAAATGAGGGTGCCACTGAGAAGTATAAGCAGTACGACGGAAATTATATTCTGTACAGTAAAATCTACAGTAAGCCACTATAACAATTTACCTACCAATGGTCACCTTTGATGTTTAACTATTTAGCGATTCATTTAAAATGAATATAATTTGACTAAACAGTAATTTCATGTGTATACACGCGCTGTTATTGTGTGCACGCGCACTAACTTCCTTCTAGCCACATTCACCGCCATTTCACATAAAACTTAGGCCCAAAATGTTTGAAGTATTCGTTAAACAGTCAATCATGTAAATCGAGAAATCGAGTTCTCGACAAACAGCGGGAAACACTGAAGTCAGAAAGCTCTTAACTTCGTTAAACCGTTTATGATAAATACTATATATTCTTCACTTACCGTATTTCCCGTAACTAGGCGTCGGCCGATGGCGATCTTGACATCATGTAGCTTCTTTCCTGTTTCCGCTTGAATTTCGAAGTAGTTTTTGGGTTCCCTTAATTTTTACAATAACAACATTTAACGCCAGAATTCAAAGACATATTGCGCTATTATTAATCACTGACTGTAACAGTATGTTTAAATGTTGCTCGGACCGAGCACAATGTTTGCGTGTGGCTGTAAGGTATAGTTGTGCTTTTAATTTGAAGATAAAATGCACTCTCTTCATGTAAGCGTCTGTTTTTAATTTAAAGACAAGAGGATAAGCGGTCGTGCAGCGGGAAAGGGGAGCTGTTTAATAAACTGCACATAAAAAGCCTTTGTTTGTCTGTTTGTTCTATGTTGTTAATAAACTATTACTATATATCGAGGTCTTGCTTGCTTTCTGCTGAGATATAGATATTTGTATTTTAATATATATGGCGTTAATGATGTATTTTACCAAGATGAGTATCTACAGTAAATCTTAATTAAATTCTCCTCGCTGGAGATTTTAACTCGCACTGACTATCTTCTGTCTCAGACAGTTTTACATTTACAAATATTAATCTCACGGAACTAATTTACAGTCCTACTTGTCCAAATCTGAAATGCCCTCTTTTACTAACTCTCCCCATAAATATTCCCATATTGGTGTTTTGCAAATGGTGCCAGTAATCACTGTGTTATAGATGCAGTCAGGTAATCGATACTCCTGAAATCAAGACAACAAATTGTTTTTTAAACAACATTTTTTTTAGCAACCTTTCTTCCGCAATTCACTGTAACTTGAATAGAACCTGATTAGTGATATTGATTTGCCATGGAAATACATTTTCATTAAAATATTAAATAAACATGGCCCTATCCGCAAATTTAGAGTAAAATGCTGTCCAGTCACCTCAAAGAAAATGATGGTGGCTGGGCTAAGGCCAGAAAAACTAAACCTGGTTTATTCCTAGCTATAAAAAAAGTGACATTCCTAACGGCTTTAATAAATATTTGGTTTCTTCAGGGTCTTTATTTGAATCTTTACATAAAGATTTAAAACAGTTTAATGAACAGGTCATCTTTGCAACTACTAGAAATTAATCTTGTATTCAACTCTTCAGCTTTTCTTTTCTGAATGTCATGGCGATCCACAAGGCTTTAAAGCTGCTGGCTACAATGAATTCAAGACCACATCAATTTAAATCTTATTTTCTTAAGCTGGATGAACCACAAACTTATCATTTTTAATCGTATGCTTTGGAACAGTGGTGATATGGAAATATAGAAATATTCCCTTTTTTGATGATAGGGAGGTGATAAGGAGGTCGTCCTTCATACGTTAAAAACTACAGATCACACAGTTGGGCATGTAATGTTAATAAACAGACCGAACAATAGTGGTTTATCAGTAAAAACTAAATGACTTGTCAGTTAAAACACAGTGTGTCCTCTTTGCTGAGTCTTCTTCTTTGTTTCTCCCAGTATCCACAGGAGCTCCTCAGAGATCTATATTGGGACCACTCTTTATCTCTCTATATGTAAATAACCTTTGTGATATTTTATCCAAATACTGCATTCCATTTATCTGTAGATGACACAGTTAACTATTTTTCATCCCCTTGAAGAGTGCAAACCTTTTAACACAAACCTGCCTTTGAGGTTTGTGTTAAATCCAAGTTCATGTTATTCTCAAATGGCAAAAGAAGTTGTTGTCTACGCTTCCTAAGAGCAAAAGGATTCAAGTAATTGAAATTAAACTGGCTACATGTTATAAATATCTAGGTATCATTGCATATCATAATTTGTCAGGTGAAAACACACTGAAATGCTTGTGTCCAAACTGTTCTCTGTATGGTGCTGCCAAGTAGCCAATATCCATAGACTTTCCCATTGGTTGGTTTTTATCTGAAAATATAAATGGAAATCTCTGCTTGGGCTGATTCCTCCTACCATCGGGGAGTTTAAGTCCAATTTAAAGGAGCAGAAGAATAGTTCTTTTGGTCAGAGGGACTGTTTTTATTATTACTCTTGTACTCGCCTCTGTCAGTGCGCAACAGGGTGGCTGTGGCTACAATGTAGCTTGCCATCACCAGTGTGTGAATGTGTGTGTGAATGGGTGGATGACTGGTTGTGTAAAGCGCTTTGGGATCCTTAGGGACTATTAAAGCGCTATACAAGTACAGGCCATTTACCACTTACCAATGATCTGTTATTGCATATCATCCAAATGTTTGTCTTGACATGTCTGTACTGATTATCATTCGTATTTGTTTTTGTAATTGTTATAATTTTATGTGTTGTATTTGCTGTAACATCTGCTGCCCTCTTGGCCAGGTCTCTCTTGAAAAAGACTGACTCACTGACTCACTCACTAAATCTCTCTGAGAGTTTTACCTGGACAAATAAATGATAACAATGATGAGTAATCTAACACAGCATATCATCAGCCCCTACGTCATGGTGTAAGAAAAATATCTGTATTTATATGAATCTACCACAAGATGGAGCGATAACCTACTTAAGTCTTTTACAGGTTAATACACGGGGCCATACGACATGCATTGTCCTCTGAGCTTCACTGATGTGAAGTCTAAGTTGTGTGTTTAAATTGGTATCTTTCACGCTCATTATTTTTTATAAACATTTCAATCACTTGTTGAACAGGATAATGCACTACAGATGCAGCAGAACTCACTTGTCCTAAAGAACATTTCAGGAAATCATTCCTACAGTGATACATTCCTACATTCTTCTACTACTCTATAATAGATGAATACACTTGTCAGGTAATAGGTTTCCACAAATACTTATAGATTTCTGTATTATACCTTACTGCTCATTTCTTTGATTTATAGTGTAGACATTATATATTAATACTATTTCCACTACTCTTTTGCACAATGTCAGTCTCTTTTTTTTCCTCATGAATATCTAACTTCTTAAAATGTTTGTCTATCTGCTTCTACATCTCTAAATGACATTTTTATTAGCCACCACCAATGAATAAGGATTTTGTCATTTAATTTTAGTGGCCAAAATATTGAGTTTTTAATCCAATGTTAGTTTCATTTTTAAAGACAGGCAATTTAATTTAAATGGGTATTTAAAAAAACCTTTTTAGATTAAAATAATTTTCTTAAAATCCTAAACTTCGTGGAGGTTTTCACCTCAAAAATCAAACATGTAAGCCTATGCGCAAGGTAGTTTTAGCAGTTTCATCCATAGAACCATGTTGATACTTATACAATGATGCTGATCTCTCAACGGATCTTTTTAACGATCACTGTCTTTTCCATTTTGTCTTGTTAGAACAGCATTAGCTTCTGTTTTAACCACTTTCATGGAGCTCATCCCACTGACTTCTTCCTAGAGTCTCCCATTTAAATCTTGATAATGTATTGATAATGTTAAGTAATGTAGGAGAATGTTTCATTTTGCTAATATTGGACTTGACCTCTGCCTTAGATATCTGCCTTGACCATCACATTATGCCTCATAGGCTGGGATACTGGATACTGGAGATACTGGTCTGTTTTGGAGTGGTACTATCTGTATAAATGATCTGTTTTTCTGGCTGCCTTCTAAGTGAGTGCCACAAGGTTCTGTTCTGGGGGCTTTACTGTCATAGCTGCTTGCTCTTCATTGCATCTCAAGAACTTTTGATGTCATTTCTTATCACTATTATGCAAATGACATTCAGTTACATATTTGTACCTAAGGTAATAGAACCCTAGGTTCCCAGGCCACATTTGTTAAATTTTCTACCAGGAACCCTCTGGCAACGTTTGCTTCTGCCTTCACTGTGGATGATCATTTTAAATCTCTGGTTCACTCTTGTTTTTTGTCACTTATGAAATACAGTCAAATTGAGTTCCATTGTGTCATAATTTGACTCGGAAATTGTTATTCATGCCTTTATTTCATCATGTTTAGATTACTGTAATTCATTGTTTACTTGTATCAACAAAGCCTCATTGGAACATCGGCATGTTGTTCAGAAAGCCAATGTGAGGTTTTTGATTAAGTCTTCAAAGTGCTCACATTGTTACTCATTCAGCTGCACTGGCTACCAATTAACACTAGAGTCCACATTAAGATTCAGGTTTTGACTTTTAGAGGTCTGTATGAAAATGCACCAGTGTACATCAGTGAACTTTTACATCCATATATCCCTAAAGCAGGCCTTGAGGAAGCTCAGAGTTTATAGGCCTGCTCATTGTGCATCAGACAAGGCTGAGAACTAAAGGGAACAGAACTGTCTCCCACTGAGCTTGAGCACTGTGAAGTTGGTGGATTTTTAAAAAGTCAGCTTTTTAAACTTGCATTGAAGTTGTGCTATTTTTGTTGTAAAGAACTTTGTGATATTTAACTTGAAATGTGCTTTACAAATAACATTTTGTGGCTTCATCTGAAAAACGTTCTGAGATGCCCTTAGGTGTGGATGCAAACCAGAGAGGGTGACAGCCCGGGAGGGGGTACGTTTCTGTACGAAGTAACATTTTTTGACACTTTTCTGACCAACGGCAATAGATTTTCTTAGCTAAGTATTCCACTCAAGCTGATTCTGTCATTTACAAGCATCTTTGAGACAGAAATGCATTTTTGTTTCCAAAGTAGCCTAGCTTACAACTGTCTACCAAACTACACGTTCCAGACAGAGAAATCCTGTGTGCCTTTCTAGTTATTTGGTATATAGTGCTTGACCATTGTATTTTACCTGGAAATTGTCTTGCTTGTTTTAGCCATTTGCATACATTATATAGCTACTGTTTGTGTACCTCTTTACATTCCATTTGCATTGTGTATGTAATCTGTCATGCACCCATCACTTGTGCAAGCATTACACAAGATATTTATTTGAAACCAACCAGTTCAATACTTTTAGTATAATATACCATCTGATTAATAACAGAACACAAACAATCTATTAGATGTTGGGTTCAAGCTCATTTCTAATTGATGCAAAGTGGAAAACTATCTTCTGGTGTGACAAACTAACATTTGCTTTTAATTTAGGCCAATATCTTTAAAAATACAAGGGTGTATTTGTACAGGTTAAATGTAAAAGTTAGACATGCTGCTATCCTTTTGACATATTTTTCTGGGAAGGTCTTGCCTACTTCAACAAAACAATGCCACATTTTACAAGTATTACAACAGTGTGGCTTTGTAGAAAAACAATGCAGGTGATAAACTGGCACACCTACAATGGTTTCATGCCACACATTATGCATCATGAAACAAAAAAAAAATATGAAAAAGAAAGCCATGAACCGTAAAACAAACAAGAATGTCAAACAAGAATAAGAAAATAGTTTTGCTTTCGAAACTACAAAACATGCTGCTGTCCCAGCTTTTTAAAAATGTAGGCCTAGATGTTGTTGAGATCAAATTCCAAATAAGATGTTTCACCCTAACCCCACCCCCCAGATCAACAGGAGTTGAGAAACCAAACCAAAAGAAGTACATCTTGGGCCCCTGAAGGTATTTATCTATATCAGATATCATGGCATCATCGTGTTGCCTAGTAGCCACTGAGCAACAAAATAAAATCACCAGTTATATAATTTACGCACTAGTAACACATAAAAGGTTAATATAATGTTTCTTTCTCATTTATATCAGCAAAGGTCTGATTATACATCCTTAGCAACCACCTAGCAACGGTCTAAAATAAGGTAATTTTAGCATAGAAACGACATCTACAACCTCTATTTTTTGAAGTTTTCTAGGGTCATGTAATGCGCAAGGGGAGATACTTAATAATTCTATGCTAAATTGCACATAAACAAAGCCTTTATTTATTTGTTTAATTTATTTATGTATTTGTTCGTAAGTAACCACCTATTTAACCTATTTAAATTTCTTGCTGTTGTTTGCATTCTGCTATGATACAGCAGAAAGCACTTTAAATATATATACATGCTTATCTTTTAGTTTACTAAAATGAGTAGTCTATTTAATACAATATATTATCATGTGAGAAATGTGTTGATCTAAGGCCCTTGGAGGTTCTTATCTATATCAGATATTATGGCATCATCATGCCTTGAAAGTAATTAACAGAATACAATGACCCAATATTTTTTGTTTGAATGCTATTTCCAACTTATTAAGTAAACGTAAGCTTAATTTGTTTTTACTGTCTTAGGGCATTAAATTCAATGAAACAAAAAACTAAGTTAGTTTCATTCTTTGTCATTGTTATTTTGCTCAAATATGCCAAACACAACCAGAATGAGAAGAATTGGTTCCATGCCTTTAAGGAGCCCCCTTTTGTCTCACAGCTTTAATTCAAGTGAATTAATTCTTTCTATTATTGAACTGCTCTTACCCTCTTAACCACCCAAAGACAAACTAAAATTAACATGGAAAATATTAAAAACTAAACAAAAAAGAAACACTTTAACAAAACTGAAATGAGCAAACCCACTGTAGAACCTAACAAATTAAAGTGACAACAAAAACTAATAATTTTAGCTAATGTCCTGTCCATTTGTCCTCTTTGAGGCGTAAGTTTAAAATTAGACTCAATCAAAATGTCGGTCACTGTCTCAGTATTTGAGATAAAAACGTTTGTGTTGTCTCGCAAAAAGTGGGACACTAGGTCACTCTGCTCTCCGGTTGCCTAACACTTCAACATTCACACAAGTAAAATACACATTGTGTAGACGTAGTCATGTTGATACGGTCTAGCTTTCCATGTACAACGCTGGAAGTTGTTGGTGGATATTGGCAGTGAAGTGTAAATTCACCGCAGAACGTCCTCCCCACCACAGCGCGCTTCTGTTGGACACAGACTGAGCGAGTACACAACTGCTGCTGCGTTCAGAAAATGGCCGACAGATTTTCTAGGTTCAACGAAGAGCGTGATTTCCAGGTAATGCATGTTAAATATTTGGTCCACCTCCATATTTTTTAAAGTGTCGAGGTGTTTCAGTAAGTTAATATCTATTTGAAGGTTAAGGACAGTTTTGACGTATCGTGTACACCATCGTGCATTTCGCTCTAGATCCCCGTTGCTAGCACTGCAAGCTAGCTATGCTAACGCTAGTGCACTGCGGCTCTTTTGATATTAACTTGCCTTACGGCTCAGTGTTCGCCTGAGTGCTATATTTGACCCATGTCTTGGATTATCGTCTTCATTATCAACCGTTTCTTTCTGAAACTACAAACATTTAACCACGCAACAGCAAAATAGATACTGGAGTCCCAATTAGCTCATTAGTGACCTTGGGCATTCTGATTATTTTTCGACATATGCTAAGGATGGATAGTGAGCTAACATAGCTAGCTTGTACGCACATTGAGCTGTTGTAGCATTAATAGCCATAAATGACTGTATTATTTTGACAGCTGAAATTCCACCACAGTTGGTCATCATCAGGTCAAGATGAATCTAGCAACAGATAGCTGTCGGATATTATTCAGAAATTGCCCCCGGTATCGACTTGAAAACACAGAGTGTAAGTTAGGAGCATGTTTAGCGACACATTTTAAGTACAGTGTCCTTGGTCATTCATATACTGATTATCTGCTAATGTAACTGTGTAAATGAACTGTCTTTTAGCATTGGTTTCACACCGATGACACTTTTGTTTTGTTTCCACCCGCATTTAAACGTCTGGCTGAATATTGACACAGTAACTGGGAGTCTTTGTAAATATTTTGCGTTATCTTAATAAGTACATCTCCGATGCCAGTTAAAAATCTTATGTTTGTCACATGACGTTATTCAGGTTGTATATTTGGCTTGGTTCTGTAGCTGAATAGATTAATTTCACAACCTCTGTTTGAGCTGTTTGTCCCCCACAAGCCCATCTTGGATCTAAGACCGCACCCAGTAGAAACCAAATACTGTTATGCTTACTAGACTACAAAATAAACTTGCATCTTGACTGTTGGTATTGTTTAATTATAAACCCTTCGCTAGAGGGTCATTCGTCCACTGTGTAACTCAATTCTTTCAAACATCTAAACCTTTTTTTTTTTTTTTTTAAATTCTTGTGGACTTCCCACTTTTGACGTTGTTGTTGTTGGGCGGTCTATAAGCTGTTACTGCAAGTGAGAATAAAGTAACTGTTTTAACATCTGTTTGAAATGTGTTATCTGGTTCAAAGATACTTCAAAAGAGTGGATACATGGCAGTGTGGCGATTTGAATCTCAGATATCATTCTGATGCACATGTTAATGCTTTTCTGTTCTTAATTACAGTACACTAATGTGGAAGGAGTTTTAATAAATAAAACAAGCCCATCACCAACACATTTAGCATGGAGATTTCAAAACACTGATTCTAGGAAGCATCACCCTATCTATTTGAAAAACTTGCATTGCCTCATTGTACATACATGGACATAGTTCAGTTCTTTTTGTCATGTCTATGTCCCCTTTATTTTATACTTTTTGTAAAAAAGCAGGAGACTTTCTGTGTTGATAGCAGTGTTCAGGCTGGGTTAGTTTATGAGTTTAAAGCTTTTAATTGAATGCTAATCCATGGATGAATGCTTGTATCTATGATTTCTGCTCGTATTTCTTAGATTTTTCTGTTCCGTTATTAAGATACATTTTAAAAATGACATTAAAGCATGTAATCTTTTGGGCTGGTGTTAAGCTTTTTGGTTAAAGTTGGGTGTATTTTGGTAATAGTATCAAACATAATTACAGTTGGAAATCAGCTGTTTCTTTGAGCAGTGTTGTGACAAACTACCAGACATGCAATTAAGTTCTAATTATAAGCTTGCATATAAGAAACTGTTTTGTTTTTTCCCCCTCTGCACCCACTGTGGAACTTGTTTTTTTTGCTGGTTTGTCAGTGAGAGATGAATTGCTGTGTGGTCTGAATGAGTCTGTTGAGGGCAGCTCCAGCACAGCACAGTAGAGCTCTGTATGTGAGAACTGCTGCGAAGGCATTCATATGCTCAGTATTCAGAAAGTTTCTCTCTGACTCCATGGATAAAAGCTTGCTGCCAAGCAACACTATTCAGGAAACACCCACAGATGGTCTACCTAATATCTATAGCACAACTAGCCCAACAACCCTGTCCTCTTTAATGACTTAGCAGTGCTGTTGGACCTGTAGAACATGACTAGTCTTGACTTGCAGAATAATATAACACAATTCATGAGCTCCTGCATAGAGTAACTCTCATTTCCTAATGCGATGTGGTATGGGACATCTATTTAACTGCAATAGCACAAGTGGCAGTTTACTCTCGTAATGCAGATTGGAGAACATGGTCAGAGTCATTTCTATGCAGCACTGGTGTGGGGTTCATGTATTAAGAGTCAGAGTGATGAGGAAGCAAACGGCAGTGAAAATTAGAAGTCATTGTGGTGGATAGAGGCAGTGTTGATAGCACATTAAGTGGTTTGGACAGAAAGTCTGTAGAAGAGGAGATGAGGGGGGAACTGCAGGGAGCCATCGATTTGTTCACAAATAAGCCCTTTGCGCTTCCCAAGCAGCTCTTCTTCTCATAATCCCCGGCTTCGCTCATACTGATGCAGGGTCCTGTTTCGTCTGAATTAATGACAGCAAGTATGGCATCTCATCACCTCATTATAGTAGGCTGAATTAAATAGTTGCTTATCTCTGCAAAACCAGGCTTCCTGAAAAAAAAGTGCTGCAGTTCCATTGCCCAGCCACATAAGCATTGGTTTCTTTTGTTTTTAAACAGACATTTCTTTTCAGAGTTTCACAAAATGACCAAAGTGATGTATGCTGTAGAGTATTAACAGTTATCATCCAGTGCAAGAAGACTTAGGAATATAGAGGGAAACTAAATATTCTTCTGCTTACAAAACTTTGCTTCTTTTTCTTTTCTATTTTTTTTTAATAGTTGCTTTTGATTTACCTGTCCACACTAACCTGTTTGTAGATGCTACAAGTAAATAGTAAGTAATACACCGTCCAATATCTTTGTAGTCTTTCATAATTCTGAGGGTAGAATAAAGCAAACTCATAAACATGACCTTTGTCTCTCCTCTGCTGCCAGAGAAAGGAAGCCATCTGTCTCTGAGTAGAAACTGCTCTGTAAGCTCACTCCTTCAGTTGGGGTGGTAAGCCCATTACTCACTCTCAGCCTGACCCAAGATTCAGTTTGTATTTCTAAAGCTATGCTTCATATTCAGTCAGATATCCTGAGGAAGCATTAAGTCACTGTAACTGCTGGAAGAAATTTAATGTGAAATAAAGAAATGGAACTCAGCTGTCACTTTAGTTTTTAGTCAAGGTTATCAGATCTTTTAGTTATTTGTGTGCTGGTCTGTTGCTCAGTGTAAAGGGCGGCGTAAAGGTGTACCAGGCACAGGACACTCCTCCCTTCATATTGCTGTCTCATTGTTTTGAAAGTGCAGACATAAGAATCAAGCAATGTGTTGTCTTGAAATGCAGATTTTATGTTCATTCCTGAGTTCTTCCTACAAATTTCTTCCTGTGAACTGCTATCAGTGCTGCAGCAACTAATGGTTATTTTCACTTGCGTGTCTAAGTAACAGCTATTTTCTCAATTCAGATGAATCATTTGATCTCTGAAATGTGAGAAAATTGTGAAAAATTACAGATCTTCGTCTGTGTTTAAAAAGCGTGTTTTGTCAAATTATTAGTCAGAAGACCAAATGATGTTAAGTCATTTTCAAATAAAAATATTAAACTGCTTCTTTTATCAAAGTAGTTGCCAATTATTTCTTTATTAATTGACCAGTTTTCTACTAGTTTTCTACTTTTCTGCTTTCTGATATATTTCTACTTTACACTTTTAAATGTGTCCATCAGGGTGGGAATCACTTTGACCAGTATGAAGAGGGTCAGTTGGAGCTGGAGCAGGCATCCCTGGACAAGCCCATCGAATCGGTAAGGCTGCATCCATCATCCTGCACCATTGGACCAGCTGTGAGAGTGGATATGATTGGTCCAGGGAGCAATAAGAACAACACCTTTTACTCCATTCATACTGTCCGTGTAGCTGCATCCAGTGTTTTCTTGAACACATTGCCACCTAACTTGTAGAATCACTTGTCTCATGTGCATTAATATCCTTTAAGTCCCCCCGCCCCACTTCCCATGTCCTATGCCTACTCCATTTCTTGTGTGACAGTTCAAAATAAGTATGTATAGGCTAGATGTTCCTGTTTTATGTAGAGCTTAAAGATAATCGTTAGATTTTTGTATCAGTTTCCCATTAGTCATTGTTAGTCATCTAAGCGCTAGGAGAAGAAATTGCTGTGAAACCATGGAGTGGATGAAGCACTGTCATTAGTGGCTGGTTTTTGAGTACTTACAGAAAAATTCATACATATTTTAATATGAAAACTGCATACACGTTACACATAGGTGTAGCATGAGTTTATATGCTAAACAAAGCTGGTCACTTATATTTTTTTATGAGTCACTTTGAGATTTCAAGGCTTTTTTTAATTTGTATTTTTTTAATTTAATTTATGTAGTCCTAAATAAAGTCTTAAAAAAAGGAAGACCAATAGAATGCATTTTGCAGTGCAGATATGTTTTTAAAATGACCACATTAGTTAGTTTACAGTTGTATATCTGATTGTTTTGCAGTTTGTCAAATTTATGTTTATGAAAACTATGCAGTGCTTATTCCACCCCATTTAGCAAACAAGCGAGTGCACATTAGATGGTGTGAGTGGATACATTTGTGTTTGAGTGAGTGTGTGTCTATGTAGCTTTAGAATTTGTGTGTTAGTGTTTGTGTCTATAGGACAGTTATCTTATTGTACACAACTTGGGGTGTTCGACATTTCTCTCCTGCAGCGAATTGGCCCCTATTAGCTAAGCAGCAATGACCCGGTTTGTATTTGCACGCTCTGCTTTCTTACTCCTATCTTTAGGGTCCTTGTAACGCTTCTCTGACTATCTTTCTCTCGCTCTCTCTTGCTCTCTCTCTCTCTCTCTCTTTGGCTATCTCTGTTTCACTACTGTTAAACTTTACATCTATTCTCTCTCTACCTCAGTTTCTCTCTCTCTCTCGCTCCCTCCCTACTACACAGTGATTCGGTGTACAGTACCCTCTGTCATTCTGTGCTGGCATGGTGCTTGTGCAACTGGGACTGCATTTTTCGCTGAAAAGGCACTTCGATAATAGCGCAGGCAGCTGTCTTCTTTCTGTCTTTCTTACTTTCTCCATACCCCCGTTCTGTCTCTCAAGCAGTGTGGTGAGCAGGCTCAAACTCTGCTTACTTTCAGTTTTAGGTCACTTTATGAAGCATGTCAGATAGAATCAGTAACCACATAGAGTTAAATAACTCTGAAATACAATTAAATTATTATAAAAACAGAAACAAATTCTTTAATCACAGAGTATACAATAGTAAATGAGTATAATGATGGATGAAAAATTATGAACTCAGGTGAATTATAAGTACTGTAAAATAATTTCTAACCTCAATATTAGCTTGAAAAATAACCTGCATGTTTTGGATTAAACATAGCTGTATGCTATAAAAGGATTTTACCGAGCCCTTGATTTGACCAAGCCTTGTTGAATTTTTAAGAAAGGGTAGTAGGTAGTACTCTGTTAACCAAGAACATTAAAAGATTCTATCTATGTAGAATTTTATGTATGAAGCAGTTCCTCACAGATACAAAAATGATTGTACCGTGTGGGTGAGAGAGGGAGAAAACAGTGAGGGGGAGAGAGGTGGCCTGCTCACCCGGCTTAAGTGGCTCTTTTGCTCCTGCGCTATTATTTGTGGAGGGGTCCTGAGGGCCATGCTGCAGCATCACACAGCTCCTCACACGTCAGCAGAGGTGTTGTCAACTGTCACTTAATTGCCAGTACCGTTAGTGTTATTGAACATAATTGTTTTGGATGGTGCATGCTCAAAAGCAAGGTGATTTTACCGACAGTGCTGTGCAAAAGTATGTAGGCACCCACCATTTATTCATATTTTCCTTTCAAATAGCTAGACCTTCTTGTAATTTTTTTAAGTGGCCTTGTGCAATAGCTCTCCAGTCTTTCTGAAGGTCTTTAAAGGTTTTTCTTTGGACATTAAATACTTTTTCATGTATTTTAAGACTAACTCTTAAAACGAGAGGCCATTTTCAGAGGCTATTGTTTCTTTGTTTTTTGTTTCTTTTCTTCTTCTTTTTTTAATGCCACTTAACACTGACCTGTGAGTAGGGATGGGTATCGAAAACCGGTTCTTGTTGAGAACCGGTTCCCACTGTTTCAATTCCTTGGAATCGTTTGCCATTTTTGCAAACGATTCCCTTATCGATTCCAGTCGCCCCGAATGACGTCACCACGTTGCGGAGCGTCATTTACCTGGCAGGAAACATGGCGCCTAAGCGGCTCAAACGCTCAAAAGTTTGATTATACTTTATGAGAACCGATGACAACAGGGCAACTTGCAAAGTAGATATTTCATTTAAGGGAGGAAACACTACGAATATGCAAAAGCATTTGCTCACAAAACACACGATGACACGCGTTTTTAATTCCGCTCCGGACTCGTGACTCTCAACCCAGCAGCAGCGCTAACGTTTGCACGTCCTCTCCTGTTAATGCGGCAGGTAAATAATCAACTAACAGTGCATATTATGTTAGCGCAATCTGCCTTATTACAAGACCTGCCATTACTGTACATGTAGGTGACCATGATGAGAGAGACAGACAGAGTCTGGCTCAGATGCTGGCAGTTCTCGCTGCAGTCTACCGGTAGCGTCTCCTTTCAGGCCAGGATAGACGAATGTCACCGAGCAGTGTCTAAGTTTGTGGTCAAAGGCTTGCACCCATTTGCTACAGCAGATGCCCCCGATTTTTGGTAAGTGAATGTGTTTAATTGTGGGCAGGGACATTACTGGATATTCTTGTGTAATTGCCACAGAACAATTTATGTTATACTTTGTTATTGCTACAGAAGAATGTTGCAGCTTTAAGGCAGGGATGACTCCTGGAGTTGCTTTCTCACTGCATATGCTTTATTTCACAATCAGATCGATTCGATAACAAAAACATACAGCAGCTCCTCTCCTACTCCTAGCCCTTCGCTGCGGTGGAAAAAAGAACGACTTCAATCCCCTTCAAGGAACATACGTACAAAATAGTTTTCCTGATACACCAATGGGGCGTTCAATGCCATCTTGTAAATATGAGTACTCTGGCAGAGTAACAGTTCAAATGAAAAATACACCAGAACAAACAAGCAAACAAAAAAAGAAGTGTGGGGTACCTTTGAACCAATGAACAAAATATAACAATTTATACTTTTTAACATAACCCGACCCCGTCAATATGTGATATGTCTCACAAGAATATTTATTTTATTATTTTACATTTACAATTTTTTTTCCTGGGGACCCTGTGACACCCCATTGAAGAGCCGTAGGCTGGATCTCTCAAGATCTCACTGTTGGGTTTGTAAGGCCATGTTACTCCTAAATTTCTATCTTGTTCAAAGAGAAGATATAAAACAAAGCTCTGAGCTAATCGACCTTAGTGTTCTCCTTTTTTTTAAAAAAAAAAAAGAATCGATAAGAGAATCGATAAAGAATCGAATCGTTAAACAGAATCGAAAATGGAATCGGAATCGTTAAAATCTTATCAATACCCATCCCTACCTGTGAGTCACTGGAGCATAAAAAAGTCACCTTTTCAAGATTTGAACCTGTGTTGTTTCTACTCTACTCATAACTGAAAATGTAGCAAAGAACCACATTTAAATAATATCCTTAGGCACTTTGTCACTAGCCCCATGTAATGTTTTTTTTAAAAAAATATTTGAGTTTCAAGAACTGGAGGACAAAATGGCAGGCCTTTAACAAAAAAAAAGCAAATAAATTTATCTGAAAGAAAACATTAAACGTGAGAAAAAGAAACATGATATTGTTATCAATATGTGTGGAAGAGTTCAGGAGAGGGGTACAACCATTTGTAAGACCTGTTGTAGGCTCTGTCATGGTTTGGGGCTGCCTTTCAACCAGTGTTGTTTAAGATCTTTTCTAAATTTAAGGAATTATGATCACAAAAAATACGGGCAACACCTTCATTTTTCAGCCTGACAACGGTGCAGTGCAGTAAAGGCATGCCTTTTTATAGAAATGCACACTTTGGAACATTAACAATCATTGATTGGTTTCCCCAGACCATGGCCCTCAACATTATTGAAGCACTGTGAGATCATCTTGGCTGAACTTCTGTTTTTGAACAGAACTTCTGTTCTGTTCAAAAAGCAGCCATCATCCAAAGAAGAGTTTTTAACTGACCTCTAATTAGCCTGGAATACTATTCCTGAGGACTGCTTAAATAAATGATAAGAAAGCTTAAGAAGGTTCAGGGTGTGCTGATGAATAAAGGTGTTCATTCCAAATTTTGACTTTCATACTCATTAGAATTGTACAAACTGTTTTTTTTTTTGTTTTTTGTTTTTTTGCAGATGTTTCAATAAGTCGCTTCACCTATTTCCCATTCGCTAGCAAAATATAAATAACCGAGGGGTGACTCACGACTTTTGCACAGTACTGCAATGCAAGGAAATATCAGATGATATTTGGTGATTCAGAAGATATTATGAGGCTGTTCTTAATTTTAAATTTTTAAAAAAAAGGTGTAGTACAGTTTTTAAAGCAAAAAACGTAACTATATTACGCTGACCAAATCCCCAAAAGCATGTTTTAAAAACAGAATTTCATACTTGGATGTAAACAACACATAAATAGAAGTAGATCTAAAAGTCTGCATTAAATTTTAAGCGAAGTTTTTATGTTGACACTTCTATCACAGCTTCCTTAGTGAAAACTTCTAAGGCAGTAGAATTTGTGGCACTTGATCACCAGTGTTACATCTCGGAGCTGTTGGTGAATGCTTTGGCCCAGCTTCTCGGAGCCCCTCTCCAGCCACTTATTGTGTGTGATCTATAGGCAGCTAGAGGTCTGTGGTACTTTATTGGGATCTTTTTTTCTCTTCCTATCTTTCCCATTTGGTCTTTGCTATTTTCTCTAACACTGTTTTTTGCATTGCATGTGTTAACTTGATAGCATTCAGTACTATTTCCGCTCAACACTCTGTCTTAATCACAACTACAACCTTTTCTCCCAGACTCATTTCCCCCACGTCTCTTGACCCTCCTAGTCCCTCAATCCTACCATCCTCCTTCCTTCCCTGACCTGACCCAGTACCAGAGCGATATGCAGTGGGCAGCCTCAGAGCCACAGAAACCACACAGATGTGCAATCCAAGAAACATGAGTATTCAGGCCACAGGGAGATTTATTTCTTTATTATGTATTTCTAGGCTTCTTGTAGACATTATGATTGTCTCAAAGTTACCAAGGTTCTAAGAGGAACATTTGGGTGACAGTGTATCAGCTGTTACTGAAGTATGTAGGGTCTTGCATTACAGCCAGACAGTATCTGACACAGCTGTTTGTCCTTGTTTGACGTCTGTCACATAAAAGGTAGGAAGAACAACAGCACAAGCAAAAGGTCAAACACAACTGACCCACATTTTCACAACACCACAGGCTCTAAATTTACCACAGCTACCAAAGGGGTCATAATTGAGACTATCACAAATGATTTAAGTAGCTATTGGACATCAACACACTCTCACACACAAAAAGAACAGGAACACTTATCTGTTTGGAGGTGTTTATTTCTTAACTACACTGCTAAATTCCCTCACCTTGAATTGTGGCTTCAGAATTATGAGGTAAGTACGTGTTTTTAGTTATTTTATTTTCAATAAATGAAATAAAATTGACCCCCCCCCCCCTTTCTCCCTAAATTAGTAAGTGAAATCTTTAAAATCTGCCACATCTACACATACAAATAGGCTTATTATTTTATTTTTTTGCCTTTTCATGCTCTTAGATGGTTGTTTTCATTTAGTCATACGTAGAGTAACTGACAACTACAGAGCTTCACTTTCAAGGCAATTGCTAAAATGAACGAGGAGCTGCAGAAAGCAATCTTGTCTACCACCACTGAAAATACGTGGTTTTTGTTAGCTTCGGTCCATACGTTTATGAGTATGCCTGTCCAGTGTTGGCATGTCTTTATTAATCTGAGCTAAAGCAATTTCTCACACCCTGACAGGGACACACACATACTGTCTCATTAAAATGGCTGCATAGGCTCTCACTAAAAGTAAATACTCTGAGGTCTCTAAATGGGGTCCCCTGCATATCACTTTCCTTTTTACATATATGTTGCCATGCACTGTGCCATTGAAAGCACATTGCACACTCTTGAACACCTCCTCTTGTAGAGGTCTTTGTTTGGATAACATTTTCTATTTTTTTTCTTTCTCTTATATTAACAGTCAGTTGGTGGATTTATTGAAATGCCTACCTTTTCTGTTTGTATACAGTATTATGTTTGTTTTAAAGCAGAGAGAGATTTGTATTTTTAAGAACTAGAGAAGCTAGCAGAATTGCAGTTGAAAGCGTTTGGCCGGTTTCTTACGTTGTGTCACGTGTGACTGTTTTTTTGACAGCCCAGTATTTTAAAGCCAGGTTCGTATGGAAATGCCTTCACTCCACTTGCACTGCTGTTGGACTCGCCGTCGTTGCTTTCATCTGTCTGTCTGTCTATTCTTTTGGTGCACTCGTCTGTTCAACACCCAGTCTGCTCCTCATCTCCGCCCTCTAACTTTTGCTGAACACATTTTGAACGCATCGTTTTCTTACTGTCAGCAGTTGGAACTGTTGCCTCATCCAACATGCCCTTGCTGGGTTTTTTTTATTTGTTTGTTTAGTTGTTTTTTGTTTTGTTTTGTTTTGTTTTTTTTGGGGGGGGGGGGGTTCCTAGTATAATTACTTGATTTAAACTCAAAAGATTGATTTGTGAAAGGAAGCATATACATTTATGGCACTTGAGTCTGAGTCTTTTTTTTTTCCTAACAACCACATTTTGTGCTGGAAAAATAAATCAGCTAACATCAATTGCGCAGGGGATGAGGGAGTGCCTTTCTCAGCAGTTAGTTCAGGGTGGATTTTATTTTCTCAATTCCTTCTTCATAGGTCAGCTAATTCCCCTCATCAATAAATGCTTTTCTGTGTAGAGTCTTGTCAGACTCCAATATTGCAGTTAAGGACAGAAGCAGGTCCTGTGTCAAGAACAGGAGTGGCTTTCACTGCAGCAAATTCTGCAGTGTTTTCCCCTAACAATAAATTCAGAGCACATTTTGTCTATTAGGCATGAAGAAATGATCCTTAGTGGCCATAAAGCCTCTAATTCATATAAGTCCTTGCCCAACTGCTAGGCAGCAACAAGTAATAAACAGTGATTTGCAAGACTTTTTAATTTAGCCTTCAGTGTCCTGATTTAGGAGTTGATTCAGGCAGTCTGTCTCCAGTTGCCTTCCTGCCATGTTAGTCCCAGCGCATATTTCTCTCTTATCTCATTCTACAGCGGAAAGGATCTGACATTTGCACAGTAAAGGAGTAAAAAAAAAAAAACCAACCCATCAAACTGTAACAGAAACAAGACGTGAAGAATTTGAGTCTTTCTTGAGCATTTGCTGCAAACATCAGCCAGATGATTTGGATATGTTATTCGTGTCACCAAAATGCAAAGTATTTTTAAGTTTCCTGAGTATGTCATATTGTACAAGTATGTCACTTGTAAAATAGGGCAAAGGAAGGCAACAGTTTGCTTTGAAAAACCACCTTAAAAAAGGGCTACAGCCAGATGTATCTCAATTAAAGTCTCGTGGGCGGAGATGCAGTATGCACACTGCGTGTGTGAGT
This sequence comes from Aulonocara sp. 'chitande type north' Nkhata Bay, assembly GCF_057382095.1. Taxonomy (NCBI): domain Eukaryota; kingdom Metazoa; phylum Chordata; class Actinopteri; order Cichliformes; family Cichlidae; genus Aulonocara; species Aulonocara sp. 'chitande type north' Nkhata Bay. The sequence continues at coordinate 29,287,899 of NC_141347.1, forward strand.
ACCACTCCCCTTCACATGCACTAACTCATACAAGCCCAGTTCACTTTCACCACCCTAGAAACTCACCCTCATCATGGCTCAGCCTGCTCTGTTCTGCTCCCAACCTCCTGTTTTTACCAAAGAGAACTAATTGAGCCCCGTTGAGCCATCACTTTCCTCTCTGTGCCTGAACCACCTGAGACTAACACAGTTGGAGTTTTGTTAACCCGCCCACACCCCTCAGCCCGCCCCACTCCTCTGTATGTGTACCATTCACAGTGCGCTACTAACACCGACGATCCTTTTTGTTAAAACTCTTTAACAAAAAGCTGCATGCAGTTTTTTTTTCTGTTTAAACCCCTTCACTTTCTGTTTGTGAAAGTTGATGTCAATCTCTTTGTGATTATAAATATCCTTTTTGTTTGGTTTGTATGTTTTTTGGTAGAATGCAGCACTCTGGTGAATGTTAGACAAGCTTGGAATAGTTATAATCACAACAGCAAAACACTGCTTATTAAGAAATCTCATCGTTACCTGTTTATTTGTGCTTGAGGATGTACTGTAGTGTGTAGTGGTGGGACGGTCTTGCATTTCACTTAATGTTTTTGTTTTCTTGCTGACCCATACTAGTGATATAACGGTCTCCGACATGCACATTTGGCCCCACAGTGTGCTAAGAGTTCCTGTTGTGTATGTTTTTGCACTCCTCTTGCCTCTTTGGTTCATTATCAGTTGCTTGATCTTGTGATGCATTTGTCATAGAAATCATTAGTATTAAAAGAAAAGCCTTGCACGCACGTTCAGAGGCCTCAAGTAGTTTGAAGGTATGTTTTCTCATTTCTGAATACTAATGGTATCTATGAAAATATCAAATTATAAGTGTTGAAATTGGTTGGATGTGACGATTGATAACAGACCAGAGCCGCTAAGGATGTCCAAAAACAAGCACAACAGCTATTTTTCGTATATCTGGTGGGGCTACATGCACACAATGTGTTCCTCTCTTCACCTGCACACCCGCATATCCCCTCACACATGCATATTCTATCCACCCTGGGCCTTGTAATGGTAATCCAAGGCCCACTAGTTCCACTTCTGTCTCTTCCTGTTGCTATAATTTTTTGTGACAGCTGCATATGTTTCATGGTGCTCTCCTCGTCATGGTTACAGAATCACAGCAAGCTTGGAGTTTCTGGTCTTTGTTTTGTTTATGCTAGATTTCCATACCTGTTCTGTGTTACTTTTCTTTGTGTACTGAGATCTTGCTCTGTAGTGGTTCATATATGTATGCGTGTGATACATATATCGCCCTCTCCTTCCTCCTTCCTACTCCTCCTCCTCTTAACTTCTCAGTTAGTGGATGTGACTTCATGTGTTACCTTTATCAATGGAAAAATATAGAAATAATCACGCCCAGTTTCTTTGCCTAATAAAGGTTTTTAAAATGCACTCCTACTTCAGGAGGATATCTTGTAGTTTACAGATTACATATAGCCTCATGTATTGTTCATAGTTGAATTCAACCCTTCCTCTCAGTCTCCCACTTTTTATTCCCCCACACCCAGCCTCCCTTACCACTCTTTGTGCTGGAAGACACTGATTATTACACGCTGTAGGTGATGACGATAATGACGATGGTGTTGGTGGTGGTGGTTGTGCTGATGATGGTAGCGTGATCTGAGTGTTATTTATTTATTTTTTCTTTGTTAGTGTTTTTTTATTTTAATTTTGTTTTTATTTTATTTTTCACCCGTGCTACGGGTAAAGCTCCTCTTATTATTGGAATATTTTTGGTTTTTTTCTTCTCTTCTCTCTCTGCTAGGATAACATCGGGCACCGGCTGCTTCAGAAACATGGCTGGAAGTTGGGCCAAGGCCTTGGCAAAACCATGCAGGGTAAGGGCACACTCTTCTTTACACTTAAGTTCAATGTATGATGGTATTGGAACACTATGTATCATTTTCTTTCCTCTCACATTCCCCCCTTTTGTATTATTTTATTTTATTTTTTTGTGCTAGATTTTCTTTTCTCTTTATCTTTTCTCTGCCTTCTTCCTTTGTATCTGGTAGTGTGAAATTGATTGTTATTCAAGGAAACATTGTAGTTGTTTTTTTGCTCTCATACTGCTGTTACTTTAAACTGAAAGAGGGAAGAAAATATTCTTGACCTTGATTAAGACTTAGGGAAGGGACTTTGGGGCTTGGGAACTAGAATGGAGCTAGTCATCTTCACATAATGCTTTAGTTGACAGCAAAGTTGAATCTGCCCTTTGTTCACATTCAGATTCAGTGCTTTTGAACATACAGTTTGCTGATATGGTGGTTTCTTTGTTGCCTCCAGGGGACATATTTGTTTTATCTATTTCAGATCATGCCCTGAACTTGAAAGCATGTGCTGATCATATCAGAATTTTCTAAATATGGGATAAATAAAGTGTTTATCTTATCTCATTTTTAGCTAAATTGGATTTCTGTTAAAAAACATGTTAAAACATGAGTATTTATTTATTTTAGTTGGATAGGGGTGCAAATAAATGAGAACACATTAGCTGGGTTTTTTCCATTGCAAGAACCTTTCCCAGGGACTAAAGACTTTTGAAGGACCTCTTGATTTTAACTACAGAGGCCCAGAGACCCTCTGGGGGAGTTATTTTACCCCACAAGTCCCTGAACGTTGGAGTGAGACTTGTAGCACTGATTATTTCTGATTCACTTAGTTACCGACTTGTAGCATTTTAACCAGCACTTTGACCAGGCTCATCTCTCGGTCACATAGATGGTAAAAACCAGTTTTGTTACTGTAAAGTGAACCTCATAAGCTGGCAGTTTATAAATATGTTAATCAGCAAGCTAGTATTGAACAGAGTGATGATTCAGAGAAATGCAAAAAAGAAAGAAAGATGGTTTTACAGCCATTATGTTCTAAGTTCCTAATAAACATGCCTACACCTCCGCGCACCTCCACAACCCTACAGGAATGCACTGCATTGCCATATTTTTGTAATCAAAAAGAAGTTTTTATGCTGTCCATTGTGTGGTTGCTGTGTGTGTGCTGGTCATCACACGACCTACAGCTCTGAGACCGCAAACAGAAGTTAGAAATAGGGACCATAGGTCCACTAGTAGCTAGCAGACATTTGATCAGACACTGTGTTGGACAGTCCCATTAGTTGAACACTTCTTGTATCATTAAACTCAGTGTTTACCCTGTATACCTATGACTTTATACAATTGATGAGTCCAGCATTTAATCTAAAAATCTGCTTTTCTATTACTCTAACTGCATGCCCAAGAACATATTACATTGTATTACTCTATTAGTTTAAGGATTGCTTTGTATTTTGAGAGTGACTCTGAAATGCTCAGTGACCTGTGCACTAGAACAAATTCTCTAAGATGTAAAAGGCTTTAGACTAAAAAGCTGCATTAAGAGAGGTTTACTTTCTCTTGGCCATTCATAGTAATCTAATGGCCTTGTTTATATTGAATTGCACGAACTTAGAAGGCTGCACATAGCTGAGCGTGCGGGTTAGACCTTGGCCGACGTTGGCACCTCATTAGCTCAGACCTGCTGTGCTCATAGGCTCATTGGCTCAGTGGCAGTGGTGCAGAGCCTTGGCATGTCTCCACCAAGCCATTTCCTGTCTCTTCACTGGCTTTCCTGTTCTCATCAGCATCTTCATTTTCTCCTTTTCCTCCCCTTTCTGTTTCTACTCGTAGCCTCACCCTTCCCTGAATTCTGCCCAAAAAGAGTGATGTATAGCATTCTATATGAGTGATGTCAATGCCTTCAGGGCAAGCGAGTCCTTGCAGTCTGTTAAGAGTGGAGCTTGTTTTTCTACATAGCTTCTGGTATTAATCTTATCTGCCTCCTCCTCTATGTCCCTTTCTATCCACTGGATCCATAACATTTTAGTCATGTCTGACTTATCCATCTCCCTCGCTCACTTAGTCTTGCTCAGTTGCAATGCTTTCTCAAGTGCATTGCCCTTCCTGTAAACCTAGCAGCAACATCTGTTTTCAATATTGGCATTTTATTGAGAAACACCACTAATACTGCAAAACAGTGAAAAGCACACGCCCAAATTACATAGTTGTCTTAAATGTGTTGGGGCTTAGGCAGAGCTTGTATCTGGGTTGCTTAAATTTACTTGTCTTATATATACAGATCTATAAACATGTGTCCAGGATAGTGCTGCTTAATTGTTTTCATCTAATCCAGATTTCCTTGTTTACATGGTTCTGGGAATAGGATTTTTCAGTACACTGTATTGCCAAGTAAAAGAGTGAGAAAAGGGGGTCTTGAAAATGTCTTGGACTGTGTGCTTGACAAAATTTGAACACAGACTGCCTAACTAAACAGTGTCCTTAGTTTACCAGAATAATGGTAAGTGTTGACATTTGGCTGACCAGTAGAGGAAGACGAACATGATGAATCCTCTCTCTACTGTTAACATAGAGCTGTTATGTATTTTTTGTTGGTTTTATTTGAGTGTAGAAAGGTATTAAAGTAAGGTAATCACTATAGTCTTTACCTTTTTTGCTCATGCAGAATTACAGCATGCATGGTCTGTTCTTTCCATGTTAAAATGTTGCTTCTAGGAATCACTTGTCCTCCAGAGACACTGAGCTCTCGTGAGCTCTGGTTGTTGAGTTTTATTGTTGCTGCCACCCTAGCAGCTCTCACATGTACATATATGGCCTTGGCTCCTAGTGTTGTCTCTCATAGGTATTCTCAGGCTGACCATGGCCAAGGACCAGAGTAGGCCAAGAGGCTGCTTCATTTCTTTCTGGGCAGGCTGACAAGTTTATGGAGGGTAACAACAGCAGAAATTTCAGAGCTTAGCGTTCAGTAACCATCATTGTTTATTTCCATCTGGCCATGAACCAGTGAATAGCAGACTATTTGATGTGATAAGGATGTGTGCTTTGTGTGGAGGAGAGAACAAGTTGCAGAGGCTGACTGTGCTCTTGTTTTTGCCGCTGGCACCAGTCATGAGATTATGTAAGCATCCTGCTTTGTGGGCAGATGAGACTGCGGCAAATTGTGTCCAGTTGTTGTGCTGGAATTAATGGCCCAGTGTTGGAGCACGCTATCTCCTGTTGAATTTTGCTAATATACTTAGGAGTAGGCATATCACATAGGTGAACCATTGCATCTCATTGAAGTCTGCTGGATAATCACTATAATCTTCCTCTTCTTTCCTGTCCTCTTTGCCTGAAGAGACGGTTGATGAAATTTGACATTAAAGCATTGTGTCCCCTTTTTTAAGTTTTTCACTGTATTGACTCTGTTCTTATTCTTCTTTTGTCCCTTTTGCCCTTTTTTTAGGTAAGGTTTGTTGGATCCTCTGTATGTCTGTGTGTGTGTGTGTGTGTGTGTGTGTGTGTGTGTGTGTGCGTGTGGGTGGGTGGGTATGTGTGTGTGTGGGTGTGTTTTCTTTTCCCACTCTGCAGTTGACCTCAGTGTAACACCCCTTTTACAGTTTATCATAGGCTAATGGCCTCTGTCAGCTTCCTCTTCTTTGCTTTATAATCACTAAACCTTTATTTCAATCTGCTTATGAGTAATGTGCTTCAATTTGAACAAAGGACGATCCATTTTAAATCAAGGTAGATTTAGGAAGCCATGATTCATTCAAAATCCTTAGAATCATCATCTCCGTGTATGTTAGATTTTTTCCCCCCCTTCTTAGAATTTCTGTGGCTGCTGTTGGGTAATCTGATTGGCTGTAACCATGGCTCAGACTGTGAATGGCTTGCAGAGTAGACAAGTTTTCTCCCCTCTGCTTGTTTGCCTGTTTCTACCTCCAAACCTGTGAAACTCATGTGTATGTGTGTGGTCATTATGTGGAACTGAGATGCGTGTGTGTCTGCTACTGACCGGGCCATAGAGTCAACTTGCAGGGAAAACCTCTCCACCTCTTACACCCCAATTGTCTCTGTCCCCATGGTCACAGGCTCCCATCCTCCCCCCGTTTCTTTGCCCCTTCAGCATAGCATGTTTGTCCCAGAGGTGCACTTCTGCCTGCCTCCAACTGTCATTCACCTGGGGCTTTAAGCAGTGTTGGAGGTAGCACACTAAACGACTACGTTCACATGATATAGGACTATATGACAAAACGATTGGATGCACAATTAACATCTTTAGTTGTACTTGAGTAACGTTGCTGTTCCATAGCAATAAAGAAACTACTCTAAGCACTGCTCAAAGCCTTGCTGGCTCTTCCCTCAGGTACATTTTATGTGTAGTTTGTGTTCACTTTTTCCATGGTTAAGCACATCCCAAAATGAGCTTGCTGGCGGTAGGCTAGCGAGGAAATGAAGGAATCTCAGGGAGATTTGCTAACTGGGCTGACAAGCATCTGCAAGGAAAAAAGCTCAGAGGGGGAAAATGGTGGTCATCCCTAGAGACACCTATTGTCTCAATCTAGATATTTGACCACATCTTTAAAAAGGCAAAAGTATATTTTTGATTCATTACTTTTCTTAGGCGGTAAGCCTCCCTCTAGACCCAAAATACTATCAGACGTGGCAGTTTCTAGTCTTTTTACGCAGAATAGCTCCTTTAACAGTTCTTATTTGATGAGATTTCACTTTTTTTTTATTTCCCAAGCTAAAATATGAGGGATTTCCAGGGTTTTTACTAGATGTAAAACCAACCTGCTTTTCCACTACAGGAACTCAATGACATATGAGAATGCATACATGCATGTATTAGTGAAATGGTAGCATTCGTCATGATAAAGTTTAAAACCATGTTGTTTGCGCTATGTTATAGTGTTGGTTCATTTAGCACAATCTCCTGAGGGGAGCTCAGATTTTGCTTCCGCAACTCCCACTGCCCCATTTTTTAGCTTGTGTTCAGTTACAGGTCACAAGTTCCCATAGTGGAAAAGATGTAAGGGGTAGTAATTTGTTTTTTGGGATATATTTTGTTTGAGAAACAAGATGACATCAGGCTAGGGGCCTGGGGACTGGGATAAGTGGTTGGGAGAGAGTGGTGAGAGGAAATCCCTGTAAGCACCTAGCCCTGAATGAAGGGATGAGGGGGGGTGGGGCGGTTGACACACAGTAGCCCCTCTGGTAATGAACCCCCCTAAATCCCATAACCACACTCCCAACCCCACCCTCCCTTCTCTATGTGCCTCAATCTTCCTGCTTAACCAATTGGTGTTTCTTTTTTACAGCGATTTGATCCTGCCCATGTTGTGCTGATGGTAAACTTAGTGGTAAATGTTATTTTATCCCCCAATTGAATTGTTTTCTGTTTGTTTTTATTTCTCCAATTTTTTTTTGGTTTGTTTTTCCTTTCATCAGAGCACCAATGCTACATAGGCTTTAATTCTCTCTGTATTAGTCTTCATTCTGCTGCTTGTATATTACCATGCATATGTATTACTCTTAGAACATTGTCATTTTGTTTGTTTTCAGTTTTTTTTTCTCCAAAAAACCTTGTGATTCACACCCTGTGATTTAGATGCACATTGTTTTTGTCTGGTCCCTTTCTTTTTCACTGGAATGGGTAATGTGGAAGTATTGTCACTGTGTTTAAAGATTGGTGATAGTTTGGGATGACTGTAATTGTTCATTAATCTATAATTCTAGGCCTGACTTGTGACTTGTCAGAGAGACCACTGCAGTGGCTGGCTAACAGACTAAACCCTGTTTTTGGTTTCACTTCTGCTGCTGCTTGATAAAGGGCATGAACTTACATGTCCAGGCTATCAGTAGTCTTGTGATCTCAAAATCAGCAGTTTTCTTTCACTTCCTTAGTTTGAATATGGCCAGAAAAATCATCCAATCACTGTTAGGTATTCTGTTTAAGAAAAAAAAAAAAAGCCTGCCTAGGTGACAGACACTGCCGTGGGACTGAGAGTGCAGGCAGACTGTTATACAGGGTGCTACTATGCCCATGCATTTGTTTTTAAAATGACTATGTCATTGGGCTATGATGGCTAAAAGAAACAGAGATTTGCAATAAATTTTTTCTTACTTTCCTGTCTAGGAAAGTAAGAATGTGTAAGAAAGCCACTGCGGTTGTGATAATTTTGAAATTTTAATCAAAACCAAAAGGTTTTGAACATATTATTTACTCCATTACTTATGTTTCGTTCTCTTGATTGAAAATCATCTGTATTTACGAATAGGAGAATTCTATTTTCTCTTCTTTATATATGGCACCAACTGGTAGTAAGGTTACATCTTATTTAGCGCCACTGTAATTAAATATTAGTAGTTTTTCCATATGCCCAATGGTATACATAGAAATTTAATTTGTGGAAAAACCTACATTGGATTATTGGATTTGTGGGAGGGGAAAAAAACTGAAACCAAACTGAATTGATAATCACTATCAGTGTGATTAATTATTACATCTGGCTGGCATCAGGAGCAGCAGACTAGTCCAAATTCTCTTTATGCCTTTTGTTTTGAGATTCCCCTGTCTGTCTGTCTGTCCCCCCTCCTTCTCCTCCTACTCATGCCCATGTTTTACCAGGTAAGTATCCCCCATCCCTTGCACTGTCACCATGGCGATACCTGGCCTGTGACGTCACTCTGCTGTAGTTCAGTGCTTGTGTCCTTTTTTTCTTCTTCTTTTTTTTTTAATTTGACTCTTTCTCTCTGCTTTGTTTGGCTGATTATGAGTGGATCAAGCAATTCAGTGTCAATCTCCAATGTAGTTTTGATTTACATATATTTTATATCTTTAATGTTTCATTCTGTTTTTGTTTTTTTGGTTGTCTTTGGTTTGTTTATTTTTCTACAAGTTAATTTCCTTCTGATCTAGCTCTTTTCACAGCTTACATAACATAGGTTAAGTAAACGGAAGAAAAATCTTTCAGCTTCAGTCATAATGAGGAAAGGGGGGCCTCTGACAAGGGAACAGGTTTGGACCTCAGGACAGTAAATGGTCAGACAGACAGTTCAGCAAGAAGTGATGCAATAGCCTTTAGATAATATTGGGAGCCTTTGTTACTCTCAAGGAGGATGTCGCAGTGGTGTTTTGTGAGCAGCAGCTGCAGCTCCCCTCACACACACACACACACACACACACACACACACACACACACACACACACACACACACACACACACACACACACACACACACACACACACAGTCCCTCGAGCTGCAGCGTCCTTGATAAACTTGGCATTCTGGTTTAACAGGACTGCAGGAATGAAAGGATGGAGGAGGGGTGCCAGAGAGGCACAAATGAAAACATACCGGCTTAAAGATCAGTATGCTTTGTAGTGTACTTCTATATCAAGACATTTTACTGAGCAATCCTGATCCCCTTGTCTTCATTTACTCCATCAGGAATCCAGTGCAGCTAATTTGACTCATTCATAATGCAAACCAGCAGCCCGGTCAAATGTAACAGGAAGGCTAAATTGGTTTGTAGCTGGTGGCTGCAGTAAGCTGTGAGAATGGCTGGTGTTTGGTTCACTGTAGCTTTCTGGTCTCTTTGCACTTGAAGGCAAAATTCTCTAACCCCAGCACCCTATGCTCTAAAAGCAGGCTGTCTCCGAGTTGGTTCTTCATCCAAGCATTAAAAAAAGCTCACCTGGTCCTCTCTCTCTCTCTCTCTACCCTTAGGACGCACTGACCCTGTGCCCATCATCCTTAAGTATGATGTCATGGGGATGGGACGAATGGAGATGGAGGTATGATGCTCATTTTTATCGATTTGTACATTTTCTTTCTTTCTTCTTTTTTTTTTTTGCACCTTAAGTGCCCAAGTAGTAGTTTAAGGTGTTTAGATAAATATTATGAACTTGTTTTGACACTGGGGTGAGTGCTTTGACTGTGAAATAGAAATGACTTTGAAAATGAGCAGTTGAGCTAAAATGCTGTGTTATACAAGGTCGCATGGTTTTGAAAATCCCATGTTTCAGGGTTGCTCCTGATGAGTCAACCAGATAGCCTCTGGACCAATCATCAGGAGCTCTAAAGACATTTACATAGCATAAAAACCATACTGTTAAGTATTAAGAAACACTTTGTGAGTGAATAATTAGCACAAATTTTTGTATATCTATCTATCTCATAGTATGGGATACATTCCTTTGCTAGGTCCCTTAAGAGAAGTCTCAAGGCTATGGCACAGTGACTTCCTACAGGACTACTTAAGTATAACGGGTCCTGTTCACAACACGCAGTTCATGCAGAGGTGTTCTGTGTTCAACATATTAAAGATCTTGACTGCCATGGACAGTCTTAACCACTTCAAATACCTTCAGACATGAATGATGAATGATTCTATTTAATGAAAACAAAACATGTAAAAACCACAAAGAAGAATGTGACACCAACACTGCCCAGCTAAATAAAACTATGCTTAAATTTTCAGCGAGCATCACTGTCAGTTATTTCAGCTCCTGCCTTTAGTCTTTGATATTTGTCTTGAAATAACATTCACCTACCTTGGTCGCATAGATGTTTCTACAGCAAACAGTCAGTCAGCATGATAAACGTGTAGCATGATAAACGTGTGTAACAGCACACAAGCGACACAAACTGACCAACTGTTCTTCTTGGAGTTTCCATGTGCTGTCTTCTATAGTCACTGTAGGGACTCGATGCGTTCAAGTCACATCAGCTCTTCTATGCACCATATTAAACTCATTTTTGGTATATAAGATGAACTTGGACTGGCTTTGACAATGTTGTTGCTTTATGATGTGACTTTTTTGTTTGTCCTAGCTGGATTATGCCGAGGATGCCACAGAGAAGAGGAGAGTCCTCGAAGTGGAAAAGGAAGATACAGAAGAACTGCGACAAAAATACAAGGTGAGGTTGTTTATCTCTTTGTCACAGTGATAATAATTGTTATCACTTGTATTTTTTTGATACTGTATTTTTAAATTTCCCACTAAAAACAGGACCAGATGGAAAAAGAAAAAGCCATCGCAAAAGCTCTGGAAGACCTGAGAGCCAATTTCTACTGTGAGCTGTGTGACAAACAGTACACCAAACACCAGGAATTTGACAACCACATTAACTCTTATGACCACGCTCACAAGCAGGTACTGCTGTTTAGCAAGCATTGCGGTGTTGATGTAGATCTGTTTTTAATTAAAGACACGATGAAATGATGTTCCCGTTTTCTCTGTCTTGCAGAGGCTTAAAGAGCTGAAGCAGAGAGAGTTTGCTCGTAATGTGTCATCACGTTCCCGGAAAGATGGAAAAAAACAAGAAAAGATGCTGCGGCGATTGCATGAGCTTGCTGAGCAGAGAAAACAGCAAGACCGGTAAGTATTTGTTCCTGGAGTGCCATCTGCTGGATGGGTTGTGTATATATATTTAATGGGACATGGTGAAATTACTTATTTTATAAATGTCACTGGTTCAATATGTTAGTCCAAACTAGACAAATTCAACAAAATGTATTTCATTTCACTTACTGTAAGTTAAAACATATTTTTGTATATTTTCATCTTTTCCAGTAAGCATGATAAAAATTAACGTCAAAGACCTCGATAGTAAAAATTTGTCCAGCATCACATTGGTGTAATGTTTTCTTTCAGAACTCCTGGAAGTGGACCTATGTTCAAAACAACTACAGTCGCTGTTGATGGAGAGAAAGGAGAAGACAGCAACAGCATGACACCCGAGAACAGTATGACACAGTCTTTGGCAGACACTGCCCTGGAAGGATCACTGTCAGATAAAACTGGTCAAGCCTCCCCAAAGTCTGGTCCAACCTTTAGCTTCTCTCTGGGAAAGAATGCCTCATCCTCGCCAACTTCCAGCAACGCATCAAAAGTCAGTGTATCATTCTCTTTTGCCAAGAAAGCACCAGTAAAACTGGAGACAGCAGCTGCTGTTTTTGCTGATCATGGTGAGGAAGCTATGGAGACAGAGGAGAGTCAAGAGGGAGAAAAGGCTGGAGGACAAGATGACACATCAGGCTGTGGCACAGACAGCCCTAAGGGACTGTCTGGAGGAGGTGAAGGAGGAGAAGGAGGTGATGCAGCAGGTACAGAAGAGGTGCAGCAGCCTGATGATGGAGGATCTTTAGCATCAACGCTTAGCAAATTGAAAATGATGATGAAAACCAATGAAGGATATGTTGGACAAGAGCCTCAGTACTACCACTATGTACCACCAGCTCACTGTCGAGTAAAGCCACACTTCCAGTTTTTGCTGTTCATGAAAGCCTCTGAACAGTGTCAGAGCAAAGATGAAGACGATGAGGAAGAGACACAAGAGGAGAACAAGGCTGAAGAAAGTCCAGAACAGACAGAGAGCGGTGTGACAGAGTGCAAAACTGAAAAGGAACATGGCAATGTTACTGTAGATGCTGACCCAGACCTAGTTCCTCTATCAGCTAACGTAAAGGCAGAAGAGGAGACCCCTTCATGTGCAGAAGATGCAGCTCCTGCTGTACCAGCTTCACCCACCCAGAAAGCAGAGACGCGTGATACTGTGGATACAAACGCTGGTCCGAAAATGCCCACTGGTCCCTTCTTTCCAGTCCTGAGCAAAGATGAGACTACAACCCTGCAGTGGCCATCAGAGCTCCTTGAATTTACAAAAGCTCAACCTTCCCTGTCTTACAGCTGCAATCCCCTCTACTTTGACTTCAAACTGTCCCGTAACAAAGGAGTGCGTGGTGGGAAAGTGGCAAAGTCCCCCAAGCCTGGTGAAGACACTGATGACAAGGGACAAGAAGTGAATGCTTCACCATCTGAAGTAGAAATGGCTACTAAACCTGGAACTAGTGCTGACAAAGACAAGCTAGTGTCAAAAGGAGAGTCTGGGCAGCCAGAAAGTGAAGAACAAAAGCCCACAAGTGGAAGTAATAGTGCAAAGAAAAAAAAGAAAAAGAAGAAGCATAAGAAGTCTGCAAAGCATTCAAAACGCAAAGGAAAAGAAAAAGGAGCGAGAGAAGATGCAGAAGGTGAGACTGAGGTAACACAAGAAAAGCCCAAAAAAAAGAAAAAACACAAACGTAAGAAGAGCAAAAACAAGGCTCAAGATCAAGCTGAGGCAACAGGTGAAGAAAAGGAAAAACCTAAACCAAAGTCGGAAGATAAAGCTGCTACCTCCTCTGTACAGCTGACAACTGGAGGGGAAGGAGCTACAGGAGCAGAACTGGGGAAGAGGAAACGTGGTGCTAAGGAAGTGCCTTGCAAATCTGGAGCAGAAGGAGGGAATGGAAAAAGTACTGACAAGGCCAACTCATCTGAAGAGCACAGTGGCAACAAAAGACAAAAGACTGACACCAGTGCATCTCAAAGTGCCTCGTGCTCCACCTCAGCCCAAAAGAGTCCTGGCTCTGGTAGACCTCCGAGCAGTGAAAGTGAAGAAGGGGGCTCTAATACCCAACGCTCACGTCATCACAGGTCAAGCCCGAGGGAACAGCGCCGCCACCATAGTGAAGAATCAGGGCGATCCTGCAGCCGTTCATCGAGACGGGGGGAACGACGAGGTAGCAGTCGCCGACGTCATCGTGGCCAAACCTCCCGTAGTCGCTCTTATTCCAGCAGCTCTGAGCGCTCCTCAGCAGGCAGCAGTGCCTACAGCCACCGTAGCCGAAGCTACTCAGACAGCTACAGCGACTATAGCACAGAAGGTCGCAGACGTAGGCGCTCCAAACGTTCATCCGACTCAGAGTATGACCGCAGGAGTAGCCGAGGACGTAGACGATCCAGGAGGCATCAGTACACATCTTCCTCTTCAGAAGACTCACGCTCACGTTCACGCAGCTACAGCCGCAGGAAGAGGCACAGACGGCATCATCGGAGCAGCTCCAGAAGCTCCAGCAGCTGGAGTCGCAGCACTAGTGCAAGATCCTGGAGGCGGAGCTACAGTCGTAGCTACAGCTCTGCTAGCCGCTCCTCCAGTTCAAATAAAGGGTCTCCTCACAGGCGAAGCACTAGGGGTCGAGAGGATAGTGACACCCATCGCAGAGACTTCAACCGCTCACGCATCTACCGCTCCCAGTCTCCACGGTCTTCTTCTTCACGAGGCCTTAACCGTAACACCCATTCATCCAGCTCGCTGGGTCTGAGACCAGGGGGGTCTCGAGATGCAGGAGAACAGAAAAACACTCTAACTGCACGACAGCTGTTGGAGAAGGTTCAGTCCAAGAAAAGCTCTGAAGATTCTACCACAGGAACAAAATCTGGGATTAAGATTAAAGACCCACCGCAGGGCTATTTTGGCCCAAAACTACCCCCATCCCTTGGAAACAAAGCCATGCTTCCACTAATTGGTAAGCTGCAGGCAGGGAAAAAGCCAGCAATTCCTTTAATCAGACCTGAAGAGGGAGAGAAATCAGGGACGGGGAAGAGCTCTGAACCTGAAGGAGAGGTTATATTAGTAGAGCCTATAAGGGAGTTCCCACCTCCACCACCACCTCCAGCTCCACCAGTTCAGAAGGTTGAGGAAGCCCCACAGAGCACAGTGACTCAAGAAGAGACACAGCAGCCTGCAACAGAAGACCAGGGGCACCAAGAAACCCGGCCAGTATTTGAACAAGAGCCCTCCATGATGATGCCCCAGTACCAAGGAGAGTCAGGACAAGACCTTTCCCAGAACCAAATGATGGAGTCCATGATGCCTGAAATGCAGCAGCAGCAGGCTGCCATGCATGCCTACCCTGGTTACCCACCGCCCAGCTTGGAGGAGGATGGCATGGAGGCAGAGGAGGATGGACTGGCTCCTTTGGAAAGTCAGCCAATTACATTCACACCAGAGGAGATGGAGAAATACAGCAAGCTGCAACAGGCTGCACAACAGCATATTCAGCAGCAGCTTTTAGCCAAGCAGGTCAAGACTTTTCCCTCAGCTGCTGCAGCAGCCGCTGCCGCAGCAGCTGCCACTTTGGCCCCAGCGCCCCCTCCACCAGCCCTGCAGCAGATCCATATTCAGCAGCCAACTGTGTCCGTAGCTTCTGGCACATCCATCACCACAGTGCAACACGCCATCCTTCAGCACCATGCAGCCACTGCTGCGGCAATGGGCATCCACCCAGCTCATCCCCACCACCCACATCCGGCACATGCCCAGCTGGCCCAGGTACATCACATTCCCCAGCATCACCTTACCCCCATCTCCCTGTCTCCTTTGGGGCCATCACTTGGTCATTCTCTGGGACACTCACTGGGGCATGCAGGATTGATCCCTGCCCACCCAACAGCCTTCCTCTCTGGTCAGCCAATACATATTATCCCTGCTTCTGCACTTCATCACACCCCCTTAGCTCTCCACCATGTTCCACACACAGCCCTCTACCCCACACTTTTCACACCCCGACCCTCACAGGCTGCAGCAGCAGCAGCGCTTCAGCTCCACCCACTCTTACACCCAATATTCTCAGGACAGGACCTCCAGCACCCCCCTAACCACGGCTCTTGAAAACAAATGAAAATGAAGTAGTGTGTTCACAACAACCAACCACTAAATGAAAGACTTAACCTGAACTCTCTTGGTTTAGGGTTTTAAATAAAGTCTTTGTTACATCATGCAGGCTGTAAGATGTGGATCTTATGAGAACTTTACTGGCCTTCACAGTGCAGCACGTCACCACAAAGTGGTTAAGACTGCTGGGTTCAAAATCAACACTAACATTTTCTTCTGGTACATGTGAGATTTTTATTTTCTCATTTTTTCACAGATTTGTTTCTCCCCCCTCTACAAACTGTAGACACTTCCTCTAGACCATTGGTTTATATTCCAATTTGGGGAATAGTAACAGCCTCAGAAACTACTGGAGTTTTTTGTTGTTTTTTTTGCTTATTTTGGCAGCCAAAGAGATACATGATGGCTAAAGGTGTAAGCAGAATCGTGTTACGATTCAAGGAAGTGGTTTTGTTCTAGAGGTGAACATTTTAATCTGTGTAATCTAATTTTCAGAGATGGACTCTTTCATGATTACTGATCTCTTGTTGTGTTTTCAAATGACTACTCACTCTCTATTGGATTCTTGGTTTAAAAGTAATTTGTAATGCAGTAACTTGTACATAGGTCAGTGTGTAATGTGAAGAAACCCACCAGTGACAGCCATATGAAAAAACAAAACCGATATGGTGTCCAAACAAGTATGACACTGTCATACAAGAAGCCCTCTCTAAATCAGGGGAAATGTGATGAAGGGGTGTAAATCTCCTGAATACTCTGAAGCAAAGCTCTTGTTCCCTGGGATGAGGGTACATCTGAATCAATTGCACTGAAATCTGTACATCAAGATGGTGCCTGTGCATCATATAATAAGATTGTAGTATACTGCAATAATTGTATTTTTCTGTTTTTTAAATTATTTTCCAAAATGCTCTTCAAAAGAAGAGCTGTGTTTGGCTTTTTTTGTGTGTAATTTTGTAAATAAAACTGCTGTAGATTAACCTATTAACGTTCTACTGGGTTGACACTGCTGTTGGGGGGAGGGGAAAAAGCAGACAAATGACAAATTGGATGGGAGGTGGACACATGTATTTTATCACGGTGGTTTGTTCATCCCTGCTGGGGTGCCAAACAGCAGTGACCTGTTTAAAAAGAAAAGTAGCAACTCTGTATTTTTTAAAGACTTAACTCTGTTTCACCAAATAAAATCCTGAGTTTGTGTGTCTTTTTCCATATTTTTTTCATTATTGAAATTGCCATGTAAATAACTGTAGATGGTCACATGAAGGTCCTGCCTTATTTCCATAAGCTTCATCTGACGGTCAAACAACCCCTGCAGATGTAAATGTCCAACAGTAGATGGTGCTGGAGTTACCTGGAATAGGCTTCGCGAAAACAGTCAATCCGTGTGAATGCAGCATGCATTTAGTGTATCTGTTCACAGGCTATGATTAATACTGTTTACTGTAAAAGGGGAAACAGTCCTGTCAGCACTTGCAGAACCATTACACGAGGCTGTAGAAAGAAAATTATAGATTTAATTTCTTTAAAATCACTCACATAGTGAGACGAGACCAAGAATAAATGAAAGAAAGCATGTGACAGAAAGGGGCTGCTTCCATTGATTTTCTTTGAACTATTACCTACATATATTATCAGTTCCCAGCTTATTAGGTACAGCTCGCTAAACCTAATGAGGCTGTCCACTAAGTCCTGCCTTAATACAGGATATAATGTTTGTGTTGAAAGTCTCTAATTTTCTGGTCATTGTGCCTAATGTATTAGAATTGTATGGCATCAACTCGATCCTACTTTGTCCACTACATTAGACTGTATTGACCAGGTGCAGCTAATAAGCTAGTAACTGAGTTTACACCATAAAACAAGAATTTCTGGTGAGAATTCTTAAGTTGCATTGTGATGAAACACTGAACATAACATTTTCGTACTTGTATTTCTTTAAAAACCATGTTTATCAAGGCGGAAGAACACTGACGGCAACTTGAGGAACAGTTAAGTATTTATAAGAAACCATCTGTGTAAAATCACAGGAGAAATTTACAGTTTCAAAGTGGTTTTGGTAAAAATGGAAAGTGGCACACTGAGCTTCACATGGATTAAAAATACTGTCTGTAGTTTAAGGTCTTTGCCAACGTCACCATTTTATCAATAAACATGATGGAAAGCCATTAAAAGAAAACTAAATGTAAGGGAACAACTTATGAAAGTTGGTTTTAATGTTAGAAATTCATATCATGAGGGACGATGTGCTGCAGAAATGTCCACGACTGATCAAAAAGCCGCCCTTGTGGATGGTTGGAGGTCAGCCCAGGTATCTGATTACCAGGAACATGAAGACGCAGGTCAGCAGCATGCCTCCAATCATGATGAACTTATCTTGAGTGGCTCGCCTTTCTATAAGTCTCATCACTGTGTTTGACAGCCCCAACATGTTAGCCACATCCAGCATCTTCTTATGAGTTCCCTGTGCAGAGCCAAAACAGCCACACTCATTTCAACAGTAATGATCACATGTGACAGTTTATAAGAGCCATAAATAAACGAAATGTTTCCATGACCACATTGTAATTATCTCCACTAATTCCTCTGATTTTGAGAGACGTTGAGTGCCAACGCCCTCCCTGACGCGCCACTCCGTCAGAGGTTTCTCATGGCTAGACAACCAGGCTGAGAGTGCTGATCAACAGACACACCCTGATAAGAAGAGGCCTGAAGCAAAACCAGGAAGCCCATCTCCTCCTTGGAAACACAGACTCGCCCTCTGAGCATGAGCACACTAACAATACGACTATTGTGATCGTCGTGGACACCAGAAAGTGGGTCAGGAAATTTAATTCAGTCCACCTTCTATTCCGCTTCCTTGTTTAACAAATGGTTTAAATAAGCTACAGATGTAGACTTGTTTTTCTGCTGTGTTAAATCACTAACCTTTAGCGTAGATCTCTGATCTCTGAGACCATTAAGGATGCTGCTGCCACTGCCGATGAGGTCATCAATGCCTTTGTGTGCATTGTGCAAGTTGGAGTTAAACTGTAGGGTCTCATCTATGGGGATGGAGGTATCTGCGTCCTATTAAACAAAAGGAATCTCTGTAATTTACACAAACTCTAGATTCTTTTTTTAGCTTAAAATGTTGCATTCACATCAATACCCATCACCAGTTTGATCACTATTAGACAATTTACATACATTCGTGGTGAAGGTGCGGCTCATGAGTTCCTCCCTCTCTCTTTCCTGGGCCTCTCTGGCATAGCGTCTGTGCTGGAAATTTTGCAGGGCACTCCGGAGGTGCTGGACATCATACTTGAGCTGGTCCACTCGTCTGAGAGAAAGAAAAGGATTCAACTGTGTCCAGTTTTACAACTACAACAAACATTTTCCAATTTAAAGTTGAGGGTCCCTGCAAATCTTTACAAAGCAATCCAGTCACCTCAAAGAGTAATCTATAGAGATTTCAAATGCATTTTTGCCCACTGTGGGAGGTAACAGGCTACTTGGAGTTTTTGAACACTTCTCAATTTAAGCTTGCAGTTCCTATAATGTGCAAGTGCTATAGCCAGGGTGTGATTTGTCAGGGAGGGATTTCTCCCACTCTGGTCTACACATCCCTGTCTCTGCTAAATAATTTTTCATCCCTGGCAGGGGAAAACAATGTATTCCTCCCTCTGACTTTTAGCACCGCATCAGCCAAATCAGGAACTGACTTTCAGCACTCAAGACCCTGTTACAGTAAGGTTCACACTGCATGTAGTGGATGATCATTTCATTAAACCAAATCCTGCTGGGTTTTTTAGTAAAAATTATTTTTAACTAGATAAAAGAAATTAACCAGATTCTGTGTTGGGAGACTCACAAAAGTTACATATGTAACTATGCACCAGGCTGCTGTCTGTCGACATCCTCGTTAAATTGTACCAAATAAATAAATAGAATCAGCTGATTATGAAGAGGACAGGAGAGGAACTTTTAACAGATTTGAGGAATTTAATGTACTGTCTCTCCACCCTTGTTTGACAGTGGTGCTAACTCTTACTGCACCCTGTTTTTTTTTTTTTCACAATTCAGTGTATCAGCAGTTGTACTGAATAAGGAGAACATTTATTTTGCTCTCAAATCTTATGTGCTTGTTTTGAAGAGTCCCCACAACCCCCCACCCCCTTCCCCTCCCTGAGTTCACTCAGGCCCCACCAGAGACCTGCTAAGATTAAAGGAGCGCTGTGGAATGGGGTGCACTGTCCCCCCTAAGGCCTGTTTATCCAGCTCAGAAATGAATCTTTGCCCAATGCAGCAGGAATGCTGGTGATGACGGGGGCTTCTGAGGAAATGTTTTCACAGAGCCACGTTGCCACAGGGCAGGACGCGGCTGCCTCTTCATCATCTAACCCTCCTTCTGCCTTTATTGCATATGATACATCCAGCTGTTTCTGTGTCTTTATGGTCACCGTCTATTGTTTAAATCCAAACTCACAATTTGGCATTCTGGCGGCGGTTTGGCGGTTCCTTGCTGGCCAGGATCTCAAGGCGTTCTAAATGATTGAAGATCTGGTCGATTCTAGCTTGCAGTTCATTTTCTAACACTTGTAAAACAGAGAGAAATGAAGAAGAGAGAATTGCAGGGAAGACATCAGTTAAGGCTGTGAAATTACAATTCATAATTTTGAAATTTACTGGCTAATTTACTTACATACTGAATTGATTCAAACATGTCTTCCAATATATATAAAGAAAAGAGTGTGGGATGCTGTTTGTCTTCTAATAATATACCCAGGTGTCACAGGGTAGCATTCATCACTTAAGCGACCCCAGCTCATTAGTAGCTGCATAAGTTTACATCCTCCCCTGGGGTTAAAATAAACCTTATGTCATCATTTGTGAAGGGGAGTTCACTGCCCGGCTCCCACCATTATCTGCCATACCACCCACCCTACTACTTCCTGTCTTGGCAACAGCTGGGCACAGAACTGAACGGCCAGGCACTATCCACAGAAAACAATTAGCTCTGGCTTTTATCATTATATATGTGAGAGGAAGAAGCAGCCATAACAAGGACCCGGTTCTGAGCAGAAATTAGAAGCTCTTCAAAGGGGATTTCATCAGAGGTGGTGCCATTAGGAATGACAGCTTTGTACCACAACAACACTCCCACACAGAGCAGGGGCAGAGCCCCTTACAATCATGACAGCTGGTCACTTACAATGAACTGACTGGCGGTCTGTCTTTTCCAGATTTCCCATTAGAGACTGAACCTCCTGGATTTGCCTAATCCACAACGATCATACCGTTAGTGAGCAGCAATAAAAACAATTTTTGTTTTAATTATTACTGTACATGAACATATTGGTATGCGCCATATTTATAGTTTAATAATCGTATTATGCTGATATAAGCCTGCTGCAGCAGAAGTAAAAGTGATAATAAGTTAGGCTCATTAGCAGTGGTAGCTAACGGGCACCGTTTCCACATCAGACAAGAGAACTCACTTGTTGGTCTGGTGGTAAAGCGTCTCCATTTTTCCCGATCTAAGAAACGCTTCGCCCTCCCTTTACGTTATCGTGTTATTTTTGTTATAATAGTTTTAATTGTGACAAGCGGCTCTGTTAGCTTGGTAGCTAACGTTAGAGGAGTTTACACGTCATCAGCGGAGCTTTTGTGTACGGAACTAGGAAACCGGAAGCCGCGCGACGTCATCACACAGAGAGAAATATAGAAGAGAGCTCACTCCTTCTTAATTACACATCTCTGTCAGCAGACTGTAAGAGGAGTGTTTTTATTGCGGTTTTTAATGTTTTAAATAAAAATCTTTTTTTAAAAAGTGACGAAATGAACACACCCAGAATACCCCTGCTCCTCTATTTATATTGACCAAAAGTGGAAAAAGACATAGATAGACATAGATTGTGGATTGCACAACACTGGTCACTACATTCTTCATTTCCGGTTAATACTTGTACAGCTGCTGTTATTGTGTATATATTTATTTATATTTATATTTCTTCATACATTCTTATATAGTTCTATATTGTGTATTTTGTTGTACAGTTATTTTATTTTCAACTTTAATTTATGTATTTTATCTTATTCTTTCCCAGTTAAATTTACCCTTCATTCTAATTTGTGTTGTACAGTTATTTCATTTTTAACCTTAATTTATATTTTATTCCTTCCTAGTTAAATTTACCCTTTTTAATTTTTCATATTTATTTCCTATCTTATTCATAGCCTTTTCCTTTTTTGTTTTCTTTAGGTCACGAGCAGTTGTCCAAGCATTTCACTACTGTGTATGACTGTGTACGTGACAAATAAAATTTGAATTTGAATTTGAGATAATATACGACAAATACTGCATTAACAGTGAAATGAAGACGCTTTATTTTTTCAGTGTCCAGGATATACCATGTAAAGCATGTCATGGAAAGGTTTATACTGTATTACTGTATATTGATTATTCATGTGATTTAAGTGTTGTTGTTTATATATATATATAATATTTTATGTTAATTAATTCACTTGTTCAAATCAAATTGGATGCACTACTGTACCTGGAATACTGGTACAGTCTATTTCATAATTGTCAAAGGTTAATATGTAATACATTTTACTTTTCCTGTTCTTCTCTTAGTATTATGTTTTATGCATTCCCCCGGCACTTTGTTCACCTCTTTTTGATTGGAAGCCTTTTCATGTACTGATACTTTTATTATGTCACTGTTTATGTTTCAGAAAATTTTATGGGAGAAAAGACTGCTCACTCCTCCTCAATTTTGGACGCTGAAAATGTAATCCCTTACGTCTACCAGTCTTTTTAATTCCTAAAATTATATTCCCAAAATATATTTATAATATATTATAATGTTATATTTATATACAATAATGTTATAGTTTTATATTTTTTTAATGTATTTTTGCTTTAATTTTACTCTTTTTTGTGTGTGTTAAATTCCGTTTAGTTCCAGTTACTTTTGTTACTTTTATATATTTTTAAAATATTATTTGTTATGATAGTACATAAATAATGATAATAATAAATATATGACACAAGATAGTATAGTAACACAAAATGTTGGGAATACAGTTGGCTCACAGACTCAAGCTCAGTAAATATATAGAACATTTCGATACAATACAGTTCAAAATTGTAATTTATTTTAATGACTTTAGAAAACAAGAATCATGACTGACTACAAAACAAAGGGTAATTTCTTTTTGCCAGTTGGACTGAACAATAGTCATGGGTACTCAGTGAAAATCTCAGAGAGAAAACTGTAGATTTACACAAGTTGGAAAGGTCTGTTGGACAGAATTTCTAAAGGACTGCAAAATGATTCTCAGCATTATTGTAGAGTCTTTATTTTACAACATAAAGTGTGTTGAGCGGACTATTTTTTTTTATTTTTAATTTTATTTCGTGCTACATAAATAAAACTACGTTGAATTGAATTGAGTCAAATGGAACTGAATTCCTGCACTGTATCTTTGGAGGACTAAAGGTGAGGCTTTCAAACCTAATAACTCTGTTATTAGGTGTCAATCTGGTGGGGGTCATGGTCTTAGCCAGTTTTGCTTTTGGTGCTACATTGCACAAAGAAGATGGAATAGCTGAGGAAGAAGACAACCTCTAAATTCTTCAACTTCACCTCAATTATGGTTTTGGAATGGATAAAGCAGGTTATTCGCTTCTGAAATGACCTTCACAAAGACCCGACTTCAACCCTATTCAAAATTTGTGTACTTCAAAGTCAGGTTTGTGCCAGGAAATCAACCAATTTTAATGAACTCTACCACTTCTTCTAGGAAGCGTCGTCAAATATCCAGGCAGAATTATGCACGAAGCTTGTTGATGGCTTGCAAAAGCCTGGTTATCGTGCAACTTGCTAAGAGACATTTAGCCATACACTAGTGTATAGTGGGAGTGTATAGATATATTTGAGCCTGTAAGTATACTTTTGACCGTGTGGTTTATCCAAATTAAATTCAAACTTATGAACTCAATTCTTGTTTGTTTTTTTCAAAGGTGTATGCCGTACAATCATTGCACTCTGTAAAAATAAAAGTTCAAAGTAACCATAAAAGGCCAAAAATTACCATGACATTCATGCTTATGATGAATGTATGTAAACATCTGACCATAAGTGTACATAAATAACGTGAAAACCGGGCATGAAACTCCTGTTTCTGGACAGGCTGTAATTGGACAATGCTAAACTCCCAACGTATAAATCTGAGCCTTAGGCTACATTTTCCATTGCATTTGATATTCTTTTAGGACACAGAGGTCTTTGGCCTACAAAGACAAGCTTTGAGAAGATACAGCATAATCTGTTGACACGTAGACATGTCACAGGAAAGACTCTAAGAAACATGTCCTAAGGCGAGCTTTTGTCAGCTCTCCCTGACTAGGTCTAATTAGGCCATCCTCTTTTTCCACAGTCAGGTGTCAGAGTGTTCCTGTTTGTCCACCCAGAAGCTGTTCTCCTCTTCTTGCCTGCAGCCAGAGTCACCACAACTAATATTATTAAACTTCATAGTGAGATTACAATTCACAAACACTGAAGAGAAGATGTCAGATTTGCCAGCCACAAACTGGCTCTGTCATGGAGTAGGGTGTGAAAAAACTG
Source organism: Aulonocara sp. 'chitande type north' Nkhata Bay (assembly GCF_057382095.1). Classification (NCBI taxonomy): domain Eukaryota; kingdom Metazoa; phylum Chordata; class Actinopteri; order Cichliformes; family Cichlidae; genus Aulonocara; species Aulonocara sp. 'chitande type north' Nkhata Bay. Next base: position 29,311,867 of record NC_141347.1, read on the forward strand.
TCTAAATTTCACAATAGTTCCTTGGTGATTTATTATGAGGAAAGCACCTTGGAGCGCTGCCTGGCGCCTTAATAAAACCACATCTCAATCACCCTATACATACCCTCCATCAGTGTGGTGTCTACCTGTTAGGGAAGAAAGAATAAATGAGTGCAAGGGAAAGCAAGGGAAACATAAACATTAACATACTTTGTGCTCCTGTTTGGAGGTGATACCTGTATTTGTTTTCCTCATTCAGCACAGCAATCAGAAGTTGGCCCAGACACTTTTCCACGGCTGCCTGATGCTACATGAGTTGATGGTTGTATCTTCAGGCAAGACACTTCTGAACAGAGGTCCTTTTCACCCACCCCCACATGTCAGAAATCTTGAGATCTGTTCATGCCACTTCTTGCTCTTGCAGTTCACCATTTTTGGTTGTCATAACATATCCTCGGGGTAGTGGCTGGATGCGTACGGCTTTAACCTGTTGCTCAGAATAGACAAGAAGTAGCGAGAAGGAGGAATAAACCCTCTTAAACCATTTCTGAGCAATACATGAGGCACATCTCTGGAGGTCGTGGGGTTCTCTCCGTCTGTCCTTTATGTTTCAGCCCTGAGGAAAGGATGAGATGAGCTTACTGGTTTTCATCCACACCTGATCACCACGGGCGCAAACTGGAATCCAGACTCCAGGTGTGGAGCCTTGATCACTTTGACTGAGCGAGTTAGCGCCAACTGTCACTGTCATACGTTAATACACATGTCTATGGAGCACAGCTGGTGTAACATTCATCCTTTTCTCCCATTTTAATTAATTTTCTTGTAATTTTAAGGAATTTGGATGATGATACAGAACAGAATTATTTTATTGAGATACTGCTTTAGAAGAAAACTGTATTACAATTTTGTTACGTACTTCTGCTTTCTACAGCACTACAATATTTACCCTCAGTTGTAGTATAAAGTAACAGATAACTGAACTACTGAGGGGTAATGTATAGATTTTACTGCACAAAAGTGTTTGCATAGTATTGTGGAAAACCTTTATATTTGGCAAAGAAAACAGGAAACATACATAAAAATACAGTAAATAAGAAAAAAAAATTGTTTGCAAAATACTGATGAGCTTGAAAAGTACAATTTAGAATGACCACCTTTATTTCTTAAGGTAGCCAGAACTCTCTTTTGTAATTTCTTTAACTAGTCTTTAGGACTCGTTCTCAAGGTTTCTTTTTCCATTTTTCTTAAGGGCATGACTTTCAGATACTGCTCATCTGATGTACATACTTTTTATACATACATTTTCCTCCACTTGTTGTGAATCCTCAATTTTTTTAAGAACACGTTGCACACCATGCCGAAAAACGCCAAGTTTACAACAAATAATTCTTTTGGAATCACCTTGTTGGTTCAAAAATGCTATTTCCCGTCAAACTGTGTTGTGTTTGGCATTTTTCACAGATTCACCTAAATAATGGGAAATAATTTAGTGTTTTTATGACACAAACAAAGTGTCTAAAGATACAATTTCTAATTGGTTCACTACTAAGTTGTCTGTTATGTGTAGAGACAACACTGATTTATCACTTTGAGTCCAAATAAAACTCTAAAAGTCCTTCAGGAAGCCTTCTCACGACCACTGTAAAAATTTCTGGCTACTTGGAAGCAAAATACAACATAAAGAAATGCGAGGTGGCTCAAGACTTGTATGTTAACAATGATTTTAAGAGAAGCACGGGTATGTATTAAATATATTTATATGAGAACATGCATGTATGTTGCTGCTTTGTTGTTAGGAATGTGATTTATCTTAGCCCCTTTGGAGGTCTTGTAACCAAACAACATTTAGTGCTGCATCAGTCTCCCTGCACTGCTTAGAAAACACAGCAGCCTGGTTATTGTTCAGTAGAGAAATGAAAGCACTGGATGTGCTCAGAGACTTACCCCCCACCCCCGCACCCCAACACTGTTTTGTTCATCAAGGGAAAATGATATGTTATTGAATCACTTCCCTACAATGTACTTAATGATGTTTTCCAGGCAGTATAACACATCATAACTCTACAATGATTGCCCAAGACAGACACAGTGAAGAAGCCAATTATGAGGAGCAAAATTGCCCAGGGTCAACAATTTCTGGATACCAGTCATTTTTTTAAAGGCACACTGATCTTTTCGCTTCTTCCCTGAGGCAGGTGAGCCACTCGTCTTTGAAGCTGTGGCGAGGCGCTGAATGAAAGCAAATGAGGGCCTGTCAGAGATGACAGGAAAAACTCATAAGCTCCCAACATCTCAGTGGGTTTTACTGTGAAAGGAGTCCAGCTGGGGGTCCAGAGGGCAACACCCCCTCCTCCCACAGGGACAGTCTATATGACCACCCCAGTTGCTGCGACAATATTACTTTTAATGATGAAATGTCTGCGAATAGCCACAAAGAGACTAAATAAAACTAAAAACAGATAAAGGACAACAACATAATGATGCAAGACAACCGCAAATAAGCATAAAACCACAGGGTGATTGTCTTACATCAGCCCATCGCTGCAGGCTGTGTGGAAATACAACTGCCCTCTTTACTCTTTTTATTTCAAAGTGCTCTAAAGTTTGTATTTGTTATTTGGTATTGATTTAGTGCTATTTAAGAAATAATTGGTCTATTAAGGTCTTGTACATGGTGTAAGGAGCTTGGAAAGAAAAGCGTCTGGACTTCTTTAGGTGGCTTGAAGACGTTTCACTTTTCACTTTTCTTTCCAAGCTCCTTAGACTACAATGACCTGGATGACTGAGAACCTTCACAGACATCTTGTACATGATTTGAGTCAAATGCATTTTTTGTAAATCTATAGATTTGCGGTTCCCAGCAACCTTTTTTCTCTTCAGTGGAGAAGACTAAGCTTTTGAAATGGGCACAGGTGATCAGCATTACTGTCTCCCTCTGTTGGTTCCTGGTATGCTGTATGCCATACACACATACCCACAGATATGCAGCCCTCTGGTTAACCACCTGTGACACTAAGACCTCTGAGGATGAGAGATGCTGTCCACCCCTGTGGTTGGATTTCATCTTTGCGAGGATGCGATTAAAAACAGCAGTGGCACGAAGTACTGCACCGGGGTTCCCCGGCCTGACAGCTCCCTTCCCACAGTCATGCAACCACTTTAAACCACACTCTCATCATCACGCTGTGTGTGTGTGAACAAAATTGTGTGGTGTACAGAGCTCAAAAGAAATGTTTTTGTCTACCTGCATCCCTTTAATGAGAATCATGATTGAATTGTGAACACTGGTGGAAATAAAGCCAGCAGACAGCATAATTGTGTAGGTATTGGTATCACAAATAATCACAGGCAACATACCAGACTTCTCTTTCAGAGATGTTGCCGGTTGGGGAGAAGACATAGCTCAGAACATTATCTGTGTTTTTCTTTCCTGGACATAGTTGATGTGGGAAAGTTTAGTTTTGATTGTGATGGAGGTCAGTGAGTGTATGCATGTGTGTGTGTGTGTGTGTGCAGTGTGCACATGTGGCTGTGAGAGAAAAAGCAAGAGGAGTGCCATTTATCGAGCAGAGGAGTCAGTTATGTAGGTGTGTGGGCTCTTATCACAGCAGCTGCCATGTAAACTCTTCTGTTGGTGCTGCAGGTGTTTCTGTGGAGTAGCATGAGAACAGCCTCCCACAGGAGCTTCCCAATGGGTGGGTAGTTGTGGGGCTTGAGAATGGACAGTTCAAGAGGAATCGGGTAAACATCTGCAGGTATCTTTGTTATGTAAAACCAGTTCATCAGCACTCCTGTGTTATACTTTTTTTTTTTTAAACTACCAGAAATCAACCCATTCTGTGTGAGTCTGCCTGTGAATGTGTCATCGGCGCTGTCATTGTAGTTTTCAGTACTTTGGCAGGTGTTTGTATGTGTTTGTGGAATGTTTTTGTCCAAACCATTAAATCACAACCTGTGAAGGAGTCTCAAGACTTTACAGATGGGTAGCTCAAACAAAAACAAATGAATCTCAACAGGTTCGAGAACCCAAACCTCAGGGAGAAGGAAGATATTTGGAAACAAAAGATCTTAGAGTGAAATCAAAGCTTGAAACTTACTGGAAAATCTATGGCTGCAAACTATGGGTAGTGACTGGTAGAGATCTTGGATACAAGGAATTTAACTTCCTCTGTGGGTGTCTGGGCTCTCCCTCAAAGATGGGTGTCATTCAGTAGGAGTTTAGACACTAAATCTTCCACATTGAGAGGAACCATTGAGAAGGTTCAGGCATCAGACTTGGACGCCCTCTGGGTAACTCCTAGGTGAGATGTTTTAGGCATGTCCTAATGGGAGGAGACCCCGGGGCAGACCCAGGACATGCTGGAGAGATCATATCTCTTGGCCGGCAAGGGAACACCTTGTGGTCCCACTGGAAGAGCTGGAGGAGGTAGATGGGGAGAGGAAAGTCTCTGTGTTTCTGCTTAAACCATTCCCCCTGCAACCTGGACAAGTTGCATAAAATGAATTCAATTCATGTCGATTTACATTCAGTTTTATTTGTATAGCACCAAATCACAAGAACGGTCCCCTTGAGGTGCTTTATATTGTAAGGTAAAGTCCTTGCAATATTACAGAGAAAAGCCCAATAATCAGATCTTCTCTTGCAATTCGTACCCTCTTTCTGAACTTAAAACTATGCATACTTTAAGGTGAGCTGAGCCTAAAGCACAGATGACACAGGCTTTTGCTATAGTTGCATGTGTTGCAGGGGATAGAACCTCACCAACTCTCCACATCTTTTAAATCCCACTTGAAGACACATCTTTACGCCCTAGCATTTAAATGGGAGTGAGTTTATTACATTTTAGTTTTGTTTTTTAATGTGTTGTCTATTCCTTTTAGTTGTACTGCACTTTGATCAACCCATGTTGGGGGTGAGGGGAAAGAGAAGAGAGCAAATGAATGCACTAATGGACCTAATGTTCTATTCAGTGTGTAAGCTCATGAAGTCATCAGGATCAATTAGTGAGGTCACTGAACAAGGGAGACGGGACTATTTTGCTGCAAATTTATTTAAAACCGGATAATTTTTCTGAGTCTTCCCTCGGTGACGATGAAAAAGAATGCAGGCTTAAGCCACTGCCTGTGATCTTCAATTTTTAGACCAAGCTACATCCATCTATTAAACTGTCTACAGTGCTAACATGCTTAAAAACACCATAAGCTTAGAAGGATTTAAATTGGAATTAAATCAGTTCAGTTTAGAAGAAATGAAATTAATTTTTGAAAAATGTGAAGATCCACAAACGGTCAACGATGATATCGCTTCCCTCTAAGAACCATGAGGCTGCTTATCCCTTCCAACTCTGATTTATGAGAGACAAAAAGAAAAGAAAATGATTTCAATGTTTTATTGACAGACAAAATAGATCCTCATTCATTCTTCAGTTGATTACCTTGTCAGTAAATTTCAGCTCTAAGGCAAAGCCTGTACTCCAAGTTTCATATTTTTCCTTTGATTGATTTAGTATCCTATATTAATTTGTATGACCTAATCATTTGTATTGTAATACCTGTCAGCTCTTCTTGTTTTTCTCCATCCGCAGGTGAACAAACCAAACTATTCATCATTTAAACCTTGTGCCCGCTTAATTGACCATCAAACAGGCATGCGCTATCTCATCACCTACTGCGAGGAACTCAGCCACCATCCCAGTCCAACCCAGCCCTCTGAGTTCGAGGTATGCACTCAGCCTTGTCATAGCTCTAGGCAGTGCATGTTCTTGTTGTGGGTTGAGCAACTGCATTAGTCATTTCACATTCCAAATTCCTACCCCATGCTGTATTCACAACTCTCTGTATCTCTCTTTTTCCTCTTCTTCTTCACCAAATCCATTCCTCTCCTCGTCGTCTTCATTATTTAATTATCTCCGTGTGATGTCAGGGTGTGGGGATTAGGCACAGCTCCAATGCTGTCTAAGAGTCTCCTCTCCAGAGGCGGAAGTCTTGTAGGGTGTAGATGTTTGACCTGGGGCTCAGAGGTTTCGATTACAGGACAGGACTTCGCTTTGTGTCCTTGAGCAAAGTATCTACCAAGCCTTCCACGCTTGAGTTAACATCTACTGTTCTTACACAAATGAGTGATGTATAAACCTGAAAGCTATGTAAGTCTCTATGGATAATATATTTTTGCTAAGCAACGCAAATATAATACATATCTGAAAAAATGCCCCAGCCCTGATTTGCCAATTCATCTTCATCTATCACAGCATGGTGCACTGCTGCAGCCCAACCCGGCATAGTAACCTTTACCTGAACCAAGCCGGTGAAGACACAGGAGATAGTGTTACCATCAGCCTTAACCTACATTATCTATGTTATTCAGTGTCTCAGGCAGACAGAGAGAAGCTCCGGCACATGGCAAGGTGACTATAGCCCACACCCGCACATGAAGACCTCACTACAAACACGGCTGAAGTGACCACAGGTGTGCACTCGTCAAGTATGCTCACACACACATATGCAAAAACTGTTTCGCCCTCACCTGTCTGCTGTCAGGACTCTTTCAAACACATACACAGGCGCTTGGCTATTGCACCTCTGCTCAGTCCAGCCTCCCCACCCAGCTCAAAGCTCCCCACCCCTGGGGCTTGTGCGTGCGAATCCGGCCGTGGACTCAGCAGCCCCCATCGCTGCACCCCCTCCAGTGAGGGTAGTGAGGGAAATGAAAGCTTTAGGAGTTCATTATAAAACAACAAGAGCAGCAGCAGGGGATAGGCCTCCCGGGGCCACAAGCTATCCCTTCTCATCCCTCCATCCTCATCTTTTTCCTTCATGTCCCTCAATATCTAAACCCTGCTCCACCTTTCTTTCCGTGACACACTCCGCCGTCTTGCTCTTTATCCTGCAGCTTTTTAATACATGACATTCATGATGAATAAAGTTAAATATTGATCTGGATTATTATAATATGATGAGTTAATGTGGTGAGTCAGTAGTCTGACCACACGAACTGGTTTGACCTCAGTCATTGGAGAGATGCTGACGCATTTTGTGTACTGCTGAACTGAATTTTTCAACTTTATTGTCTGAGAAGGGAAATTAGTTTTGCAGCAAAGGACACATTCAAAAGTTCAAAGAGGCAATACAATATAGTTGCTGGACAGACCAAAGAATCTTGCTGCGGTCCAGTGGAGATCACATATCACTAAAGTATGAACTCTTCAATATCTAAAAAAAAAAAAAAACTGCCCTATTTAACCAAGTGATTCTTTAAATGATCATGTTAGCTTAAGGCTTTGGGAAAGTATGTGAAACTGTCCTAAAGACTATGGGAAACAAAAAAGGTGAAATATCATAAAGTCAGAGTTAGAGTAAGCCGCTGGTGATTCATAGTAAGCAGTGGTGCATTTTATTGCTTGAGGTAAAATACCTTTAAAGGCTCTGCAGTGGCTTTAACGAGCTGTCAGAATTCAAATCACTAAAGCCGGATATGTATCATAGTGAAAATACATGAAGTTTAGTAAAACTGAAACTTTGAATATTTGCATACATATGTTTGGTTTTGGAATAGTTTTCGACAAAAACAAGAAAACATTTAAGATTTTTTTTCTCTATTACCCAAGCTAACCTTTCCCTATTTCCCCAAGGTGACATTTGGCTCTCCATAAAGTTTTGCCATTAAAGCAAACAGCTGTTTTTTTCTTCTATGCAAGGTAGTCCTAAAAATTCATTAAAATATCTGAACAGCCAAGACAAGTTTACTCATCTTACTTAAAAACTAATTTGCCCCAACAATAACTTGCTCTACATCAATAATATAAAGTAATTTTAAAAAATTATCTTATAATTTACTGCAATGCTTTGGGTTTTAAGTGAATGTTCTAATAAGGAATAATAATGCGTAATCACAGTAATTAGAGAGCAACATCAAAAGCACCAGAGAGCACACTATAAATACCTTATACAATAGCCCTCTGTATGCTGTAGGTTCACTGATGCCTTGCAAATGAGTGGAAAGTTATGATTCAGGGATAATAGCACATAAACTGCTCTCATCATCGTTGTGGGGCGGTCGATTGTAACTTTCTAATGGTGAATTGGGGGTCAAATGCTCTGAAAGACAGCGCTCCTCTGAGTCACCACCTTTGTCATCATCTGCATTATGGTTGTCATCGCGGCTGGTGCGCTGGCCAGAGGCACAACACCTGTAAGCGTGTTCTCCGCGCACGCAGCCCTCGCCTTTCGGTTGGGCGGTTGATGGCGATGCAGCACGACCACAGGATTTTCAGATGAAAAGGAGGCCAGGCCACCATGAGCAGGAAGTGGTTTTTTGCTCAGTCGATGCACAGAGCCGTGTTTCGGGCAGGTGTATTGCGCTCGCTTCCTTGTTGCGTGTGAAGTGTGTGTGTGTGCGCATGGTTTAGTGTGTTTGCCTGCAGCAACTGAGCAAGACACAACAAACACGTAGGCCTTGTGACTCGTTGTCCATTTATTAACCTTATTTGTTTTAAATAAGAATGTAAAGCAACTAGATTTTTATAAAAACTTGCTTTGGAAAAATGAGTATTCATATATTACCAAATTAAAAAGAGCTGTACAAACATCTCAAATATGATATTTATAACGAATGCAGAGGGGAAAACATGTATCTACAGAGAGGATAACTCTGCATAGCTCATAAATCTTACTGATATTTGCCAAAAGATGAAGTGAGGTAGAAAATTATGATTCCACATTGTCAGACGCCAGGACCCCTGACATGAGTTATACTCAGATTATATATACAGTTCAGAGTCCCTCAGAGAAAACATTAACTGGCCAATAAAAACAAACCTTTGGGGTCCGGCACGCACTTTTGACCTGCACACATGGACACATTGAAGTTGAATATATAAGGGTAGTAAACTGGGTGATTGTCTTTGATTAGCAATTTTAGCAAATAAGGAGCATGATTAGCCCACTTCAAAGGCAGTCAGAACAAAGACGTGGCTAAATTAGACTTTGAAGACCAAATGGTTCGGCCAAATAATTTTAAACTTGAAAGCATAGCAAAGTGTGTGTTTCTATAAACAGCAGAATTAGAAGAGCCAGGCTGGTATGCTGATAAATTAAGCAAAAAAGTGATCTTTAACCACAGTGTTTGGTGTTTCCCTCACTATTGCCCCAGGTATTTCCCTTTGTTCTACTGAGCCCACATTAGTCCACATGTAAAGATTTCCATAGACATTTCCATAAGAGCAACTGAAAGCCAGCTTCTCTGCTTGCACAATAAGCTTCTCATGCATCAGTTACAATGTAGGTTGTGTGGCATTAATCACTGCTCAAAGCTTCCAGTGATTCTTTCTAATCATATATTTAGGCCTAAAGACAAACAATTCATAATGCACATAGGATCTCATGAAGCAAGAGCAACTTAAGTGCTTTTTAGTCAGGACTGAACTTTAGCTAAAAGTTCACCACAGCAGACAGAAAGTCAGACAGGTAGGTTCCTTTAAAGGCTATTTTAGCCTCATTGATAACAATTGATTCCAAGAATTAAAATATAAAGCAGCAGTACAACAAAACTGGCACAATAAATAGTGAAATGGAGGGAGACAATTACAACACAACAAAATCCCTTTTAGAGCTTCCTTGCAGACAGGATTCAGCATCCGGTGTCTTCCAGTCCGGTCCAGTACCTGCTGTAAGAGCATTTTCCCTCCTCATCCTCAGGAGAGTGAGATTTCAGTGCATTCAGCGAGAGAAAAGCAGGGTAGTTTGAAAACATCCTCACCTACAGTAAGCTGTTGCATATCAATTTAGTGACTATAACCAGCAGTATAATATTATTACATTTGTATATTCCATGCAGTTCACAATCCCTTAGTGTTAAGTGTCTATAGGAGATTACAGTTCAGTCCTGTCCATGATCAGTGATTCATTTTTTTTTAAATCACATTTTCCATTGACTCAAAGGATCATTCTTTATTCAGGTCTTTGCAAATGTCTTTATCTCATCATGCAGCTATGCATTTTTGCAGGTATATACCTCCTCCTCTCTCACACATGTCTGACACTCCACGTGGCAGCACCAGCGTACCTGGCAGTGGCAAGACAGGCTGGTGAGGCGCATGGCTGTGTTATAACCACGTCCGCAGCACAGACTCTGACAGCTTGTGTCTTTGGCGCACGAACGGCCACCTGTACCAGGGGAGTAGCGAGAGGGCCTGCAGAAGCTGGGGGAGTCTTCCAGGTAGACCAGGTCGGTAGTCCGGAGGCTCTGACCTTGGCGACGGGGGCTTGCGAGTTCGGTCTCCCCGGTGGCTGCGTTGGTGACGCTCAGCACTCGCACAGCAGTGTCGTATCGATACTTCAACAGGCGTCCAGTGTCGTGAAAAGGAGACAGCTGCTTCCAGCAAGTCCGTACAGCACAAGAGCCGGAGACACCATGGCACTTGCAGGTTGTTTTCAGTCCGCTCTTCACTGCCTGGGATAAGATGGGAGGTTGAGGGGGGTAGGAATTGGAGGGAAAAAGGGAAGAAATGTCAGTTCCTTCACTTTGATTCATTACCTGGCCTCTTATCTGGGAGGTCTATCTGGCAAGAGTGAGACAATTTCCTGCAGGGTGCATAGGGGGTTAGGAGTGGTGGTCCGCCAATATGTGCCTTTAGCTCACCTCAGTCAAAAATTTGACATAATGGATTGAAAGATGCTGTTCAGCATGTCATATTTCACCCCGCATTTCTCACTTGGACAGCTCTTGCTATTTTTTTTTCCTCGGTGTGTTGAAACTAGCTCTGTCGGCTTCTCTCCTGCCTCTTTCCTAAAGCCTGAGGCAGAGGTGACAAACAGGGGCGAGTGGAATCTCTCCACCCTGTTTTTAGTACATGCCTGCTCATGGAAAACATCAATAAGAATTTCTGCGCAAGAAGTGCCAAAAACATAATGCAGCATTTGGTAGTGGTGCCCCTCATTTAGGTTAATAGTTCACTGAGCTTGATGGTCAGTGATGAGAGCAATCACTCAGCCTGAGAGCTGCTGTCTTTGCAGAGGCCAGAGACAGGTCATACAGAGAGACCCAGAGGGTACTTCTAGGTACTTCTGCTCAGTTCCTCCTTTTGCAGGCATGAACCCCTCGGGGGCTTCAGAACACCATTAATGTGAGATGAGGGATGCCGACCACTTTAAGTTTTTGTTAACATGGCTCCTGGTCTCTTCTGGCCACACTGGTGTCAACTGAGGAAAACATTTAACTCAGTAAAGATTAGATAAGATAGTTGTGTTTTTCCTTTTTCTCCACATCAGCCTTGTCTAGGTGTGAGCTACAGGAGTAGGACCCTGGGGCCTGCTATTTCACAGCTACACAGTGGTGGTTATGAACATTAGGTGGATTTATGAAGAGCACAGTGATCCAGTAAGTGGAAAAAAATGCTTGCTCGTATATTAAAAAGAGGCCACGGTTATAATCGTTCTCTCTGAAATGAGACCTTTAATTTTCTGCTGGCCCGCACAGCAAGCTTTATCATGCCTGAAAACACCTGGCTCCAACCATCCCACAGCCATCTTGTCTCCTCACTACAACTGCCTCACCCTCTGCCTCTGTATTATCCGCTCGGGCCGATGACAGCACCAAATCAGAGAGCATTTATCTGGCTGGCACCATGAAAAATATAGAGGCGAGGATTACAGTTCAATAACATTTGATACTCGGGACTGCGTCAGAGGTGTAATTGTCAGGTAAAATCGCAGAACAATTAATCGAACTGAGTGTTGCTAAGGCGTACGTTTTGTCGCCTCAGGCTTCAAGGAGTAAGCTGTTTTGCTGCAGAATAATTGATGTAATATTTCTACACTCACCCGAATTCCAACGTTGATGTTGTGGGCATCCACCAGAGCCCTCAGGTCCTTGCTGACCCTCTTTTGGCCGAGGAACTTTTTGAGAAACTTGGTGCTGTATTTCAGGTTGTCACCACAGACCCCCCACTGCCACGCTTCCCGATGCTGGATCCCGGGGGAATCGTCACAAGTGCACCTCTCCATTCGACCTGAGCTGCATGCTTTGGCAAGTGCATGGGTCAGTGCTGCAGAGGACACAGCCAGCAGGAATGCAGTCTCCTTGAAAGCTGTGGCAGAGGGATCAGGGGAGGTGGAAGAAAAGAAAAAATATTTAAAGCTACATTTTTTCAAGGCTTTGGATGCAAAAGCTATTGGTGCTCTGAAACATTTGCTCTGAAAGAACAAAATTTACGACAAAATGCTTTTTGCGTCACCGATTAACCTTTTAAGCCAGAATGTTTACAGAGGACTCGATGCGTTGTCAGGGTTTACAACAACATCAGCAATTCTGCAAGTTTTCTTACGTTGCAATTCCTCTCCTGACATTTCCTTTTGGTTTTGCACTGTTATTTGCTTCACCCAGAGCCATCACCATGGTATATTTTGATCCAATTAATTATTATTTTGACTAGGAAGGATTTTCCCAGATGAAAGTGGGTAATCACGCCACCCTTTTCCTCTGGGAATGGCCACTTTCCCGAGATAAAAATAACCACAGGGCTTGAGCACTCTGCACCGCACCACATTTCTTGGCTTTCTACTCCCTCATTACCTCTGTGCTGACCTGTTCATGTTCTCCCACACGCTGATATCCATATGCATAAAGCTTAGAAGATCCTAAAGGAGTTTATGTGCACAGGAGGGATTTTGAGCTATATGCAATATGGTGATCCAACGGTAGCTAATCAATAGGTGTATCAAGCCATGTAAATTATAAAGTATTCAAGTAAGCAGCTTCTCAAAAACTTTAAAAGGTTGTATCAAGTCAAGGGGTTCAGAGGAGTTACCGAGTGTTATCTTGACACATTCTTTGGTATACAGAATGACTTAGGAACATTTTTAACTTTAAATGAGATGAAGAAAATTAATTTTGTCACTGGTTTTCTCAAGCAAAATAACTTACCAAGCTTTTTTTTATATACAGGAATCATTTTCAGCACTTTGCTGCAAATAGTTGAAGCTCATGTCTCAATTGTTTATTTAGAAATGCAACAAACGACTATTAGGAACAAAACAAAGAACCTGTAAAACCTTATAAACGGGTGTATATTCAGTTTCTATCTTGTACAGCATGTAATACATCTTATTGAAAAAGTTGCTTCCCTGTGTGAGAAAGGGGCTTGTAAAATGTTGTATTGTTTGAAATAAAATAGAAAATATCAGTTTAATTATTTCGTTAAATTTGAACAAGAAACCTTATTGTTTACAAACTTTTACAGCTGTTAAACTGGTGGTAAAACGTTTACGCATAAATTTTTTTACTGGTTCATTTTTCTCATTTTCACTTTTTGATTGATGAGCTTATGTCGACAAAAACATGCCTGCAGCACTACAGGTGTGCTTATCTATAAAACATCCTGTTCTTACTGCTCAGCCATGCACTGCAGGTAAATAAAGACGAAGACATATATAATTTGTAGTTAGATAAAAGAGAATTTCCGACTTTCTCAGTGACCTTGAGCAAGAACCCAAAATTGAGGAAAGTGTTAAAGTGGCTCACCTCTTTTCAGAAGACTTCCCCGACCATCCATGCTGCAGTTCCAGCGTTCGTTTCTGAACTGATACCGACACTCAAGGAGGCTGAGGCGCACCGACTCCCGAAGCGTCTCGGCTAAGCCCGGCTCCCTGCGACAGAGTCTCTTCTGTCTCCTCGTCAGAGTCATTTGTTCGCACTGCTTCAGGTGGGCCTTTCCTGATGGAGCTTCATTGGAAAACGGAGCTGGTAAAAACACCAGAGGTTCCCGACCTGTCAGTCTAGGATTATAGAAGAGGGGGAAAAATCACATTAGAAATTGTATGTGTGTGACAAAATACACCAACACTGCGTCCACAGTAATGAAACTATTCTGTCACCACTCCAGCATATGTTGTTATTACAAATGTGTTCCCACAACGGTATTTTCTCCCTCGAAGAAAATCCAGGAATAAAACTTTTATGTTCATTTACCTTAAAATACATTTGAAATTGCGAATATGGATTTTTTTTTTTTGTTTCAGTGGAACATATTAGCGTGTACATGGACTTCGAACAGCCCTATAAAAATATAATTACGCGTGCGTAATTCAGCTAAAGCTTGTAAAGGTTGTGGCTGTGGTCACTTCTAATGATTTAAACAGAAAAGCCAAACAACCGAGATGAAATGTACAAGTAAAAGTTCATTGCCTGACCCAAAATAAGCTGCAGTGTGCGACAGAAGGATGCAGAGTGCAATGATTCGCAATAGGCAGGCAGTCCTCGGGAGCCTGGAGCGCATGATGCCGGGTTGGCGCTGTTCCTCATCTCGCTGATTCTTCAATAGAGAAAGTCCGTGCCGTTTGCTCGGCGCTTCTCTTTAAGGGGCCCCTTATGCACGCAGACCCTCAATCCGCTGCGCCAGGCGCCCTGGTCCGCTGGGAGGCAGGACTCTTAGGGGAGGGTACATCATCCTGCCGCACTGTCATTGGATTCTCTCAACATTGCTACTGTATGTTCCCTCCCACTGTAACGCCACCCAGAAGATGCAAGATCAGCTCATAATAATAATAATAATAATAATAATAATAATAATAATAATAATAATAATAATAATAATAATAATAATAATAATAATAATAATAATAATACAATTAAAACTTAATTAAAGTCGTGATTGAATCTAAAGTTTGAGTAGGACTGTCAGTTACCTGAAGCAATGAATAAACAGTAGAACTGTTCAGACATAGGGTCTATATGCATGATGATGGTTATCTAACAGCAAGCATCTGTCTGATCAAAGGGGCTCAGAAAGCAAAAAGATTTTTTCTTTGCTTAACATATAAGTTCTTATATTGTATTATTAAAGAGTATAAATTCAGTGATCCTGCAAACACACTGAAAGAAAAAAAAAAGGATTTAAAAAAAACCCCGCATGGCTAGAAAGCAAAGGATCCGTGTCTGAAAATAGTTCTGAAATTAAAGGACAGAATCAGACACTGAAGTCTGTTATTCCAATCAAACCTATTCCATCTGGTCCCAAACAGTCGAAGGAAAAAAAAAGAAAAAGAAAAAACAGGCATGGATGGAGCCCCATCTAGAGGATTTTTGAAATAAAGAATAAATCTGGGAATACAAATGAACGTAGAGACAATAATACTAATGGTTTGGTTGTGTATCTACATTTGATTCACGTTTAAGCTAAAGAAGGAGGCATGGAGGTTTTTTTTTTGTTAAGGCAGTCCCATCCTTTAATGGAAAAGTCTGTCAAATTATGTTGTAAATTATAGCTTAATACTCAATAATATTACTTTATCAATTTTTTATTAATTATATGATTGGATATATCCATCCAGAGGCCAACAGCAAAAGTCTTGAGTAAACCCTAATTTTTTTATATTTTGCGAGAAAAATAGGTGATGTCTGCAAACACAGGAATACAGTCTATACGGGAAAAACTGAATTTGCACAATACTGACCAGCTGAAAAGTCAATATTTGGGATGGTTGCCTTTATTCTTCAATGCAGCCTGAAATCATCATGCTGAAAAGGGAAGCTGTTGCCAACCAGACACTCCCCATAGTATTGGTTTAGAATCTGGTGATACTGAATGTATAGTTCAATCAATATTGACAAGATTCCCAATGCCACTGGCTAAAATGAAGCTCCAAATCATTGTGGAGTCTCCACTATGTTTTGTACATGCTCCTCTCCTGAACTCCTCTGTACTAATTATGATTTGAACCAAAAATGTTTAATTTGATTTTTTTTTCTCTTCAAATAAATCAATAAATCTTGAGTCCAGCTGTTGCCTGATTTGCCATACCTGAGTCTTTGTTTCCTGAATTAGATGGATCAATTATAGGATCATCTCAATCCCATCTCTCAGGTCCTGTGTCAGTCTTTGGGAGGATTTTTTCTTTTTCTGAAGGACATGACTTTCAGAAACTCTTCATCTGCCGTAGATAGTTTTTTCTTTATAGGGTTTTTTTTTTCAAGCCAGCCACTACTTCTTCTGTCCTCCACTTGTCTAGTTTCATCAAATTCGTTCAAGGACATCAACCCAGGTTATGTCAGATTTCTGGATAATAATCTTTTGGGAATCACCTTGTTAGTGATTGTTTATGTGTTTTCTTTGTTACTTTTTATAGATTCACCTAGAATTGTGGTAACAGATGTGCTTTTGCAACAGATTGCTAGTAACAAAGTGCCTATAGACATAGTTCAAAATTATTTATTTGCTAGGTTATTAATATAACCTTGCTACACAAAATAACTTATTATTTAAAATTTATTTAAAATGAGTGGAAAGGCAGCCAAATGTCCAAAGGAAAAAAAAGTTTAAAGACCTCGGAAAGCCTGGAGGATTATTGCTGAAGACTATGTTTTTTTAAGATACTGAAGACTTTTGCAGTCCTGCACTAAGCTTGTAATGTCACCTTCTCACCATTTGGTGAAGCAAACCCTCGATTTTAATGTTTTCAGCCGCTTCAAATCACACGAAGAAGAAAATGGTGACGAAGAAGAACACGACGTCGCCGGAAAACGCCATTTTGTTGTTGAACCGGATCGGTGGTGTAGAAGCATCGAGAAGCGCCAGTGAAGGTAACATTTTTCTTTTCATTGAAAAATACTATATAGTTAAGCCTTATGAATATGTATTTCATTTGAACACAGAAGAAGGCCGCTGATGTTTAAGTCCTGCAGCTCGGTTGGTTTGAAGTTGTAGACGCTTTGAGCAGGATACTTTAAAGTTCATAAGCTGTTTCCTTAGCAGTTTAACTTTAGCACCATTGTGTTGACTTAAGAAGTTTTTGATCGCTGGGTACACACCCTTATTAAACAGTAATCAATAACTGTATTAGGCGGTGGCGTTTTTGAGCTCACTGTGATCTAAATGGCTAATATTACGCGTTATTCCGCTGGTTCTCGACCATAGCACAGTTAGCAAGCTAGCGTCAATGAGCTGTCACTTAGCGTTAACGTCACACAGCTCCAACTCACCCATAAAACCTTAAAGGAGATTAAAATAATTTCTTTTCTACTGCTTGGTGGCTTAAAGTTGCCACCAGCGCCATTTAAATTGCACCAGAGCACTGAAACTGAAATTTGTGTTTATTTATTTTTTGTTAATCAAAACGTTTCGTCTTACGGGGGTTGAGCGGCTGACCAAACTGAGGGACAGGTTTGAAACACAGAGTTAAGTAATAATAGTCAGTGGTTTAAAGACACTTTTAAGAGTTTTTGTCACCCAAAGGTTCCCAAAAAACCCCAAAAAACTTCGCAGAAACAGTCGCACCTCTTTCATTGAATGGAAGGATGGGTGGCGCTTCACCTCTGTGATCCTGTCAGTCCTGTTTACTCAAAGAACTGCTTTACACCTACTGAACATCACTTCCTCATTCCTCGGACCAAAAGCATGATGTTTGAGGATTTATAGGAAGCTGAATGCACTGCTGCTTCCCATGAGGTTCTTGGAAAGGTCACAGCACAGTAACTGGACCATTTTGGATAGAGTGAGTTGTGAAATTTTCAAACTCATCTTTTTTTCCTCTTTTTTTTAAAGTGGTGACGTCACTCTCCCACCCAGCAGTGACCATCCCTCCTTAGTTCGCCTAATTTGCTGCAAACTAAGCAACTTTGTCACTAGACTTGGTGACTTTTAATACCCCGTTAGCTGTCTTTTCCTGGCTCATAATGACCCTGTGTGGGTTTGAGTAAGCTCAAGAGCATGGTTAGTCCACTTGTAGTAATGGTGATGAGTCTGTCTTCGATCACTTAACAGAAATTTGTCAAATTTCCTGCTATTTATGACTAATTGATTGAAAAGGTGTATTTAAGTAATGCACTGCTTTAAAAAATGGAAAACCTTGCCTTCTAAGCAACCAGTAAAGCACATATAGACAGTGCTCCTCTGTGAGGGAGGATCAAACTTTCTTGCAGAATCCAAGTGAAGTGCACTTCTGCACTTTGTAACTTTATCCCAGAGTTTACATGTAAACACAGACATTTTTTGCGGTTATAAAATTAAGCACAAGTCACCAGCCTTTTAACGTTAATGCTGCTTGCAGGGGTGTGTATGTGCATCATGTGCTCAACCCAAGAACCACACCTACCTTTAAACTACCAAAAGTGACCAGGTATGAGTCAGCGTCTCAACACAAAGTCTAGAGTTGATGTATGAAAACGGTTTTGACAGTAGGCATCAATTGATACTGAACTCCCTTAGGTCCATAATTATTCATTTCATTAACATTATAAGACTCGAGTGTGCATTAACTGGCCTAATATAGAGCTGGAAAAAATGTTACTTTCATCTATTTTTATAAGATTCTGTTCCATTGCTAATTTTTCTTTCAGCAATAATTACTTACTGTAGGATAATAATTAATATTTTTTCCCACAGTATTTTTAAATAAACTAATCTTTAATATTTTTTTCAGTCTTTCAGCTCTTCAAAAAACCTTCAGTCTTTGAATGATTAGCTAACACTGTAATGTTACATAACAGAGAAAAGACAAATATTGACCTCTGATGTGATACCGTAAAGCTGTCTTGTTTCCTGAAAGGCTGCTTGCTGATTCCAGTATGTTATTCTACCTCTAATATTTGTTTTTCTCAGTTCATAATAGCTTAGGAGATCCTATTGTCTTTCCTTTTTTATTATTATTTTTCTCCCCAAACATGCATATTAATATTTTGAAATTTAAAATTTTAGTGCTCATCTCAAAAAGCACTTTAATTTGTTGATGAAATCGATCACTTTTTATAGTGTCCCTAAATATCGGTTTTCTAAACATAATTAATGCTTTCTGTTTGTGAAACTGAGAGTGGGATGCATCCCAGAGCTCAATGCTGAAAAGATAACAGTAAATTTAGTTGGCAGTAAATCCACATATTCCAAATCTCTCTGTTAAATCGGTCCTTTTCTTTTCCTCACGCTGGAGGCCGATGCATTAATGTCGCGGTGAGCTTGTAACACTCGATTCTGGTGTTTTGTTTTGGGGGGTTTTCTTGTTTTTAGACTACCGCTATTTTTATCAAGCCTCAGGCATGCAAAAGAGTCGGTGTTTATCGTGTGCATTCAGTGGGCGTTTTGAGGAAGTTTTTTTGGCACTGTTAAATTCGCGTCTTGGGTTTACCACATTCTTGCCAGATGATCAGCAGGAGCTGCTGGTCTCAAGTACATGTTGTAGCTGTGAAATGACTACAAAATACTGTTCACGCTTACAGTCAACAAACGGCGTACATTTGACCAAACGGAAGTGCTCATATTAATCCAGCTGTTGCCACTGGCCACATTATAACTCAAGTTTTACTTGCGCTGTATGCTCACATGTATGCTGTGATTACAGCTTGCAGTAGTGTAAAGACAATGATGGGCATTTACTGTCTTTCTTTTCTAAAGAAAAACTGTAATGGCAATTTATTACATCTAGTGACACAACATGAGTCAAATATAATAACAGAAGTAAACCTATGGTAGTGTTTTCAATGGAATATAATTGCTTAGCACTTTAGTTCCACAGTAACAAAAGGAACTTAACTTTAAAGTAACTCTTCAGTTGAATTTGAACATTATTTTTATTTGTATGTTGTATGTATTTGTATATGTATGGTACAGCTTTTTAGCAAGTTGGTTAAAGCGCTGCTTTTCCACCATGTAACCTTATTGGCAGGTTTCATCCACTGTTTGTTTCCTGTCATACAGAGTCTGTCAAGCCAGTGCTGCAGTAGTGGTGCTGTAGAAGGTGTAAGTGTTCACCTTTTTAGCCAATAACCCGTGAGTGACACATGTCTCTCGCTTTCAGATATGTCTGGGC
The DNA here is from genome assembly GCF_057382095.1 of Aulonocara sp. 'chitande type north' Nkhata Bay. Taxonomy (NCBI): domain Eukaryota; kingdom Metazoa; phylum Chordata; class Actinopteri; order Cichliformes; family Cichlidae; genus Aulonocara; species Aulonocara sp. 'chitande type north' Nkhata Bay. Next base: position 29,331,640 of record NC_141347.1, read on the forward strand.
TTGTTGTTGTGCATACTTAGGAATGTAAACACATGGTACATGAGATCTTTTTTTTTTTCTTTTTTTATCTCTCCCTTTTCTTTTTTTTTTTTTATAGCACATAAAAATGTAAATAGAGTGCACAGCCCTAAGCCTGGTGTTTTCAAAGCTACTGAGTGGTCGTCCTGTGTTCTGCCTGCTGGACGCTACACAGTGCTCTTGGCTGTGTCATTTCCAAAGTGAGAACACAGCAGATGCTCACAAGCTCCAGCTTTATGCTACATGTGAGAAATAACAACTTTGGGGAGTGTCTCACCGTGATCTGACTTTTTCAGTAGTTTGTGTGAAAACAACTTAAGCCTCCCTTTTTTAAAAAATTGTATTTTATTTTTTTCAAGGGAAAAACTTAATTTTACTGACTAGAAATACTAGAATTTAACACTAAACTGCACTGATTAGAACAGGTGTGATCCGTACAACTTTCCACCCTGCTGGTTAAGAACATTTTGGCTTCTTGCAACTCTTGTATTTCTTCTCCCAGCTATTAAAGTGACCTTTAATTTTTTAGGTGATTAATCCTATACATACCCTTATCCAGTATATATCATTTATCCCTATTAAAGGTATAAAAATGGTATTTAAAAAAAGGTATAAAAATGGATCTCATCCAAGTTTACACCAAATAAACTGCTGAGCAGCACAAGTTGGTTTGTTCTGTCTCATAGTCGTCATGAAACGTTTTGTAAAAGCCCTAAATCAAGAAGCAGGGTTTATGAGGAATAAAAGAAATTTTTGGTAAAAAATTATTTAAGCTGCAAATTTACTTTATGAAAACAATATCTAGTAAGGGTGTATGGTTTCCTGTATGGTTTGGGTAAAGAGTAAGTTTACAGGTTAATGTTTCGATGACATATTATTTTTCAAACAGTATCAAATCTATGTGCTTACACCTGTGCCTCAGACTTTGAAGATGAGACCACAATTTATGAGAAAAAGCAGAATTTCTGGCATTTCAAAAGGATTAAAATAAAAATGTTTTCCCTCTTCATCTGTATGTAGTGAAACCTCACCTCAGTAGTTCATCTGATCAGGTCATCTAACTAGGTTAAAAATGTGCTGTGCGACATTTCACTAAACTATATTAGCTAAATGAAATCTCTTCCGTCTTTTCTAAGTAGTTAACCAATTACTCCTTTGTTATTAAGACAACCTCTGTCAGCTTATTAAGTGTAATGCTTTGTACTGGTTCTTGTTTACCTTAGCCACAAGCTTGTTGGATACCCAGGACAAGCAGCACTGCCACTATGGCCTCTGTTTAACTTGGGAGGTGTGTTTGCAGCAGCCGTTTACTTGAAGGGCAAATATTGTTTCATTTTAGGGCCAGGAGGATGTTACAGAAGTGCTTTTTACGGTCATTAACACTGACACAATAAGGAATATAGGGAACAATAATAATGACACTTTCCTGCATGAGATTCTTGTAAGCAAGTAAAATTTTATTTATATAGCACATTTCTAGATAAAAAGATCACAGTGCTTCACAAGGTATAAAACAAGATCTCAGGGATCTACTGGGGACATAGGGCTGTAAAAGTTCAATGATGTAGGCTGGTGCTTGTCCTTGAAGAGCTTTAAATGTCAGAACCAGTATCTTAAAATGGACTCTTAATTCAACGGGGAGCCAGTGCAACTGTATAAGCAACGATGTTACATGAGAGTACTTAGTAGGGGTGCAACGATACACAAAATTCACGGTTCGGTTCGATACTTTGGTGTCACGGTTCGATATTTTTTCGATACAAAAAAATGTTCATGTATTTTTAATTTGTCATTTATTAAAATTATAAATATATATTTTAACTCAAAAGTACAGTTTTTAAATTTAACCCTAACCCTTGTGCGTGTTTTTTATTTTGACAGCGAATGCGCACCTGCGGACCACTTATGTGCAGCCCTGGTTATTTAGCTCGTCATATTGCAGCCACAGAAATTCTTTTGTCCATGAAACCATAAAGCTGCACTTTCTTTTTGCCTTATAGTCTGATTTGTCATAACTTCTCCGTTTTGTGGTAAGCTTTTATTTGGCTGTCACTTCTTCACCCTGACCTGTCTTATTTGGCTCAGCAGAACTGAAATGCTTTTACACACGCACTCACATAAGCTCAGCGATTCTCTGCGCGATCAACCTCTCACATGTTTAAGCTGCGGGAGATTTCACTTGTCATGTTTGCATAGTAAGCTAACGATTAATAAGACGATGTCAGAGGAATTGGTGCACAAATTATCATCACTCACAGATCAGTGCTGTCGCTCTCTATACACAGTTCGCACGATTGCAAAGTGAAAGCAAAAAAACAAGCGCAAATTCAAACGCGACTTCAATATGTCACATATTGACAGTGGCTCACCGATGCCAATGACATAATTACCCAGCTACATTTCTGAAAGAATGCAAAAGCATCGACATATATTTTTCCTACAATAGCCCGACGGGCAGGGAAGAGATAGAATTTTGGTAGCCCGACTGAAAAAATCGCTAGCTCCGGGACGTCGGGCTAGCGATATTGCAAGCCCTGTATCTGATTGAGGAATCACTCATCTTTGGAAAAGAGAGTTTATTACAGAGAAATGGCTCTTTCCAAAATAAAAGCTATACTATCCGCTTCTTCTGGGCTATATTCTCAGCAGCATAAGGAGAATCATGTGCTAACAGCTGTCTAAATGACTCTGGTAAAGTTTGTAGCATGCATGCTTGTTGTTTTTGTCTGCTTCCACTTGTCTTTGCACTAGGATGATGTCAGCGTAAATGTGCAGTCATATTCGTTGTGTTCCCACTAGTGCTTTCAGGTTAATCTCGTTGAAATGACCTTAACGCCACAACACGGCAAATCTCCGTTAACGAGCTACCGCCGATCGCTCCGTGCATGGGGCTAGACGGCCAACACGTTAACGAGCTAACTGCGCTAACACGCTAGCTCCCACCCATGTAATTGAGCATTGCATGGTACATCCAACATACTGTTTTACTTTAGTCCATGACTCGCTTACCTTCAGGGTCATACGTCACATGAAAACCAAAATAATTCCAAACGCCAGATCTGAATGAGGTTCAATTTGCCTGTTGCAAGGAGAGCTTAACTTCTGTCTCGCTAGCTTGACCTGCGCTCTTCCTTCTGACTGTGTTGAGCGCTCAGTGGATCTGCGCTGGACAGTGCAGCCTAGGCGGAGTAGTCGAACACAGATTCACTGAGCGCTCAACACAGACAGCATCGTCAGAAGGAAAATTGATAAATTACAAATGTTGTATTGTTCGATACATATGCGTACCGAACCGAAAGCACTGTATCAAACGATTCAATATCGATACGAATATCGTTGCACCCCTAGTACTTAGATGTTTTTGTCAGAAGCCTTGCTGCAGCATTTTGGACAATCTGCAGACACTTCAGGGAGTTTTTGTTTAGACATGTAAACAGTGAATTACAGTAGTCCAATCGTGATGAAATGAATGCACGAATAACAATCTCCAGTTCAGTATGAGATACTATAGGGCTCAGTTTAGAAATGTTTCTTAAATGATAGAAGCATGACCGAACCAGAGATTTGACGTGGACATTCAGGGTAATAGCAGAACCAAAGGTTACTCCTAGGTTCCTGATAGATGATTTCACAAATGTTGAAAGAGGACCAAGAGCATTCATTATGTTAGGTACATGTCTGTCTGGAGCACATACAAGGACTTCAGTCTTTTCTTCATTAAGTTGGAGGAAGTTGTCAGCCATCCAACCTTAGATGGTTTCTAAGCACACATTTAGAATCTGCAGCTTAGAAACATCTTCAGGTTTAAAAGACATATATCTGGATGTCGTCTGCATAGTAGTGGTAGCGAATGTCCTCAAAGGGGCTCAAAATGTAGAAACTTAACATCACCCTCTGATTAGGTTTGTTTGTGGCGACTAATTTCTAAGTTCACTTAACAAGGGGAAATCAGTTGGACTAAATGACTAATTTAAAACAAGAAAAACTTGGATATCAAATTAATTTGAGAACCGTTTATAGGACAATGCCAAAAACTCTCGAAACAAAAGCATTTGAAACCATTAATCGCATTCTTCAGTAGGGAATCGAGCCACTTAACTGTGCAGCACTTTATATCATGGTTTCCAAATGTTGCACGTTTCTTCCGCGTTTATCCACGATCTTATTCTTTCACTTTTAAAATAACCAACAATAATTATTAAAAAGAATTAACAAAAAGACTCTGCCTAGACTAACAGATTCATGGTGTTTCTGATCAACGATGGTCCATCTTGTGGCAGATGGTTGCATAACGTTGCGCAACAATTTACCAGCATTTGGCGTCAGTGGAAACGTTTAATAATTGGATTAAATGACTAGAACGTCTGGCACGACTGACAGCAGCAACGGTTAATTGACTAGTTTCGCACATTCCTACTTCTGATGTCAGCACTTCAGCTGTGTTTGTGAAATTGCTTTTAGTTTGGTATCACATTATCAGAGACCTTGCAAACTGACAGTTTCTCCTCCTGCAGGTGAGACAAGATGGGAAATTTTGCTAGCCTTTTTAGTAAATTGTTTGGAAAGAAGGAGATGAGGATCCTGATGGTAGGACTGGATGCTGCTGGAAAGACCACCATCTTGTACAAGCTCAAACTGGGAGAAATTGTTACCACAATCCCTACCATTGGTGAGTCATCCCCCACATTGTAATGAGAATTTCATTGCTTGATACAAAACATTGAAATTTTGGCATTAAAAAAAGAAAAAAAGGCAACACACGGTTGAAACTTGTTTAAACCTTCCATCTCTCACTTTAGGTTTTAACGTTGAGACGGTAGAATACAAAAACATCAGTTTTACAGTGTGGGATGTCGGCGGTCAGGACAAGATCAGGCCGCTTTGGAGGCATTACTTCCAAAACACACAAGGTGAGATAACTTATATCTTTTCCATTTTGGTGTATAAGAATTAGTTCATGGTTGCCCTCAAAACTGACCCTTTTTACTTTACTTTCAGGCCTCATCTTTGTAGTGGACAGTAATGACAGAGAGCGAGTGGGTGAGGCGAAGGAGGAGCTGATGCGAATGCTGGCTGAGGATGAGCTGAGAGATGCCGTGTTGCTCGTGTTTGCAAATAAACAGGTGAATTTGTGTTTGAGAAGTCAAAGAAGTCACCATATTTAACCCCCTTTCAGATGAAACTGTGCAGGATATTCAGAATTCATTACTAGAAATTACAGTTGTACTTGTATCAGGTGAAGGTTATTGTATTTATTTGAATACATCTTAATTTAAAATCACTCGAAGGTAAAAACTACACATCTGGCTGCATTACCTCACAACTACTTGCAAAAAATATATAAGATGTAAACATCTTATACATTTTTGAAATGTAAGGTCAATAATGATACAGTTCGTGGTTTCAACTCTCCTTTTTTTACTTCAAAATAAAAGCAAAGGCAAATTATTCGAGGTAACCTATCCAGGGGACGCTTGTTATTAACGGTTAATTTCTGCACCTGTAGGACCTGCCCAACGCCATGAATGCAGCTGAGCTTACAGACAAACTGGCCCTGCACTCCCTGCGTCACCGTAACTGGTATATCCAGGCCACATGTGCTACTACTGGAGACGGTCTCTACGAGGGTCTGGACTGGCTTTCAAGCCAGTTAAGGAACGCAAAATGATCAATCACTGCCAGCTCTGTGCGGTGTTTTGGGAGATTGCACTGGTCCTGGTCTCACGCTCTCCTCTTTTTTTTCCCTCTCTATTTTTTCTGAAGCGTCGGGCCTTTTGGCTAGTGCTCCCCTGCATTTGTACTGTATGTGTGTGTTTGAGTATTTTTGGATGAACGGACGAACGACTGTGCATGTACGTGTGAGCTAAGTCGGAGCAGCCCTGCTGTGCCTTGAACACAGTTAGCTCTCAAGACATCTCATTCCTCCAGTGTCAGCACATCCAGAGGCACTGGTTCCCACAAAACAGAGAACAACACAACATTATTGCTGTGGGTCATCTGTCAAGAATGTTTAGAATCACAAAAACCAAAAGGTAACAACAATTAGGTTTTTACATCAGCCTGTCATATTAGAATTAAGACCATTTTCACAACTGTTTTTTTTCTCCTCTCAACCTTGCAAGATGCACTGTGCTATGTAACTAGTGTCATTTTTGGTAAAATAAAGTATAATGTGTTACATCCTGGAATAGTTCATGTTCTTTTGAAAATTATGCATTTTGACATTTTTAGGGACTGGATAAAGTTACATTAAAAAAATCTTTTAATTCCATAAACGTGTAGATCCTGTTGATAATCAGATTGTAATCGGAGTCGGTGTGTCTGTGAATCTTCCACATTAACTTCCTTAGATTTTACAAAATTCAGGTCACATCATTTTGCTTCTGATAGTTATCTGTTATTGCGTCTGTCTTTTCATGGGGTCTTAAGTTTTTTTTGCAGAGGATTAGAAGAAGCATCATCACTGGGTCTACAAAAGGCAATAAATGTTGCATGTTTACATGTGTGGAGGAGAGTGTTGTAGCTACTAGGTCATTGGTGGATGTGTGTGGGTTTCATATACTCCCCACTCATTGGAACAACAAGGCCTTTTTTAGAGTTGCTCCCACTCTGGCTTTTTATTTACTGGTAGATTTATTTTCTCTTGTATGTAGCTCCTTGGTTTAGGGTCTCTTTTCTATTATATTTTCTTTTGTTAGTCTTTATCCACGCATGGCCTGGTGTGGGTTTTTATTTTGTTGCTCTCGGGACCAGTTGGTTGGTTTCAGGAAGGGTTCATTGTGTTTGGTTCAGCACGAGGTCACCAGAGGGGACGCGCATATGCTCTAGACCACATTGTCAGCACTGTGACAGACGGTACATTTGTACGACAAGTGTATCAGTCAGTTCTGTAAATGCTTTCTTAATGCTTCAGTGTTTTCTCTGCATGTAGCTGAGGTGCTTCTCTTGGTGTCATTTACGTCACATCGGGCCATTTGCACAACCTCATCAGCTTGCACAACACAGGACTGTGCGAAGACGGCAGTTTATCTCTCAGCTGTTACAGAGAACCCGTACACAAATACGCTCCCAATTGCTCATACCAGCAGACAGCTGAAGTGTCCCAGTAACACTGTTACAGCAGTTCAACCAGTGACATCATCTTTTCCCTTACACCCACTAATTCTAAAGGATCCCACATTTAGAAAGAAACCAATCACCCCCACATTCCTTACTGAGTTAAGACAACTCTAAGGTCATACCTACTGACCTCAAAAGGGAAAATTAATGTTCCCTTTTTGTTTTTCTAAAACTGGACTCCTTTTTTTTTTTTTTTTTTAAATAAAGTTTGCTTAAATGAATGACTAACCTTTGAGCTTTCTTCATCCTATGTATCATTTACTAAACAGCAAGAAATACAGATGTGTGTGTGCGTGTGTATATATATATATATATAAAAAAAAAAAAACCTGTAAGAAAATGTATTTTAATGTCATCCACCTGCTCTTGTTCAGATGTGAAGCTTTAATTTTCGTTTCTGTGAAAATTACATGGTACGTGCATATGTATTTCTTAATTACCTTTTTATGCTTTTTTTTTTTTTTTTAAACCCATCTTGTAACGTCTGATAAATGCACTATAATAAAGAGATCTCTATTGTAAGTCTTTCTTCTTGACTTCTTTTTTTTTTTTTTTTTTTTACAAATCAAGTCGGTGTGATTAAATTCTTCAAAAGCTGCAATGTCACATTTAATATTGCATTAAAAACTGATTAAATAACCTAGTTGACATAATTCTGAGGGTCAGCACAATATGAACTTTAGTCAAAATCGCAGGCATAGTTTGGGTTATAATAGCTTGTTGCTGAAATATTTATGGCCTTAATCATTTCTATTCATGGTGATGTCAAGAACTGTAATTCTTTTTGAGTCCCATTTTAATTAGGTGTGTCAACTGCTCGTTAACACAAATGCTAAGTAGCCTCACTCTACCAATGTTCAGATGGTAGGGTCAGAATTTGGTGCAAACAACATGAAAGCAATGATCCATGCTGCCTTGAATCAATGGTTTAGACTACTGGTGGCACAGCGGTGTATGATGAAAATTGTTGACCACACTGTCCTATCATATCAAACTGGCTCCTTGACCATGACGATGCCAGTGTCCGCAGATGGCCTCCACAGTCACCAGATCTCAATCCAACCAAATCTTTGGGGCGTGGTGAAAAAGGCATATTTGCATCACAGATGCTCTCGTGTCAGTATGGACAAAAATCTCTTAGAAACATTTCAGGAGACGTGTTGAATCTATTCCATGAAGAATTAAGGTAGTTCTGAAGGTTAAAAAATAAACAGGGGTCCATCCTTGGACTAGCAAGGAGTACCTAATAAACTGGTTAGTGCACAATTTTCAAGATTAAATTGAAACGTAGTCTTGCAGTTCCTTGATATCAACGCTGGAGGGCACACTTACAACACCATATCACTAACCTGTTAAAGCTCCTGTTAGTTACTTCAAAAACAAAGGAGGAAAAAGTATTCAGGGCAGTATGATTCATGCTCCTGCTGGAATGATATAAATATCTTTATGGTATGGAAATTAGACCTTTGTTATTTAATTTTTTTTAAATATTTCTATTTTTTATGAATACAAATATGAGTGTAAAAAAACACACTAAAACCTAACTAACCACACTAATGCATGTAATTGACACATGTCAATTACATGCATATGAGGGAAACTAATGACCCACCTACCCAGATCAGACATTAATCACATATTCTGACAATAACAGAAATTATTTTTAAACACGCCAAACTGTCACAGGCTTAATTTCAGCTTGCTGAGTATGGCATAATGAAGACCAATGTTCACTGCAGGACAGACAGCACCAGTGAAGACGAGGATGTATTCCTTACAGTCGGAGAGCCAGCAGACCACTGTTCACCCTCCTTTTCCACTCCATCTGAAATTCAGGTGGCCAATTCTCCATAGAGTTGTTACCTTGGAAACAGCACCTTATAGAGAGCAACTGAGAAACACGGGAAAAGGAGCGCGGGAGACCAGACACGGACTGTGATCCAGGTTTTCATTTAGAACATAAAGGGCGATCCGTGATCACGGCTTCATAGAGGCACTATTTGTCAACTCGTATTAACTGCTGTTGCCCTTTATCTTAGAATTGCAAGATGTTCAATGACTAGATCTGGTTATTTTTATATTCTGAGGTCCTTCTCTGTAACTGAGACTGAGCTGAGATCATTATCATCTCGTCTGCCATAGTCTATCAGAGTCTCTCCCACACTCTGACTATCAAATAAAGCTGAAATGACCTGAAGTAATTTCTACAAGATATGTAGATTCACACTCTGCCCCTCTCACTCACATCGAGCTGCACTTGACCTTTGGTAGGCACTCACTGTGGATCCACTAAATCTCACCTTGAAGTGTGACATCACACTCTGTAGTTTCAGAGCACATTAACTCTTGGTTCACCCCAGCATGACGTCCACTTTTCAGCGTGCCTCTTTGTGCTAACATTGTTACTTCTCTCTGACCTCCTGCTGTAAAAAAGTGTATCTAATCAAGAACTGCACAGAAGCAGGATTTTATACTTCACACATGTTTCCATTTTAACGCTATTTTATATTTTTGTGTCTCATTATGGAGAAAAATCTAAAACTCTTTATTGAATTATTTGTCATTGTTGTCATTCCATCCATTCGTCAGTTTTCTTCCACACAAAGTACACAAATTTTACGTATATTTTCCAGCATTTTTGACCCATCATAACTTCATACGTACAGGAGATAGCCACATGACATTTGGCTAGATGAAAAATCGATTTAAGCTCCGTTAAACTGACAACAAAAACCATTTAACGCACATACGTTTTCTTAGTACTATTTTGTTTAAGTATAACTAACTTTGAAGCTAAATATCATGTATTATGTCATAATCTCAAAAGCAAACCCCCATCGATTTAAAGTAGAGTAACAGAAACAAGGAATGGTATGAATGTTATATCGAGTTTACCTATTGATATTTTTGTTGTTGTTGTTGTGTGTTTGTTTTGTTTTTTTGATTGACTGGTAAAAACTTGGAAAAGTGCAGTTTGTGTAAACTCTCAAGAGTCATGCAGTACAACCATGTGGGACAGATGGTTGGTCAAAAAAAGTAAAAGCATGTGAAAGGTCTATTTTTCACTTCCGTTTTGATAACAGGATCTTCTTGCTCTGACTCCATCTGTTCATGCCTTCATTAAATATACTGAAGTTGCTGTAAATTAAATTAAATTAAAAAACAAAACAAAACAGCTTATTCTGAGGGCGTCAGGTGGGAGGCACTGACATTTTTTTTAATGAAATAACCAACCAAAAAAACAGGTTCCTCCAACCTTCTCAAACCAAGATTCAGACGAGAATCTGTTTCTTCCATCCAACATTCTCTTTTATTGATGCTTATTAGGGGTGCTGGAGCCTATCTCAGCTACCACAGGGCGAGAGGTGGGGTACACCCTGGACTAGCTGCCAGTCTGATGCAGGGCTAACCTCTTTCTTATTTCATAAAAAATTGAGAGATAAGTCCAAATAATGCTGCTTACACATTTGTACAGGAGGACTTTATTTTTCCTTCTTTCCTATCACATTAATCATCTTGCTGCTCCTCTGTTTTATCCTCTGACGCATGGGAGTTAGAAACTGCTACATCTATAAATTTAAAAAAAAAGAAGCAAAAAAGCAGCAAAGTGCTGAATAAGGGAAGATGCATCAATATTAACAATCTCATAATGGATCCGTCACAGTTTATTTCTCTGCAGATTCAGTGCTTTCAGTGCATTTCGTTGTTTTGTTTTTTTTCTCTTAAATGTTAAAGAGCTTCATGTTCAATCAAGTAAATTTACACTGTAATCATCCATACACCCGAGTACAAGATCTACTTCTTTGACCACTGATGACCTCCATCCCAAGGGAGAGAAGGACTGCACCATTATTTTTCATCGATCAGCTGCACAAATGAGGAGCAATCGAGAGACACCTGATAATGAATCACAAAGGCAAGGAAAAGTACGCGTCTGTTTAAGGTTAAAAAGGTTGTATGCTTCGAGTACATATAATACTTGAACTTGCATTTCTATGTAGTCTTTTCCACCATAGACGTATGCATGTGTAACGTTAAGGGTCCCTTGCGTTTTGCTGGTGTGCAGAAGTCACAGAAGGTGCTCAGCAGTGTGCCTGCACATAAGGCTGGTATTTTGAATCCTGACCATCCTCCCACACAGTCACACTCGCCAAAGAAAACAGAGTTCACCAGCGACTACACCTTTCTAAAAGACTAGTCATCTCTAGCCTTTCATATCGCCATGGAAACACAGAGCTGGTCCACTTGATTGGCAGCGGATTAACACTGAGGGCAAGAACATTTTCACATTGGTAAAGAGCACGATGAAGCTTATTTAACGTGAACAAAGTATTTCATATAGACAAACTGAATTAGAATAAACAGATAGATTTCTGACACGTGTTCATGATATTTCTTTGTTTTCATTCCTCTCGTTGAGGTTTTCATATATGAGCAGTCATGCTGATCCAGCTCAAGAGGCTCTTTCTGCCAAATGTGGAGGTGTCAACAATGAAAGAGAAAAAAACACTCTGTTATTATAAAAGTCCTTGATCATAATCAGATTTTGGTAAAAGTACAAAATTATAGTCAGTAAAATGTGGAGATCTGGCTGTCTTCAAAGGGTCATAGTTGATCAAAGGGGTTTTCAGATGACTCATGTGGTAGGAAAGAAAGAATATCAAGCAACCGCTTTTCTTTCTTTTTTAAAAATTCTCTAATCTTTTGCTTGAAACTCAAGTAGTTATTTAATATAGCTTAGAAAAGATTTTCGAAAAACATCTTTTGAGAGAAATTGAATCTCTATTTGAACTTAGAGCGCAATGAGATGTACTAGGATACTGCTGATTTTAAGTGGTCACATGAAAGTTTGGGAACCACTGGTTTACTATTTAATATTGCATTATTTCTGATTTGTTTACATCACAGTCCAGTTAAATTATTCAGTGTACCACTCCAAAAATACGTTTAAGGGTGCAGTAAAGTAAATCATAATATTAAGTGTGATTTGATGCTTCAGCTTAAAGCGCTAAGGTACCTCTGTAACTCTAGGACTTAGGTAAATGTAGGCTATAACAGTTATTGTCCTACACAGCATAACATAAATTCAACGCACCCCTTTAGATTAGATGTTCAGCTTACTCATTTTATGTCATGAGCCACATACAGCCCACTTTATAATGTGGGATGCACTGATGAAACTTCAATTTCTGTCAGTGTAAATATTTAACTGCACATGTAATGAGATATCTTAATACAAAATAAAATAAGAGCAATTTCAACTTTGTGTCTTAGTTTTTCTACATGATAAAGAAATGCTGCTGTAGTATATGTCCACATGACTCTTTAGGCTTAGATTGTAAGAAGTGATGTATAAAATTACAGAAATCTGTAATTGAATTACTTTGGTGTATTGTGAATGGCGACAAGGGAGGTTTGTATGGGTCCGAAAAGCTGTAAAACCTGTTAAAATACAGTTCAAAATTCTAAAACTTTATGCTCTCTTTCACATTTTGCAAAACCATCCAGCGGCCGGATTGAGGTCTTTGCGGCCGATTCTTGCCCCCTAGCCTTATGCTTGACACCCCTGGTTTGAGCAACTGTGTTGTTTAACACATTAAGTAACACTTGTTACAGGACTGCTGGGCTCCTTGTCTCAGTTCCCAGATTATCCCTGGCTTCAGCTCCCAGCTTTAATGCCTAACCGAGTATTTGTGGCCGAAGGTAAGTGTTTTGCTCAAGCATATTGCACAATGATGGGTTAGCAAAGCTAGTTGGATAACTGTGAGGTTAATAAATTAATTTCAAAAACACAACACCTCGAGTTCACAATAAAGACAAAACACTTGTCAAAATAAAATAAAGTTACTTTTATTTAATGTTTGTTTTTGCTCCAAGTGAACTGAGATGAATCAGTAAGCCCGATAAAATCTATCTTGCTATCTAGCTAGCTATGAATGTAATATGAGTCTCTTACTGTAACCAATATTTCACGAGCTCCAAAAATATTGTCTCCATGAACTTAATGGCTTTTGTGATCCGAGTGTTTTATTGGCTTTTGAAATTTAGGGCTTGGTGTTTGATTTCTATCCTTTCTTCGGGGTTTTTGGTTTCTTGTTGTTGTTTCTTGTGAAAGTTTGGTTTCATGATTTTTCTCTAGAGTTCTATTCAGAGCCACTGTGTTTATTCTCTGTTATTAGCTTATCTGTTCCCTCTATGTGGTCCTTTAGTGTAATTCATTCTGTTAAGTTCTAGTCTCTGAGTTCCTCTAGTTCCATTATTTTGGTACTCCTGTGTTCTGCATGTGTTTTTATTTCCCCTGTGCATTATTCTAATTAGTTTCACCTGTTCCACAGCAGTGACTCATTCCCCTGGTTAGCCTGGGTTTTGTGTGTACAGCTGTTTCTGTGTCTATATGTAGTCCTGTCATTGCTTTGTCTCTTTGGTCACTTGTGCGATTCTCTCTGTGTCCTTGAGGATTTTCTGTGTCTTTGCTTTTTGGACTTAATCTTTTCCTTTGTGGATCAGTTTTTGTTTAATCCTGCTTGTCTCCTGAGTCTTCAATTGGGACCTTATCATGCAAATCCTGACAAGCACAAGACTTAGTATTTTGCTACTGTTTATAGTTTTTGTGATTTATTTATTTAGCCGAATGTTTCCCTAAAAGTTTTCTTCCCTAAATTATTCAACCCTTGATTTGTACTGTAGAGTGACAGTGTGTGCCACCTTAAAGACATAATTATCTGTGGTCTTTCACACAATTCGGTTGATGAAAATTATTTTTTTGTTAAATTTTAAGGGATTTGAATTATTTGCACAACCACAGTTGGGACTCAAGGTGCCCTGCATAGCTTTACTCTATTTCAGAGAAAGCCTTTTTAATTAAGCTCATAGGAGTTGATATCAGAATCTCTGAGGATAATTGGCATCGATGTCTTGTGTTACGAATTGTGGAAGGTGTTTCAGCAACAATATCTGGTGTCCCAGGTGTGTCCCCCTAGGCTTTTATCCCTGCGTGTCAGATGTCTTCCAGTCCAGTTGGAGCTTTTCCTCTTCTTCTAAAGCAGATTGCTGCTTTGCTCAATCTGTAAGTCATGAGCAATTTCCCATAGTGACTTGATGGCTTTTCAGAAGGGCTATTCAAAAACCCTGATTCTCTTCGGGAGCCTTGTTGTTAATGTGGCCAAAAATGCTCTGCATTCCACATCTACTGTACAGGGAACACCTCGGTACACCAGCCACGTTTTTCTGCCTTGCCTTGGTCTGTCTATTTTAGCCTTTTGTGTTTGTATGCTTCCCCCACTGCATCCTCCCATGGTGCCACTTCTGCAAGGTTGACCACAAGATCAGGATCTGAGTAGTAGCTAAATAACAATAACATAAAGCCCACTGCAAATGCCGATAGATTATAAATTGCAATTAACCAGGTGTGCGAAAATAATTAAAAAGGCCAAATATGTTTTGCAAATCCATACTGATGTTTTGTTTTGTTTTTCTGGGCAAAAATATCTCAAAAATGAGTCTTTTCATAGTAAAGGTTGATCTCTGGCCTTTGTTGGCATTTTTGCACAGCAGAAATCACACAACCATCAAGCAAGGAGTTATAAAAAGCACAGTGAGATTGAAAAGGTCAGTATGAAACATACATTAAAATCCACCCATTTTCTTCCAGGCATATCCCTAACAGGTCGCCAGTTTATCACGGGGCTAACACAGAGAGGCAGACAACCATTCACTGACAGCCAATTTAGAATCACCAGTGAACCTCCCATGCACATCTTTGGACCGTGCGAGGAAAACAAAGGACCTGGAGAGTATGCAAACTTCACACAGACTTTGCTCTTGGATCTTCTTGCTATGAGGTAACTCTGCTAACCAGAAGTTCACCATGCAGCATTACACTCACACTGAGTTACTTAACAGGCCACTGTCAGTTGGGACAAATTGGTTTTTAAATCAGTTTCTTCTGCATGTTGGCATATTATGTCTCTGACTAGACGATCTTGATGAATATATAAAATGTTGCCCAGATCTAAACCAAATTTTAATGAGCTTTTTCCTTGGTCATGCTCGACCTTTCTGCCAAGTGTCATAAATTTGACCTGATAGTTTTTGGATATTCTTGCTGACAAACTAAAGAGAGATGAAAGGCAGTGATCACTTACAGTGTGGTATGCGATGTTTCTTAGTGGAATGATCTGTGTTCTCAGGCTCTGTGTCCAGTGCAAGATTTTGGCAGGGATTTATTATCGTTCTTTGTGACTTGCCTCACTAAATGTGGCTCATTTTCTCCAGCGGGCATTGTTCTTTATTGTTCCCTCAGGAAGAGTCTTTTAGCACCAGTAGCACTGCTGGATTTGTGCAATGTTTAAAATGGTTTAATGATAAATGCTTATTGTAGAATTGGTTCACTATGTATTGGAGGTTCATGGCAGATGAAGAAAAGTGATATTCATTACTGCAGACATTAATCTCTAGACCTTACCTCTTACCTGTTATCCTTGGACCTCGAGGTTCCAACTTTCTGCTCTAATAGCTCTGAATGTATAGTGCCTTTGGGTATTGCTTTGAAGGTTGCAATGAGGCATATGTAGGTTTCTGCATTAGTACACATACTGTAAATGCAAATGAAGCGTTTACATGATTGCAGTGACATGTTTTTGTCTTTCTTGTACAGTAAGAAAACCTGTGTTCACTGCCTTCTAAGGTTGTCTTATATTTCTGCATCCAAGTCACGCTGTCATTGACATTCCTCCCCAGCCCCTCCTCTAATAACCTCAGATGGCCAGTTTCCACTGAAGCGAGGGCAGATCTATTGTGCCACAGAATGTGCTGAAGGGTTTCTGGGTCGATGAGCTCGCACAGCTGAGATGGAGAGAAGGAAAGAGGACAGCCAGGACAAACTGGGTTTCCTTAAACTCCTTCGGGACAACTGACAATTTCTTCTAAGAACATGAGTGTGAAACTTGGAAAATGAAAATGCGCATCATTTTTAGACTAAGTGCCTTGATAATTCTTTCTACAATATGGTCAGCTGCAGAGCCAACACTAAAACCGCAGCTGTCGCTTTATTAGAAAACAGTGGCACAGGGTGGTCATTGTCTCCTCGGAGCTACTTGCTCAGCAAGTTCCATCTCTGCATATGAACAGCTTCCTGCTCAGTGAAATATACAAGCCCTGAGGCAAAACACCAGCTTGACCCAATCTTTAGCATTATTTTTCTTAAATGTAGTAGACAGAAAGTTATTATGCATAGTTATTATGCACATGACAGCAATTATCTCATTATGTCAAGTGCAGTATCTTTTTGCTCAATTAGACCTATTGAAAAATATAGTCACACAGCAAAACACTGATGTTTCCACCTGAAAACTACCACTAACGAAATAAAAGAGTGATTTTATATGAAAATTTAAAAAAAAAACTCCCTGCATTACATCTACATTACCTACAATATGAGACATGCGGCTTTTTAATTCCACTTGTTAAATTGCAGCCATGCACCACGGTTGCAATTGCACATTTGCTGTTAGAAGGCCTTGATATGAAATGGTCTCTGAAGTGCCTGTATGGTTAGCTAGCTTTGCAAGTATTGGTATGAACGCTTTGATCGGCTGATAAAGAGGAGCAGCCACAATCCTGTGTGAAAAGCCAATCCCTAATCTGACCGTCCTTCACAGGTTCTAACACCTGCGGTCCATGATGCTGTAGAACACATTACAGAGCTGAGTTAATTTCTCATATTTGTTGACTCTCAAACTCTGACAGCCTGCTGCTGACTAAATTAAACAGGGTTGCCTTCCTCCTGTACAGAGATTTGCAGATGTGGGTGTGAAAGAGAGGCAGTGCTCTGCAGGAAAGCAGAAAAAAAGTCATCATCAAAGCAGTTTTTGGAATATATTGTACCAGAATATTTATTTATAATTGTTTTTAAAAACGTGACAGCATTTTGTGTTGCTGCATTTTGAGTTTGCTGGTGGAAGGGTGAAGCGGAAGGGAGATTTCATTCTGGCACATTAAGCTGTTTATATTGTTGCTGTGTTTGGATCACCTATTCTGAAGAGGAAAACATGACAGTGAGAATATTGTACATATTAATTTTATTTTAAAATGTTATATTTTTGTAACTGCTGTGGTTATAGCTACATTTAAGTTTGGAATTCGCTTAGTTTAAGTTCATAGTTATTCTGTAGGGTTCATGATGATGGCTGTACTTAAAGGCCTCTGATAGGATTAAAACTAGGCTAGGACCGGTTTGATTCCTGAATTATTTTTGTGGGAAAAAAAAGCTTCTATAAGTGGAATAATAGGTCAATAAAAATAAATATCTGTCTGAGGTGAAAACTATGTAAACGAAGGAGTTTATATAAACTAAGTTTCATTTAAGCTGATCAGCAAAGAATCCCTAAAACCCAAAAGTTCAGACTGCTCTAAATGCTCAGTTTCAAGCTATTTTTTCCCCATGTCAGTGAAAGCAGGTGTCTTTGGCAGCACTAGCTGTGAACAGAAGAGCCCCGCCCACCAGCTGTTTACATTTATTTGCAAGGTGCAGCTAATCAGAAGAAAACAACTTTAAAGACAAGGTAAAGGAGCTTAAAGCTGCTTGTTTCAGACGGTTTCTGTGCTTTCTAGTCGGCTGCACAAATTCCCAGTACAAGATGAATGAAGATTATTTTGAAATGTTTATCATGCAGAAGCTGAACTAGTAGCGAAAAATAAAAATGGAGATGGAAATGAGCCAAACACTTCTGTTCTCCTTCTCCTAGTAACCCTAGTTCTCCTTTAATATTCCACCAACAAATTTCACAGTGAGTTTGAGGTCCTTCCATACGGCCTTCTCATGTTGAATATTTTTAGACCAATATCTTGCTTCAGATATAAAGTAGGAAATCAAATATCTGTACAAAATCTTCTTTAAAGGATCGCCTGTCGCTAGTCATGTCAAGTTGGAAGTTAAATCTTGTGAAGTGGCTCTATAAAGCTAAAAGTAGATAATTAAAAATGTTCTGTGCTGGATTTAGTGTCTACTGGGGAACATAATTCTTACCATCTGCACCGTTATCGACAGCATGACTGCCGAAAACAGCATTTACTTTTCCCCCTTCCCATGTTTTACTTCTCTGAAGAACATTTTATATTATATTTATATATCTTAAACACACACACACACACACACACACACACACACACACACACACACACACACACACAATGGAAGTGTTATGATGACATTTTGATCACTGAAACACTGTGACAGGGTTAGGCTTCTAGCTGAGGTGGACAGGCTACACAAGGCAGGCTGATGTATCCCTTCTCTGAGCCTGTAAACCAGCTGGACATGACGGACGTTCCAGTGTGCTGTGTAAGTCATGAGCAGGCTGATCATATATTATTCATCACTCTCATCATGAAGAGGCCCTCCATCCTCTTTTATCTCTCCATCTCCTGGCATTTTACTTTCTCTCCGTCTCTCTTTCCCCCGCTCTTAACTTCTTAATTCATCAGCACCCAGAGGCTGCTTCACTCTGCCTGACAGCAGTATTCTGGATTTCAATCATCCATGGCTTATACAATATTTGTCCCCGATTTCACACCCTATGCCTTCTTCTCTCAGCTACTTTTAACTCATTTTGTCCTCCTTCAGGAACACACAAGATTCATTTCAGTGTGGATTTGTCCCACCCCCCACATTCAAGGGTGCTCTTAAATAGCTGAGATAATGTTGGACTTGGGTGATACTTATCAGGACTAAAAATAGTAATAATTTATACAAACATCCAGCAGGGAAGAGCGATGCTGAGGTTGCCCTCCTGTGGCGTCCTTTTCGTCATTCTCACCTGCCGCCGAGCTCCGGTTGTCATAGCAATCCCACTATAACCTCCCCTCTGGCCTTACACAGCTTTATCATTAGCTGATGTTGTCACAAGGATATTTCAAGTGTTCACTCTCTCTCTGTCTCTCTCACCTCCACTGTTTCTTTTTCTTTTAATTTTCACCCACCTCAGTCCCTCCCCACCTTTCCTGGTACAATAGATGCTTCAAGCACTTCTACCCCCCACCCCCACCCCTCCTGCTGGCTAAGCTCAGGAGCCCCATGCAGGACCATCTCCCTGGACTCCCCTTTATTACGATATCATGAGATACGCCTTAGACATGTAGCAATGCAGCGTGCCGCCTGTGTCTTTAAGAGGAGAGCGAGAGTATAATGTGTATTCAGTAGGAAATAAGGCATGGAGAGAGGAAGTGAGAGAGAGTGGGTGAGGGAGTGTGAATTTATCATGGGCAAAATTTGTGCTTCACTCCTAGCTGTGTGCTGAGCATCCCTGCACCGGCATGCACAGTCTCCCAAAGCTGCTGAAGATTACGCCCATCTCTTCCCTCTCTCTCCCTCACGCAAACACACCCAGGCGCTCCCACCCAGCCTCTCCCTCACACACTCGCATACACACACACACGTGCTCGCAATCACACACGCGCAGTGCTGTCAGGAGCGCCGCTGCTGGACCAAAGCCATCTCGCCAAGGAGGTTCCAGTGGAGGGAAGAGAAAGCCAGAGTGAGACAAAGGGAAGGAGGACGGTAGAAGGCGAGGAGCGAATAGGAGCGCGGGGACCGGCACAAGGAAGGAGAGACCCAGCGATTTGTGAAGAACAGAAAGCGAAGAACAGGAGGAGGGGAGGAGGAGAGAGGAAAAAAGAGGAGGGGGAACAGGAAACGCGATCACTTTCAGCTGCAGCGGTCCGTGTCGCAGCATGGGCAATGCACCATCCCAAGGCATGTCAACCCTAATTCTATGCATACTTGTGTGGCAGGTATTTTTTGATTCTGTATGTTGTGCTACCCAACCAGCTGGCTGTCCTCCTGTCACACTCTGTGAAAGCAGGGATGGGGGGTTGGGCTGAGGGCTTGTGGAGAGCGGCGCTGCTTGAGGAGAGTGATGCCGTGAGGTAGCATCAGTTAATGGGCAGTAAGTCAGGAGTGAGGTGCCCCAGGAAAAGGCTTGAGGTGGGAGGCTGTTGAATGTGGATAGGGTGCTGGAAATACAGGGTGGTGGCACCATGTGTGAGCGCAAGATATGGGAGGGGACCGGTGTAGAGCAGAAGTACCATTAGTGAAGCAGGTGGTGCTGGTGGGTGTGAGTCTGTGTATGTGTATGTGTATGTGTACATAAGAGAGAGAGAAGGACTCGAGAGATGTTTGTGTGTAGTTGATTGGAAAGTGTGATTGCATTGGTGTGTTGGTTGCAGCTGTTGCTGTCAGCCACATGGACAACCTCTGGGAAGTGAAGCACTCCAAAGTGTAGGGGTGTGTGCATGCTGGTGGGTGTGTGTGTGTTTGAAAGATGATGAAATGCATAAAAAAACAAAGATAAAAAAGACAAATTAGAAAAAACGGTGAATGTAATGATAGCTTAATGAAGGGACTAGGCAGCTCTGCTATCAGTGAATGGGGGATGGTATTGTAAACGGATGATCGGGTGGGTCAGCTCCTCTTGCTATTTCCTTCCGCCCCTTATCGTTCTTTTTTCGTTATTTCTTCTTCTTTTTTTGCATTATTGAAAAAGCAATCGTTGAAAATGATCTTAAAGTCTTCTTTTGAGAAGCAGGCAAATGTATCTACAGTTTGCACCAGATTTTCTCAAGCAAAATACAGTGCGCCTTATTTGTTTGCAGATTTTACACCCCCAAATAAACGAGGTAAAAATACATGATAAAGAGAGAGTATAAAAAGGGTGTGGGATTAAAGTAGGAAGAATGTACTTGAGGCATGTTGAAACACTCCTGGGATGGCAAGGCTGTCTGACAGGCAGCAGAAGATCCACTCTTAAGATCCAAAGACAGAAAGAAAGGACAGGATAAATGCTCACTTCTCAGAGAGATGGGCAACATGACACAGCTCCGGGACTTCATCCACATTCATTTCCCTTTCTAAGTCCTCATTCTCCCTCACTTTTTCTCTCTCCTTTCTTTCTCCCCTCCTCTTCATCCTCACTTGCCTCTCACCAAGGGACAGTCTGGTAGCTAGTGGTGAGAAGAGCAGGGAGACAAGTGACAGAAGATATGAAAGACGGGGAGAGAATGAAAGGAAACTCAAAAGAAAAGACAAAAAAGGGGTTTGCTCGTAGGTGGACAGGTAAGTCTTGCTTGGGCAGAGGCAACATAATTTTTTTTAAAAGTGCTGAGTACCTTTAATCGGTCATTAGTTGCAGTGATTGTGAGAGCTCAACAGTGGAATAGTAAACCAACTTGTTGGCTTGTGAGCTTATTCTGTGTTTGGTGTTGAATACTGATACCTTTAGCTTGTCTGTTTTTACTTTTTGCTTACAGATGACCTTTGAATAGTTTCATTTTTTCAGGTTGAATTCTTTGTAAGACTCGTTCATCTGGCTCTTCAGATGGAGGGAAATAAGTTTGCAGCTTAGGTGAAGGCAGAGGCAAGGTACAGTGGCATACGACCTGTGTGTATATTGGATTTTTGTGCTTTATCGCTATAAAGCTTGGCCTTGGAGCTCTGTATAGTCAGTGTCTGTCTTGGAGAGATGTATCAGGCTGAATACAAACCCCTGGGTGTATTACTTCTAAAAGCAGACATTACATTTGACTGAATGTTTGCGCTATTAGGGTTTTTTTAAATTTTTTTACACCATCAGCAATTTTGGATAATTTGCTGAAACAAAAGATCTCCAATCACTTGCATTACACCTGCAGTATTCAGGATTGTCATTACTGCTGGTGGTAATTAACAGCACTATTTTATTAAAAAGCTGGCAAGACCGAATCAATTCAAGACATTCAAGTCACCAGCTGGAAAACAATTTCCTAAACCAGGCTTAACTTTCCCAACTCAACCAGTGAAGAAGTATGGCTCTTACACTTGGTTGTCACACTTCCTGTAACTGTAAATGGAAACATCTTCATAAGCCTATTTCAGAGTTTTTCCAGCTCACAAGGCTAAACCATAAAGAATAGATTAGCAGAGTCGAGCGTTAAGCCAGTGTTAGCCTGCCGGAGAGCTAACACTTATCGTAATGTTGCCATTGTACAGAGACTGTAGATCCTGGTAGCTTTTTATCTCCATGCTACCCTGGTATGTTCAGCTGAGGGTTATGTCAACATGCATGCCTGTCTGTCTTATGATCCTCTGTAAGAGAGGCAAAGCCAGAGCAGGGCCCGCAGTGCCTGAGATGCTGTTTTACTGCTGAAGTAATTCTATAGTTCATCAAAAGAGACACAAGTAACCTGCTGACTGGATGTTACATGTTGTGATTTGCTAGGCATAAATTCAGGCCAGTTCTCTTCGGAACAGTAACGGGTTAGGTGTGAGGTAGTGTGATGACCTCTTTGGCCACATTAGCCCGGTGGATTTTCTTTGATATACAGAGGCTTTGTCTTGACATTGGTGCAGACACATTGGCGCCATTACGACATACTCTGGGCGTCGAGGTAGATAAACTGCAGGAGGATTTATCTGAAAGGATAAACCTGTAAAAAGACAGTAAATTTATGTCATGCATTGACATGAAACTGCTTTTAACGACAGCTAGGAAAATTCAGGCCAGTTCCAGTTCCAGTAAAGATTTGCATTTGATGGAACAGGTTTTGTTTTGGAACAAGTCACCGAGCTGCTCTGTTTACCATTTTTTCATTTCAATACTGAAAGCAAAGACAGGTGGACTGTACGAGGTCATGTCATTATGCACCTGCCAGATATTTATCTTGCATGCAAGGGCACAATCTACATTGAACCACATTATATCCTGGCCCCTGTTAAATTCTATTTGAGCACGGATCAGATCACAAGTAACGCGATTTTTCTTTTTCTTTTACCAAAGCATTGTTCTAAGCTTTAAATGCCTGCCATTGACAGCAGCACAGTGTGGATGTCAGTGTGTTAGTGTACTTGGGCACCTGCTTATTCCCTAGGTCTGTGCCACACAAAGCCCCATGATTCCTGCCTTGTGATTGGCTGACGATGATGCAATGTTTTATGGCAGAGGAGCTGCATGTTTGGAGGGGATTTCTGAAGTAATTGACCCTGCTGGGAATAGCGTAACCAGAGTTGTTCTGATGTTAACGCAAATGTGCTAAACAAAATATTTATATGATATACACACTCCCCACATTCTGGGGCACAACCTCGAGCTGATAAAATGGGTTGAGCACTTAATGATCGTGCAATGATAAAATCCCAGGCTTCTCTGCCCAAATCTGCAAGCTGTTTAGATTTGCTTCACGCCGTGTCCTCACCACATATGTGCACCCACATGCATATGTTCAAATATGTACTTTGGGATGGATGAAGGATGATGATGACACATGCAGCATTTAGTTTTTATATGTGGCAACTGATCGTGCTCAAGCGATGACATTTGTTCTCTAGTTGATCACTATATAAAGAGAAAAACAACAAAAAATCGTTCACATCGAATTTCGGAATCTTTGCTCAGGTTTCTCACCCTTGTCAAGAATTGCTTTAATGGGAAATGAAGTTGCAAGTCAGAGATCTTTGCGAATCTTTGTGCTGTTACTCCAGGGGGTCTGTTGTTGACGGTATATGATGAGTCTCTCACAGCTGCGGTGGTAAGCACACTAGTAAGCTCTCAAGGTCATTAATGATTCAAGGGTTTAAATATTACATGCATTTATCAAAGGTCCTTGTTTCCGTGCCACAACTGTGTGCGTGGTAGAGTTTGATATCTGTGCATGAGAATGGACACAATAAAATGGGGGTAATACTTATTGCTTTATTCAAGGGTAACTATAAGTATAAAAAAATCTGATTGTAGGTTCCTTTAATAATGAGCTTTTCAAGGAGAATTTTAACTAAAAGAAGAGAAGAAAGATGTTAAACATTTATTCTTGCTATGAAGTGTTGGATGTTTAGTTTTCTGAAAGCACACCAGTACAATAAATAAGTAATTAAAGCAGGTTAAACTTACCATGTGTGAATGAAATTCTCAGCAAATGGTAAACTCAAATACAACTCAATCAAAAAATTGTATTTCATTTATGATTTTAGTTTTTTAAACTGACGTCAGGTTTTAAAAAGTGAAGCTATTTAACCACCACCGCTGGGTGTGGAGTTAAATATGAAATGCTTGTTGCAAGTGATGTAACAGGTCCAAAATTAAAATACATTTTCTTTCTTGTTGTGTTTTTTTCTCTGTGTCATGAAGGTCTTTGTTTCTGCTGTCAGTCACATTAATTAAGCCATACTGCACCACAGAAATTCTTTGTCTCGTCTTGTCTTATATTAGAAATGATTTCTCAGAGACCTATGCAGTAGGATACAGCTTTTATGATGGGAACATAAGTCTGATCACATATTTTCTCAGCATGAAGACGGCGGTTGTCAATGACTTGCATTACCATTATAAGTCAAAGTAATGACTAGTACATGCCCATGCTATTGTTAGGCCTGGATGATTTCAGTTGCTATGTGATTACTAATCATGTATATTTCAGGTTTTGTGGATATAAATGTTATTAATGTGAAATAAAAATGATATGATGCTTTTATACATTTTTTGTAGGTGTATAAAGGCTAAAAACAGACCATTTTAGCCCATTTCTGAGTGGTTGCCAGGCAACATGGTGGCGTCATATTGCATGATCATCATGCATAATTCAGCATTTGTGTAAAGTGAAGTTTCACTGTTGTGAAAGAAAAACGAAACAACATTTTTAAGGTTTTATAGGTGCGTAGATGCTAACACAAAACCATTTTAGACTGTTACTAGGCAACATGATGATGTCATACAATACTGTTTATAGATTACAGACCGTATATAGCATGGATGTAGCTTCCATCGGTGTACCTAGCATCTGTTTTGTAAATCTTGGTCATACCATGTTTTGAAATTGAGGATTATCTGTGGTATACAGATAACTCTTTAGTTAACAGGTTGTCACACTTCATCAGCCAATGAGGGTCTGGTTTCACAGTCAGAGCTGTTTTTTTATTTGTTTTTGTTTTGTTTTTACAACTAAGATAGCAATGCTTAACTTAACGCTTTTAAAATGGCACTTTGGAAACAACAGGGTTTCAAGCAACCAACCATGAACCAGGTTTGATTGCTTGACCTTGAAAAATCTTGGATGAGGAAAAAAAAACCCATAGATTTTGAGTTGTACTCTTTAAAAAAACAAACAAACAAAAAAACATACTCAAAGTGCATCTATTTGAAAATCTATATTAAACTTTCCACCACTTTCCTCTTACTTTAAAGCGAATACAGCTCTATAATTGTCCTCCAGCTGCTGTCAGTTGCAGGGTATAATCACCTCCTGTCAGCTGGTAAAGTCTGTACACTAATCAAGTTGAATGGTGCTACTCCTACTCAGCCTTCTCTCTAGTGCTTGCAGCTACTTTCTTGTAATTCCAAAAAGAGCAGAAACTGAGTAAAATTCCTCCACAGCAGCTTGTACAACATGATCCTGAAGCGATTGCACTGTGGGTCCAAGAGGGCAATATTTACTTCATTATTCTCGAGATCCCCCCCTCCTCCCCCCGTCACAGAGCTCTAGTTGGTCCACAGTGATCTGTTGAAAAAGTTGTACTGCCCTAATGTGCCCTTAAAAGCTACAGCCTGTGAGTCATAAAAACAACTTGTCGTATATTAAGGTGTTCTGTAGTGAGACATAACAATATGGTCTCTAAATCAAAAGTAGCTTTCTGCTGACTCTTTTGGAGACAGAGTGGTACAGAGCTACTTTGTGCTGCGGCAGGAGAAAGCAGTGGTGTTGTGATGGCAGGGTAATGAGAATACAAGATCTTGGCATATTAGCAATGCAAGCAAAAAAAAAAGAGGGAGGTTTGTTGGCTATTTAACAATATATCGGTCGATTTAAAATGTGCAATCCTGGTAATTACAATACGTCTCAACAGCATTTGAAAGCAACATCTGTTTTCTGCAGCAGTGACAGTTGGTACTGTGGAGATCAATGTGTGAAAAAGTAGGAGATAATGAGGTAAATATTCAAATTTGTTAGGGGAGAAAAGGACCTGTTTTATGTCAGAACTCAGCTTTTTTGTTGCAATGATTAATAGTCACATTTTTTTGTTTTGGGATCTTCAGTTGTGCAGACATTAGATATAAAAGGTCACCAGTTCCATCACTGATGGTCAGATCTTATACTGAAATATTCACCCAATGTGAGGCTGCAGAGTTTCTCCCCTCATCTGACTCCCAGATTCACTCAGACTCTGGTGATCAGCACTTTTATGACTGACAGCAAAGCACACTAATCCTGCTGTCAGTATTTTCAGTGTGGTAGTTACATCTTACTTATTCATTTTCACCCCATGCATTTTCACTGGATGAAGATATCAACTTATAACAGCTGTCTGTAGTGAACAGTTTAAAAAAATGTTGCGTGTCTGCATGTAAATTTTGATTTTAGCTTTTAATCAGATAAGCTCTGATGTTTCAGATGCAATTTTTGTTTGATCTATGAAAACAAAATTCAAGCGTGAAATGACTGAGCAGAGAGGCTTTAACATTTCTGCTGGTTTTTTTTCAATTTTTTACCTCCACCATGTTACAGCTATCATTTACAATTTAGCCTTTGATTTAAGACGTGTCTATCAGAGCCAGGTTTCTTTTTCGGTCCATTATTGGACAGAAAATGCAACTAGTGCAAGGTGTGTGAATCAAATTCTGTTAGCTTTATTGACAGCATCCGAGGTACTAATTCAGCTGTTACTGAGGTTGTAGGTTTAGTGGTGATATTGCACTGATCTCATTAATGAAATGAATATTTTTCCCCTGTAATTTTAATAAAACATCCCAAACACCTCCAAGTTATGCAACAGCACTGGAGACTGCTACATCAATTATATTCATATTTAATTTGACACTGAGTATATATACACCCATCTGCCACTTTGTTAAATACACCTGTTAAACTGCTCATTAATGGAAATATCTAATTAGTCTATGTCATGGCAGCCAGTGCATTTAGGCATGTAGACATGGTTAAGATGACCCACTGAAGTTCACACTAAAACCTGCACAGGTTGCTTAAAATTGGACAGTAGATTGGAAAAACATTGCCTGGTCTGATTAGACTCCAATTTTTCTGTTTGGGTAGTTTCAGAATTTACCAAAAACATCATGAAAAGTTGATGCAGTCTGCCTTGCATCAATGGCTCAGGCTGCTGATGGTGGTTTAATTCTATGAGGGATATTTTCTTGGCACACTTTGAGCCCCTTAAAACCAACTTAGCGTCGTTTAAAGACCACAGCCTCCCTGAAAACATGACAATGAGTTCACTGTACTCAAATGTCCTCCACAGATCTCAGTCCAGTCAGCCACATTTGGGATGTAGTGGAACAGGAAACTCCCATCATGGATGTGCAGGAAAATCTGCAGCAACTGTGCAATGCTATCAATATAAACCAAAATCTCTGAGCAATGTATCCAGCACCCTGCTGAATCTGTGCCATGAAGAATTAAAGCAGTTCTGAAGGCAAAAGGGGGTTCAATTCTGTATCAGTGAGGTATACCTAATAAATTGTAAATATTCTATTGTAAAAGTTTGGACTTGTTTACCTGTTAAAATATTGCTTATCTGAATACTTTTTGTCTGAAAACAACAGCACAAACCTGATTTTGTTGTGTAGGTTTTTGCCATTTTTTCTCTTTAATGCAGCAACAAATAAACAAGAAACTACAGATAAGCTTTGTTTACCAGGAGGTTATTTCGTGCATGCATCTGCACCTTCTCATTTCTCCACACCTGCAAAAACCAAACGTCCTCTCTGCCTGTGGAACAAAGAGGTCTGATAACTGCACGAGCCTCACCTGGTGTTTTGCAGTCCCTGAAATAGCAGCATGCATATGCTCTGTTTTTAATATTCAGTGGAAACATTGTGTCAGGTTTAAGTACATCTACTTCTCCCCTGCATGGGAGAGCAATAGCCTAAACTTATGAGATGCAGATCATATTGCACAAGGTTGTGTCTTGTTATGTAGACATATTTTTGTGGTCGTTATTAAACATTTATGACCAAGTGAATGCTTAAAAGGGCTCAAAGCGTTTTGAGCTGAATCACTTACGAATAAGTCAGCTCCTGAGTGTAGGGTGAGACTGATCTAACTTACATTTCAGATACCTGTGGGCTAAAGATTCATTTCTGGAATCTGTGTTACTTCACAGAGTGCGCTGAACTGTGAAGCACGAGAAGACTAAATTATGGAAACTGCTAAACCCCAAAAACTTTCCCCCCAAAGAAAGCTAGGCAGTTAGAGGAAATGAACGTGGTGGTGTTAGCGAGGCGCTAGCAGAAGTGGTTATGGTGTTCTTTATTCTCAGACTATTTCCTCCTACGTGCACATCTGATTTTCCTTCTAAAGATGTTCAGGCAGGAATACAAAGCAGGGAGTGCAGGCTCTAGTGATTATGGGCAGATTATCCTTCTTCTGCTTATGACTGGATCCAAATATCCCTCATCTCATTATAGCCCTGGTCTCAATATACGGCTTCACTGTCCCCATGTTCAGACTAAATGTTGATTTATCAAACTGTAACGAGAGTTCGTTGGGGTATCACTTTGCGAACTGAACCATCAAATATGTCTGCATTGCCTTGGGGCTTGGCTGCGATTTTAGATTGCCATCGTGATTCTGCTCCAGTCAAAATTTAAACCTCCATCATATTTACTGTCAGTTGTGAACCAGTTTCTTAAGTCGCTCGTTCAGTTTAGTATAATTTGTGTGAGCCATGCTGCAGTTCTTCATGTGATTGTAAGTCTGTGCTGTCAGAAAGGCTGCGCTCTGCTGCAACTTTGTGGATCACTTTTCATTTCCTTCCTCATTTTCCCCACTAGGAGCTACCCTTCTCACAAGGAAACCAATTCCTGCGTTATCGCCCACTAATATACATGTAATGAGTTGTAACCGGCTGAGAAGCTGATACGGACTTGCATTATTGAGAAGTCCAGCCAAGCTTAAAAAATGGATTTTCTGTAACGGGGGATCAGTGCAGTCACAAACATTGCATGTGAAATTCGCGGATGAGCCCAAACTCGCCGCCATAAACTATTAGAGCAGTGAGTTTGAAAAGGTCAGATGTGTTTTACCCTGAGACAGACCGGTATCCCTCTGGTTCTTCCAGCGCTTCTTCCTGTGTTTTGTGTCTCTTGATCGATTAACTGGGCAGCATCCATCTCCTCAGCTGGAGGTTTAAATTGGAAACCAGTGGGTTTCATATTGCAAATTTCACTGGCTTTTTCTGCAACGCAGTCTATAGTGTGCACTCTGCAGCTTAATATAAAAATGGCAGAAGAGATGTCTAGGATGTGCTGAGATTGTTTTTTTTTTTCAATATGAGGAGGAGAGATGTTTTATGAAGTGTTATGAGTGGTAACGGAGAGAGAGCGAGACTGAGAGTGGAAAATGGCTGCTTTTAATATGACTGCGTGTCATGAATGGTCAGTGATTGTGCGGAGGTTAGTTATTATTTCTGGTGGTACTGAGTCACTTATGGGTCATGATTTCCGAAGCCAGGAGTTGCCTTCTAATGTCCGACCTTGTTCAATAACAATAGGTCTGTTGAGGACTGCACACAGAGGTAATCGCCGCTGAATCCCGAGCTCAGCCTGTAACAAGGGTGTTTGAAGGTTGTCATGGTGTTCCTTCTTTTGACGCTTTTAACTGTTTATATGCAACTCGTTTGCAACTGCAAATGCATTTCGAAGGAAATGCAATGCCTGCTGCATTACTCTTTCATTATCAACATAATGACTAAATGTTGTTAATTAACATTTTTGTTGTTATGTTTTATGTTTTGCCACTGGCAGTGCTTAGTTAACAGCAGGAAACTGGAATGGCCTGATTCAGAGTTCAGTGTCTTGGGACACAACATGTTTATTAAGATGCTACCAAAACCATGAGGGTTTTTTTTTTTAACTAAAGAGCTTTTGTTGCTTCAGTCAAATTGCAAGCAGTATTCCCAAGGTGTTAGACTCCTTGTCCACCTCTCTTAGTTTCCAGTGTAATTCACACGTGGAATTTTATCCCCCAGTGAATGTATGATATGCTATATATTCATTTGATAACAGGTAATGAGCTGCAGCTTAATTTTCTCTCAGTAGGCTCTTCAAATTAATTGATATCCCTTTTCAGTATGAAGACTCGTCGTCTTCCACCCTGGAAGTCTGTACCAGAATCATCCCATATCTTTTACAAAAATTCTCAATTTTTTAAGGCTGCATAACATGACACGTTTCCTGAACAGACTGGCTCGTACTTCTATGACTAAAACTGGTGTAGGATTTGATGTGCTTAATTTCAGTTGCATCAAACCTGGCAGAGCTGCAAATGATAATTTTTAGAACAGCTTAGTTAATGTCAGTGTTTACTGACTCATTATTATAAGGCTGTTATTTACTTTGTAATTTACATTTATAATCAGGTGTAGGTAAAATGTTTTTTGCATTATTTTTTCCTGCTTTTTCCTTTACTGTAGCCTGGTAATGAGGATAGACATTTACTATATTTCATATTTCTCCCTGGTGTCTCCTATACATCAAGCCTGAGGTTGCTCATTTTAGTGTAGCTGCATCTGAATACATTTCAGCAAGTTATTTTTTTTCAGTCAAATAGAGAAAAAACAAACAAAAAAACAAAACAAAAAAAGCTGAGGCTTAATAAGTGATGGGACAGCATGGAAATGTTGATTAGTTTTACATGTTTCGGGTCATAAACCAAATTATAAGATTATTTGCATTTTTACAAGCAGCTGCTGTTAGATGAAAAGGTAATGGGGCAGCAGTTATTATAATTTATCCTGAGGGAGTCATGATTGTTTGTGTTAGGTTTAATGGTAATCCAACCAGAAGTTGCTTTTAAACCACTAAAGCCTTTACTAAATATCGAGATGTTGAAAAGTTATATTTTCTCATCTGGTAATTGTCATTTCTTTACTAATTGTTTTCACTGGTTGGAGTATTTTAGTTTGGACCAAAACGTGCACCAGCTGTCGGACCGACAGACATAGTTACCTCTACAGTGAAAAATCATATATGTATGCAAGGAGTCCTGAAATTATTTAAAAATCAGTGCATGCATGCACCCAACTGTCAGAAAGATGACAAAAAAAGAGAAGCTCCTCCGTTCACCAAGCCCTGTGTCCCTGCCACAGTTACTAGGAAACAGGAGGCTCACAGAGCCGGCTGTTGAGGCTGTGGAGGTGCAGCGAAGCAGCAGACTGGCAGCAAGTGTTAACGTGATTATGAGAAGTGAAGCTCTGGGGTTAAATGCTGCACAAATTCCAAATTTTGTATACATTGAAAGATTACCGTGTCATCCAGTTTATTGGCATTGCTTCAGTGACACCTGCACCCATTCTGCATTTTCTGTTTTGGCTGTTAGTTTCTTTCAGTGACAATCAATAGATTTTACTGAATAAACACATAAGCTCACGTATTATCTCTGCATCCTTTTGCTTTGTTTCCTCTGAGTCCAAGATTTAATTCTTGCTATCTCTGCTGTGATAAATGTGTCCACATTTCTAATGACCCTGCTTACCAGTTCTTTCACACTGATAAACAATGTATTAGGCTCATTGTGCATGCATGCTGGATCACCCACCCATAGATCAACCCGCTGATCTTCCAGTACGTGTTTGGAAACAGAGTGCAGCAGTCTTGAACTTATAATCTCTGCCGCTGTGTTGGCACGCATACAGGTGTATTACTGGTACAAATGTGTATTTGTGCATCTGCTTGTGTTTGTTTTGTTTTCGGTTTGGTTAATGTTCTTCAGCACTATTCATTCATTCTGCAGAGGTGGCTGTGATAGTGTGCTTCATACAGCCTGTTGGTTTGGCAGATGTGGGTTTTGTTGGCCAGGGAATTTGGAGCTTGTCATTTGTCTTGTATTGCAGCCTTCTGCCTTTTGGCATACTGGAGCGCCAAGAGGCCATCATGATAAAATATTAGCTCCACCTTCTAGATAACAGCAGGAATTCTGCACCACTGGCTGCAGAGAGAAGCTCCAGGGCTTTGCAGCAGAGCTCATCCAGTCCAGCCCACTTCCACCCACTGCCAAGCAGATGCTCTGGAGATGGTGGCGTATACACAGATGGGTTGCTGCCTGTCATTCAGACCGCTGTGATATTTGTTCATTGAGATGAAATGTCATTTCTAAAACCTGAACGGATGGTTCTTGCTCATTAGTCTCAGACACAAGTTATAGGGTTTATGAAAAGGTATGTTATGTAAGATGCTTATTAACCGCTTATTTTACACTTATTTTTCATATGATTGCTTGCCGCTTATAATGCCCTTTCAGATTATGCAAGCAATGTCTCGGCATCAGTTCATTTTTATCAATATAAAGCGCTCTTTTCTTGCTCTCACAAGTAACATTGACACTTACCCTGAAACTGAGCTTCAAATATTCATACCTTCATAGAATTATTAATGCGTTGTGTGCTCTGGGGGGAGTTTTATTTTAGTGGTTTCATTAAAAGACATTCTGTTTCTCAGCGATGGAAAATGCCAGAAAAAGGTTGTTGAAGACACTGTGGACTTTCCCTTATTGCTTTGTGTCTTCCCCGGTGTGGTTTTTGAAATTACACAACTGCTTGCTTTGTCTTTTTTCTCACCTTCTGCGATGTGTTGAGTGCGACTCGAGAATGGAGAAGCTACATTTGAAGGAAAGATCACAACCCTTGGATTCAATTTGGATCATTGCTGGAAGAAAAGATTAAATTGTGTTTATGATTGCATCAATACATAAAGTGCATCTGTGTATCTGTGTTAAACTGTATACTGTAAATGCACTGGTTTGCGCTGTTGCCTCACAGCAAGAAGGCTTTGGGTTTGCCGGGTGCGCCAAGAGGTCTCTCCCTCAGTCGAGACGTGCGTGTTAGGTTAATCGGTGAGCGTGCATTGGCTGTAGTTTAGGATGTGTTTATCCGTGAATGGCTGCCTCTCACCTAATGTAAGCGATTAAGGAAATGGGCAGATGAATGAATGGATATATACAAGAAAAAACAAAACAGTAATACTCACACTGCAAACACTGGCATGAAAACACATTTGCTAAAGTAGTGTTTTAAAGCGAATAGAGCCCTTGGCACACATTAAATGTGATGTGGTTAATAAATACTGATTCCTGGCTTCGTACATAATGACAACTCCGTTGTGGCTCACTGGGTTATCATTGACTGTCCTGTTGTTTGTTACAGTACAGTGCGTGTTGTAATGCAAATGTATAGATAATCAATGTCAAATATGGAGACGGAATGTCGAGGACACAAAGTTGTTGTGCTCCCGGAGTCGTGCATCATCTCCGAGCACCGTTGCTTCCTCACACGGAGAGAAGGAGAGAGAGGGAGAGGAGTATCTTTGAAGTTGATCCTCTCTGCATTAGTAGTCTGTTCTGGTTTGGTGTGTAAGCCTGTTAACCACAAACAGTTGTTGCACACAGCATGCAAATGGAGTTTTTGTTGGAAAGAGGTCTCACCTTGTGGAGGCAAACAAAGGGCTTATTGTTTGTGATTTGCATGTTTCTGTTACTGCATTGCCTTGTGGTATTGTTTACATAGAGTGTTGGTAATCAGCGTATCATTTATAATATTCAGGGGCTGCCACTAGAGCTGCAATGATTAGGTAATAATTTAATTAGTTTATTTTTAACAGCAAGCTAAGTGACAACTGTTTCTTTGATTATTTAATAAGCAAAAATACCTAAAATTATGGAATTTAGTGTTTTAAAATGTACAAAAATTGATTTCTTTTTCATCTTCCGTGAATCTGTAGTAGAGTTAATGTCTTCTCAGTTGTCCAGCCAGTAGTTTTAGATCATCACTTTGTGAAAAATAAAAAATAAAAGAAGTAAAGGAGACAGAAAAGCAGCAAATCCTTAGTGGAGAAACTTGAATCGGTTCCTGTCAGTTTGTAATTGAGACATGCCTTTATTCACATATCAGTTTTCTGCAGATGAACTAATCAGATCATCTAACTAGTTCTTTTTAACACAGTTCCTTCACACTTTTCTACATTTTGAGCAATTTTGGTTGTGTGCATATTTTTTGTACGGACCCCTAACTGTGAACGAGAGTGTGTATGTGTGTCTTTGTAAGTCCCCCCTGATGCTGTTTGTGGTAATGACAGCCGGCTGTATGAATGATTCATAGCTGAATACTAATGAGACCTGCTGCAGATGTCTTGGAAAAGTCAAGCTGTGCCCTTTAGGTGTCACTCAGCGCTCTGGGATGCTGGTCACCTGCACGACTCGCTCTCACAACTTCATGAAAAATCGGAACCGATCCATCGAGTTCTTAATTTCCTGTTTGTTCCAGGCTTAATTTAACCTTTACAACTTTGCGTTGTTATGGTAATTTAAGACACTCGCACAATGAGAACATGATTGAAGGCAAAATGATGATCACACTGAAATAGATTGTTTCCCTCAGATGTTCTACAATAGATGGGAAAGAGCACAATGTGATCTAGCAGACGAAGGTCACGGGGAGGAAGCACATCAGAGTTGTGCAGTGGAGGGGAGGCTATAGGGAGCTGTCTAATAACAATAGGGAGCAGAGTTGGCCTTCAAAATGTGCCTCATCGCTCTCTTCTTCTCCTCATCTCCTCCTTTTTGTACTCTCTCCCTTCTTTTCTTGTTTCATCTTCACGGTCGAATATACCTGATGCAGCCTGAGCATAGCATGAGTCACTATTGATTTCTCTTCCCTCTGCTCTCTTGTTGGGTGTTTGACGCAGGAGTTCAGTGACACGCAGGGCTTTGTTGTGGCCCTTTGATCCTTTTCAACGTCCTCAGTCCATCCATCCTATCCATACATCACAAAAATGTCCTATTGTTTTCGCTGTCAGGATGCCCCATGAACACTATCTGTACTGGTAGCTGTCTGGAACCCCACAGCAGTGGTATGACTTTTCACTGGAGCAGCAGGACGCTCACAGCAGTCTTTTATAAGGTGAGAAAAATATCCCAGTGATTTATTTTAGAGCCCCTTAGAAATCCATGTATATTAAACAGTTTGAAAATCCAGACATAGAGTAATAGAGTTTAAAATGGCTGTCGATATAGTTACTTGAATTCAGAGTACCTATAAGGTGTTATTCACTGCTCTGAGTGAGGATAAGTAAACATCACATTCTGAGCATTGCAAGACAATAGCATGTAGAGACATAAACAAACCCTAGATGGTCAGGTCTCCTATTCGCCCTGCGCTTCAGGATGCTTGCCAACAGCTTCAGCCACTGTTGTGTTTACGGTTTCATTTTTTGACACAGGGTCAGAATCATAGACTGTGCTCTCTAGGCAGAAATACTCTTTCCCATGTTGGATGGAGGGCAGACCCTGCTACAAATACTCACTATTCAATCTAGGTGTACAAAAGTGGTATTACAGGTTGGCTGAATGAGGGCCACTAACTTTATCAGGTGCAGTTAAGTTCATAATTTGTTAGACAACCACACAGTTTTTCTAGTTTTGTCTCTGTACACCACCAGAGTGGATTTTAAATCAGAGAATCGATATATGTTTGAAGTGCAGATGTTCAACTTCAATTCAAGGATTTTTACAAAACTATTCAAATACTCAGAATTAATGGGACAGTTGAGAGACCAGATGGCCAGATGAGGCATTTCCCCTTGTTATTTCATGAAAAATGAAGCAGACACAATATCTGAAGTTGATTCAATTTGTGGCAGCACGGTGGCATGGTGGTTAGCACTGTTGCTGCATACCACTAAGGTCCTGAGTTCAATTCCACTATCAGGGTGGGGTTTCTGTGTGGAGGTTGCATGTTCTCCCCGTGTTTGCTTGGGTTCTCCCCACAATCTCAGGCTTCCTCCCATAGTCGAAAGACATGCACTTAGTAGGGGTAGGTTAATTGATCAGTCCAAATTGCCCATAGGTGTGAATGAGTGAGTGTGAATGGTTGTCTGTCTTTTCATGTGACAGACTGCTGACCTGTCCAGGGTGTACCCCGCCTCTCGCCCTATGACATCTGGGATAAGCTCCAGGGTCCCCCACGACCCTGAAAAGTGGAAGCGGATGGATGATTCAAATTGTTGAGTTTAACTTTTCATAGTAGTTTTGGATGTCAGTGCAAGTGAGGGAGGCCAACATTAGGCTGGAAAACCAAAACAAAGCTCCCAGAGAGACAGGAGGAACTTTAGGAGTGGCCGAATCAGCAGTCAGGTTCAAAAAAGAGCAAAACAAAGATAGCAAAAGTGGATAATGACAGCAATACTTCCATGGTTGAGAAAAACTTCACAACATCTCACCAAGTCAAGGACATTCTTGAGTAGGCATTCTTGTTAAAGACTAAAATTAAGAGACACTTTCATGGATGGAAATACGGAGGGCTTACAACAAAGTGCAAACAACTGTTTACACTCTTACATGAAGGTCAGATTCAACTTTGCTAGAAAAGTCTAAAAGAGCATGCAGTGGTCTGAAAAAAAATCCTTGGACAGACAAAATCAAGATGAACTTGAGCAGGAAAAAGAAAAGTATAGAAGAGGAAAGAAACACATGAAAACTCATAATTCATTGCATAATGCATTATCTTTTAAATGATATTAGCATTATAGCATTGACATGTATGACTGTCAGTGAAACTAAGCCACTAGTGTTTATTGGTAGTGCGACTGCAGGGTGAATTGTGAAATACACTATGAGATTCATGTAAATGCTGCAAGCCTGATTAGACAGTACTTCAGTGCAAATGTATAATGACCAAAAGCATACTGCAAAAGCAACCTATGGGTTTTCAAGGTGAAGAAATTGGATATTCTTCAAGCCAAGTAATAGCTAAGTCAGTAACCTGATCTCAACCTGATCTCCTGCTTTGAAACAGAATCCAGAGAGACTCATACATGAGCTGCAACTGAAAGTGCCTGTAGTGTAAAGGTTGGGCACAATATCTCAAGGGAGAAACCACAGCCCGTGGTGATGTTCATGGGTTCTAGATTTCAGGCACTCATTGACTGCAAATAGTTTTTATCCAAGTATTAAATACAATCCAAGAAAACCAAGAAAATTTCAGATTACCTAGGATTTTTCACAGTTTTCATGATGTTTAAACGCAATTAAGTTATTAATTGTACAGCTAATCTTAAGTTATTTAGACTGGCATTTTTGTATCTTTGTAATTTTGATGACTGAAAATGTTAGCCCTAAATTCTCCAGGTCAGATATTCACTTTTTTTAGTTTTTTTAGTAAACCATAGCTTCGATTATACTGATTAGTAACAACAACATGCTGTTGGCAATGGGGAGAAAGACAAGGTAGGAAGGGGGATTGGTCTGCACCAGTTCACACCAACAATCAACGCTGTATACTATAGGCTAAAATGCTCAAATAAAGGCTGTGACCAGTTGAGGGGATTAGGTGATAGGGAAAAACAGTGGTCTGGTCGTAGGACATTTCTCCCTATATCCTGTTACTTTTCTGTTATCTTTGCTTAAATTAACATCACAGCCGTCAACCAACATAATGAATTCCATTCACTGCTCAATCCCTGTAGACCACTTAATTTGAAGGGACTAGTATCAGCCCCAATGCTTCTGTTTAAATCAGCCAAAGAGCCGTTAAGAGATATTGGGCTGTGACACCTGTAAATTCTTTCCACATAAATTACCGTCTCTGCAAGTTGAAGGGTTGGCTTTTTATCTCTCACCTCTTTACCCTGTGCGGTTACTGGCTCCACAAAATCTCCTATTTGGGATGGCTGCGCCTGGGTCTAGCTTTGCACCTGTGGCTCATTCCCAAAGTGTTGCATCTGTCATTATCATAATCATCATATTACTCTTTCTTCTCTGACACATAATCACTTTAATTGGACTGTAGCCATAAAACTGGTAATTTTGTGGTGAAGGTGACATGAGAGGAGCTTCTGGTAGAACTGAACTGAAAATCCTTTGTTTTCTCTTGTGGGTATATATATAATAGGTTTAGGGGTTACATCTGTGTGTGTGTGTTTTAATATTATCTTTGGGATTGAGAGGGTCAATCGTCTCTCTTAAATTTGGTACGAGGCCTTTGGTGAATCCGTTTTGTACACGTGCAGCGTAATATCAGATTTCACATCTTTTTGTATTTATCTTGATATGAGAGGAAAAGTAGGCTTCTGGTCACATTACAGCAACATCACTCTGCATTATCGATCTGCAGTCCTGCTTATTATAGAACAGACAACGGTGCACTATTGCTGTATCCAAGGCATTTACAGGAGGACTCTCGCTTCTTCTATGTGGTTTTTGTTTGTTGTTTAGTGATGTATTTGTATTTACATGTAGGTTGTTTTTAAATTGTTACTGTAAATGTATGATTTAGCATTCCTGAGTATCTTTCCCTTCATATTCTGATATTGAGGGTTATAACTGGGTTATAACTGAAGTTATTCCAAGTGAATCACGTTTGCATTTACACATAAACATGTATGTTTTAAATTGGTGTTCAATAGATTTTAATATCCTGGAACATTTCCTGTCAACACAGAATTACGTAAATATAGATTGTTCCTGTCTAGAGTTTTGTTCATGTCTCATTCTTGTACAGTTTTACCTTTTTAGCACTCATGGTTTAATGTGCCCCGCTTTCTCTCCAAGAATTCATCTTTACATGAGCAGACATTTGGCTGTTCCCTGCACAAGTCTCTAGGCCTTTTGCTCTTAGATTATCAGATTAGAAACCAGCACATCACAAAAAAAGTGTCTATTTTTGTGCATGTGCATGCTGTGTGAATATCCTGAAACAAATCGCATTGTCACAGAAAGCAGCAGATATAATGCAGCAGATCTATGTACATGTTACAAGGTGTAGCTAGTATTTATCTTATAGCGCTTCCCCTCTGTGTGTGTGCGTGTCATTGCACATTACATCCTCTCCATGTGACACGACGCACATGTTGTCTGAACACTGCTGGGATAAATCTTTTTGAGTAAGAGGCTGTTAAGGGGAACATCTTTCTGCTGTTGCACATGCACAAACTTTGGACAGTGGCGGTGTGCATCTTTGCAGGGCGGAGCAATTCTGAGTGAGCAATTCTGGTAGCACCTTGTGCCGGCAGCACTGTCTCTGCAATCACGCTCCCATTGAGGGCAGCCTTTCATCTTGGGCCTTTCACAGAAACCTTTCAGACAGAGAAAGGCAGAGATGGAAAGAGGGTAGATCAAGGCAGAGAGAAAGTGCAGAGGAAAGGGGAAGTGCTTCTGCAGCCCCGAGCGCTTGTCTCCGATCCTGATTGTGAATAAGCATGTTGCTGACGAAGAGCACAGATGTTGAAAGACTGTATAGTAGTAAAAGAGAGCAAGAGGTGCTGTTAGTCCCTATTATGCACGTTCACTATGTTATCAGTCAGCTACCCTATTTAGGCCTTTGTCATACTCTAACTTCAGTGTCCTTTAAAGTCGTAATCATTGAGGCGTAATGTTACTGTGGGAGGGAAGTGGTGTTGTACACTTTGAATACAGAAGATTACATTAAAGTACAGTATAGTACTGTGATGCATCACTCAGTTGATCTTACAGGTTTTCCGCTGAGCTGAGTAAAGCTGAGCAGCTTTAGTGGATGGATAGAGGCTGTTTGCTGGCAGACCAGGGGGAGGGAATGTTTGGTGAGGACTACCAGGTGTTCACACCTGATGGGCGGGCAGTTGGCCAGGTGTTAGTGCTGGGACCCATGGATGCTGTTGGAGGAGGTAAGCGGGTTCAGCTTCAGAGATGAAATCCTCTCAGAAATTCAGCTCTTGCTTTTGAAAAGTTTTATTTATTTATTTTTTTGGATCTGTTGCACTGCTGCAGAAAGCCCTACCTGCGCCAAGGCTTAAACAGCCTGTGGGTTTGAACTTTGTACCACTTCATCAAGAGTACTCTGAAACTCAGGAAATCTAGGTGCATTTTTTTCTTTGGCCAAGAAACTTTTGTCTTTCTTTGTTTGCCATCATCACGTTTGTTAGTTTTTGCTTTGTGTAGCATTTATCTAAAACAAACAACTGGCAAGCTTTGTTGTCGCTCATAAATCATTCAGACCTACTTTGTCTGCCAAGTGGAGCCCGGGATACCATTTCACACAGCAGTGTGTCGTGCGAAACAGTTTTTGCTTTTGGATTCTCTTTGCTCCTGTATTCATAGTCCTCTGTGCTTCTACCATTACTGTGTGTCTGGATTTGGTGTGGTCTTTTATGCTCTGGCAGCTTTCTGTGTGAGCTACGGAGCTCATTTGATGTCCGCTAGAATAATTTGAGGCTTGAGTGGGGGTGAACAGGGGATATGCTGTAAAAATCCAAGCTGTGATTGATCAGTGGAGAAAGAATGGAAAAAGAAGGCAAAACTTCCTGTTTGCCTTCCTTCCCTTTTAGAGTCCCTGTCTGCCCCCCTCTGTTCCAGAGGCCAGGGTTGTATAGGCAGGAAGGCTAATTAGGCTGCTCCATCCCATTCAAAATGTTCAAAAGATTTTGAAGCAATAGAAAACCACTGACTAATGCAAAGAGTGGTAGAAAAAAAAGATCGCAAGGCACATTCCTTCCACTATTATCATGATGATAATAAAGCGTCAAAACGCAGGTAGAAAGGAGAGATTGAGCCGATGTCTTCCTGTGCATGTACACACTCCAGATGATTAACTGGACCAGCACTGATGTCATGTTTTTTTCCCAGTGTGATTCAGTATGATGATGGACTATAGATGCATATTAAGCTCACCCACAGTGCGTCCACATTGTGAACATCTGCTGGAGTTTTTAAGCACTATATTCTGCATACACAGGGAAATATGATGGTAATGACTTCCACCTCTGCGGCAAGACAATCAAATGCTGTTAATTAGTTCTGGCACTGTAGCACTCTCAATCAGGAGAAATTCTCTGCAGCTACGAGCCGGGATAGAGAAAATCCAAGTGTGTGTATGTACGTGTGTTTGCTCGATAGTCCTGCTTATTTTGTTGGATGATAATTATGACAATTATTAATCACGATTATTACCCTTGATGATTTGAGTAGCAGGATTTTGTCCTGCATTTTTGGCAGCTTGTATTGACAGCTTGAGATATTTTTATGTTAAATTATTTATTTCTTTATAATTAATGCAGCTGAAAAGGTTGTCACGAGAGGATACCCTGTGAGGAGGAACAGGTTACCCTATGTTAACCTAAACAACCTGCCTGTCACACTGATGACAGAGCTGTCAAAGCGGTTTTCAGAAAGATTTTGGAGGAATTAAGAAAACAAATGCCTCACTTCCCCACCAGTCATTATCCTGGTGACAGACTGAGAAATGCACCTTTGTGTGAGAAACAAAGTGAAGCAGGGCTTTGTGTGACAGCTGAGAGAGAGATTGGGAGGCAGTAGGAGGGATGGCAGGAGTGTGCATGATTGAGATAAGCGACAGAAAGATGGGGAGCCAGGCGCAAGTCCTCTCCCACACACTGGGATCCCAGAGATGCCTCCCACAGAAACGGTGAAGCACACTGCGGTTGCACTGTCACGCAAGGACACATGAAGGACGCAGGGAGAGGGAGAGAAGCAGAGAGTACTGAAACTGAGCAAGCGAGCGAAAACGTCAGACCTTTTCCTTTAGTGAATAATAGTATTGTAGCTCATGCTCTCCATCGTAAAAACGTATTATTGGCCAATTTGAAAGGATATATTGAAAAGTAATACCATCCTTTTTCAGAAGAAGTGAGCAAGGGCACTACACTTTAGCTTTTAAATAGATTAAACCTTAGTGAATGGATTTTGTGGTTGTTAATGACTTGTGCGTACAGTTTTATTTGCCACACTACTTGGTAAAAAGGGAATTGACAAACAAAGGAAACTATGACTATGATATGAATGTCATGTAAAAAAGAGAAGAGGCTGAATGCTCAAACATGTTCTTGACTTTCGGCAGTCTAAATGTTATGCTAAGTACTATTCAGGGATACTTTTCCTAAGAGGTGAATTAAGCGATTAAGCTTAAGCACTGTTGCCTCACAGCAAGAAGGTCCTGGGTTCGAATCCACACTTCCTGTGTAGAGTTTGTTCTTCCTGTGTCTGTGTGAGTTCTCTCTGTGCAATCCGGCTTCCTCCCACAGTCCAAAGGCGTGCAGTTAGTGGGGTTAGGTTAATTGGTGATTCTAAATTGCCCATTGTGAATGTGAGTGTCGATGGTTGTTTGCCTCTTGCCCTATGATAGGAAGA
The DNA here is from genome assembly GCF_057382095.1 of Aulonocara sp. 'chitande type north' Nkhata Bay. Lineage (NCBI taxonomy): Eukaryota > Metazoa > Chordata > Actinopteri > Cichliformes > Cichlidae > Aulonocara > Aulonocara sp. 'chitande type north' Nkhata Bay. The sequence goes on from NC_141347.1 coordinate 29,373,922, forward strand.
ATAGGCTACAACGACTGTGAAATAGATAAGTGGAAGAGAATGGATGAATGGAGGTTCAGGCGTTCTTGAAAAAAATGAGGTCCAGCTGAATCAAAACACATTGACTCAGATAAGAACTGCATCTTTATTAGCATTCATTTTTCTTGGGATTCTTCCTGCTTTTGGAGCTACAGTCTTCTTCCTCATGTCCCTGTAAAGTTGCCATGTTAGACCTCAGTCACACGGGCCTGGAGACCAATTAGAAATGTGTATTCTTGGCTGGCAGTGGTTGTGGAGGTTGTGTGCTGGTGCCAGGTGAAATCAGTAACAAAGAGGGTGTGTTATTGGTTTAGTCACTAGCAAATTGCTGTAATCACCCGTTGGCATCGACTTATTCCAAACGAGCGGTAGTGAAACTAGTAGGGCAACACATACTGGAGATAAAGAATTCTCTCACTTTGAAAAAAAAAAGTAGTTCACGTCATCGACAATGCAGGTTATAGGGAGCATACAAACTCACTATTACACTGAAATTTGCAGATCTAGTGGAATTCCAAACAGCACGAATTCTGTTCAGAGCAAAAAATAATGAACTGCCAGGTGATAGTCAAAGCAAGTTATAATTTAAGAGGTTTTGGTAACTTTGAATGTGCGAAAGGTTTCATTTTTCTGTGCTTGGAGTGCAATTTAAAAACAGTTTGAGTGTGGAGTTGAAGCAATGTGCAAACATAAAGACGTTTAAAAAGAGTTATAAAAACATGATCTTCATGAGATATAAAGAAAGGGAAAATCATGGATTTCAGTGAATGTCTCTGTTTAGAAAGCTATTATTTCATGCTTATTTGGATTGTATAATTAACTTTACAAAACCGGAGGTATTCTCTTGATTGCATCATTCTGCTAGGTGCAAATGCATATGCCTCTTTGCAACCAGTATGCCAGCAACCGCTCACCAACTGGCTGAAGAATATGAATTTTTCCCTAGTGACAGGTGGTTACCAAGGAAAAATGGACCGGTCTTTAACCCTGCTCTGAATCTTAGCAATCTTGTTCACAGCGACTTTCAGCAAATATTCACAACTTGCCAAAGAATACTTATTTTTCCCTAACAGCCAGTGGCTGCCAGGAGTTCATCAGCTGGACTGTGTGACTGGGGCCTCGAGTAGCTTGTTGTGGTTGATTCCTGAACGGGATATTTATGAGACTGTAAGATGGGAAACACTCATCGAGATTTTGATTGGCTTTTTACATTTTTATTTTCACCTGTTTGATCTTAATAAGCCACTCCCGCAGATTTCAGCGTTGAGAGGGTAATAACAAAGTTGACGTTGTCCATGTCACGTGTTAATTAACAAACGAGCCCCGCTGAGCTTAATGCTGCCAGTATACTCAATCAGGACATCTGAATTATTGTGACATAATGACATGAAATTGGGTATCTGTGTACAAGCATTTCTTAAACTTTCCAAAGCATCAGTTAGACATCTTCATGCTGTGTTCTTCCAGAAGGATAAGGGTGAGTTTGAACCCAATATTTAAACAGTGTATTTAGATTAATCTAGTTCTTTTTGCAGTTTAAGCTGATGACAGATAATGTAAGTCTGACAACTTTGTTTTAAAAATAACATTAAAAAGAACCACTTGAACAAGGCTGATTAATCAGTAAACATTGTGATCTTTCCCCGGTCACTATCTCCTTACAAACATCACAATTACATTTTGAATTTGAACAATTAGCCAGCAGAAAAAATCTAAATCTAAAAAAAAATAGCCTTAATTTCTTAAGATTCCCTTTCAGCCATTTTGTGTGCTCGGCCCCCACCCACCCAGCTCTCTGTGATTTCTCTTACCGCCCTGTGTAGCTGTATCCATGCAACAGTGTGTGCACAGCCACAGGGGATTGTCTCTGATTGGCACAAATGTTGACTTTTTTTTCCATTATCATGAATCACATTTAAAAGTATGCTTTAAAGTTCAGTTTTATTATTTTTTTTCTTTTCGTTTTGCCCTCCACAGCCCAGTAGGTTTCAGTGGCCTTTATTTCATGGAGCTGTCTATGAGGAACTTGACACCCTGTTGCTGGTTACTGGCCTAATGAGTTGGCTGCTGTGGGTTTGTATTGGAATCCAGTAGTAGATGCCGGTTAGCGTACGCCCTTGGCTTTGCATTCTCCTGCTCATTCTTGTCTTCCAGGCCAACAGTTCCGACTGGGGAGGATCAATCCTATGGGTACAGGACTAAGATATCCCCATTATTCCACTCGCTGTTCTTCTCAGAGAGTGAATCTGGGTCAGACTTTGCGTGACAGACAGCCCGCCATTATCACTACCACTCAGATGCACAAAAGGGAAAGGCCAAGAGCTGGAAAGTGCTGGGATGGTGGAGGGGAGGGGTTGATTGAGGGTAGAGAGTGCTTTCCTGTTGTGTCCTTCTGGCAGTGCAACAGGATTGAATGTTTCTCCCATGGGTGTCTGGTCCTGTGTCCCTTTGACACATTCACACTCTACCATCATCCCTGAAAGAGGAAAAAAAAATTCAGACATGCACATACGTAGAAGACGGAGCCAAGAAAGTCAGTATGGCAATGAGAGTATGATGTCTTGGCTTTCTTTTGCACTAAACCGTTGTGAACAGGTCTTAAGTTCGGGGGCTCATTTGGGTGATTCTCACTGTATTAACCATGACCTGTAGTCACTGCACGAGCTGTCGTCATGTGATGTTAAGGTGGTAGGGGAACATGCCCCGACTCTTTTTCTAAGCTGTCACCAGTTGACAGGGGTCACACCCGGACCTAGACTCCCTGTTTCCCTCTATTCTTTCCCTCACAGCTTACATGATACTTTTGTTTTCCCTTCAATTTTTCATTTATCCCTCATTTGTACAAATCTTTCTTTTGATGTGTGCTCCATTTCTTTTCAACCATGTTAAATGGCTTGGCTTTTACTCCTGCCTCCATTTCACTCTCACGGTCATTGTTTTCATTCAGCACACACTGCACGCTCCCTAATTTGTTCTGCTAGTGACACTGATGTGTAGTCAAGTAGAAGAGACAAATAAAGCAAATAGCAAGTCTTTCAACTGACCTGAAGAATTTGGATTTGATTATACCTGCATTGGTGTTCCAGGTAAAAAAATAAATAAATACAGGAACACATGAATGCTGTTTTGTGCATCCTTATTGCTTCTGAATCACATGCGTGGATCTGTAACGTGTCAGCTCCAGGACAATAGCTTCTCTGCAATATAGGAATCACATGTCCTGTTTGTTATTCTGTCAGGTGAACCACCCTATCAGGGTTCATCAGGGTCCCACAGGGATCAGTAGACTTTATGAAGACTGATGAGGAATCGCAGCACCTGAAAGTGGGATCAGAATAGATGGCTGCTTCTGATTGGAGCCCATTAAATATGTCTTACAAACAGCGTAGATGGCCAAAGGATAATGAATGTTGGACACTGGTGGAAATTTGTTCATATTAAGGTGTTTGTTGGTGGTGAGTTACACAAATATGACCTTTAATTCAACCTTGGTTTTGTTTTTTGTGCAGTTGTATGTTGGAGTTACACTTTTACACTGTTGTCATCTGTTTCAAATAAAGCATCACAGATCTGTTCTAGGTGTCGGCTGCTGTGTCGGTACAGCGCAAGTAATTTAAATTAATCTACATGGAATTTTTATTATCAGGAACTTTTTCTTGTTTAGGATCTGTTCCACCAGTCTACCAGTTTCTTTTCTTTCACCATGGTCTCAAGGCCCAAAAAAAAACCAGCCATGAATATGGCGTTGGATATACAACAGACTGCTTCTCTCCAGTCCTGTAATAAAAAAAACTCAATTACATAACAGTCTAATTGAGTGAGAGACCACTGACACCACAGCACTTATCACTTATGTTGTGCTGTTAATTGTGATTTACAGCTTTGCGAATGGTTTCAGTGAAGCAGTGTTGTGAAAGAGATGCGAAGTAGTAGCAAAGATGTTAAGATGTTGTGGAGACTGACTGTGAGATGACTCGGGTGCACGGCTGGCAGAAAGTGCTGTGTTCAACCAATAGGGAAATGGTTTCAGGAACCGAGTGAGGTTGATGCATAATTAAGTTAGGGGTGTGGCCAAGCGATTGACACGTGTCCTAACAGGTAACTGGAGCCTCAGAGTCTGCTAGACCTCATCCACTAAACTCAACTTCTTCATTGAGTGTGTGTGTATGCATTTGTTGCCTGTCTTAATGGATTACCTGACTAATGTTAAGGCTTGCTCTGTCGTACAGGGTAGAAGAAGTTTGTGCTTCAGTTTTCGTGAGTGAAATTCTAGTATGTTATTAGTCCATTAGTAATTAGCTGATATTACATCCATGTTGCATCCCATATGGTTTATTGCTAACCAAGCTTATTTGTATTAGCTGATAAATTTGCACTCCATCCTTTCATCCATGTGAGGCAGGGATGGGCGATTAATTTTCTCAAGGGGCCAGACGAGAAAGTGGGACTGTTGTGGAGGGCTCCAAAAAAGCTCCAAAAAAGCCAGCATGGCAGAAGCCAAAATCCTTACACTGAAGTTCTAAAAATGCTGAATCCGCTGCCGTGGGTGATAATGAGGTGTCTTTAATTCTGTGTATGAATTATCTCAATAGAAAAAAAAATGGAAACAAAACTTCCAAATATTCCAAGTCACTGGCAAAAGCTTGTGGGGTATATTTGACTGATTACTTTTCAAATCTGGCATTATATATATTACAACAGCAGTTCCTTCCTTAAATTGCTTGGACTTTAGCAAGCTAGGCTTAAGGAGTGCAAATGATTCCATCTATTTAGGGCTAGGCTGCAACTAAAAGTAGGGTTTTAGATAAAGGCTAGGAGTGCCTTGTGGATCAGTTGGGCTTAAAGCAGTAAATCCACACGTCTCCCTTGACAGAGGTCAGGATTACTTGTTTCTTACCCACCTGTTAGCAGGGGAGTTTCCTTTGATTCTCTTCGCTGTTTTGGAATAATAGTAAAATCTTCAGTTATGTGTCATCACTGACATGTGCATGAACTTATTACTAGCTGAGAAGGCAGCTCTAAAAATCCCCTGGGACCCAACATATCCGAGAGCTTAAAACAGTATCTCAGGAAAAACAAAACCGTAGTTTGATCTTTGATGAATGCTTGCTTGGATCAGTGTTCATGTTCGTGCGTGTTTGTGTGTGTTTATCCATTTGCAAATATAACTGAGTAAGTTTAGAACTGTTCCATTCCCGTACAGTTTTAATGCTCCAATGAAAGAATATGCAAGATACTTTATATATCAGGGTGTTGAATGTGGACTGATTCGTGCTGCAAAATGATTTATTTGTTTTTTGTAAATAGAAAAACACTCGGACAGCATCGGATAAAGTCAAGCTGTTGACCTCAGCATTAAAATGTGAGCTTTTATTTTTTCTGTTAATTGCAAGCTCAAGTCTTATGATGTGAAGCTATAGAGCTCTTCTCACAGTAGCTGGTAGATGCAGACAGCTAGTAGCTCAGGAGAAAGGCTCTGCCCATACTGATGCTTTCTGCAACAGCAGCCCTGACCTCCTCACACACAGCGTACAGACTCCCTGTACGAGTCAGTGTTCCTGCATTAATGATGTCGGCGCATCTGCCTTTAGAACATGCAGCTGCATGTATTATAGCTGCTAATTTCTCACTCTGTAGTTTGAGGTAATATCAGCCGATATAAGCATATGTATTGTAAGTGTATTCTTTTGAACAGTCTAATAAACTCTGGTGGAACAAGCCGGAAGAAATTCATAAAGTGTGTCAGTATTTTATAGTTTATCTGCCAGACTTGATTTTTTTTAATTGAATTGTCTCGGTTTTTAGAAAAAACTAACAAACCAGAAAACATCTGAAATCCGTATTTGTTTTTGGTCATAAAGTGCTATTAGTGATCAGTATATTTATGAAAAATACACAGTTTTATATAGGACTGCCTCCTGAAAGCTGAAGTAGTAATGCATCAAAGCGACAGCAAAGATAAATCAATAAAACAAAGACTCATGAAGTCAAGCATTTGTTTACTTGCATAACAGCATGAACTGTGCTCACGGTTACCTCATGAGATGAGGTAATATCTACAAAAGTGATAATCTTTTCTGTTTCTACCCCTCTTATTAACCGGTGTGTGATGTGGGTCCAGGGTTGTGGGAAGTTTTTGATGAGTGTGAGCAGCTCGAGCTACTTTGCCATCAGCTGTGATTAAGCTACTATTATAAACCATTTTCAGCCAGTTTCCCAGACCTGGATTAAACCTAGTCTAGAAAACTTTGATGGAGATTGCTACTGGAAAAGTTTTTTTTAGTCCAACTCTACGCTTAATCCATGTCTGGGGAAACTGAGCTGTAATATCTAATTATGCCTTTTCAGAGTAATATTTATCCAAATGTTGTCTATCAGCTTGGCTCTCTATAATAAGAGAGACTTGTATGGCTCATGAAGCATTACAGCAGTCTCTATGGCTTCCTCTCCATTATCACAACAGACTCTTAAAACTCGTAAGAAGTCCTAATTTAGAGAGTTCTTGACTCCATTATAATAAAGTTAGAAAACACCTGTTTTGGCATTCGTTTTAAAAATGAATTTCATATTTCTTTAGGATGAGACTGGTTGCAGCATGACTTAAAAATGGGATTTTGATTGAATCTGCCCCCACTATTTATACTACCTTACCAATAGTTTTGCAATAAATATATCAGTGGTACTCATACACAACATTTTAATTACGATTCGATCATAGTTGTGGTGTTGACAGTTATCATTAAACCAGTGATTGATAAATGCGATTAAACAGACAAATATTTTACAGCTAATTTAATCATATATTAGGCTGCTTTGATTAAGTTAATAAATCGAGCGTACAAGATTAAATCTATTTAAGACATGTTTCATTTCACAATCAAACATTTTTGAACTATAATCTCTTTGCGATTGTAGTATACGGTGTTATTTATCTCACCTTGATACCCAAGCATATGTTGCCTGAATCTGACTCATGCTTTGCAGATGTACCAATGTGGGTGTGTGCTGATGGTTGACACAGAGCCAGGAATGAAGAGCCCAAATTAAATTTCATGAAAGGCCCCCAGAAGACCCAGAGCTGCCCTGTTGAGTTGAGAGACCAAGCATAAATCCTTGAATACCTCCATAAAACACAAATTTCAATCCCTCGTGGACAAAATCGGAGGAGAGGTGCATTCGTATAAAGCACACAAGTAGTGGTTTAGTATTCTGTTGCTGTGTTTTTCCTGTTGCACAGCCACTTTTCCCCCCTCTATTACTGCACCCATCCTCATTCATACAGTATTCTACAATTTTGCAGCAGGATTTGACAGATATGGCAGCTTATTACTGCTATTTTAACTTGCTATTTGATACAGATTTCTCTAATTGCAGCCAATTAAACAGCCAATTAGTGGATTCATTGGTGATACTGTCTCTTCTTCTGCACACAGATTATCCACGAATCAAAACTTTACAGAAACTTCACTTTTACATTGTAAAAGTGAAGTTTCTGCACCTGATAAGAGCTGAATAGACTGGTGAAACTCTCATCTCACTGTCAGCAGAACCTTGTTTTCTTTCTTTCAAGGACGTCTGGATTTCCACTGATAAGGCTGGGTAGTTAAAAAACTGCTTGCTGAAGCTGTAAAGCCTCTTAAATACAAAGTGCTCATAATTTGCCTCTCTGGAAATATTAATAATATAATTCAGCACATCAGTATCAAAGCATGAGCTAAATGATTGATGAATGTGTTTAAGTTGGACATTAAAACAGAGCAGGAAAGGTGGGTTGAGGGTAATAACACAAGGAGAGATTTTAATAATACTGTATGGAGTCAGCGAATGTAAGTCCAGGTACGCACACGCTGATGCCCAGAAACATTAGTGTGTGTTTGAGCACTTCTAATTTCCCCTCTCCGGTGTAGTTAAAATTCCTGTCGTCATAGCTGCAGTTTGATGTAGTGGTCTTCTCCTGAATGTGATGGCTGCCAGAGTGTAGGGCAAAATGTTAAAATTCAGGGTGCAACAAATTAACAGCTGAAAAGGGGGAGTGACAGAGTGCAGCCTTGATGTGATGGAGCTCAAGTGCAGTACTGCGTAGCCAATATCCGATCAATATGTCACATAGTTGTCCAGCTTACAGTTGAAACGGCTGGCCTACTCCCTTTAGATCTCCTTCAGACCTGACTGAGTCTTTGTGTCCTCCAGTGCTGAATGCTAATTTATCCACTGTGCCAGAGGTCCCATGTGCACTCTCTTACAGTCATTAAAAGCTGCTTAAGACGTCACAGGACACTGGGCTCCATTTTTTTCTTTGATGCTGAAGTGAATGTGTTTTTAGTCTAACTTCTGCATATTTAATAAACTTTAATGCCTATTTGGGATTTTGTGCAAGATTTTTCGAAAAACGTGGACGAAGAGAAGCTGTCTCACACACAGACGAGAACACAGTGACTGCTCTCTTTAGACACTCATCCAATCACAGCCTTTACCGTGTTTTTGAAGAATTAAGACTGCGCTCTTTCTCGTCATAGAACTAGGCGGTCATCAGGGACGGAGGATTGATGGATAGACCTTGAGAGGGCACCTTCGCAGAACTGCTGATGTAGTACAGCAACGGGATTAATGTAAAGCCCTCCCTATATTTGGAAGCCTTTGTGATAGTGGTGTATTTGATTTATTGTTTTTTTTTTTTAATTCAAGAATGTATTGATGTTTTTAAAAAATCATACAAAAATCCATGAGCAAATTGGTTTTTGAAAGTACCATTTGCTGAGAAAAGACTCTTTATTTTAACAGTTAGTTTTTCACATACTTAGAGGGACTCTGGTGCATAATTAGCAGCTCATTTGTATTCCCCCCCCCCCCCCCTTTTTTTTTCACTTTCTATTATCACAGTATTCTCTGAGATTTTTTACATACAGAAGGACCTCGTTTTTTTGTGGCTGCGAGCCCTCTTGCAGAAGAAATAAGACTTTTTAGATTTATTTGGGGTCAGTTGCAGAGGTAGGTTACATTGTCTTGTGTTTCAGTGTGAACTAGAGTTAGTTAACGTCTCTGACAGCTTTTTATAGTTTCTTCTAAAGACTTTAAAAGGTAAAGATTTCCTTTCAAATAACAAACTGAAGCAAACAGCACAAATCTATGACTGCTCTTTATTTTCTCTCAGAGACAGATGCATACAAGGTCAAATGACATGGTTGTTGTTTGTAAAAGGGTATTAGCGGGTTTTATTTTATAAAATCTAACCAATGCTATTTGCTTTCCTGTCATAGAACGGTTAGATAAGAAATGATCATAAACAAAAACCGAGGTCTTCTTACTCTGTTTAGTACACGATCCAACAAGCAGCATTCGAATGCCTGTCTTCATTTGCTTGCAGTGTACTGTTGAGGAAGCACTTAGACAAATGGAAGGAAATTTTGACAGACATTTCCCTCTGAGAGAGCAGATTAAACACACACCGCCATGATTCTCTCATGCTCTTACACTGTGGCATTTTAAAAAGAAAACATCCCGACACGTCTCCGCTGTCTGTTTTGAATTCCTTGCGGTCTGATCACATCTAATGTTAATGCTGCTCTGCAGAGCTGACTCTTCGCTGATGGAGAAACTCACCCACACAGTGATGAACGCTGGCTGACACACATTCAACATACAGTCAAGCCTGGAAAAAGCGGAAATACAAATGGCTTCAAAAGCTGGTTTTACCAGTGCCTCTCAGTTTGACTGACTCATTGGTGATATGTCTGACTTGGGTCATTTGTCATTAGGTGCAGAAGCCAGGTCTGTGTGGTTCCTGATCACATAAAACTGAGTTATAGCACCCCAATAACATCGGATTACTGCGGCGTGGGCCATAGTACAGTCAACAACACCACTGAGAGATCCTCTGAGTGGTATTGAGGGAAGGAGGGTAGGTACAAAACCTAGATGCTGTCGGGGATGAGAAAAGATAGGAAATAGATGCGTGAAAATATATTGAATGGCAAAGTCACTGAAGGGATAGGATACCTAAAAACTAGGTAAAAAGTAAGTGCAGCTATACAAGAGTCTGCAGCTTTAAGTGTAGAAGAAAGCAAGAATCCCAATAGAGGTTGTTCAGGGTCGCTGATGATCGTGCCTCCAGCTGAGGATCAAAGGAAGGGGAAACACTTTCAGTTTTTTCTGATTTAGTTTACTTCCTTGACTCCATGTCGGCTCAGTGAGAGATGGAAGAAGCTACGGTATTTCTACTCTACAAACATTGTCAGTTACCTGAATGCTGACCCAAGGGCAATTGTTTTGGCTACCATTGCAGGGAACAGTAAGATACAAAGGCGATTGTTTGTTTCTTTGTTTGTTCTTGTCGTTTTATGGGAAAGAAGTGAAATGTCTTTGCGTTGCTGACCATTCTGTCAGTGACTTCCATGCATGGCAAGGACGTCAGAAAGATTACCTAAACGATACTCAAGTGTCCTTAAATGAGGCAATCTGCACAGCCCTGCCTATCCATTACTGTTAGCGTCTTGATTAGCTTGCAGCCATTTACTCAGCAAATCCATCTCTGGCTCTCTTAGCTCTCTTTCCACTTGCACTTCTGTTGAGATTTTCTTCAATTTTGTCAATGTCTGCGATTTTTAAAGCCGGTTCTTATCGGCTCAACCCGCCCGGACTTCCTCTTATCAGTGGCATGGCTTGGCCCTGCGGGGCAGAGATGTCCTGTGTGGCCAAGCTGGGGTATAATGACACAGGTACTTCCTCCTCAGCTACCCTCTCACTCAGAGATACGAGTTTCATCTCCCTTACACTACCTCTTTCTATATTTCTGTGGAGCAGACTGTTTACATGCCCTGTCAAAATAAGATCTGACCCAAAAGGTTACACTTGTTTTGCTGTGCTGTCATTACATTTACTTTCTTTTTCGCTCTCAGAGAGGAAGAGAGAGGATAGAATTAATTAACTGCAGTGTGGGAGAAGTTGTAGGCATCAGGGTGAGCTCCACTTATTTGGCCTATACCAAGCTTGTGCACAGCAATTATGTCTTGGTGATGTGGGTTTTCACTCATATCACAGATCCTCTCAGTCTGTGCTTTGTCTAAAAGCATCAAGCTATGGAGTGTACCTAAAGAGAGTAGTTCTAGCTTGTGTACAGAACACCTTTTCTGCTTTACATTTGAACATGTGCAAATGATGCACATGCAAATTCTTGTGTTTAATTTTCACCTCATGTAACAAATGTTGCTGATGTTTTTGACTATTTGTTACCTTGCTGTGCAGGTGCAATGTCCATTTGATTCCAAATGTCTAAAAGTGATGCAAAATAAAACGAAATAAACGCACGCACAAGTAAACAAAGGAAGAGTGCACTTGTTGATGGGTGAAGAGTTTTTTTGAATTCTGCCTGCTGCCTGATGAGAGTAGCTGAAAGGAATGGTGAAGTGGTCGTGGAGGGTCCTCTCTGATGAAGTCTGCTTTATTTTTTACTCTGTGACTGTGAGGGTCTTGAGAGTTGTGTCGATGATTTTGCTTGCTTGTGAGATTTTTCCTGTTTTTCCACTTTAGAGATGTTTTACCAGGATGCAGAGTGGATTGTGAGAGTGCGAGCGAGAGTTCATCACCTGCCTTTCCATAATAGTGCCATATGTCCAAAGGCAGCGTATGAGGTGACCCTGTGACAATGCTCTTTAAACTTTCTAATGTTCATTTTCAGGGAGTTTTCCTGGAATTAGACAAACTTGGCATCCACATTCTTCCTGTATGTGTGAACAGGAGCCCTCATCTGTCACATGTGCAACATGAGGTGATTTGAGTTTCAAGAGTGAAGCTTCTAGTCGCCGTATCTTGAAAAGTTAGACAGTGATGCTGCTGTGGCAAACTCCACAATCACCACCAAATCTTTGCATTCATATTCAGTTTGAAATTCATTTTTTTGGGTATCCTTCTGGTCCTCAAAATGGATTTAGGCAAAAGAGTAGAGTATGTCATGGGTTCATTCCTTTTGAGCATGTTGACCTCTATCAAGGTGCCGGCTCCCGAACAGCTTTGGTTACTGAAGTCAGGTGTCAGGGCTCTGCCTCACATCCCTTGTCTTTGGGTAAATCTCTCTTCCGTTTTACTTTTAAATCAGACCTTGGCTTTGTTTTATGCTTCAGCTGCCTTTTCAGTTCATTGGCATATTTTTCCCTCTGATCTCACACTGTTTTTCAGCTCTCTGGGGTTGTTATTAGGATACAATCTGACCTGTTTAGTTGAAATAGCATCGTTACCGCAGAATGACATTTACAGGCAGAAGGAATTATTGAGTTCAGGTCTCGCTCCCTTCAGAATATCTCCTAGCCGGTGAGCTCAAAACAGCCTCTAAGTGTTTTCACAAAATTGTTATTGCAGATCTGAATGACTTTTGAATGGATCTTGAGTGTTTTCTGTCTTTGCCTGTATTTGGCAGCAGTAATCTTATATAATGGTCTGAGAAACCAAGGGGAAAGTGTTGCGTATACTTTTTCTGGGTATATTTCCAAAACATATGTTTAGTGTTCTGGTCTAACATGGTGATGCTATTGCAGTTAGGCATGCTGTTCTGTGTTATAGGTGTGTGCAGTGCAATAGGCTGGAAGCACGTCCTCTTAGCCAAGGACATAGGTAAGTTAAGGCAGTTAACTTGTGAGGTAGATAGTAAGCATGTAACAATGCTCATAATGTCATACAGACTCTGAGCAGATGTTTTCATGAACTGTAAAAGTTAGTGGCCCATGGATTATGTCATCATTTTCTGACTACATTGAAATTAGGATTTTTCTGGTAGTACATAAACAATTTTATAAGGAAAGCATCAGTGAACTTTCTCTGCATCAAATCATTTAAACATAAAAGCATTTAAAAGGATGGGATTCGTTCATCTTTGGGTGCAGAAGCTGAGCCCGTAAGTGATTAAAAGTGTGTATGGTTTAGCTTTAACTAGAGTGAGAACCCGAAGACTACCACCTTCAAACTTGACTACAAAATGTATGATGGAAGTACAGCTTCAGAGGAGAGCTTGCAAAAGTTTCAGCAGTACACTCAGATATCACGAAGGATGCAGCAAAGTCTAGAACAGAAGCTTGTTAAGACAGAGGGGAAATTTAAAAGGAAAAGGAATCATGTACAGGCAAGATGGTGAGGAAGGAAACAATTGGAGAGAGATGACAGAAAGACAAGGATGCAGGATTGTTATAAGCAATCCTTTGGTGACAAGCCAAGAGGAGGGTGGGTGGGACAGGAGGTGGGAGATGGGGAGGAAGAGGGTTGGTGGATAGGGCAGAGAACTGAATAAGCATCAGGATGATTGAATGTGATCGAGAGAGGTGGAGACAGAGCTGGTTTCCAGATGCCTTGCCAGAAGATAAAGAGAAAGTAAGGAGCCAGAGTCCTCTCTAGGGAAATGCTCAGAGGAAGGAGAAGAGGAAATGGGGAATAGGAAGAGGGGGGCAGACAGAGGGCAAGTAGAGTTTTCCGGTAATACAAGTGGAAAAAAGTAGGACAAGATGTTAAGCATCAGGAAAAGAGATGGACAATATATTGGGCCCTTTGTTCCATAACCAATTATGGTCTGTAATGGCCAAATCATTTATTTGCTGATAGAGCATAATTGCACGTCAGAGGGTTTGACTAGTGGTAACTGAGCTAATAAATCTCAGATGATTTACCGCAGTCACACGAGCATGCACACACACAGACACACACACTGATCATTTAGTGTACACGAAAAGAAGGGAGTGTTATCCTCTCTGCTTGCTGAATCACAATTCCCGCTCTACTGGAACATTAAGTAAACCTGCAGAGATGCTAATGCAATTACGGCACGCTTGCTCTGTACACAAATCAGAATAATTAAAAGGTCAAAGAGGACTCAGTAAGCCATTAATATCTCATCTGTATGTATTTGTTGGTGCTAAATTGCTTGGTGGATAGAGGGTTGTTTTTCAAAGGTAGAGGATACGCTTTTTTGTTGCTTGTTGTTTACTTGTCCTTGCAAGGCATTAGCTCTCTGCGTTAGGTTAACAACACACTTTTCTTTCCTGTCACTTATCAACATTGGCAAAAACACAGAGCTTGAACGCTAGTACTCATGTCCCATACAATGCATACACATGCACAATGGAAATGCAGTGAATACTTTAATGTGTGTGCAAGTGTTTTAGTCTGTGAACTCCAGGGAGCAAAGCTGCGTGTTCAGCAGTTGTCAATCCCTATGTGGCCATTGTTAACCTTGCATCGCTCAGCAGGTGTCCCGCTGCACAGGGTAAATTATCTGTGGGTGATACAGTGATAATGGGGGGTTGCCCTTTGTCTAACCATCCCAAACACTTAATTGAAAAGTGTGGAGATATGCCAATGTGGTTAGCACAGAGGACTACTTCATGTGCTTTAAAAAACTTAAAGCCTGAAGTGTGGCAACTTACTTTAGTGAGATTTGCATAATCATTTCGGGGGTGCTTTTTTTTTTACTGCAAAACATGGCTCGATAAAAATGTGTGTAGCTTTCAGGTTTAAAAAGTTAAGTCATGGAATACATGCAAAACAAGAGAAAAGGCACACACTTTCTAATTCGTGATTGACAAGTGGATAACCTATGAAGATGTGCAGCGTCTCTCCATTTCTCTGTCAGATATCGCTCATCGCTTGTTACATCTGGTTTTGAAACACAAAGAGCCAGAGTTACTACGTGGGGGGGAAAACAGTGCATGATTGGAAGCCCCAAAGATGTGGTTAGTTCTATGGGTGATTTATAAAAGTTACAATGTTTTGGAGTCAGTCCATTACAGAATACAGAATTTAAAGGAAACAAAAAGATTTCTAAAAATGTTCAGATTAAGCCTTACGCATTTGTATTAACATTTTGTTGGATCTTTGTCATTTGACAGTCTAAACATAACATACGTTAATTTTTATTTATACATCTGTACTTACATGTCAAACATGAGTATTTTTTATATGATTTCGCAATGATAAGCTTTATTTTAAATATATATTAAATATATATTAAACGACTATGTTATTTTAATTTCAGCTGTCATTTTTCGATGACAACACTGCGCTGTCGTGCAGGCGCTATGGCGACAGTCTGTTGCTGCACATTATTTTGATGCAGCAGCTGTCAGATCCGGTATGATTTTATCCTATGGGAGACATGAAGTAATCGTATCGTACATCATGGAAGACAGTAACCCTAACAAAAGACTCAGATGCACTCAAAAGAAAAAAAGCAGCTACTTGCATTGCTTTTCGAGGGCGATCTTCATCCTGAGGGCTGCCTTGACCTTTTCTTGCTTTTTATGAAGGTCTCTCAGGTGCCGATCTTGACTAAATCTAACATGTTAATCAAACATTATTGCTGTTTCACAGGGGAAGAAAGCAACAGCTTTGCTTTCATTCATCTAAGATTTTGATTGATTGTTGCTCTGTATGATTCTTGAGAGCTGTTGAGCTAATCCCAGGCCCAGTGTTGTTAATTACCACACCTCTCGCCTCCCCCGCCTGTGATTGGCTATCTTTATCTGAGCAAGGATGCACCGTGGGGACTGTGTGTATCTGTGTGTGTGTGTGTGTGTGTGTGTATATATATATATATATATATATATATATATATATATATATATATATATATATATATATATATATATATATATATATATACACCACTCTGATGGGTCTCTTTTTATCAGAGCACATAAAGATGCAAAGATTGACGATCTTTTCTTCTCCTGTGGGCTCTGCTGGTAAGGATTTGCGAGATGGAGGAAAATAAATATATACACTCTCCCTCAGTTTATGCAAAGGAGAAAAAAAAGGGAGGAAAAAGTGGAGGCAGATGGAGGTGAAGAGGAGGAGGAGGGGAAGATGAGGAGTTGAGGACGGGGGAAGCAGGTGGGGAGCGGAGGTGTTGCCGGGGTGACAAGAAGAGAAGGATGAAGTGGGACGTGCCAGTGGAGCGTCGGTAATCTGGGGCTCTGGCTGGCTGACAGTACAGTCATACACACACTTGCACACATACCCTTGCTCAATCTATGGCCTGAAGCGCACAACCAGTGCACACAGGTCTGCAGTCGGTGGCCTGTCTTCAAGGTGTTTTAGGGCCAGGGCGAGCCATGTTTTCTCCTCCTACCCTGGCACGGCCACTCAGATGGACATAATGTGGAAGATGAAGAGAGAGAGAGCGAGAGAGAGCAGCAAATAAGACAGACAGCTAGGGACACACAATCAGACAGAGAGAAAAGAGACAATGTTTGGAACTGGCAGCCTCACTTTTCTCTCTCTCGCCCTCTTTGCTTTCTTTGTGTGTGTCTTTCTCACTCGCTGCATTTCTTCCAATACTCCTACTCTCTCCCAACTCTTTCACAATCCTCTCGTCCCTCCCCGCCTTCCCTCGCTTTGAATTTTTTTTTTTTTTTGTACGCAAATGTCCGCCCAAGCCAGTGTCCCAGTAAGGTGGCAGCAGCAGGGGATGAATGAGGAGATGGATGGAGGGATGGAGTAACCTAGAAGAAAACAGAGAGTCAGGGATAGAGAGCTAAAAGGAGCACGGATGGATAATGCTGGGAAACCCTCAGGTGGGCAGTCGGAGTGGTCCCCTCACTCCTCTCCTCCGTTTGTGTGTCCTGGTCTCTGCTCGTTTTTGTCTATTGTCCATCTCCTTCCTTTCTTCCCTCTTTCTTTACAGAGTTTTCTTTGAGCATTGTTGGATTTGCTTGGATGCTTGTGGCTTTTAATCTTGATAACTTGCAGCACTGAGGGACTTTGTGGATGTGTTTGACAGTGTGTTTGTGCATCTGTTTGATTGTGGTTGGTTGTCATGAGAGTCACGTAGCTCTGCTGTCTGCCTTTGCTTGCCTCCTGTATGTTCAAAGGCTGTTGAGCTTGGTTGCTCCTTTAGGACTTGCTGCTGTTGCTGCCACTGCTGCCTCATTCATGAGAAGCTTCTTCATAAACTCTGCTTTTGTGTCCCATGTGCCCTTTGGGAGTTTTTAAGTCATTTGTAGCCAGTCAGTTGTAGTTCATTTGATTTCTATTCTTGCGTCTTCTGCTGCATTGCTGGTTTATATTTGTGGTTTTTTTGCAAAAACTTTTCTTTTGCTGCTGTTGATGCTGATTTGTATTTACTGACTCTACGAGGGCTCCTACAATCCCTTAAATAGTGAACTTGTCTGTTTCCAAGGAGATGTCAGCTTGCCAAAATAAAAGCCCTCAGTCAGTGTTGCCACTCCCTTTTCATTTTCATTTTTCTCATATTCCTTTCTCTGTCCCTCTGCTGTCTGCACATATTTAGTACTAATATGATCCAGGGAAAACTAGTTGGATGATGCAACGGGACAGCTGGGCCAGCAAGACCAGTTATTCTTCACAATTATACCACTCTAATGACCTTAGTGACAGCATGTGCGAGAATTTGTCGGGTGAGAGCATCAATGATACTGTGAAGCAACTACAACTTCTCTTTAGATATTCCTTGATGACGACTTCAGCTGAAGAGGATTGTGGTGAGATGCTAACATGGCACCTTCGCCCTCCAAAGCAGGGATATGACAGTAATGAGGGTGTGGGGTCTGTGTGTGTTTTTGTGTATTGGAGTTCTCATTAGCCCACTGGGTTTTAGTCAATAGAGGCCAGCTCCTCTCCTCCCTTTTTTGTCTCTTCCTGACAGCACACTATAGCACAAATTGGGATATGTTTGCAGTGTGTATATCTTTCAGGTGTGCGTGTACTGGTGTGTATGCAACCTGGTCAGTAATCCCCGATTTACAAGATGGCCTTCTGTTTCCCTTTTTTTTATTGTTGCTTTACAAGAAGGCTCCTTCTCCCTGTTAATTAGTCAGCTGAACCCCAAGAGTTTAAACCATTATTTATTCATCATGCCCTTAGTTCAATCTCATCACTTAATAGCGAGTTAATGTGTGTCTGTACGCGTGCTTATGCGTGCATTTAGGATCAATGCCAGAAGGATGCAGGGTTCACAGAGTCAAACCGTCTAGTACACAAACACATACACACATCTTTGCAGAGATTAAAACGCAGCAAACTCTTCCTGAATAAGCGACTTCCTTCTTCTACGTCTTCTAAAAACGCCTACAGTCTGTCGTCTTCATAAAATGAGTTTTTAAAGGATTCGAGACAGCTAGACAATAGGCGGTGGGAGATTAAAAGTGGGCAGCTGACATTTGTGTGTGCTGGGATTTCTGTGTGGAAGATCTATGTTATGTGAAGGATCATAGATAGTATGTGGGTGTGTGTGTGTGTGAGGAGGGAAAGAGTAAGCTTGTTTGGCATTTTAACATGTTTTATTTAATCTGTTATGTGCTACTCATCGTAAATCAAATGACAACTTGTCCTGACATTCGACACATGATAATCCGAAATGTTTAAAAAAAAAAACAAGTAATACAGTACCTTGCACTTTTTTGTAATTTCAAAAATATCACGATGGTACTGTTTCTTGTAAATTGTATGGTTTACAACAAAATGTCATTCTGGTTTATTTTCTATTATACACTATGTAACACTTGTTCTCTGAGTTATTTTCCTTACAGTGTTTTTGCATTTTAAAAAGCCGGGTTGATTAATGTTTGTTCATTTTTATTGTAAATATACTCTCTGGTTATAAACCTTGTCGAATCAGCTTTTTGGCTACAGTGGAATTTGTTTTAGAATCAACCTGATCTCTTTCCAAAAGACAGACTGTGAGACAGAGTTCCCATTTATAGGGTGTTAACCTGTGTGAATATTGATTACAGCACAAGTCTTTTCTAAATCTTTTTCATGCATTTGTCTTATATTGTGGACTCTCTGAGGAGCAAGATATGATGCTCTTTGATGACAGAAAATTGCTTAACAAAGTGTTTGTGGGGGTTTTAGTGGTGAAAAGCAGCAAATCCTCACATTGCAGCACCAGAGACCAGCAAAAATTGTCCTTGATGAAGGGCATTGACAGTTAATCATTCGATGCATTTTGACAGTTTTTTTTTCCTTTGTTTTGTTTTTTACAACTAGTATTTCACTACACCGAGTTATTGCTCCTGTTAGTTAGGATTCACTTTAAAAAATGCAGCTTTGCTTTGCCTTTATTCTCCAGGCAGAGTTGAAACAGCACTTGAAACTCTGGAAGCGCACTGTTGGTCACTACCATGGAAAAAAGGAGAGAGATGTAAGGGTAAAATTGTTTGTGAAGAGACAGGAGAAAGGAGATGATGAAGGGCTGCGGCCCCATCTTACCCTCAAAGTGATATTTCTTTTTGATACATTTTCTTCCTCCTTTTCAGTCACATTGACACGACATGAACAGTCGACCTCTGGCAGCAGCTCTCTGTGGAGATGTGTTCTCACCACAAGTGTCCAGGTTATATTTAGAATATCAGCAATGGCAGATTTTCTGAAATATAAAAGCGTTTAACCTCCTCTTTCCACACTTGGAAACATATGCATGATAATGCAAGAATTTCTAGGCATTAGTTGTCACACTGCAAAATCACATAAAGACCATTGTCATGGCTAAATTATGATGTAACATCACAAACCTACAGTGAAGTGTGGAGTTACGGTTGGTCACAGGGCAATTTTAGTTATTTGGTGTGTTTGCTTATGGCCAAAAAGAAACTAAGAGTGAGTCGAAACATCTACATTTCTATCTTTTTCTATTTGGAAAACCTCGTGTCCATGAACCCATACAATCAAGGATTTTCGCTATAAGCTGTTAAGCATTATAACACAATTATAGCACATACAAGGACAAATGTCTAAATCTTACTGCCTTGTATATGAGACACTTCAAAGCCAGACCAGCCTCTCTTTAACAGGGAATTATGACAATCTAGATTAATTGTTAATCCTAATATGATAGTCTGCATAATGAAAACTAGGAAGGACTTTCATCCTTGAAATGATAGCAAATCACACTAATCCCTAAATGTTCTCAAAGTAACAACAACATACTCTGACTACATTACATAATTAACAATCCAACACAATGGGCAGCACATTGAACACATTTTATAAGTGGTCAGAAACTTGTAAATAACTCCTGAAAGAATAAAGTTATGTTGAAACCAAGCACACCATTGTTTTTCTTGTGACATTACCAATAAGTTTGATGTATCACATGGCCCTCTTCCTATTGAAAAAACAAAAGTTGTATCCAGGATGGCCGACTTCTAAATGGCCACCATGGTCACCACCCATCTTGAGGAGTTTGCCCCCTCACATATACTAATGTGCCACAAACAGGACTTTAATATCACCAACCATTCCCATGTTATTACGGTGTATCCATATAAATGGCCCACCCTGTACTTCTAGACCAGTTAATCTGAAGTAACAGGTAAATGTAACCAAAAATAACCTTCTTAAAGATATTGCGTTTGTACTCATTTATAAATCCAGTATTTGTCAAACAAGATTATTTTTCATTTACTCCACAAAGAAAAATTGCCATCTCTCTCTGTTTGTCTGCCAGCAGGAACGTTAGAAAGTTTGCAGAAAGGTACAGCATCGGCAGAGGAAGACCCCATTAGTTTTTCAAGCCCCTGAGCATCCCGTTAGCTGCATCTTAAATGCTATACCACCACCAATGGTCACAAAAATATGATGGATGTACATTTTTAACCATTTTCAGACCTGAGATACTGGTGGATTGCTTGGCTCCAGCTAGGAGACAAAATGACCGTATGACATGAATTTTTAATATCCATTAAAAATAAAAACACCCAAAAGTTATCGCATAGATTATTTCTTTCCATCACATCCGATCAAAATTTACTGCAAAGCTGTGAAAAACATGCTGACATGTGGTCGTGTGTCAGCATTGCTTTTTGTCTCTTAAGTTAACTTGTTATATTGACCCTTGGGACCCTTTTTTGAGAAAACACAGTTTGTGGCGCTGGACCACTGAAAGTGTTGCAATAAGAAAGTTTTTTATAATTTTCTATTATCCTATTAGCTCTGAGAGTATGATGACATTTATGATGAAATCTTCAGTGAATGTCAGCATATATGCAAAGTGACCTTTGGCCTTTGCACAAAGGTCTTGTTTTTGACCATCTACTGTTCCATAAATCCTATACTTATTCAGGATTGCACTGCACGTGTGAAAACAGTTTTAATCTATTTTTTTATGACTTAGAAAGCAGTTTGTTTTCTAATGGTTCCAGGTCATGATTGAAGCATGGCTCTGGGCCTTCTTCATTCATTCCCTGGGCTCTGCCGCAGCTTTATGTCCTGTTGACCAGCCACAGTGTAGCAATGCCAATGGTGGATCTGGGCTGAGAATCAGGAAGACTAGATTTTTGGAGGTTGAAACTATTTGTGTCGTGGGCAGGAGATGGTTTCGGTGTTGGGGGGTGGGGGAGACCATGAAAGCAGTGCTGTAGCCAGAGGCGCCATCTACAGACAGAAAAAAATGGAACATTTGTACACACATGCTTCAAATGGCTTCAGGGTGAGAGCAACAGCAGGTCAAAAGCAGAATATAACTAGATGTCAGATGGAGATGAGAGTGCTTAGTTTTCTTTCTTCATATAATTAAAGCCAGTGTTGCATTTTTTTGACTGTAGGGAAGATGTGCATATAAGAGCAGAGCGAGGCCGAAAGAGACAAAGAAGTTGGTGAACATGCCACGAGTGACTGACAAGCTTTTAAGCTGGAACTAGAAATATCTCAAAAGC
This sequence comes from Aulonocara sp. 'chitande type north' Nkhata Bay, assembly GCF_057382095.1. Taxonomy (NCBI): domain Eukaryota; kingdom Metazoa; phylum Chordata; class Actinopteri; order Cichliformes; family Cichlidae; genus Aulonocara; species Aulonocara sp. 'chitande type north' Nkhata Bay. Next base: position 29,395,590 of record NC_141347.1, read on the forward strand.
ATCTAGCGAAGCATAAAGAGCTCCACAGTCTCAAGTTGGAGGAAAAAGACAAAATATGGCCAAAAAGAAGCAGGGATAGCAAGAGAGAATGGAGGAAGGCTCTATGTTTGAAAAACTGAAGTTAAAACCTGTCACATCAAAAACAAAAGTGCTCTTTATGGCATCAAACGAATCAGGGTCTTTTTAGTGTGTATGCCAAAACCATATGAGCAGGAGACTGTGAAGCCTTTCTGTTTTGGATCAGATTACAAGTTGGTAAAATCCCCTGATTTGTTAAATTCAGTGACCAATAAATCCTGCACTAAATCTTTCAATCACGCTCTCTTCATGTGTTTATCTTCCACATTTTTGCTAAGGAAATATGCAGGTGATGTATACAAACACTAATTCATTGACATGTAGGAGTTATGAGGACTAACTGAAGATGACAGCCTCTACTTAGATGTACCAATTTGTGAATACACTTCACTGAAGTCAACTAATCGATTGCAAAATGCAGTATTTTGCAGGAGCAACGATGGTTATTCACCGAGTTGATATTTGCTGGATGGTAAGGTGGAAGCAAGATATTTCAGGTGTTTTTTGAACATTAACCTCCTAAGACCCAAACTCTTCCATAACATTCATTTTAAATTTCTCTTTGATATTTGGGCTGATTGGCACCTGGTGAATGTAAAAACAAAGAATTACCAGATTTTTTTCTTTTTTTTTTTTTTTCCTAATTTTTGTTTCTGAGAAAAATGAGATCCACATATAAGGATATTTGTTTAAAATTTCAATAGAACAGTGGCAGTATAATGTCCTCGTAAGTGGATATCAGGCCCTTGTAGAGCAAAATGTAGTATTTTGGTGTCGACAACCCAAAATGTGATGTCCACATATAGGGACGCCAAGTTCTTTTTTCTGTCTTTGCAGCTATGGTATAACATGGGTCTGAAGAAACTAGGGAGCCAATGATATCAATACCTTAATTCAGCTGCTGTTAAGCCGTATTCCTCCTTCTAAGGGAGATAATGGGGATGATTCTTAGATTTAATACAATATTAGGGTTGGTGTAAAGATTTTTTTCCTAACTTTGTAAAGTAAAATGCAAGAAGTCTGTAACACTTTATAATATATCCCATGCCCAAGTGCATAAATCACCTGTGATTTTCTTTTAAATTACAATGCAATTGTACTTAATGGTAGATACACTATAATAGGGTGTAACAAGTCAGGCTTTTACAGGAGACTATGTAAGTCATTGGTAAGTAAGTCATGCTTAAAAACTAATGCATGAGTAACTTTAATTATTGCATAACTTCATTCAGTCAACTTCATAATATGGCCTCCCCCCAAAAAGTACAGCGTAGTTACGATGTAAGATGGGAAAATATTATTGATTATCATAAAAGTGCACACTACTTAAAAAAAACTACTTAGTTATGTAGTGCTTAAATTAATGTACTGTTTAGTAATTTCTTTGTTTCCTGTAAAAACCTGACTTGTTGCTGCCATATTCTAGTTGTTCTACCTTTAAATATTTGTGGTAATATGTAATATAATCAATATAATCAAATAAAATCTACTGAAATTCCATTTAATTACAGGGGATTTACACCCCTAGTTATGGGTTGTACTATAAAGTGTTGCTAATACTTTCACAATAAATAAAAAATAAAAATGCGGTTTTCATTTATTTGCACTCGTTTCAGTGTTGTACTCACTGTTGTACTATACGATGGGGTGATGAGGGTATGGCTTGGGTAGGAAAGACTTTTCATGTGAGTTGCTGACTGATGAAATACTGTGCTTTGTTGTGGGAGATCCGTCTGTTTGTCTCTCTGTCCATCTTCTGGGAGTTCTCTGGTGAGATGAATGTCTTCTTGTCAAATTGTAGACTCCCTCCTGTCAAACACACACTCCCAATCCTATTTATAACCAGACACTCACTCAAAAATGCTAATGAGTCTCTGGGTAACAAATGGATTTGGACGTTTCACAACCTGGATTCTGCTCTCTGCTCTTTCCCCACTGCCTTTCTGGCCCCCGACTCTAACGGTTGATTTTTTTTTGTTTCTTTTTTTTCTGTCTTGTTCGGTGCACACCTCATTTCAGCCCACTTCTCCACTCTCTTTCTTCACTTTTCAGCTGTTTTTCAACGCTTACCTGAAAACCATCAATTACTCCTCTCTTCACTGCCCTCTTACTGCCGGCCTCTATATTCCCATTTTTCTTTTTTTGCTCTCTAAGTTTCATCTACCTCAATACTTAGGTTCTCTTCCTGTCTATCTGTAGCAACCATTGTCTCTCTGTCAATCTCCATCTCTATTTCTCTGTCTCCCAGCTCGTTGTGAGTCAGTGCTAGTTCTTACTGGATCAGCCATGTGCGGCTCTGCCAAGTGCTCTGGTGCTGTGGGGCAGAACATTTAACAATTGTCAGATTCAAGCTTCATTCAGCTAGCAGGTGGCAGGAAGAAAAGATTGGAACAATCGCTAAAATAGAGACATTTTTGATGTCTTTTTTTAATATTAAATACTTCTGTATTCTCCCTTAAAGACCTAGGATCCCAAAAGAGGCCTGCTTTAGTTTTAAAACTGTGATACCCTGCCTATTTATGTGTGTCCAGAGAGGCAGCTTCTCTGTGGGTGTGATTGGCAGCATGAGGCCTTAAGATTGAAGGAAAAACATTCAGTCAGATTGGCCTTGGGACTCATCATAACTGACATTTAACTTGAGTAAATGTTACTTGGTGCTCTTGAGTTTTAGGGAGTAGGTGTTTTTGGCATGCCTGTACCAAGCCCTGCAGCTATTAGTCCCATGATATAATACAATAAGTGACTAAAAGTATACTATAGGGAGCACTGTAGCATTCAGAGCTTTTACATGGTATAATATGGAATCAAAAGGTTTCCTGTAAATTTAAATTAGTGGAAACTAAATGTTAAATGTACATCCCGATAAGCTATCTAAAGTCAAAAAAAGCAAACTAACCAAAAAGCAACAGAACACATTTGATGTTCTCTCTCCTTTGGTTTGATTGATTTTGACTGCTGCAGTTAAAGTGTTTTGAAGTGGTGGCAGCAACATTGGCTAATCCTCGTCTTGCTGCAGTAAGCCAACTTGGGAGTGAGCTGAGACACTGAGGTTAGCCTGGAAGGGCACAATAAACTTTACTGCTCTATTTCTAAGTTTCATCAACTAAAATTGCTATTCACCACAATAAAAAAGAAAGAAAGAAAGAAAACTCAAACTCAGAAAGTGACATCATTTATTGGTTTTTGAGGTTCATTTTTACCGCTTTAAGACCTTTAACACAAGAATTGCAAAAGCCTTGTGATTTTGATGATTTTGGCTTATACTCATGAAAAATGGAAATCCAGTATCTCGTTCTTTCAATAGTAATTTACTCAAATGAAATATTCTACAGTATAAATAGTGTGTATTTCACAGTCTAGTTCAGCTCATAAAGCTGTAATCATGGAGAAGACTGCTGACTTGATAGCTGTCCAGATAACAACCATTGACACGCTCCATAATCACTGTAAGCCACAGAAGGTCTTTGCTGAAAAAGCTGGATGTTCGCAGAGCGCTGTATTGAAGCATATTAAGGGAAAGTTTAGTAGAATGAAAAGTGTGGTAGGAAAAGGTGCATAATCAACAGAAATTACTGCAGCCTTGAGAGTCTTGTCAACAGATGTTGATTTAAGAACTTGAGAGACCTTTGCAAGGAGTGGACTGAGGCTGGTGTCTGTGCATCAAGAGCCAGCATGCAGACGTCTTCAGGAAAGGTGCTACAACTGTTGCATTCTTTATTAAGTCCCTCCTGAATCAGAGACAACATCAGAAGCATCTTCACTGTGCTAAGGAGAAAAGGGACTGGACTGTTGCTCAGTTGTTCAAAGTCCTCTTTTCAGATGAAAGTACATTTTACATTACATTTTGAAATCAAGGTCCTAGAGTCTGGATGAAGAGTGGAGAGGCACAGAAACCAAGGTGTTTGAAGTCCAGAGTGAATTTTCAACAGTCTGTGATGATTTGGGGTGCCATGTCATCTACTGGTGTTCGTGCTGGTTGGCCCACTCAAAGCCAGTGCAGCTGTCTACTAATGTCCGATTGATTTTAGACATTATAACCAATATTGGCTATGTGCTTATCTATCAGTATCTGCATTTGCAATCCTGATAAATGACATTTAAAAGGGTAAAAGACAGATGGGAGAAACCCTTCAACCATGTTATTATTGCTGATATTAAATAAATTGTCCACCAGAGGGCACTCCATAATTTCCTTGTTGGCAACACAGATGTTTGGGAACGCCAGAAACACAAGTATAATCTGGCAGAGCCTAATTAAGTAGGTAAATACTACACACAGTTGACTGCTGAATGCTAACTAAGTTATTAAAACACTAAAAATTTTTCAAACCAAAACCATAGCACATGCATCTGAATGTGCTGTACCACATAATAATTCATATTATTTGTCAGGTAATGCCACTTAAATGCTAAAAATAAAATCTAAACTAGTGAGATAAAGAAACAGAATCACACCTGCAGTTGTTGTGAAGGGAGGAACGATCTCAAATCAGAACTCTTCAGGGGTTTTTTGTGCCAGACCATAAACGTGCTTTTTAATGGTCATTTTAACGTGAGAGTCTGTTGGGATTGACTCTCGTTTGGATCCACCCTCAAGTGTCCATTTGAGGAACTGCCGGTCTTGGCATCTCTGCATACCCGGAGGCTTCTGCTTGATTTCGCACATTAATTTTGTTTCAATTGGTCCAAGCTTGACCTAAAGTGGGTACCTCTTCTCTGTGGGTGGAACGGTGTTGGATTCATATTGATTGCTGTTTATAGCACCGGGCTTGTCGGGGGGTTGTCTCTGTTGTTTTTGTTGTTGCATTGGGCGCTGTGTTGTGTTGGCAGCGACAGCTTGTTAACGTCTAACTCGTCATCTCCTCCTCCTCTTTCGTGCCAACTGGCTGCTCTTCCCCGCTCACCTACAGTACATCACAACAGAACCCCACGCATCCATCTGTAAAACTGCCCCACCCCATTCATCTTTTTGCACGCCAACCCAAATGAAAGACATAGAGACATGCAGTAGAAACGCGAGATAAAGGAGGAAAGAGACATCTTTAAGAGGCATGACGATCACAGGGCACATGATAAATGAATAGGGAAAACAGACAAGTAGCATAGATTGTTGCAGAGTTTTGTCTCCACTAATGTGATGCCTAGAAGGACAATTGTTCAAGCGCAAGAGAAGATGAATGAGAAAGATGCAAAATTTTATTTAGTTAAGACAAGGTAACTCAATCTTGCTGTACTTCAAAAGCGATCGGAAAGCACAGCGACATGAAATAATGGTGCATTATCTAGAGAATGCAGCATCCCACTATTAAAGCATAATACTGTAAGTTACATTGAACAGAAGCAATACCAGCTACAGAGGATCCACTTATTTACTAGATGAAATGTCTTTCAGATGCCCTCTAAGCAAGCTGCTCTGCTTCTCTGTGGATTATTGGAGCAAAAAACACTTGAAATCAGGTCATGCCTTTTTTTCCTCATGAAAAGAAAAAGAAATTCTGGAAAATAGTCTCTAATGTACAGCAAAAAAAATAAAGATAAAATTCACTAAAACCATGCTTTTTAAAGTTTTTATAATTCCCTAAACAGAAGCATCATCAGTACTGACAGACGGTATGATCATACCATATAATATAAAGAACAGTAACATTTAAAAATTGATTTTATCCTCACCTGTGTAAAAGCTTGCACAGTGATGGGGAAACTGTTTTTTTAAGTAGTGAACTTAAAAATAAATGTACGCCTGGGGATCTTTGAGTTTTAGTTTATCCTTCACGTACACTGTACAGTGAAGTCATTTCATTACATCGACAAATCCTGCCATAAATACAAAATGGCAAACATTTTATTGACCATAATTCCCAGTTATACTGTGACAGTGTCTCTAATATACTTTATATTTTCTGTGCTTGGCTTTTGACACTACCGAGGGACACATACTGAAGTAAATGGTAAAGTTCAGCCTGCCAGGTTGAATTTGTTGTTTTGACCTTTGTGATGAAGACAAAGAGACAGACAACGGAGATATGGAGGAGCAGGTGGAGCTGCTGTTTTGGAGTGTTTAGTCGAGCTTCTCCGCTACCCACATTGTGATGCCCTCTGGGGACTGGTTAAAAATAAGCAATTACTCTGACACCCCACTAGGGACTGCTGTGTGCCGTTCATCTCCCCCCTCTACTACTGGGATCACAGCAGTCATGACAAAGCCCCGCTAAATAAGCTGAAATCCTAGATATGGGAATTCCTTTCTGATCTGTGTCACAGTTTTCGCTTGACTTCAAATGAACATGGCGTCTTTGTGTTTGTGACACTTTTTCAGCATGCGCGTTTTCTGATCTGACTGTCCTAATAGATGAGGGGTTTTGTTAACACAAAAGCAGACGACTTGAAAATGTGATTTGAAGATGAAAGAGGCGTGTTTAATTTTTTTCTTTTTCTTTAACTTAGCCCTTTAAAAGCCGTTTCCTACCAGACATCTGGAGCAAAACCCACCTCCTACCTCCTATCTTCTGATTTTCTATTTGTCTTCTCTCTGATCCAGTTGACAGAGAGCAGTTTGTACTGTGACACATGATGATCCGTATCATAACACAGATTCATGTGCCATGTTGTCTCAGCAACTTGTAATCTCCGCTACCCTGCTTGTGCCACATCTGTCGCTAGCTACGTCTCACACCATAATGCTTGTGCAACCTTTAACCATATGCTTGTTGGACAAATGTGTGTGTGTGCGCGCGTGTGTTTGGGGGTTAGCTAACTGCTGACGGCTTTGCAGAACAGCTGACCTGTTGCCAAGGTAACCGATCTGCAGTGACAGTCGCTGTCAAACTCATAGCGGCTAAGTACTGGTTGTTTTGATTGATCCTTTATATTTCTTTTCCAGTTTCTTGTAGGTAAGTTTTGTGTGTGTTTTGTTCCTCCAATTAAAAAAAATTCTGGCAGCGGCATTCCAATTAAACTGTCAGGATAATTCCCATCAAAGAGGAAAATTGCTTCTGTTTATTGTCACAATTTGAAGGAAATCAGCAATTCTGTGACTGTGACTGCATGCCTGCCCCTCCAGGTAGAAGACATGAAAAGCTAATTGTAGCTTCTATCTAGGAGCCAGAAAACACTTTAGCAGAGACAAAGATGACTGTGGTAAAGGTCTAGCTTATCCTTAGGCTGTTAGGGCCTCATCATTGATCCTTTTGGCTTCACATGGTGCCAACACGATGCCCTACAGCTTCTTGTTCCCATAAGAGTGCCTAACAATTTCATTAGACCACCTGTCTTAAATAAACAAGAAATAACAAAACCTATTATACACTGTTATTTATTAGGCAATAACAAAATATTAATATTTTTACAACCAAATTTAAGACAAAGGACTTATTTGAGCAAATCTGCATTAAAAAACGCCACTGTATCAGAAAGTACCCTATGTTTTCATGTGTGCCGTTTGAGAAAAATGAAGAATAGCAAATAGATTTGTTATCAAGTTGAGCACATTGACATTTACAAATGATAATGTTGCCGATTGAAAGGCAGCAAGGCATGCATTTGTTTCGGTGCCAATTCACATTTTTCTCAGTTTCACTGTACTCACATTTAATCCTGTTTGATTTGTGGAGCTGAATGCTTTAACTTCCCCCCCCTCAATTTTCGGGCATCTCTCTATTGCTCTTTCTACATCTCTTCATGCCATTTAATCAGCTGATGTAAGTAATGAATGAATTCCAGTACATAATGTAATCCACCACTTTGATTGATGACCCATGGTCAGAGCCTAACTAATCTGACAACAGATGTGTTCCTGTGGGAGATTGCTCGTTAGGTTAGCCTGTTGGCTCTGTCTGGAATGAAAATGCTAATACTACAAGAGGCTTGGCAGCAGGTCTGTTGGGAGGGGTGACGGCAACTACATGTCAGAACCGGCTCAGTAATCCTGCCCTATAAAAATAAGTAACCTTACCAGAGCTGTGGTGACAAGATTTAGTGTAAATTACACATCATTACATGATCATTTGGAAAACTTAGACACACAGCCTCAGCTTTGCAAATTAGGTTTTGGCTTTCATTCCAGTAAATTGATATTAGAATAGGCATAATCTTATTAATGATGTTATTTTGGGGCCGACTGTTTAATTAGATACAATAACAAGAAGAAACAGTAGTAAGTGCTTGCAGTTACCCTGCTTGCCTATGCAGTGCTGTGTTTCTTTAGCAGTGGAATGCGTCATTTGTTAGCGTTTATTCAGTGTAAATAAATTAATAAGGGTTGTAGCTGTGTGGAGAGGGTACACTCCATGAGGTTTCTGGGCGTGCAGATATCTGATGACCTCTCCTGGACTGCAAATACTACAGCGGTGGTTAAAAAGGCCCAGCAGCGTCTCCACTTTCTGAGAGTGCTCAGGAGGAACAACCTGGAGGAGAGGCTGCTGGTGACATTTTACAGAGCCACCATAGAGAGCATCCTAACGTACGGCATAACAACATGGTATGCAGGGTGCTCAGCTGCAGACAGGAAAGTACTGCAGAGGGTCATCAACACAGCCCAGAAGATCACTGGCTGCTCTCTGCCCAGCCTGGAGGTCACTGCAAACTCTCGGTACCTCAGCAGAGCTGGCAATATCATCAAGGACCACTCTCACCCCAGCAACCAACTGTTTGAACTATTACCGTCAGGCCGACGGTACAGGTCACATAAAACCAGGACAAACAGATTCAGGGATAGCTTCTTTCCCAGAGCGATCACCGTAGTAAATAAGCACAAAAACAATTGAACCTATTCCATACCGTCACTGTCATTATATTATGCTGCTATTCATACTGTCATTATATTAATGCTGCTATCCTGTATATATTGTACATACTATTGTTTGAGTACTTACGATTGTTTTTTTTGTACTTTTTATATTTTACATTTATATTTATTATTGAAACTTGCACCAAGGGAGTGGCACTCCAATTTCGTTGTACTCTGTACAATGACAATAAAGGCTATTCTATTCTATTCTATTCTAGTCAACTGTAAGTCATTAAAAGATCACACTCATTGTTACTGGAGAAGGTATATTAGCTCTATTCAAACAATATCATGGGTAAATTCCTTTGTCTTTGTCACCTCAGCATGCATTTTCTTTGTTACCTTTTAAGAGCTTTCAACAATCTGGTAATTTATTTAATTTAATATTATTCATCCTGTCTGATCACTGCAGAGAAGAAGAATGATTTCTCGCCCGAGGAAAGAATACCCTCAACACTTCCATCATGTACAAGCATTTTTATGTTAGTCGTCTTTTATTTCACAACTCTTTTCATTGTGTACCTGCTGGTTTTACCCAAAGGAGCATTTTAGAAGTTGAAAGCTGGTTCTTGCGGTATCTTTGAAGAGCCATTCCACATCTCTCACTTTTACCTCGGGTGTCTTACCGAGACTGTTGACATACCTGCAGATGGATGTTTTGAAATCAGCCTGATGCTGCCAGCCTGTGGAGCAAAGAAACAGGAAAGCACGCTGACCTGTCCAAAGCAAACTTAATGAACCATCAGTCTGTACTATAACAAGAAATTCACTTCTTCTGCTTGAATCTATTTCTAAAAATGTATGTGCTTCTAACACTACTTCCTATAATTGTGCTTGTGGGTGGCCCTCAGAGATTACAAAGGTGTATTTACATAAGAGTGCACGCCAGTGAATTCAGCATTCCCCTCCTATATTGCCACGAAGGAGGGGAAAAATACATCAAAATTGATGCAGCAGAACGCTACCTATCGTGCAACTAGACCACCAACAGCTTACATAGCCTTTCTAGCTTCTCAGCCTCAGATTTTTTTAAGTTATAGGGTTTAGACCCCTCTGTGTTTTTCAGTGGTACTCCCACAAACATTTGAAAAGACTTTTACGAGTAATATGGGTGGCGCTCTCCTTTAACGCTGGGATAATAGATTTTTTTGGCCGCTGGCAGCAGGGAGAGAAGCTGACAGAACTACCACTCAGACATTACATTATTTTTACATCCAGGATGCCAGGAGAATATGAAAGTTGAGATCAGAGGAAAATGATGTGCAATATAAAATAGGAGCTCTGTAGAGCAGTAGGGTTGGGTGGTCATTCTTAGTTATTACACCAGTTATTTGCTTCATTATTATATATACCATGATTATAGTGGTCTTTATGTATGTTTTAATAGCTTTTTACAGTCCGCATTGTAGGAACACATAGAAGCACAGCTGTAAAAAGCTTTATAGCTCTCTTAGTACTGCTCTCATCCCGTCTTGCCCCCTCTGTCATTATAACCCTGCTCATCTTATGAATATGTAAACATTCAGGTTATCAACACAGATAGCGAAGGCTTCTTAAATCTTCCTTTTATATCCTCAGATTTTCATTGCTGCCTCAGCTACTCGACCAGATTTCACATCATCAGTCATGTTATAGTTAGGGTGTGCTGCATTATAAACTCTAGCAAGCATCTGGATATGTGGATATGTGACTGTGTGTGTGCAGGTGTGTCCTGCTGTTAATAAAACAGGGCCTGTGGGGCAGATAATGACCCATTAGACCTAACCAATTTAAGATAGAGTTATTGTCAGCCATTATGGTGCTTCCTTTGTTATCTGCGACCTCTAGCAACGTTTCACTTCCCGCTTTCTAATTTTTAACTATGGCTCCCCCTGTCCTTCAGACATGGTTGTGCAATGCAGCAGCTTGAATGCTTTTAGTGGGAGCACCTCTTTTTTTCAAGCGGTTCATGTGTGTTCTTAGAGAGATTTATTTATTGATATGAGAGCAAGATAAGAGGACAGCTGGCAGATCCTGATTGGATGAGTGTTGTCATCCATTTGCCTTTGCCAGAGTTGGCCTGTTTGCAAGATAAACAGTCATGTTGAAACCCTCAGGAAAACTTTGGATTTTGCCTCTGTCCCCTTTCTCTCTCCCGAAATAGTTTGTTTCTCTACAATCACATTAACTTGTATAAAGCTCCATCCTTTATGTTTTTGTTTGGTGGTTTGGTGTTCAGTTTTACTTTTTTCAAGGCGTGATTTATTATGCCACTATATCTCGAGGTTTTTCATTTCCATCTTTATTTCCTTCCATGTTCTTAGCTGCTTATCCAGTTCAGGGTCGCAGGAGGAGTGGAGCCTATCCCAGATGCCATAGGGTGAAAGATTACCAGTCCATCACAGGGCTAATATAAAGAAACAGACAACATTTCATGCTCGCTGCTGCACCTGAAGCCAATTTAGGCACACGGAGTGGATCTAATTTGAGGACCTTTCTTTGGACTCCACTTGAATCAGTGCATGCAATAAGAAAACACGCCAAATCCCCAGAAAAAGGCCTGAGGGGACCAGTGGGTTCAAACCTAGAACCTGGTTTCTTAAAGTTGAGACATTTTGGCTTTTATTGTGATAGAACAGCAAAGAGAAGAATGTGAGAAAGACCAGGGGAAGACTTGCAGTGACTGTCTTTGAGGCCGATTCACACCCAGGCAACTGCATTATAGCCTTTTAGCATTTGGGTCACCTGCTACTAGTCGGTAAACTAAATTGGCACCCAGTTATGAATTTAAGAAAAGGAAAATGCAGCCGTGGAAAATAACTGATTGTTTTAAATCCTTAAAAGGAAATTCAGTATTCCGCATGCAGTGACGTCCATTGTTTCAAAGTTCAGTGTGCTGCATTCGTCTAATGAAAACAAGAAAAAACAGTTGGATAAGGCCACAGGCGATGCTGTTTTTTTATGCTTTGTTTTGTTGCTCCTTTCATTACTTGACTCAAAGGCTCAGCAGTGTATTGCATCATGCTATTTTAGAGGGACAAGGCAAAAACTCCATTTGGTATTTAACTGTTCAGGTGCCACTTAGAGAGTGTAGTAAGCGAGAGAAAAGTGTATACAGGACCTTTTCTACCAAACCAGATGTGGTCCACACAATTCCTGTTGTTTGCTCTCTGCATACAGTAGAGTCAGGTCATTGTGGTTATACATTAACACTCCTCCTTAAATCAGTAGAAAAGAAAATAGACCTGGATTTTAGCGTTTCAACTGGAGTTCACATTCCTGATGTCTGAAGAAACTTACCTGAACCATTTACTCCTCTGTTACTGAAACTGTACTCTGATCTCCATGTGGGCAGGATCAGTCAGGAAGACACATTTGCAACAGCGATCAATGAGGAATCTTATTAGCTATAATAATGCATCATCATTTACAGGATGGACCCATGCAGATACTTTAAAAGGTGGTCTGCAGATTTCTACACCATCTACCAGTTTGTGCCAAGCTCTGCTATGTGTGTGCAGCTGATTGTGCCCAGTGTTTATACACTGTATATGTGGCAACGGGCCAATCTCATTACATCGCCCTGCCAGAGGTTGTATTGTCAGCAGCAGCTTGTTTAAGATGTTATGATGACTCGGGCATCTCTGTCATTCATACTGAGAGTGTACAATGTCCTCTTTGGGGTTTTTTATTGTTGTTTTTTTCTAGCGTTCTACTCGAGATGTAATGTGTCTCTAAACCCAGACTATCAGTTGTCACCATAATATTATCAATTTCATTTCACTGTTCGTTTTTATATGTATCTCTATCTCCTCTCCGGTGGTTTGGACCCTTCGAAGGTTACTGAGCGTGGCACATTCAGTGAAGAGGCGGCCTCATACTGCTGTGACTAAAATGGTTGTAGGATTTCATTTGCTTCATTTGGCAGCAGTGCAGCCGGGGGATTTTTATAACAAGTTCAATCACAGTCCGTGTTGACTGGACTCATTGGTATAGGGTTGCTATTTACTCCTTAATTTACAGATTTGATTCACTGGAATTAAAATATGTAATTTTCTAATCGCACTCTGGTTTGATAAGAAGTAGAAAATCTTTTCCCAAAGTGTCTCTTTATGGCCTATAAGGATAAGTTTAAGGATCGTTTTGGTGATGTACACACTTTAAATCAAACTTTGTAACTGCAACCAGACATACTGTGTGGTGGATTTACTTAAAATTGTTGTTTGGCTGTTGTAAATGAGCTAAAACACTGTTGAGATTCGAGGTTAGGTTGCAGCTCTTTGAAGTATCTCTCGCCAAACGTATTTTTCATCAGCTCTCTCTTAACTCTAACACGCCTGCCTGTCTCCATCTGGCAACCTATTGTAGAGCTCCCCAGTGAGGTAAATGTAGCAGCACTGATGTAATGTAGTGTGTTTGGAGTGTCTTCCTCACACCCAGTGGCAATACCATGCTGCCTGACCGGGTTCGACAACAGGCTGTAATTAAGAGGCTTTCTCACCTGCTGCTGGACTGCTGTTATTTTTGAAAGAAAAAAAAAAGACAGCCAGCTTTTACCAGAACGATAAGTGAAACAAAGAGATGCAATACGCTAGCTACCACCACCTGTTTCTCCCCAGGTCTCTCCTCCCCTTCCAGAATGTCTTTGTCACACTTATATTCCATCTCTCGCATTCATCCTCCAGTTGAGTACACACACATTTGTCGTTTGCAGCCACAGACGGCCCCGGAGATGTTTCAGAGGAGCCGTAGCGTGCTCTAATTGCTCGATTGTGTGCCTTTGTGTATTAACAGGTGTTTTGCTGGATCCACATTACTGCTGCAATTTTAACTTGGCTGCCTCTGTAGTATTCCCAGGTTTGACACGGAAACAAAGTTAGAGGCTGCTGGGTTTGTGGGTGGGAGAGAGGCACAGATAATAGATAGACAGTGGAGGGCAAAAGGTGAAAAGATGGGCGTGTTGCTTTGTATTGTACATGTTTTAATGATCAAGTAGGCGTCCCCCCCATCGCTTTGTGTGGCGCAACAGATTACAGTTGTCTCTGTCAGTTATATGTGAGGCTGTCTGGAGCCTTATGATTGCCTTGGCCTGTTATTCCATCCAGCAGCTCAGACAGGCAGGCTGCCCTTCTCCTGATGGCTTGCTCTCTCTGCCCAGCCGTCACTTTCACCCCTTTTAACTCTCCTCTCCTGGCACAGCAGTGCCTCTGAGCTTTTAGAGATTACCTTAATGGAGAGAAAAAACTGAATAGCACATGCCTGCTGGGTTATATGTGTGTGTGTGTGTTTTAACCCGGAGCCTGATCGCTCTAAGTGTATAGCAGACGCAAACAGTGAGAGAGCAAGAGAAGAGAGAAGGGGGGGTTATTTTTACAAGTTCATAGTCATTTTTTGGCGCTGTATTCAATGAAACTCAAATGGTTGCCTTCATATCAGCTACGGTAGATTTCAAGATGTGTGACAGCTTGCAATCACTGTGACACAAGTCACTTGTTGCAGTTGGAAAATCAGTAGCGACTGCATTTTACCTCATCTTAACCTTACCTGACTTTTAACCACCCTTGTTCTATCTTTGATAATGCAGCTCACAGTACTCTTTTTACGGCTTATTCATTATGGAGATATAGCCTCTTTCTTGAGTTGTGACCTGCAGGGTTTATAATGTCCTGATTGTTGGGTTTTCATGAGGTTATAGTTAATCCTGACATGCCCTTCTTTCCTTCTGGTTGTTTGTTTTAAGTGTTCCCACTGGAGTGCACCGAGTTAAAATTGCTAACAGCTTTAGGCTTTGCAAATTTCCTTTTGCCTTTAGCCTCAACAGACGAGCCGGATTTGCAATTTGCAGTTTTTTACCTACTTCTGCTTAATTTTACATCTTCCCCACTTTTTCACAGGTTTAATAATCAACTAGTCTGTCCTGCTGCAGCCGGCATTCCGCAAAGAGCTTTGCCTTGGTAGCAGTAAATTAGATTGCCTTTACAGGGAAGTGCTCGCCTTGTTTTCCCAACCGTCTGCATAGGGAGGACATTGAGTTATAAAAATAAATACTTACTTCAAAAATCAAAAGAAGTTTCACTTATAAAAAATATTTTTGATAGCAACAACAGGGCCAGAGGGCCAATTAGAAGAGATGATTGAGTTTTTCTTAGCTATTGCTACACTTACTCGTTAATTTATTCCCTCTTGCCACTTCTGCTTCTTGCTGTCTGATAATGCACAGTCGAGACTATTGAAAAACACTAGAAAAAAGCATGTGCCAGAGATTTCAGACACAAAGTAACTTAGAAAATACTTCATACTTTAACTATTTCACATTTCACAGATAGGAAAAATAGCTTTCTTTCCTCCTGTTTCTTACTGCCACCTAAATAAGTAGACAAGCAATCCCTCAGTTAGTTACTGATTAACTTGTTTAGCTAGATGATAGCATTTTAGCTTCTTTAGTGTTTCACCAGAGTACTTTCGAAAACTAAAGATATCACCTTTAACTGTTGGAAATGATAACAGAAATATTCATTTTTTTCTGACATTGTGCAGACCAAATGATTATTGATTAAAGGAGAAATGCTCCACATTTATCAATAACTGCATCTCCAAAATACTGTTTAACTGCAAGCATCATGGTTTTTTTTTATGTCAAAAGAATGTTTATTCATATTTGTATCCTCTCAAACAATGCTTATTCAGAAGCCTTAAATTGCACCTGCATATGGCACAATATGTGCAGACTCAAGTGTTTTGAAGTGCCTGTGAAATTAGATTTAGCTATTAAGGAATCCAGAGCTCTGATTATTTGCACCTTGAAGCTCTCTTATCATGCTGTGGGACTTAAAACTTCTCATACACCCCCTGCTCTCTCTGACCCACATGTTTAACATCCCGAAAATATAAAGCTGCACAGGCTGCCTCTTCCAAATCCAGCAAAAAGCGAATCCAAACCCCTTCTCCTGATTCTCCATACCATATGTCTTTGCATATGATGAGTAGCAAGTTCTCTTCCTGAGCTGAAACTCCAGCTCAGTGGGTGGCTGTAAGAACACGTTTTCGTATACAGTCCAGAATTTGGTTGTAGTGATAGAGATTAATATTATGCATGTATGTCTCTTAATAGTTTTTGTGGGTGGTTTGGCAAATACCTCATCAGAAACTGAAATTGCCTACATTTAAAGATAGATGAGAAACGTTAAGGAGGATGAGGTGATTATGGGGGGGAAATGACTAGTATGAGCCCTGTTTTTTAAGCAACTTTCTTTTTATGCATAATCTGTAATTTGTAGAAAAATCTTCACTGATGGAAGATGGTTTCAGACTTCATGCATTTTGCATAAACCGGGAGAAACATCACTGGAGTTGGACTGTGCAATCAGGCTGCATTTGTTGTTAGTTGTTTTTTGTTGGGATTTTTTGGACTGTATTATAGTATCTATTTTTCCAGGATTGTAATTTCTTCTCCTCTGTTTGTCTTGTGTTATCTCTCTGAGCTTGCCGCAGCAGGCTCTTTTTATTTAGACAGGTTAATGCACTTGACTGTGGCCTCTATCTTGGTAATGCAGCTCAGGCCTCATTGGGCTCACAGATCTTATCAGTTCTCATTGCAGGCTCCTGTTGTCATTCAAGTCCTCTGTTTTTTAGCTGACCAACATCCTGCAACTTTTCCCGGAGGCGCTTTGTAGTTGCAATTTGGTGCGCTGCAGACCCAGACTTTGTGACAGAAAGTGCTTTCTTGTTATATAGTGTACACTAGAAATCCTCCCCCAACCCGTCTTTTTATGTGTGTTTAAATGATGCTGCCATTGCGTGGGCTTTTACAGATTGTTTTGGCTGTCAGGGTTATTGTCTGCCAGCTTATGTGGAAATATATTGGCTGAGAATGACGAAAGTAAAGATGAATAACCTGTTTCCATTTTCTATTCTTACGCTCCTGCCCACACAACTTTTACTCCCGCTGTTTTTAAGATGGAGGGCTTTGTGTACAGCTTTGCAAAGAATATCCACAAACTGCAGTTTGGAAAGTTTTTGGGTTGGATTTGAAACGAGTGTTACAAAGAAATACTGAGTTATTCATTTTGGTTGACGTTTGCAAGCCATTTGACTTCTGCTATGACATAAAATCTTACTAAAACATATGCACAGCCACATAGCATATTGGTCTGAATACAGACCTGATATTAAAGAATTTCCAATTATCTGACATCTGTTGAACTCATTTTGAAGATAGGAAACATTTCTACACTCATCTTGTTTCCCTGAGATACATAAGCCTAAGGAAACTCCTCTGTAGTTGACAGATTCTTGATAATCAGACGTGAAAACATGCCTAGCAAAGGAGTATCATAAAATTATCCCCACTTTTTAAACTTAATTTCCAGGAGAAAGAAAGAAAATCATATACAGGCCAGTTTAGTTGCTTACGCCATCATTCTAGAGAACAACCGTGTAGTGATAATGTCCTAAATGTTTTTTTCCAGGCATTAACCAGCACTGATGCATTATTGTTGTTAAGAGGTTTGAATTATTTAGCTAACAGTTAATAAGGGCTTGCCACCAGTGCTTGTATTTTGCTGTAGATTTAGCCCTCGTTACCCTTAAAACGTTTTCCCATGTGTTGTCTTAACTTCAAGTAAAAATACTATTACTATATATCTAATTATAGTAGATATACTATATATCTACTGTATTTTAATACTGGCTGTAATGATGGCACTCGAAGAGCCAAATGTTTTTTGAGGGGGTATTCACTGTGAAAAGTTTCACAGTCAGTCTATAGGACTCTATAAAACTCTTGGCTGTACTATAAATGTTTGCTGATGTTTCGTTCTCTTCTTAGTTTTATGCCTGTCTATAGGCAGCCTAGTGTACTCAGCTTTTCACTGTCAACGCTGCTACTCAGTTGCATAATAAGCCATACTACATAGGCACAGCTTTGCCAGCCATTGTAATGGGGCCCTTGAGTCAGGTCCTTGTTAGCTGATGCACAATAAGCTCCAGCCTAATGAGGTGTAAACCAGAGATCTGGGAAACTGAGAGGGGGCCAAATGAGTATGGCCGTCAGCCTTGGTGTGCAGTGGAGAGCTCAATGCTAATGCTATTAGCTCGGAGGTCAGTCCATTTTGCCTTTTGCCTGTTCAGTTTATCAGCACTTCATAACGTGCGGGGTGGTAGGGCGGGGTGTTGAGACAGCAGTTCACACTTAAGTGCAGAATCTTTCGGCGAACGAAGAGAGTGAGAAATGGGTTCACAATGAGTGCACGGTTTGATTGCAGCTGCCATGGAGTGATCACAGACCTTCGGCTCTTAACAGACTCCTTCTGTGTTAAGGTTTCTCCACCAGAGAGCGTCGGAGCCTCCATCTGGCCGGCTTTCTCGTCACTTGTGCGTTCATTAACAGTCCATTTGTTGCTTCTGCCCCGAGGAGCCTCCCTCCGCTGCTCACTTGTTCAGCTCGTGCTAATGTTGCTGATGTGAATTTAATGTACATATGGTGCACTTCATTCAGCCCTATTAAGCCTCAGCACTTTTCATGCTTTTACTTTAAATAATATTAGTTTTTATTATCGAGTTGAAAAGAAAAATGCTTGTCTACCTGCTGACGTTTAATATTTTGTTAGAGTTAAATGTGTTGGAGTTTTAGGAAACATTATTTCTGTGTAAAATTCATGATTGTAGTCATTCACCATTCTGCAAGTTACCGTCAGACACTATTAGCATTCATAGAAAGCCATTTCACCATATGTGAACCCTTATGAATACATCACAATGCATATATAATGCATTAACTTATCGTAATTCAGACGAAGTGCTATCATTTCTTGATAGCCCTTTTCTGATGGTCATGTGTTCTGGTGTGTTTGGTTGCACATCTGTGCACAAACACATATATTAACCTTTGGCATGTTTCTCTTCTAGCCAACGCTGGGGCCTGTTTTCCTAAGCAAGGTAACTTACTGGTTGAAAGGTTCTCTGCTCTTTATCGCACCATCATTCATTCATGATTCAAGTCACACAATTATTTGTGTGTGTGTGTGTGTGTGTGTGTGTGTGTGTGTGTGTGTGTGTGTGTAATCGCACTGTCTTCTTCCAACTGTCTCCTTTTCTGTCCTTTTCTTTCCTTCCACCTTGGGCTGTGTTGTCTGTCAGTTAGAGAGCTGACAAAAGGCCAAGGGCTGTCAGTTTGAAGCACCTCCTTAAAAATGGACAGCCGGATCAGTACCTTTCAGCAGAGACAGTAAGAATATGTAGAGAAAATGTCTCACGGGGTTATGGGATGGAGGGCATGCTCACACAGATCGACAGGAGTTGGTGAGGAAGGACAAGAACAGTGAGAGAAATGAAAATGCTGTTCTCTTCATGTTCCCATGTGACTTTCAATCACCTCAATTTTCAGTAGTTTGTTTTTCACTGTTTCTCCAAGAAAACAATGAAAGCCACTTAAGATGACAAGCAGGCATATCACAATGGAATATCCAGCAAAACAAATTCAGTTTGAGCTTCTTCCTTTGATGTACCGCAGAAGCATTTTACTTTTCTCATTTTTCTTCCCTCAGCATTTGAAATCAATAATTCTGCAAGGAACTGCTCTGTCCTGGTGGCAAATAGTCTAACATCCCATCCCATTTCTCTCTCTCTTTCTCTCTCGCTCTCTCTTGTACCTTATATTTCCACTCTCCTTCTCTGCTTCATTTGTTTCCACCTATGTGTGCCTGCTGTGTGTATGTACGTCTCCACCTTAAAATCTTTCTGCATGCTTGTGTGGGTGATGATTCACCTCTCTCCTGCATACTTCCCACCCTTCTTTCCTCCCTTTCTCCCTTTCCTTTGTCCTCCCTTTCCTCGTCTCTTAGATCCCGAGCGTGTTGGCGGTCACATGATCTCAAGAGATGACCTGGAATATCCACGGGAATACCGGACGCTGGGGAACAATGCTCGGCGCTTCTCCAATGTTGGTCTGGTGCATACGTCTGAGCACCGGCACACAGTCAGTGCGGCGCAGAGCCTGGAGGCCCTGACCAACCTGCACAAAGCTGACATGGAACGCAAGAGGGACGCCTTCATGGATCACCTGAAGAGCAAGTACCAACAACAGCAGCAGCAGCAGCAGCTTCAGCATCCACACCACAGCCCTCACCACAACCCACCGTCGCCCTCACCCTCCCACGCCAGCATGAGGGGTACATCAGAGCGATCTGCAAGAGAACAAGTAATTAATATTAATTTATTAGTTAATGTACTTGCGACTGTTTCTATTTTTCACTTTGTTGCCATTTCCAGAGATACTTCCAAAAGACAACTCAAGCTTGAAATGACTAATTTATTACAGCAGCAGAGCTAGAATTTGGTATCTTAGCCCAGAGAACATCTCTTCCCCCACAAATATCACACGCGCAGAAATTTGGGAGTGATAGGGGAGCCAACAGGTGGGTGCAGGGCTCCAGCAGCACTGATTTGTTATAGGGAGAGAAAAGTATAAATACACCATCAAATGGGGACAGTGTTATTGATATACGACAGCAGGACGTGAATCATGTTACGTTTGTATGACGTAGCGCAGCTCAAGTTGCTTGCCTTGAACCAGCTTGCAGGGTTTTACTCCATTTATGGTGCTTTTTTGGCAGGTGCTGCTTTTAATTCAGGACATACTACTGTTTTCTCAGTGGGTGACATCACCAAAAAACAAAACAAAAAAAAAAACCATGCTGTCTGTACACACAGAATGCCCCATTACTTAGGTGGAGTTAAATGGATTATTAAATGGTAAAAAAACAAGCATCTTGCTGGTGATATCAACAGTGAAACGAGCACGCAGTTTGACACCGACCTAGATAGAAAAGACGTGAAAGAGGTGCGTCAGGTAGTTTTGTAGGTGTAACAGGTGTCATTATAAAATGCTTTGTTTTGTTTTACTTCTTGAAGAAGTAGCAAAACTTTACATAGAGTTAAAGATGAGAGATGTCCTCTCAAATTAGCACAAAATGTTGAAACCCTGATTAAAAAAATACAAAGATCAAAGAACCGAGCCGGAGGTGCTGCAACAGGATGCTACTCAGCATGGTGCCGCCTTCAGAAGAGGGGTTCAGACCAGAGCAGGGGTTCTGCTAAGGTGCGGACACATCGAAATAATCTTTCTCCTCTGCTCTCCTCGCTTTTTGTTTTCCCCTTTCTAAATGTGCTTCATGCTTTGACCAGTTTCATGGCTCTCTGTCTCACACACACTACGCAGAAACATGCTCTCTGTGTTCCAGTGCAGCTGCTGTGTTAAAACCGGGTAGATTTAGTGTAATGATGTGACAAGAAAAGCACATCAGGGGCGAAGGGAAAGAATCAAAGAGAGTGACGGAGTGAGCGAGCGAGCGGGAGGGTGGTTGAACGGCAGGTGGAGTCCGTAGTTGCCTTGGTAACCTCTCCCATGTATGGTAGGTGGGGATATCGCATTGCAAAGGTCAGGTTGTGTAGAGAGGGATGAATTGTGCAATGAATCCAGAAGAGACAGGGGAATAATAAGCTCAAGGTAGGTGTTTTTCTCAAATTAAGTGTCAGCCTGTGGAGTGGACAGATCCATAGGTGACAGGGCATTTTCACTCAGGGAAGGAAGCAGCAGAGCCCAGGATTTCTTGTCATCTTGTGGTTTTGCAGAGCATGGACAGCAAGGAAGGAGGGAGGGTGGGAGGAGGAGCTGGAGAGGAGCGCAGCAGCCTGTGAAGCAGCCCACTGCTCAATTAGCCAGCACCAGCAGGACCCAGCCACCCATCTGCGAAGGAGTTAATCGGCTGGTGTTGTAATGAATTAAATAAAGAGTTTCCGCCGCATGTGCAACTGTAGAGCGAGACAGCGAGAGAGGGAGATTGAGTGAAAGAGAGGGAGGTGGGTAAGAGAAGCTCAGGGAGGGAGAGACAGGCGAAAGCACGATGAGGATTCACTGTACCTGACGAACAGCCTGGGATGACTGGAGTGGTGGACAGGCACAGGTGCACTGCAGGTGAGATGAGACTGGAAACTGGAGGCTGCCGCAGAGAGTTTGTGTGTTTGTGTGTTTCTGGGAGGGCATGTGCTCGCTGGGATTAGAGTGCATACCTGTTGTGCTTGTTGTGGTTGTATAGACGGCGTGCATATGCTCACAAAGCAAGCTACACGGGGGCTGATGTATAAGCTGTTCACAGCGTCCTTTGTGTCTCTGTTTGAGCAGTAATTTGCTGATTAATGTGTGCGTTTTTAAGAGAGAGAGAGACGGAGAAGCTGCTGTGATGTTTAGACACAACACCGGACTGGAGGAGGATCGAGGGAGAAAGAGTAAGAAGGGTTGATTTGAGGGGGGCGGGGGTGCAGAGAGGATGACGACATGAGAAAGAGACAGAGGTGGAGGAGGGGTGGAGCGAGTGCAGCCTGTTTTACATGCAGGTCAGGTAATGCAGCGCTCCACTCTGCGAGACTAAGTCCTTCTGTTAGATTTCTGTGGTTAACCCCAGTAAGTGCACAAACACAAGCTTATGCGTAAATATATAGATGTCTTAACTTTGCAGTGAAAAATGCATTTAACCCTCCAGCCCTAAGTTCAAACATCTATCAGTAATTTTGTCTAAGTGGGGCTTGCAGCCTATTTAATTCAAGTGGAAGTTAAAAAATGACAATGTGTAGATTTGAGCTAAGTAGCAGAGCTACAGTCAAGAGTTACTCTGTCATCTGTTCATCTGGGATTAGAGTGATAACGACTGGCACTATAGGCTAAGGTGTTGAATATGATTTCTTCCCAGAAGATGTTCTTTAATGGCAGTGATTATTGCCTGCATGGACAACTGCTAAAGAGAAATAATCTACATTGAAATAAGCCCTCTCCAGTTTGCTCTCTCTCACATTCACATTCGAATATTTGCAAATCAAAGTCCAAGTGAAGTGTATCTGCAGCTGTCAGAGCAGAGCAACGGTTAAAGAACAATAAAAATGTGTTTACTTTAGTGTGAGTTAGCCTCATTAAAGCAACAAACAGAGAAACACTGGGAAGAGACAGACACACAAGACCACAAATCACTTCTGCACCATTAAAGCCAAGCCTCTGAGTCATTCAGCTTTGTGGGAAAATAAAATCATTAAGGTTGTCAGAACAAATGAACAGCAATTATTTATGATGCACCGGTGCTGCCCCTGAGCTCCTGTCAGTTCGACAAATTGTCAAGGACAAAACTCAGTGGCTACAGTTAATAAATGATGGACTCATGATCAGGTATTGAAGTTCAGTTTAAGTCCAGTCCTGAAGGATTGTGTATTGGCATATCCCCAAAAGCGACCCACTTTATCACTGACCTTCAATCTCTAACTGAGAGTCTGCTTTTTGACCAGATGATTTACAAATCCAGTGTGTTCCTGTGAACAACGAGAACTTTTTAAAATCATCCACAAAGAGTTTTCTCTTTATTATCACCAATGTTGGTTAATTTAATCCTGTGGACTTTGAAGATGAGTGGTTTTCTATGGACAGCAACAATATAAGGCATTAGAGTTTGGCAGGGGACATCACACCAAAGAGTCATCTTCTCTAGCAACTGCTTTGACATGTTGGTAGAAATTTATATACCACGGGGAAAAAGAAGCGTGGGTAGAGATTAAGCGCCATATAAATTTGCGTCCCACTTGTCTCAGAGCCAGTGAGCCTAAGCACAGTCATACACATTTAAAATTATACTTAGAACAACTCCACTCTACACTAGCAAAACATTACTTGGAGAATAAAATAACAAAATGGCACACAATGCTTTGAGTGAGATTTAAAGGTTTCAGTCTTTCATTTTTTAGGTGGTTAGTTTGTTACTGTTGTTCGGCCCATATCACAGGATTATTAAACCATTTTTGTATTGTATACTGTGTAAGCTCCAAGCAGGTTTTGTTTATATAGTGGAGATGCAGTATAAAAAAAGAAGAGACAAGCACAGATGAACTCAAAGACAGCAGCCACTTCACGAAACCTGAATAATTTTAGAGCAGCCTTCTAAAGCTGTTGTCTATCATATATAACAAAACACAGATTTGTAATGAATGGCGCAGATATTCTGAGCTATGGATATTTTTCCCTTTTTGGGATGTTCTGGTAGGTTGGTGCAGTCGATCCCAAGACTAATGCTGAGTCCAAACTACATGCTGATTTAAAGATAAGATAAGATAACTCTTTATTGTCATTGTACAGTCATACATAGTACAATAGTATGATGAACTTGGAAAACTGTTGCACGTTGGCACTATATGCAACACAACACAACACATCACAGTAACTTAACTTAGTAATAAAATGAAGAATAAGTCTTTGTGTATTGCACACTGTTATTATTGCACATTAATTATTGTTGCACGTTGTTTTTTATAAATATTATTATTGTTATTGTTGTTTCCCCCCCCCAAAAAAAGTCCAGGGAGGTAGTCAATCAGGTCAGCTGTTTGCACTGATTAGGGCCATTGCCCTGTTGTAAAAGCTGTCCTTGAGTCTATTGAGTCTATCGGGACCTCAGCAGCCTATTAAACATATTAAATGGACTTTTATTATTCAAGAGAAGTGTACAATCAGTGCAGCGTAGATATCAGGGAAACATGGAAATGTATTTTGATATTTAGCTCCCCCCTCTCCAGCCTGTTTGTGTGTATATACAGTATCTTCTGTCTAAAAAAAATCAATTAAATTTTGCTATTCTGGCAACTTTTTATTTTTAGGTAACCATATAGACATGATTTCCGTGAGTGCTGTAGATGTGGCTGCTTCCAGCTGCTCCTTTATTCACAAGGGACCCACTCGGCACGTTTGATTTGGCATATTTTTTTTTACGCTGGATGCACTTCCTGACACACCCTCAAAAGGATTTGTCTCCTCCTGGGATGGGATCTTTTGCTTGTTAGATGGCGTGAACCGCTACACCATCGAGCCATCATGTGTGCTATTGATGCAAAAAGTCAAAGTACTGGGAAAAATAATAATAATTCATCATTAGAATAATAAAATTTTAGTAGAATAGCTCTAGAAGTAAAAAGCATTTATTGTCTTTTTAGTGCATTTGTGATTTTTATTTTTTTTTTAATTCTTTTTGTTGGTGTGGCGTTCAAGATTCACACTTTAATTCAAAACTGATAATATAAAATAATTATCTGTTCATTTATGTAAAGTAGCTACAAAACATTTAAAGTTTTCCTCTCCTGTTTTCATCAGAGCCATAAAACACCTTGTATACTGACTGAAAAGAGCTGCAAAGGGGGTTTCAGCACACAGTAGTTTACTGCTGCTACCTTCTTGCCCAGGAAACTTTACTGCTTTGTATTAATTTAATTATAGCACTTCATTCTGTGTCAAGGCCAAGCAAACAGTTGCATCTCGATACGAAAAGAGAAGACGGAAGGAAATGGAGTGACAGAAACACCTGAGCTGAAAAAGAGTGAGGGAACACTAAGTGAAAGCTTGGGTTGCAATAAGTTAGTAATCACTGGCCCTGATTCTCGTGTTTACAGAAATAATCTGGCTTTTGTTGAGACTGTATTAGAATGGGAGGCGGGTAATGAAAAACCACCAACTATCATAAATCAAAACTTGTCGCTTAAAAAAAAAAGAAAAAGAAAAAAAATTCATCTGCCAGGAGACTAATGTGGGTTCTGGAGAACGGGGACTGAATGGACTGAAAATTGCCTGCAGATAAGAATAAGAACAAGAATAACAGTTTGGATTAGAATTAAAATTCATGGACTTTTGCAATCTTTTTTTTTTTAATTTCCATGTCAGTTTAAGGTATTTTGGAGCCATCAGTGGATTGGCCTGGATTTGACTGTGAGGTAATTATGGCTTTATAGAAAGCCAGAGACCTCTGCCAAAATGCGAGCGCCTTTTAGTATGTGGCAGAGCAGCAGGAAGGGCAAATGGACAGATGAGAAATACAGCATGCACTGGCGAAAATAAGCAGGTGAGATTTCGAGGTTCTGATGAAAAGAGCGCAGCTGGTGGATTGGGAATGGATGAGACAGGAGACGGCAAGCGGGAGGCAGAGTGCTCGGTTGCCTGTGGTGGTGAAGTCTGGGAGAGAGGCCAGCGTTGCCGCTACAGAGTGGGTTGCTTGCTTGATTCGATTTCATTCTTTTCATTTCCTCACCTTCACCAGTTACAGCCAACAACGCAATCTTGTTTTAGGTACGCTGGAACCCAGTGCTTGCAAAACACAGAGACCACTTGCATTAACACCAATCATTTAATACTTCAGAGAGCCCTATTAGATGAGGCTGTCAGTAATATTAATGAGTTCAAATGACGCTTTCTGGAGGAAAATGCAAAACTTTTTGTGGCCTGCAGCGTGACTCTGTCTTGTAACTAGTTTACTTTGCTCTGCGCAATATTCTGTTTATATTTAACTTAAGCTATAAGCAGAGACATAAATATCTAACTATTCTCTCTGTCTCCCTTCCTGAAACTTCACAGCAACAGCCCAACTACTGGAGCTTTAAGGTCAGTGCTGCTAGTTCAAGTGTCCCTGTGTGTTTGTCATTTTTCCTGTCCGTTGTGTGTGTTAGTGTGTCCATTTGAATGTGTCTATGTGTGCTTTGTGCTGTGGCATCACTTTCAACCCTCAGGCATCACTAGCCTATCTCCATGCTACTTTGGCTTCAGTATCCAACTCGCTTGACATCTCTTGGCTCTCTGTGCACTGTGTGTGTGCATGTGTGTGAGACTTTTGTCTCTTTATGGGTGTGTGTGTGTGGGTGTGTGTGTGTGGTGGCAGAGGTGTCAGGGGGTGGCAACAGCTTAAACTTCTCCCGCTCCATTTAATCTGCAGAAGATGAATCTCTCTGGATTTATGATACCTCAGTCAGCTGGCATTAATGGATAGCAGCCATGTGACACTGCTGACGTATTACTGAGTGAGACATTAAGAATGCATTTCAGATGTGCTACTCAAGCATTACTGAAATAATGCTTTGGCATTAGCACAGAAGCTTGAGTCATGGCTAAAGATGCTAAATGTATTTTATCCACAGGTTTATAAAGGAAAAACATGGGTTATATACACTGGAGAACAGGCAGTGATATTGACTGTATAAATCACTTACGCTGAATTGCTGGCTTGCATGCAAGGTTGTGTGTATCACTTTCTGACTTTATAGATCATAGTGGTAGGCAGGGAGTTGTACTATCTAAATAGAAGAGGTTAAAGAAGGTATTGATATGTGTGAGGGAAGAGCCCAGGGCTTGTCTGAGTTGTACTCTGACCTCAGTCTGTGCTCTCAGCATCATTTGGACCAGGTGGAAATGTCACTAAATATCAATGGCTAAATGCCCTGACCCTTGGGGAAGGGTAAGCAATTTATCCCCTATTCCCACAACTAATTTATTCTGAATAACATGAATTTAGAGTTCTGTCTGTCACATAAATGTGCCACACAAGTAAACGATTTTGAACTCTGCAGGACATACAGGTGGGCTGCCAAAGCTCGGGGGTGTTTGAGGAAGAAAAATAGCATTTGAAACAATCAATTGAACCAATTATGACTTTTGAGAAATGAAATAACAAGACTGAAAGATTTTCTGCAGAAATACTGAGAATGCTATTCATCTGCCTCCAACCCTTTGTCCTCCTTCACTATATCCATGAATCTTCCTCTTTTCCTGCTTGGAAGCTCCACATTCAACATCCTTTATCCATTTGTTACCCAACATATCCACTATCTCTCCTCTGCACATGTGCAAATCATGTCAACCTGAGCTAGCCCTCTGATATACTCATTTCTAATCTTATCCATCCTGCTCATTCCCAATGAAAATGTTAAAATGATGTCAAAATAATAATAATTGAAACTAATAATTATATTTGCATTTGAAAATGTGGGTTCTTGATTAGCAATGAAGGCCATGACATGCTCATCGGTATTCCCCAAAGTCAAGTTGACCTTTAGGGATGTTTAGTTTTTTTCCAACCGTTAATGAGAAACTGAAAGCTGCGTTATACAAACTGTGAAGTGTTTAGAAGAAAAGCTTTAGAAAAAAACTAAAATTAATCAACTCTTCTTTAGTCAAAGTAGTTCATGATTAACATTTTCTTTATCAGTGATTTACTAGAGATTGTTTTCATTTCTTTGCATTTATTAGTGCAAGTTGCTTTTTTGTTATTCACGTATTGTTTTGCAGCTTTGCACTAAATTAGGTTGTTTTAATAACACAGTAGTGAGAAAGAGAGAATTTATTGATTTGTTCCAGAGATGCAGCAGCATTAATATAGTGTCAAATGAAATAAGCAAAATACTCCAAGTGATCATAAATCTAAAGATATCATATATTTAGATTTTAACACAGAGGCTGTTGTTGACATCTTTTACTGTATGTCGGCGCCTCATCTTGTTCAATTTTCTCCATTTTGCACTAGAGCTTCTGAAAGCCATGTCCTGCTCCCTCATGCTATCATCTCTAATCTAAGGCTAATTCTCCCTGAATTACCCTCCCTGCTCAAATTAAACCCCCAAATGGAAGTAGTATAAGGACTGCATACACTCATGGTTTCATCTTTGGCATAAATATGTTTTCCAGGGATCTTATTGGATTGTAGCATGCTAAATATAGACACATTTTTAAGTCTAATTAACAAGTTGTGGGTGATGCATGACTGAACATATCCCTGAAATGAAACTGTCAAAGTTTCAAAACTGCTGTTTCTCTCGGCCAGAAACCCACCTAACACTCTCAGTTATAATATGGTGTCTTGAGGAACACTGCGTTATTATCACTATCTTTTATAAGCAAACCTATTGCAACAACTTACAATTTATAGCAATTTTACAAAGCATTTTGTTCCATGCATTGATGATTCCTGGTATTCTAAAGAGAAAGGACTCTGAGAGTATTGGGGGACTGTGTGAAAAGATGAAAAGCTATAATAATGGAAAAAAGCAAGTAGAGCCAAATGGATGTGAGAGATGGATCGATTTAGGGGGCTGTTTTCTCTCCATTTTCTAAAAGTGAGAGCTGTGAACTTTTTTTTGTGTGGGAAAAGAGCCAGGTTGTGGGTGGAGGAAAAACATTAAAAATGCTCAAGATGTAGACAGAAACAACACGAGAGATGTACCTGGATGTGGCTTTGGCCTCAGAGACTGAGGGGGAAGCAGATATGTTCACACAAAGCAGTCGAGTAAGAATTAAAGGAGGACACATGAGTGACAGGGGATAAAAGGTGGGAAATGAGGACATATCACTGGAGGCTAAGACACACAGAAGCATCCAGGGAAGATAAAGATATTATTAGGAGGGGCGAACAAAATAAGCTGGTGGGGGGCAAAAAGTATGAGATGTGGACAAGGTGTGAGGTTTGCAATTTAAAGATTTTACACCTCGGGAACCAAAGGCTTCACTCACATCAAGCTGTGTTTGGCATTTTTATATATAGTAATTTTCAAATCCAACAGAATTTAATGTCACTTAAGAGGAGAATTACTGCTCTTGCAGAAAAGATTAGAAAGAGGCTGGCAGCAACCATCATGTAATAAGCCAGCCTCTGGTTTTAGACTGTTACAGCAGTGTTCAGCCATTTTCTTGTCTTGTTGGATGCTCAGCTGTATCGTAGCCAATGCCGACACCTCGCACATGAACTCCTCTTAACTTAAGCTTGTGCATCACACGGTTCATATTTATTCACATTCTACATGTTATGTTATGAGCAAGAGGAAAATAGGAATA